>NW_023458555.1:38432945-38477270 GCF_013731165.1 Rhagoletis pomonella | reverse complement strand
GTGTCTATAGGTACATACATAATTTGAATTTTATATATATAGATAAATTAAATTGAATAGCCTTGAGTTATGGGTGTCCAAAAAATCAAAGCTCAGGAATAGTTGCCCTCTTTACTTAAGGTCTTGAAGAAGGTGTAATCTACGGAAAATGGGTTGTCATGGGAAGTTCTCACTTTTCTGCAAACCAGAGTACGAAAATAAACTGTATAAAACAATTCCCATTTGCTCATCGATCATCATATCATTTGTGGTTTTGTACAGTTTTGTACATAGTCAGAAACACATTGTAAGATTCACTGTAATTTTCCCCAACGAGAAACGTTTGCTTTTCGTTTATGACAATTGTACCATAGGGTGATATCACAAACGTTTCAATTACGTGAAAAATATTTTTTTCTGTAAATTTTCATATCCAATTCAATTAAAAAACATTTTTATTTTTTTATTCATTGCAGCCATTCGTTTTGTGTTAAGTTATTTCATATGTATACATACATACATATGTATATTTTTCTCTGCACGATTCATTTCGTTTGTTGTTTCGTCTGTAACTACTAAACTACTGTAGTGTACCATCGCCAAAGTGAACTCAGCCGTTTTGTTTTCGTATTGTACCGAACTGTTGAAGTAATAAACGAAACGAAATAGTAACGTACAATATAGTTTATTTTCGTACCCTGCTGCAAACTTAGCTGATTATCGTATGAAACTTAAATAGTAGTTTGCCGAGCGAAAAAAATGCAACCGATCCTGTGCTCTGTGCATACTTCGCTTACATTTTCAAAATTTCGTGCATTTTATCGCATCTCTTAAAATTCCTGCATAGCATCTTCCGCAAATATCACAACCTCGGAAAAATCTTGCCTTTGGCATTGCTTACTCAAAGACAAAATGATGGAGTGTACTTACTGTCATATTTTGCAAGAAATTTAAAATACCAAATTAGAAATAGGGAATCTAAATATCTCTTCAAGAGCTTCGAAGATTCCTGGCTAATGTTCACTGTACGTTGATACCGCTTGGAAACATTGAGCCCATCTTCTTAAGTTTTTTTTTGTTCATTTTATTCATTCAACGCTTCAATAGTCCCAAATGAATTATTGCTGCGTCAAAACTATGTGGAGCACAGTGCACTTAAATGGCAAGAGTAAAATCCATTCGTATTTACGCTGGGTTTCCGTGGAATTTACCACTTACCGCTGGAGCTCCATCATATTCTTGGCTATAAAGGTAAGAACAATAAATATATACCTACTTTCCAAAGATATACCTTGATTGTTTTTGATAACCACCTTAAAATCAAATAGGTGTAAAAATTAAAAAATATTTTGAACATCGGCTTTCGCAGAAAGATATCAGAGGGATTCGCCTAAACTTTTTGGCTAGCTTCCCGGTTTGGAAATGAAAACTAACCTAATTTTTTTCCAAAGGATCGAAATCGAGCTTATATTTCCAACACCCTATCATCTTGGAATATACACCATCCAGACGAAGTGACCAAGAGTCGTAAAAAAAAACTAGAAAAAACGTCTTCTGCTTGCGTCAGGAATTAACCTTCTACCCTGAAGAGAGTGGTCTAAGTGTTTAGCAGCGATGTGGCATGAGGTACATTAGATTTTCTGAGAGAATCAGACCTGATTCGTTGGCCTCTTTGAAGTTGCTTACGCAGCTATGGGTACCACTTATTTCATGTTATTATATTACAAGAAGCAACCAACACTTTATTTTCATCATTTAATATAATTAGTTCCTGTCTTATGTTTGTGACAGAAATAAGTTTGTTACCAATCCAGAGGTGAGAATGTAGTCCAATAACCTGTTGCCTCGAGGGCTGCACTTTGTGCTATCCCACATAGTATTTAATCATTTTGCGTCAAAATAAACTCTCTACAAGGTCAATGATTTTGAAGGATATTTGAATATGAATTTTATATTTTTCTCGTATGTACTTATTTCTTACAGATACCCAGCAGTTAGAAAGTACTACCTAAACAATATTGATCAAATTTTTCGACTTATTTAAAGCACTTGTGATTTTTGAACTAAAATTAGTTGCAGCTCATTTCATATGTTGATAAAGGAACACAAGAAAAAATGATTGGTAAAGAACAACCACTGACAGAATGCTAAGTTTACTTTCTCATGGCTACTTAACTAAAAGTAATACATTATTGAAACCGAAGGGTGAATATCGTAACTACAAGCACACTTGACTATAATAGATATTTTTGTATGTTTGTATGGACACTATATATAGAAAAAATAACTTATTGCGTTATTTTACGCCGTCATAGCATCTATTGTTATTATTTCCGCATTTTTTACTATATATATATGTTTTTTTTTTAAATAAAATCTAAATAACCTGTCAAAGCTTATCAGTTGGCAAAGAGCTGACATGCATGAATATTTATGCGAATGATAAGAAAATTCACCTGTATCAATAGCCCAAGGTAATTCTTACTACCTACATACATACATAAGCGTCTATATGTATAACTAGTAAGAACTTACATATGTTTTCATTTTTCGACTGAGGCCCAGAGCAGGCAGCTTAAACGAACAGACAATTACAGAAATTCCCAGAACTACAGCGTCAGTTACCATAAAGCTTTTCATAACTAAGTACGAGTACATACATACGAATTTAGTATCGATGTCTACTTAACTGACAGCTTCATGGGCGAAATATTATTTATGATTAAATCTCCATTGGCTTGGCGAGCGAAAAATGTATGAGCGAGACAAAACGCCGAGTTGTATGCTACTTCAATTCCTGTGTGCGCATAGAAGTAGTATATCGTTATTTCATATACATATGTACATATCATTTTCCAATAATAATTTTCGCACTCAGATTTGAGTGGTACTTTAATTTTTCTACTACCCACACAATAACTTTCGCTCCATATAATTTTTCCTTTGGGAGCCGTCAAAAAGCAGTGATAGCATAATTTTTTTCTTCCTATCAATTGATAAACATTGAGTACGGTAGTCTCATATTTCTTTGTTGTATATGTATGTACATATCTACATACATACATATATAAATAGATATAAATTTCTACAAAATCAATAAACTACTGACAATGAAAATAAAAATACAATTTGGGTATCAGTTTTATAATATGGCAGAAATTCATCAGCTAGAGGCTAACAAATCGAGTGGGAGTAAAATTTACAAGAGTATGTAAACAAATAGATCCACAAAATTTTCAATTCCAAAATTTTTGGTTTAATAGGGTTGGACATTTGTACAGAAAAAATTTTCTTTCTTGTTTATATTTAAGTATAAAGTACTCAACAATTCTACATTTTAGTAAAACTACACCTAATTGACTATTATGTGAGTTCTGGTGATACAAAAAAAAGGAACCTGCTTTTTGGAGCAGATATATTTTACTCTCTCTGCGAATTTGTTTCACTTTTCTGTGTGTACTTGATGTCTTATACTAAAACAAAGAATCAGGCACACAAACAAAGCAAAAACTACAAAAAAAATATGAATTTATTATACAAAAAATCCGAAATTCCTCTGTCACGGGTAGGACACGTACGAATTTTTATATTAAAAGGAGTTTTTAGTGTGGTCCATATATAAAGATTAGTTATTAAACAAGTAAGAAAGTCTAAGTTCGGGCGGGACCGAACATTAAATATCCGGCGCAAGTATTACATATATGCCTTTTCACCTTTCCGAAAGCTACAGCTACATGGTAAGCCGGGGTGTATCAATTTTGAATAAATTAGCGTCCTTAAATTTCGAAATATTGACGTTTCGAGCATTTCTAAAATTTACCGTTATATGAAAAGCCGTAATTTTAGTCCGATTTCAATAATTTTTAACGTTTTGCTTTTACGTGGCAAGCATAATAACCACACCCATTTTCCAAAATTTTATGATAAGCGCATTTCCTGATAAAGAATTGTTGCAAGCACCAATTTTGAATAAATTAGCTTCAATATTTACGGATTTATCGAAGATTTCGTATTTCTCCAAATTACCGTTATATGGGATGTGGGCGTGGTTATTGTCCCATTTTTAAAATTTTCGGCCATTTGGTATCCTGTACCAAGGCCAATAACTGTGCCAAGTTTGGAAGAAATCGGTGCAGCGGTTGCCAAGATATACACATGTAACACCAAGTGGGCGTGGCTACGCCCATTTTTCAAAAATTTATAATATTCTTATTTTTCGTCTAAAAGTTATTGCAAATATCAATTTTGAGTGAATAATCTTCAGTAGTTACTAAAATATCGCAGTTTTCGTATTTCTGAAAATTACCGTTATATGGGAGGTAGGTGTGGTTATTGTCCGATTTTGCCCATTTTCAATACCATCCGTCCTACGCCCGAAAGAAGTGTACGTGCCAAGTTTCGTTAAGATATCTTAATTTTTACTCGAGTTATCGTGTGCACAGACGGACGGACAGACAGTCACCGCTTAATCGATTTCTCTTTTCATCCTGATCATTTATGTATACATTTGTCTATATCTATCTCGATTCGTTTTGCCTGTTACAAACAACCGTTATGTGAACAAAGTTATAATACCCTTGTGCACAAGTGCGCTCGGGTATAAAAATATAAAAAGCTAAGTAGGGGTTAAATACACTCACATTTTATCTTAGGATGGTGCCTTTTATATAGAGGAAAATGCTTAGCACCGTCAGCCAAAAAAAATATTAAAAACGAACCCGATTTCCTTGCGTATTGAAATTTTCACTTTTATATACTTGAATTTAATGGACTACAAAACTGCATACCGGAAAGTTCAGAACAAGAAGTTTAAAATGTTTGGTTGTATTTGTTAAAGTTTCTTGAATTTTTATAATTTTTGTAAGAAGTTTGAAATTGAGATTTGTGTGGTTCAGGTTAGGTAATGTGCTTCACTTTTATAAAAAGAAAAAACTATAAACAATAAATTAACAAAATAAAAACTAAAACTGTTCAAAATGTAACTTAACTTAACCAGCTGACCACAGGTCAACGAGTACGCGCATCCCCCCCCTAGTCCCCTGCGTCCACCTCAACAAACAAATAAAGCTTATCAGCTCTGTAAACCTACCTCTGACAACTACCCCACACATATCTGTCACGGGTGAGACATTCTTCTCTGTCGAATTATTCTTATCTAGCAACGTGGAGACGACGATGCAATTGTGGCAAATATTTACAATGAATTTCCAACATTATGTAACAAACACGAAACACAGCCTCAACTTCTGTACTTAAATATAACAACTTTTTGATTTTTTTGTCACGGGTGGGACAAGACCATTACGGTTTAATAATAAGTCATAATATAGATAAAGCAGTCACAAAATTTAATATCTAATACAATTTTATTAAAAGCACTCATCTACTATATATTTTTCTTACCAAACACTTGAATTATGAATCGTAAATTATTTGACAGTGCACTCAACACAACCTACTATAAACTCAATCAAAAAATTTACTTAGAACTTGATTTCGAAACGTAAAAAATTTAATAAAAATGTATTTAAAGCTTTAATTTGTTATTTTTTCATTGATTCAAGATATTTTCAAATGTCTTATCCACACGTTTGTTAGTTTTATAAAGAAAATGATTTTTGCACTGAGGTTCACTGAGGTTCCCACCCATATCTTAAAAATTTGGAATATTTTTTTCTTCGTTTATGTATTTATTTCTCTAATTGCTTCAAACGGAAACTTTTAACGGTACAAATAAAATAGTTTCATATCAGAATCCATATCGGCATATCTACTTTAAAAAAATTATAAATTGTTGTTGCTAGTTTCGTCAAATATCACTCACGATTGGACATTGAAATAGATTCTGAATTTTCAAAAATTTTAATATGAAATTTGATATGTATGTATGTAAATATTTAAATAAACAAAAGCAATTGCACTCTAAATCAATTTTGTTATTTTACAACCACATATACATAAATATATACATATGTACATTTGTTTGGATACATGAAACTGCTTTTGTAATTTTTTGTCCTCACTTCAATAACATAAAATCCACTTAACTACTTGCCAAGTAAGCGGCATGCAAAGCCGGTTGAAATGTTTTCGATAGTCGGTATTTGGAAATGAAATTAAATTTTCAATTTTTCATGACCCAAAAACAAAACAAAAACGAATAGCTGGATGTGGTGGCATAGGAATTTTCAGAATTTTCACACAGAACCTTGGCGGAAGTGAATCTCGTTGCATGCATAACACGCATACATATACAAAAATATATCTAAGTATATATACAATGTATACCCTGCAGAAAAAAATTTGTCGATTGATAAAAAATAACCCGCTTCTAATTTGCTTTTTTTGCGGTATTTCTATAAAATATATAACCGGCAGTTAGCTACAAAAAGCTAACTTGCAACTACATAGTTGAAAAGTAATGCATTACGCGCGCTCAGGAGATTGTTTTATTTAAACAAGTTTCAACTTAAATATCTTCATACAAATTTTACTTTGAATACACTTAGTTTCTGCATTTCACAAATGCATTTTCGAATGCAGAACAAATAAAAGGAAGATCGAAATTTTATATTCACCCTCATTGCGAGAGTCGCATCGAATGCAAGTCGTTTTTCGAGAATCGAATCGTATCGATAATTTCGCGTCATTGCCTAAAATTTCCACTCGATTAATGTGTTAAAACGGAAATACTTGGCAGCACTGTATAGTTTTCGACGATTTTCATCGTTTAATTATTCCAGCACGACAATAGACAATGCCAATGGTTGTCGAGTTGTACAATTTAGCCCAACTTACGACTTACGCAATGAGGCTCGTTATCATTTTGAAATTGAGTTCGAATAAGGGACATAAATAAAAGAGTAAATAAAAAATAAAAATAAAAAAAATGTTCTTTGTTCTGCTGATATTTTATGTCCAAAAGTAGTTAGTTACAAGTTAGTTGACATCAAATGCAGAGCTAACCACCCTGGACTATTTCGCGGCGATCGCCATAGAAATACAGTTAGCTTTCCTCAAAGAAAATATACAGATAATATTTGACCTTTAGTTCCTTCAAGTTAACTTATAGTTAGATATATTTCCTGCGGGGTATGTATACGTATTTAATTTAGGTATGTATGTGTGCCACATACTGCATTGCCACTGCCACTGTCATGACCGTTCAGACGCTCATTTATTCATGCTTGCATCCTGCCTGTCCACTGAGCCTTGAGTAATCACTTGATGCCAAAATATTTTATGGCCAAATTTTTTTTTTGTTTTCGTGCTTTTTACCTCGGCACTGCACTTTGACTTGACTAACTTTTATATGAGTATAAAATCTTTTGTGCTTTATGATAAATGGAGTTTTTGACCTTGAAAGGTATATTTTTAAATCATGGATCTCGGTACGTTTAAGGCATTTTGTAAGCTTTTAATTATGCTTAGCTTAAATACTTGTCTTTTTGGTGGAAAGTTTTTAAGAATTTGTTAGACAAATAAAGGCTTCAAATGTTGGAAATTTTCTTTCGAGCTTAGTTTTTTAATGAAAATATTTAAGCAGGAAAAAAGATTCTTACAAATATTATTTAATATAGACATCGATTGTACAGTTAAATTATCAACGATGTCGACATAATAAGGCAGAAAATATTTTTAAATATTCTTCGCCTGCACGATTTTGGCCGAGTCTAATAAAGAATTCCATTCGTTTCCCTGCTGAGCCAACTGAAGCCGATTCGAAGTGCCAGATGAAGCCAAGTCCCTGACCACCTGGTCCTTCCATCGTAATGCGGGCCTTCACCTGCCAGTGCTGCTAGGGTTCTGAAACTTTTATTGTTGTTAATGGTAGTTCTTAAGTAATTTATAACTATCTACAGTAATATACATACTTATGTGCCGTAACACCTATGCGCTGATTGCTTGGCTGCTGAAAGGAAACACTTTGCTTTTCTATTTAATTCCAAAAAGACGGAACAGCCGTCACCATTATTTTTACCGATGATGTCGCTGTTTTCGGAATACGCACCTGTAATTATAATTTGACCTGAGCGGTTCAGTTCTTCTTCAACATCACATTAAAGAAATCACACCGGACGGAGCCACCTTGCCTTCAACCTCATTTGGTATCAAAAGACTCAGGCAGGTCAGAGAACACTTAAATCCCAGTCGTCATCATCTGACCATATTCTGCATACATCTTATCAGCTCCTCGCCGCCGTACTTGAATAGCTCAGCTGGCAGGCTGTAATTATCTCCAACTTCAAGCCTGAGCTCGAATCGTCACGTAAAACACATTTTTCGGATTGTATCATACGTAGAAGTACTCTTTATCCCATTTGCTTTCGTATTCTCCATTAGCTTCAGCGCTGTTACCATTCATCAGGGTAGAAAAGTGTTCTCACCGTAACTTTTCTACACGATTTATCTTACAAGAATTCCTGAGCCGTCTTTAAATCATAGAAGTACAAAAAATGTAGATGTTATTCGAATTTAATAAATTTTGGTTTTTAAAAATGACATTATAGTATTTCAGGCAGGCGTATCAAAGGTCCGATTTTAACCATCTTTCAAATGTAGGGTTTTATGGTTAAAACTAAGGCCAAATGCTAAATTTCTGCGGACATAATTTTTGACAGTTTTAGGTGCAATTTAACACTGTTTGTTTACACATCTAGCCGCTAGGAACAATTACAAAAGTAAAACATGGAATTGCTAAGCAGTTAACAAGCAACAGCAATCACATAAATTAAAGATGAAATCAGTGTCAACGAAACTGTCAACAAAAAAAATTTGAAAAAAATAGGAATTGCAATAAAATAATAATGTCAATGTACAACCTTGAATGCCACATAATTCACAACGGCTCAACAAAACATTTTCTGTGCTATATAAAAATTAGAAAAATAAAAAAATAAATCGTCAACAAAACAACTCCCGCATAGTTTACAATCGACCACAGACAGTCTCCAGTTGCCATCCAGCTGCGTTTGGAGTTAGTAATAGTCATTGCCAGGTTTATGTGACATTTGTGCCTTGAAAGCAGTTTCATTTTTGTTTTTTTACAAATTCCATTTTTTTGTTTTCTTTTCGCATCCTTTTCTAACGCACTAATAGTTGTTTGCCTTCTTTTACTTTTATTATTTGCTACCAGCACCTTGCCACCTTGTTGCAATTTATGTTTCTGCAGTTGTCCTAGCTCAGAGTGATTTATGACACCAGCAGGCAATGCGGCGAAAACTTTTCAGTCATGTCTGTGACAAATGTTTTTGGTAGCTAGTATGTTTGGGTTAGCGACTATGTTTCCCATTTACATTAGGGTGGATGTGCACTTTTCATAAGAACTCTAAACTGTCGAAAACCAAAAAAAAATTATTTTTATTAAAGAATTTAAAAATTTTCCTTAAGACGATATACATACGTATATATGTATGTATATAGTAGTATGTACCTTTTGGAAAGAATTTCCGTCACCCCTTGTCAAGTTTGGTTTCAGCGTTGTGTCTTCGTCAGTGTAATTTTTCTTTCGAAACTAGAGCTGGAAACCGGTCGGTTTATGAACCAAATTAGACAAGGGGCGAAAAATATTCTTTCCAGAGGAATTGAAAATCTGTTATCAGCACACTCTGTTGTTCATACACATTTATGTTTTCATATCACAGTTTTTTAGCACTTTTTGTATTTGGCCATCTTGAGCGCAATTATTTACTTCGTTTGACACTTTGTGTTCGCTCAATTCCTAAACTAGCAATGTCACACACTTTAACACGAGCAATTCACATACATACAAGGTTTATATACATAAATAAGTATATAAGAAGTAAAATTATAAGTGCATGTAATTTTTTTACATTTTTTCCCAGACGATTATTTTACAAGATGAAACATTTATTATCAAGTATTTTAATCAGATGGAAAGTATGTGCAAACATTTTTCAAATTTTAGAGTGACATCGTCTTAGCTTACTCTAATATTAATGTCGACCCATGCAGTAGGTAAACACAACGAACTTAACCTGCTTTGGGTATACGGCCACACTGAGATTCTTAGTAATTAAATTCCTCGTCCAATGGCATGAATATTTCAGACCAGCAATCAAATTCTAGAAATTGATGTGGTAATGTTAATGCCAAAAATCTCCACTTGCTGTTTTGACAAAAGAAATTTAATTCACAATCTAAAGCTAACTAAATATATGTTTTCAGTACACAAATCGAAAGTGAACTCTCGAATGTCCCCACTGTAAAAGGATTTTTAATGAATACCAGAAGTACTTTAGTTCAACATGAAATCCGAACAGTGGAAATATTAAATCCTCTAGTAAAGTGCCCATTTATGTCTTTCTGTAAACTCTTCCTATTTTAAGGCACAACTGTTAATGATTTCGACGAGTGAAATTTAGTGAAGGTTTCTTTTTAATCTCACTGTTGGTAGTTATTAGCTGACCCTAGTTATGCGATATTTACAATTCGATGCATCGAATAAATTTCCGCTATTTCAATTAATGCGATATTATTCGATGCATTGATGCATTTTATTCGTCGTATCGAACCAGAACTTGCAAGAGATTTGCGTACTCGCAGTGATCACCATTAGCTAGTTCACCGAAAATGAGCACAAATAAGACTGAAGAAAGCTTTTCCCACGGACTATCAATTTGTTTCCAAAGTCGGGTAAGTGGGTTTAACAAAAACCCTTTAGAAATAGAGGCCGCTCTCAAAATGCAGTTTCCAAAATTATACAATATAGCGTACAAATTCTTGACAATGGTAGCCAGTTCCGTGCCTTCTGTTACAGATTTTACAGAAATAACTTTTGCGGCTTAGAAAAACACTTTTTCGAGCCAGAAAAAGAGTGCTGACAAACAAAGATAGATATTTATTTTTACTAGTTATACAAGAATGTTTCCGGCTTTTCAAAAATAGCTCCGCCGATATTTGTTTTCGTAGGCATACACATACTTATATAGAATCGATGCATCTGTAGGATCCGGCTTCAGGGACGATAAGTTAGTTACAGAGGGTACCCTCGAGTCCATATCCCCAGACCGGGAGGGCGTAGGTAATTCTTTGGAAACTTCCGAGCTACTCCTGCACATATAGGCTTATAGTCGGCTCAACGAGCGCTTGGTAAAAACCGTGAAATGCATAGATGCAAACCCTCTCAGACCGAGTGTTGACCACAGGCGATCAATGGCGCTTCTGCAGTTTACAGGTTTATTGAACGGACAGTGACCTTTAGGAACACATTTGGTTGAATTATTGGCTCGTTTACTCTGTAGCTTTTCATTAAACACTGTTATATGCAAAAATTTAAATGTCTGACATAACTTACGAATCTTAGGTTATTCAAGCCAAAAAAAAGGGAAATTATTTTTCTGCATAAAATATTTTCGGGTAGTTTTAATTATGAACGTGCCGAAAATCGAACGCTTGATATAAATTTAATACCTCAACCAGCCCCCGACGTAGAACCGTAGACGTGTCAGCTGATACGACCTCTCTTATGGGGTTCTCGTGTTAACGAAAGCTTACCACCGCATATCGGCGACGGTCTCTCTATCAACAGCACTTTCATATGTTGATACGGACGGCAGGTACGGAAGGGCACTCCGTCGGTGGCTGGTTGAGCTATAAGGTTTGCAGCTACTACAAATTTCAGGTTTTCTAGCTCCTTCTTATTAGTTCATCAAGAGATGCTATGTATAGTTAATATGTATTAGATTAACCAAATGGTCCTTTAATCTTAGATTCGATAATTAATTAGATAATATAATAATTAGATTAGATAATTTAGTTACAAAGTTCTAACTTGGCAAACTAAATTTCTAAAGACAATATTTTATTTTACTCTTCTAGAATTGGTTCTCAGAACATATCATAGTTTATATTGTAGAGCGATTTTCCGTCATCCCATGCAAAATTTGGTTTGAAGGCAAACGGATCTCGATACTGCATCAGCTTCATTGAGTTTTCATTCCGAATACATTTTGTTCGTCCGTCAATGTTTATAGTCGTATATAGTTATAGTTTTTTAGAGTCTAACGGATAGTTTTTGGGTTACGGCGAGTATCCTTCGGCTGGTAGAAATAAGTTACTTACATCTTCTTAATTTTTTTGCCCTGGATGCGCAGATGGTAAAAATCTGTTATTTTCTTCCTGTTGGTTTCTGTAGTTAGGATGTTTTATTTTGTTGTTTTTTAATGGAGGAAAGCATCGACAGTCATTGTGTGAAACTTTAATCCTCTAAACCATGGTAGGTTACTCCTAAGGAACTGCCGATTAGGTAGTTCTTTATAGAATTGACGGAAAATTAAGTCCTCCCAGTAAAATCGATGGACAAATGCCTAATGTTACCTATGTTTCACAATTCAATTATATTTGTAGCTGACATTTCGCAGATAGCCTTCTGCTTTTCAGAGGATTGACACATTTGCGCAGTCAAGTTTTCTACCGTTAACCTACTTTCCAAGGTCATCTGTGCAGGGCTTCTGTCCACTCTTACGTATAGTAGTCTGAGGGGTGCGAACAATACCTATGTATGTTTGTATATCTGCATGCTCTCTAATATGTTTAGGCGTCTCTTTATTCTATAAATGAATAATTTTATATTTATTTTCTTTGATGCACATTTATTGTCTGCCACATGGTTTGCAAAATTTATCTCTGGTGGAGAACTGGGATGTCCCTTAAGAGTGGTTTGTAGTTTCTTGGACTGTCAAGGAAAAGGTGGTCGGACCTGCTTAATAGATCAAGGGTAGAAGCATTTAGAGTTATATCAGTCATTTTGAGGCTCTGGTCCATATACAAACATGCAGAGAGAATAGGGCACACAAATAACAGAACTTGCTGCAGCTGTCAACTAGAAGTAGAGCGAAGATAAAGTCCAACATTTCCTTTGTGAATTCCCAGGTCTATCTGTTGTTAGACCCAAAACGCAAACAAACAAAACTAGCAGATATATCAGGTAGCCAAGAGGGTTTGCCCGGAAATCAAGATATACGTAGGTATTTAGTATTCCCGCGAAAGTGCATAAAATAGCGCAAAACGCGGTAATTGTGTCATCGTAAGTTATTTTAAGGCACTGCAACCAACTTACCAGCCTATGTGTCGAGCGTTTTACTGCTGTTGTCATATAGCTGGGTAGTGAAGTGTCTATTCCTTCCACAATTTAGGCACTCTCTGGACGACACCGGTCCCTACTTTCAAATTATATCAGTCCGAAGTACTCGAAGCTGTACTAAACCTAGTTGGGACTACATATCTACATACATATATTATACTTGTACTCATACTTAAAATTCTTAAAGGGATGCAATTTGCGTCAACATTCACTATGCTCTATCAGCTATCCACTCGTCTGCTCAATAAAAGTCAACAAAAAATATCTGCCGCGACACGCGCTATAACTTCGTGATATTTAAGACTCGACTCATTTGCTGTTTGACAGTTTTTATTTAACATTCAACTGCCACTAGCCATAGACGCGCCGATATGTACGAAGTATGCTGGCTCACAAAACCCAGCTTATCCTTTTGCTTGTATTTTATTGGTTGCTCGTGTTCGCTTGTTTGCATTTTAATTCGACTCTATTGAATGGACTTCAACTTCGACTGTGGTCAGAGTGTATTTCGCTTTAACTCGTAGTAGCGCGTGCTACATTGGTATTTACTCTGTTGCCCTTTTTCCGCTATTTAAACTAACGGACAATTTAATTCATTGAACGTGCTGCCTCTTCTCTGCGCCGCGCTTTAAAGGCGCTTACATTGATGCCGTTGCTTGGTTTCGCCCAGGCATTCCAATATGCCCCGAATCGTGCGCTTTCGAATGGCATGTTTTTATGCGACCTAAGGGAGGCAGCTGCAGTAATGTTTCATACTTTTTTTTACCAGCTTTTATTGCTTCTCCTTAGATGTTAAATTTTTTGCAAAATTTTTATATACGTGTTCTACCTGCTTCATTTTCCATGGCCTCTTTTGTGCATGCCTTCCAATTTAACCTTCATGTGCCCGGTTGTCTATATTTGCCGAAAACTTTAAATAAATAAAAAAAATTCGCAACAAGAGTGTCCGATGTTTTCAGTAGCTTTCTGAAAATCAATTCATGGTGTTTTGAATATTAAGTGCACAAACAAATTGCTTACGAGAGCTCACTGAGCCGTCTTTTAAAAATTGCCAATTGACCGTAGTCTATAAATACAGTAAGGAAAAACATATCACTTTTATACTGCGTTTCGAAACCAATATTGCCAGGATGGTTTTGTATATTTTACCAAAGCTCAAAAAAAATAAAAAATTCCAAATTAAAAAAACAAAAATTACCAATCTTAAGATATCGTCAAGTAAGAACTCCATATCAAGCTCTTCTGATGCTCAGAGGCTTTCGGACGTTCAACGCTCTATTCAGCTTTAAGTTTTCTAAATAAGCTGCGTAAGTTCCAACGCCTGAAAAGCTTCTTATGTGGAATTCTCTAACTAAAGTCTGGTGGAAACACTGAATTTGTCAACTCCTCGTCGTTCTGAGGAATTGGGACTGCCCCACGTCACGTTTTAGTGAACTTTTCATTTAGTTTTATGTATCCGTCCGCTTATATGTATAAGGTTCAGCTCATACATTCATAGTGTCCTAGAGCAACTTTATTGCAAAAGAATATTTCCGAACGCATACTTTCTCGTTGGACCGTTGTCATTTGGGCCAATGATATCATGCGAACCTACGCCTTTTTTTGAACTTTTGACTGAGGTTTACCTTGCGAATAAATCTAAAACTTTGCGGCACCTCAAAATTAACTTTTGCTAAGTAATGGCCGAGTTAACGAGCAATGAATACCAAAAGTGATCGAATTTTTTTTTTTAAATATCAAAGCTTTAAGGCTTGCGAGAATACCCGAAATACTCCTAAGGTACAGACCTGTGCGGTAGCTAGCTCCATGTGAAGGGTTAAATTATTCATTATCGATTTCCACGGAGTGTCAAGTGAATTTTATATTTATTAATGACCTCCAAGAAAGGGATCAATTATAATAAGTTACCAAACTGTAGCACAAATTACCAAGTTACCAAATTCGAAAAAGAAACAATAAAATTACCGATTTTAGTTAAAAATTATCAAACTTTTTTTAATAAATATGTAAAAATGTATTTGTTTAGTTCATATTTTTAAATGATTTACCATAAAAATTCATGTGCTTCGACCGTCTACGCAAGTTTTCAAACCCAGTCACATAAAGGTTAATCGCTTTGAGCCATGCTGGCGAAGTATGTACCTCCGTAATGTTTTCCTGAAACTTTTATGCTGTACTTGGCTACCTGCATACACCTTGCTGGGCGCTTCATTTCCGTATACACCTGCAGTACTTCCAGCCCTCCATCAATTTTTTTGTTCACTAGTGTTTTTCTTTGTGATTTGTTTGTTTTTCTTTCCTTTTAGATGGTTGTTTGCTTTCTACCCTTCTTTTCTAACTTTTTTGTATGTATTTTTCGTTTTCATAATTTCATAACTCTTCCCCGTCCGCGGCATGTAGCTTTTTCGGCCCCTTCATTCAATTCATTCCTTGTTATTATTGACTTTATTTACCTCCAATTTCGATTTGTCCTTTTCAAGCGCCCATTTTTTTGCCATGCAGTTTTTGCATCCCTCTTTCTCTGCTTACACTTTACACCACCGCACTGAACTCTGGTATTCTTTCGTTCAATTTATTTATGCCACATTGTCCATTGGCCCTTTTCTTGTGTCAGGTTACCCACTCCATCATCTGTTAACTGCATTGTCCCACGTCGTTCATCATCATTCACCAATGCTGGTTCAGTTGCTTTCTACTTCGACCTGAAAGTGTCATAGCTGGTGCCTATTGTCGCGTTTTAATTTTTGTTTATTTTGGATCCTTATTTCTTCTTCCTTTTGGTTCAGACTGACATGGCTGGTATTCTTCGATTGCCTGTTTTTACAATTCGTTTACATTTTAATAGTCCCACCCGCCTCTGGCATTTTTTCTTTCAAAGAATCTTTGCGACTGTCTATGCTCCATTTCATTTCGTTAGCGTTATGAAAGTCGCAGGATTTTTTTTTATACTATTTGAAAAGTATTGAAAAACATTTAAAATATGTATTTGCATTATGTTCCCACATTTAGCATATTTTTTGTCATAAGTGTTCTTTTCCATAAGAATTGTTGAGTAGCTTAATTAGTAAATAGTGTGCCTAAAAGTATGTTTAGGCTACTGGTGTTTTTTGATAATTATTCTTGTTATCCTCGGTTTAGTATAAAATGATTTGATAAAGGCCCCACTTGATTGAATCATCTCTCTTTAAGTCAAAACTGAAAAAAAAAACGCTTCCATAAGGGTCTAGTCCTGACTGGTTAGTTCCATAAAAAGATGCTTTCAGAAACTATATGAGCGGTATGAGTACTTTTATAACGGTCAATCGACTTGACAGTGCTCGAACCTCATTTCGTAAAAGCGTCAGATGAAGGATGGTCCGAATGCAGAACTCGACGCATGTGGGAATTTTTTTATCGCCATTTTCCAGGGATAAACCGGATACGATTCTGTCGCATTCGGTTCAAGCAGCTCACCTCTTTCCGTTTGCACCAAGTATCCTCTGGGTAGTAACCGAACACCCTTTTTGGAGTGAGCATATGTGAGAAGGCAAACAACCAGCAATGGGTTGAGCACTGAGCTAAAAATCTGCTACGTACAAAAAAACTTCCAACGAAAAGCCCAAAAAGCCTCTGTGTGGGATCGTGGTAGATAGTCGACCGAAGAAAGTGAGTGTGAATAGCATAAGCCGGAAAATTAGGCGGCACACGTAAGGGCGAACTCCTGTAAGAACAAACACTGTGACCTAGCGACTGAAGTGCAGAATATGCCTAAACTATGAAAGGAACACAACTCCGCCTTTTTGAATGGTAACAGCACTAAAACCTGTAGAGAAGATGAACTCGGGTCGCTAGCCGATGACGTCGGAACCGATGTTACACCGCCAGATCCCGATTGTGACCACGGCTGAAAAATAACGAAGCTGACGGCCTGCTGGATAAGCTATTCACGCACGGCGTCGAGGAGTTGAAAAGATCAGTGAATCAACTATGATTCAAAATATAGTCGGCTGAACGCATTCCGATGACCGGGATATAAGTTTGCTCTGCTCAATCCACAAGAAACTGCCGCGTCATCAGATATTTGGCTAAGCATCGGCTATAGGATGTTGTTGACAAACTTCAACGAACGAGAAAATAATAAAATAAATAACGAAAACCGCACTATATGAATCACTAATCGCGTCTTCATGGAACGATGAGCTATATGAGCTTTACAATTACATAGACATAATGGAGCGAATTAATATACAGGAGCTTCGCTGGCTAGATTATGTCGTACGAATGCACAAAACCGCTAAAGCCCTAGAAATATTCGACGCGGATTTCGCTGCTTGTTTCAGTGGAAGAGGACGGCCTCCCCTGGTATTTAAAGCCTAAGGCCAGAATCGCAGCATTCGTGATCGAGTGATTACTTGTTTCGAATCGAATGAAATAAAATGGCAGCTGACACTGGTTTTTCGACCGTTTCGAGGCCTATTCTGCAATATGTGAGGACCATTTCGGGACCTAGTGACCCTTTCGGCAATAGTTTTGGATCATTTTAGCCTAGTGCAGGACAATTTCGGGTTCATTTCGGGACTCGTTTGGGACCATTTCAGGGCAGTTCACGACTATTTTAGGAACATTTCGGGACGAGTTCGGGATCGTCTTTGGACTAGTTAGGGGTTAGTAAGTGACCATTTCGCTGACGTTTCAAGACTTCCTTCGTTGTCCTTTCGGGACAAGTTCACGACTTTTTCAGAGCCACTTCAGAACAATTTTGGGCCTAGTGCGGGATCATTTTGGAGAAGTTCGAAATTAATCATGAAATGCTTTGTCAAGCCGTACACAGATGTTTACACATCAAGTTTTATGAATATCTGGTACGCTTGCTTTTTTATTTATTTTTCTACACTGCCTAATCGTTACTCTACTTGCCCATTAATTTATTGACAAAAACCTATTATGCCTCATTTGTTTACAATTTGTATGCCACTAATGGGCAATTAAAGTTAACTCGATGATTTTATTGGAGTAATAAAATATTATACAAAAAATTAAATTTACACATACATATAGCTTGCATGGCCAAAAACATAAACGCTTCTCAACTTTTGCAAATTCATACGTGTGTACGTGTCAGCGTTATAGCTGCTCTTCCCCTGTAGAAATAAATATATCTTTATTTTAAAGCCAATTTTGAAAGTTTTTTTTTGTTTGACGTAAAAATTTTCGCCCTATCTACGTCTTTTAAACAGGCACCGAGGACAAAAGGTGTAATCGAAATTAACCCTCTACTGCAAGCGAAGCCAAATATGGAGTCACTACTCAAGCAATACATACATACATATATACTTACTTATGCTCTAATATAATAATAATGCTCGGTATAAGTATTATATGTAGTCCATTAAATTTGACACACTTCATAGCTTGTAGATTCACGTCCTCACTGCGCTGAAAAGCTTGACCAGCTGTCAGCAAAGGTTTTCGCTAATTCGTGGTTATTTAGCTAATTACAGAATTTATAAATTTATAGAAAAATTTTTGTAGCCCTATGCGTACCAAAAGTACCATATATTTACATAGTTTGCTTTTAATTACTGTCATAAAATTTTTTATTAATTTTGGCTCTTTCTCCACTTGCTTCCCTCTTTACAGGTATGTACGAGCTTTATAGAAAATTAAGTGATAATTAACAACATGAATGGTGGCGATAATTTGATGGACGTACGTTCGCATCTGTGCAATTAGCGGCTTATTATAATTACTCTTAAAATAAATAAGTAGATATACAACATATGCGTTGCTAATATTACGCTAACAAAGTAACAGTTGTTGTGGTAAGCTTTGATTTATTTTTCAATTAATGCGCTGTGTGAGATATTAGATAGCTAACTATGGGTGGCGAACGCAGGTATGCTTTAAAATTAATATTTCTTTCAACTGGATAGAATTATAAAAATTTTAGCAACAAAAATATTTCTAAGATGTTAAGAAAATATCTCAAATACCCAAGACCAAGTATAAAATTGTAAAATCAACTAATTTGCACCAATTTTCAACTGTGCCGCTTATGGAAGAAAATCGAAAAGCAGTAACGCTTTTCGTAGAATCAATTTTCTGCAAAATTTAGCTTGCACAATTTACTTTGGCAAAACGTGCGAACTCTGGAACTTGCTAACCCAATGTTCGACTACTTGCCGCTGCCTGCTGTAAATGAAACCAACAACTGTGCCGAATAATTGAGGCTATTTGGCAGCAATTTCATGAAATTCAGTAATTTTCTCATTTCTCGATATTTGTACTAGCCAGCGCAAAAACATTTGCTAGAGCGAAATGAAAAACAAAAAAAAAACAAAAAACGAACACACAAAAAATAAATTGAGAATTATTTTTGCAATGATAGCAAAAATAAAATTAAAAGCAAAATTCGCCGCATTTCTGCCAATTCACGCGTAAGCGGCGTGGTACGTGTGGCATGTGCATTGGTGCTTGTGGCAAATGCCCTTACATGCAAACATACATATGTATATGCCATGCCACCGCAGCTGAGCAGGCGTTCAACTACATACATATGGATGTGCGCTACTTAATGCATTTATCTTCTAAAGCAATTAACATCCCGCTATTCCAATTCTATTTCACCAAAAACCGATCGCTTTTCATCTGCTTGTAATTTTCTCATTTGCGCGTTCATTTGATTTCCGTTTGGTCATCGATTTCCGGTTGCGCGAATGGTGAATGGAAGCTGGCAAATGCTGGCCATGATTAACAAATAAATTCGAAGCTTTTTGGATACGAACATGGTTACATTTGTATATGTTTAGTTTATATATCTACTACCGTGCCTGCTTGCGTTGGTTTTTAACCGACTTCCAAAAAAGGAGGAGCTTATCAGTTCGTCGGAATATTTCTTTTATGTAAGTTACCGCATAACTTTGGGCCACGTCAACCGAACTGAATTCTGAGATAGCGTGTTTTTATACCCGAGCGCACTTGTGCACAAGGGTATTATAACTTTGTTCACATAACGGTTGTTTGTAACAGGCAAAACGAATCGAGATAGATATAGACAAATGTATACATAAATGATCAGAATGAAAAGAGAAATCGATTAAGCGGTGACTGTCTGTCCGTCCGTCCGTCCGTCCGTCCGTCCGTCCGTCCGTCCGTCCGTCCGTCTGTGCACACGATAACTCGAGTAAAAATTGAGATATCTTAACGAAACTTGGTACGTGAACTTCTTTTGGGCGTGGGACGGATGGTATTGAAAATGGGCGAAATCGGATAATAACCACGCCTACCTCCCATATAACGGTAATTTTAAGAAATACGAAAACTGCGATATTTTAGTAACTGCTGAAGATAATTCACTCAAAATTGATACTTACAATGAGTTTCAGACGGAAAACATGAATATTATAAATTTTTGGAAAATGGGCGTAGCCACGCCCACTTATGGTTACATGTGAATATCTTGGTAACCGCTGCACCAATTTCTTCCAAACTTGGCACAGTTGTTGGCCTTAGTACAACTTACTAAATGGCTGAAAATTTTAAAAATCGGACAATAACCACGCCTACCTCCCATATAACGGTAATTTTCAGAAAAACGAAAACTGCGATATTTTAGTAACTACTGAAGATAATTCACTCAAAATTGATATTTGCAATGAGTTTTAGACGAAAAATAAGAATATTACAAAATTTTGGCAAATGGGCGTAGCCACGCCCACTTATGGTTACATGTGTATATCTTGGTAACCGCTACACCAATTTCTTCCAAACTTGGCACAGTTGTTGGTCCTGGTACAGCATACCAACCGGCCGAAAATTTCTAAAATCGGACAATAACCACGCCCTCATCCCATATAAGGGTAATTTCGAGAAATACAAAATCTTCGATAAATCAGTAAATATTGAAGCTAATTTATTCAAAATTGATGATTGCAACAATTCTTTACCAAGAAATACGTTTATGACAAAATTTTGGAAAATGGGCGTAGCACCGCCCACTTGTGATCACATATATGTATCTCGCTAGCCGTTCTAGCAATTTGTACCAAGCTCGGTATGGTTATTGTGCTTGCCACATAAAAGCAAACCGTTGAAAATTGTTGAAATCGGACTAAAATTGAGGCCGCTTTTCATATAACGGTAAATTTCAGATATGCTTGAAACTGCAATATTTCGAAATTTAAGGACGCTAATTTACTTAAAATGTATACACCCCGGCTTATCATGTAGCGGTAGCTTTCGGAAAGGTGGAAAACATATATTTAATACTTGCGCCGGGTATTTAATGTTCGGCTCCGCCCGAACTTAGACTTTCTTACTTGTTTCAATAAAATTTTGAAATAGGGCATTCTTGAAAAGTTTTTTTGAGATAGGTCGATCTTCCACTCAGCAGTCGATATGTACGTGATTGTGTCTGGTTAGGAAATAAAACTATAGTTTAAAAAACTAAAACCTCGCTATTATAATTTCCATTCTTACTGTAATCAAGTATGTAACTTGAGAATATAAATTGCTGCATCTTTTAGGCGCATCATTATTACATAGTTACATCCCGAGCTAATAAAAGGGTGGTAATAATAATAAAATCAGATAGGTGAAGGGTAAACAAAATTTACGCTGCAGAGCAAAACATAAAAAATAATACGGACAATGAATTTCCTTGCAACGAATTTGCTATATTGATGTATATATTTATGAGCTAGCTTCGAATTACACCTTCATTTTTACCTCACCATAATACCATAAAGAGAATAATTAAAGGAAGGGGATAAAGAACAAAATGCAAAAATTCTAAATAACTCGATTATTCCAGTTTCGCAACAAATAAAAAATGTCAGCATTTGGATGATTTTATTTTTTTAATTGGCCATAACGGATTGGCAATTTTCAGCACTTAAAGACTTGAAATATTTTCACAACATTTTTGCAAAATCCGGTGAGTAAACGTACTACGCCTTGGTCAACTTGCAAACAAATCCGACGGGATTCAAATAATTTGTCAAGCGGTTTTTTGAAATTGAAAAATCGATACACATTTATTTAATTCCGTTGAACTCAACTAGGGCTCTAGTAATGGGAGCATTTCGTGCACAAAGAGCCTCAAAACACCAACGTGGAAGACTCTGAGCAGCGTAGAGGTCTGGCAGGTATATTAAAGAAAATCCTTTCTAGGAGTAAGGGACACCGCCAAGCTCGTTTGTAAAATGCTCTATTGCTGCTCTTTTTGTTAAATTTTCGACACGACTTGCGATTTGCACCCATGAAAAAATCAAGCATTTTCTGAAAGTATATTCGTAAGCCGCAAAAACAAACTCCCTTAGATACGAAGTTTAATAAAGTTTGAAAAATCACGAGGCAATATTCTATTTACCGATTCAGCATAGTAGTTCTTAGGGGTTGTTTTTCCCAATAACTATAAATGAATTGATCTAGAAAAACGAAAAAATAAGGGTACTTTTCTTTTGTCTCAACTTTCCAAAAATGCTTGATATGTAAGGAGCGTTCCTGTGATTTTAGCCAAGAGTCCTAACCAATCTTCTGATTTAAAAAAAGTTGGATTTTATTCTCTTAAGGCTAAATAGTTTGTGAATGGCTAAATCTTATTTAAGATTACAACGTCAATTTCCATTTCCATTCACTAACTGTCCAATTATCTCATTTTCGTAAAAATACGCTTTTTTCAAATTATTTCTGGCTGTCAGGCCGGCTTGTCTCTTCACCTTGGCTTTACAACGAGATCTTTATAGACTCGAAAGTTGCTTTTGCTTACAAAAAGTTTTGAAATTTTTCTTATTTTCTGCATAAAAACATTCATAGTTTGAATTTTATTATATACTTTAAGATTATGGACGGGAACTCTTCCATGAGTTATAAAAATTAGCGATTATTAAGAATATGAAGCCAGATTGGAAAAATTTAAAATGGCAGAACCAATATGGCGGACAGGACAATCCAAACCGATTGAGTATAATTCTGAAATCAGGTTTTAAAAATTCAAAATGGAAGATTCATATTTTATCTACTAGGTATTTATCATGGAAAACGGAGAAGAGACGAGATGAGAATGTTTTTAAAAAATCTTCCGCCATACTGTATACATCATTTTGAATAAAAAAAAACTTCAGATTCGTAATCAGCAACCCTGAAAACTAAAGAATAAGTCGTGATCTAGCTTTCTGTCATCATTTGCAGACAGAAATTAATGTATATTTGTTTCTTCGCGAAAATAGCGTTTTTAATGCGGTACAGTAATTATTATTTTTTAATTAAAAGTGTATTAAAAGTATTTGGGCCGAGCTCTGGGCCGCTTGACGTGAATCGTCTCATATATGTGTTTGAAGTCGACAAATGGATGGTGAGTGTCGATCCTTCCCATGAGTCTTTGCCAATATTTGGCGTATGGTAAAAATCTGATGTCTTAAGCCATAGCGGTAAGGCCCAATCAATTCGTTGATCACGTTTTTCAGTAGTTCATAAGACGTGCTCGAGTTCATCTTATGCACTAATTTAATTACTATTTCATAGGGTCGAAATGTGTCCCCTTCATAGTACGTTCTGGACATCGGTCACTAGGTTGTTCTTACAGGAGCTCGCATTGGTCTAGTAACTTTCCGTAACTCAGCTAACTCAAGTTCTGCGAACTCTCTTATTTTGGTGTCCATCTTTTTATTGCGCAAAATATATCTCGCTTCCCTCTTCAGCTCCGTTTAATGTTCCCACAAAGCCTGCGTTGCACCCGACCGCAGCATGGTCCTGTAGGCGGAATTTTTCTATCTGCTGAACCTTGACATTCCTCATCCGTTTGTTGGAGAGTTCTCTCTGAGAATAGGCGTGTGTGTATCTTGACTGCAAAAATATAGTGGTCCGAGTCGAGGTTTGGCTCGAAAATATTTGAAGAATACCTTTCGTATATCACAATATGCTCGATTTGGTTTCTACTTTCTCGATCAAGGGACAGCTTTTGAGCTTAATGGATCTCCTTTGCTGGAACCTAGTACTGCACACTATCATGTCTCGACCCTAACGAAGTCTATCAATCTCATTCCATAAGCGCACATTTCGTCATAAAGGCAGAGTTTTCCGACGGTGGGGCCAAATATTTATCCTTTATTTTCCCACTTTAGTATTAAAGTCACCCAGCAGCGCGCACATTCCAAGCGAGCATAGAGTAGAGCTTAAGTCGGCGCTTTGGCGCAGATTAACTAGACCAGGCGATGGAGTGTCCCTCTCATCACAAATCCACCTCCGAATTTGCGCTCCTTTACATGACGATTATATTCGACGTCGCAAACCACACGCGCATCTTTCCTTGACGTATTTGCTGAAGGACGGTGATGTCAGCTTTAGTATTCTTTTTGTTTACATTAGAGCTGTCAAACTATCGATAGTCAAGTCCATCGATGTTTTACGATAGTCTTAAGGGTGACTATCGATACTATCGATAGTATCGACCCATTTCATATGTTTTTCTAAATTCATTTATTTTTCGTTATATTGCTTTTATAAATTTGCTTGTTTTAGTATCGAGAAATATTGCTAGAAATTCATTCGCCGAGTAAAAAGTCTAAAAGCGATTTCAGAAATTTTCCCTGCAATTCGCCTTTCGGAAATATAAAATTTCTTTCGACATATAGAAACTTAAGTTCTGAACACATTGAAAACGACGAGCTACAGACCACAGCTTCCAATTTGTTATCTTCATTATCTAAACGCTTTGTCGATGGCGACATGATTTCTTTCAACGCGGCAGCGACATCATGAATTTGTATGAGTTTGACATAAAAGAAGAGGAAGAACCTTATCTGTCGCCAGAAAAATAGAAATAGATCTAATCTGGCCACAACCACAGCCGTCGCGTAGCCCGGTCGTCGCCAAAATAATTATCTACATAAGAGTACGTGTTAAAATAATTTGACAGCTGTGGTTTGTAGCTCGTCGTTTTTATTGTGTTCGGGCTATTACATGCAAGGTGCCACTGCTCATGCAACTGCTTTCTGAAATTTCTCAATTTGACAGTCTTTTGAAATATATTGCATTGCCACGTCTGGCACGCTCTTAAGACGGCAATGTAATTTCTGGTATTTCCACGCTTAAAATTAAAAATGGCGCTTTTAGAAATAATGTCATGAACCATCTAAACAGATCACCCAGCACGGCAACCATGTATTTGTAATTGCATTTGAGAAAAAAAATAATAGTTGATAACGTAATTTTTTAGTCGGTTGTTTCATTCACACACATGGTTTCATTCCGTTTCATTCACATGGCGGCGAAAAAATAACGTCACTGCAAAAAAATACTTTTTTCTCGCACTCCGTCCTGGATGATCTTTATGGCCCCGTCAGAATGGGTACTTTGCGTACGTTCTGCTCAAGGATGAAACTGACAGTTGAGTAGACTAGTGTGTTTGCATAGAGAGCGTCAGATTGGTAACCCTTGCGTCGACAGACCCAACGAACGTTGGCCAACACTCAACTTTTGACGCACGTAAGTCCGTCACTGCTGACAGTTGTATAACCCTGCGTTTACACAAGGCAAGACAATTGAGAATATGTATTAATTGTCACATTGTTTCAGTAGAGTTGACGTCCAGACAATAAACTGTCTCCAAAAAGTCAAAGATAGTGACGAAGACATCAAGAGAAGTGTGAATATATTAGTAAAGAAAGTGTGAATATTTTGCTATTTTTACTGCAAAATTGACTTGTGTAAACCTCCATAAGGAACAGCTGATTTTTGTTTGCAGACGCAACACCCTCATTGTGGCGTATCTCTACGTTACGTACGCCACTTCCTTCGCATACTTTTCCGTTATTGACGTACAAGTACCCATTCTGACGGGCCTATTATTCGTACGTTCATGAAATAATGCTGCCAAGTTTTGTTCTCTTTGAACCAATACGTGCAAATGTCAAAAGTGCTAGGAAAGAGAATACGCTATTAATGAAACGATAGTGGCGATAGTACCAGAACTATCGATAGTTATTTCCTGTGACCAGACTATCGATACTATCGATAGTATCGTCGATAGTTTGACAGCTCTAGTTTACATCATCAAACCGGATAGTTAATAATAATAATAATTTTATTTTTATTTTTTAATAAGACTCCGTTAATTGCAGGTGCATACCCTCAAATCATTGTTCTTTGTACGTCTTTGTGGCCGCCATCAAAAGAAACCCCCTTCCCGATTGTTATAATATTTATATTCCACCTTGATTTTTATTTGTCCAACTTAGTTTCACTACATCTTCCAATTCTCCTTGCAATACTCAGCAATTTCCGCACAAACCCTTCGCCTATCTTCAACCATGCCTCCCAAACCTTTCTACTTAAACAATTCCCTTGGCGAGCAATCGTCTCAATTCGTTTAAGTTTTCTCCGCAGCAGTGCAACTGTCAGTGCCATAATCTCCAGCCGAATGGCGTGCAACAAATGCAAATGCACTCAAGTGTTCAGCGGCAACGACTCCCTTAACACTGTATCTAAATGCAACAGTCGCAGCAATTGCCTGCATATACACAAAAAGACAAATTAATTTATAAATATGTACATCTTTATACATACAAATGTACATATATATCTCCTAGTACGTAAATTTATGCGCTCATTGTCTGCAGTTGCATTGCCACGCTTGCTAAGCGTTGTCGCTTGGGGGGAGGTGCGCGTAATGAGCGTGTATCTGCATTGAAAACATCGTCCTTGTCCGCCTTTGAATAATGTCAGCTGCTGCAGTTGTTGTTGCTATTCCTGTTGCAGTTGCCGTTGCCGTTGCCATTGCCTTAGGTTTGCCGTTACAAATTTGATAATTTACAGTCTGCTGAACAACATGCAAATGCGCGCCACATTGCCTGTATGTGTGTGTGTGTGTAAATATGTGTGCGTGCAGAAGTCGGTGAAGTAGAAGATGTGCGATTTAGTTGGCGCTAGATAGATGATGCATATTGTAGAGGAAAATGGGTGGCTCGTGAGAGTGCTTATATTGGAAAATGTAGGTTCGATGATGTGGTGACCGCTGACTGGTAATGTACATACATATATATGTATGACTCATAAATAAATCGCTTAGGCAGTAATTTAAGCATTCTCGCACCTCTGTTGTCTGCTGGGATCATCAGCTTACGCTTTTACTTTATTATTGGCTTGGGGGGGTGGTGTTGTGTTGCAGTGTAATTTTGTGCTTGGATGATAAACGCTCCTCCTTGCCAATCCCCTCACTCTTAGTCTGTGCCACGCTTTGTCTGCTCTGGCAGTTGAGAATTATAATCAGTGCTTGAAGGAAACTTGATTCTTAAATGCCATGAACGTGCTGCCGGGTACTCGTATAGGAACTAACATTCGCCCTTAAATTAATATGCAGCAACATACTATTTACTTATTGAAGAAAATAAGTAACACAAGTGTTTCAAATTTCACTGAATTGGTAGATATCTATTAGTTAATTTCTCTCTGTTTAGAATTTTTTGCAAAAGCTAGTATGTATCTACATACATATATTTGCACTGTTGTTTGAACACCAATCTTTTTTTTTTTTGCTCATTAATATCAAGGGATTAGTACGTTCCCGTTGATTAAAATAAAGGAAAATTTTGTAGCAAACATAAAACTTGCTAAAAAAACAAATTCTTACATTTCTGATAAGGCAGATTTATTTTGAATTTGTTAGAAATATAGTGGAGTTCTTCAGAACATTTTCGTGGCAACCCTTTCCCCAAAAAGAAACTTTGTTGCACATCTAAAGATCCAGCCCTTTAATTTGACGTAAATTTTTTGAAAAAAAAATGTGTTTATTTAATTGCGTTAATAATTCTATTTGCTCCCACATTTTGTATGGAACGGAAGTACTGTGACTGCGTCAATTAAATCCTAAAAACCGGAATATTACTCCTATACCCTGCACTAACTCTAACTGCTTCCAGGAAGTGGATTAGAATGAACTATTTTGCAACAAATACAAAACCGTTGTTTAGGCTAACATTTTTAAAAGTTGTTTTTGTAAATATAAATACAGAAATGGGTAGCAAACATATTAGCACTGTTCAGGATCTTGTGCATTTGCGCTTGCATTTGCATATTCGTTGCATTCAAATTCATTGCAAATTCACAACAATCAAATGCACACGGTTGCAAAAGCAGCAAGCATAAAATTTGCAAACGCAAATCCAGCTGCAATTCCGTGACCATTTCTACAACATTCTGAACAGCCCTATTGTAACTTTTTCGATTTTGTCTTTTTTTTACCTTATAATCTTTCTGTCTTAAGTTACTTATTCATGAACCCCCAACTTCTTATCTCCACGTCGCACATGGGAGTGTTTATGCAGAAAAACCGGTCAAAATTCAGATTTACCAATTGTTGCAAAAGTCCAGTTATTATTCCTAAAGCTAAATAACTGATGTATTGAATGGTGGTCACCAGAACTCCCTCCGCTGCTTTCCCTTTGATATATGTCAACCTGAAAACAGTCAATGTTGTGATGGCTTTTTTTTCTTCCCGCTTTCAGTCGTTCTAGTTCTTTCTTCGGTTATTGTGTTTTAGTGAAGACCTATTTCACGAAAAAAACCTTTTGAACATGGAAGAAGGAGGCAGTTTCTATCATTTAAGAGTAAATTTGAGTAAATTGTTAAACTCGGTCTATTTTGATATTTTTGTTGAATAATATTTTTAAATATTGGCATTTTTGTTTACTTCTCAAGGTTTGTCAAAGTTTGGTTCCTTGAAATATATGTAACTACAGTTATCTTTGAGTAATTAAAGCAAAAATAATTTGCTCGTATGTGATCCATTTTGATTTACGAAGGACGAAACACGATGAGTCATAAAATTGCAATTTTGGATTTTATTCACAGTAATGTTCAATGTATAGTTATAAGGAGAGTCGCGTTGTTAACAGGTATAAATCTGACCTTTAATTTGGTAAAAATTACGTAACGATTGAATCCTATTTGTTTATGAAAAACCCCGACCCATCGCTAGTTTTTGCCGAATGCCCATAAGTGTATTCGAGAGCCAACAGCTTTCAACGAAGCTGGGTACACAAATTTACTGAGTTGCATACCCTTTAATTTTAAAGTCCTCGCGAGATACTATGATACTCAACAATAATGCTCTCTAATCGGCTTCGGCGAGAACGATTGTGTCCTTTGAACAATTTACCGCATTTCCTTTTTTATTTTTAAGTTATTTATGATTAAGTTTCATGTTTTATTTAATTACTGAGTATAAAAACACATAAAATAATTGCGACCGGTTTTACCATGGAAATACTCCTCTGTGCGTCGCTTACAATATTCGAACTTCTTACTTTTTTAACATGAATCACGCACTTACTTATTCTTCTCCTCAGCAGCATACTTTAAACTTAAATTGAGATTGAATGCAAGACAGTTGCCAAGTCTGATAGTTTTCAACTGCAACTGTCAACGAACTGCGTCAGCAGAAATGTAAATAGAAAAAAATAAATAAATAAAAATACTAACAACTGCGCTGAATTTTTGTATGTACATTAGACTGCATCACCAAATAAAGTTGCGGTTTTTCCGCCGAGATTACAAAGTTTATTATATTTTAAGACGGGATTTTTTCAAAAAACATCTTTAAGAAACTATTTTTATTCATAAAAAATTCCATTTTTGGAGGTATTTTCAAATCGGTCCAGCTCGCTTTAATCTTAATATTTTTCCGAAATATTTTCGTGGACGTCTTAGAATATAATAGATAATAATAGATAATTCCAATGAAAAAACAGTACCGATTTTTTTTTTGTATGGGGAGTGATGCAGTCTAATGTACATATATAAGAGGTATTTCACTTGACTTATTCAAAATGGCGTAACTATGTCTTTTTAGCAAAAGTTAAATTAAATTACATGGAAAAAGAGTGGTGTGTAACTTTTTGCGCTGCAACAAATGTCAGTCTTCCGAATTTCGAGCTTTGTCTTTTTTCGGGTTTTCATACGCTTTCGCTTATTGCAAGATGGCATTTTTTGCAAATAAAATGTGGAAGTTGTGGGTGTTAACACCTGCTGTTGCAAGCAGTACGCCACAGTCGCCGACTGTTGTAATTTCACTTTATATATTTCTTTTGGCTCACCATCATTCTCTGCATACTTTTCTTTTCATTTGTTTTTTTTTTCGTGCCACAATTTTTTTCGCACCTTGCTGACAACAATAGCTTTACAGATGTTGCATACGCTTGAAAAGGCTTGACTGTTTGAAAAAAAAAAAAACTGGAAAAGAAAAGTGTGAAAGCGTAAAATGTGTCAGCGTGCATTTTTATCCGTGCAACCACGCCCACTTTCTGTTTATTATTCGCATTCATTTTGGGTTTTTCTTTGTATGCGGACTCCTTTTTCTGCTTCCTTCTTTGTTCGCCGTATCGCAATGCGCTTCGCAAGCAAGCGCAAGCAAACGAAGGCATGTTGCAACTAGCACCGCACCATTGTTGCATAAATGCACAGCTGCGCTTGTGTGACATGAATTAGGCAATGGTGGCACACAAACATATAACGCACCCACAAACATTTTGTGTACATATTTGCTTGCGTTTCTCAACCGCAAAATTTGGCTGCATACTACGAGTACATATGTACATATGTACATACAGATCTACTCACATATGGATGTATGTACATTTCGTCATACATTACCCCGCAAGCCATGTTGTATGCCACAATTTTCTAAGGAAACATGCGCATTTTTATGTTGCATACAGTTGACAAGCTGCTGCACATCGTAATCAAGGCTGCTCGTGGTGTTGCGGTGCATACACATACATATGTACGTATGTGTGCGTGTGTGTACATGTGCGCCTTCTGGCAAATTAGAGTGGGTGCTCATAGAATTTTTGGTATCTTTTCGTGCTTAAGCTCATAAATTTTATAGAATATATTTATTTATGCGTATTTGCTTGTGCGCACTCACGCGTGCATGTAACATGTAAGTACACATCTACACATGCATGTGTATGTATGAGCTAATACTCGTACTTACACAAATTCTTTGAAATTCATAAATTCTCTCTAAATTAGTTAAGCTTCTTGCATTCATCCTCATGGTTTAGCTCTCTTCTCTCCGGCTTCTATGCTATGCCATCCATTTTGCGGTGCTCCAACATGTTCTCTTCTATGTATGTATGTGTGTTTATGTTCCTGCAACACTTCATGCAACATGCTGGCGCACATGCAGCCACCGCGTTAATTTAACGCTGACATGTTTTCTACTTTTGGTCTGATAACATTTTACTTATGCGCTTGGGTGCAGGGCATGCATGTTTTAAATTTTAGGATTCTGAATTTTAAATGATATTCTTGACCTAAAATTCACTTTTTTCATCAAATATTTCTTCGTTTTGCATTTAACCTCAACCGAATTCTGTTATTCGCTACGGTAGAATTGCGTTTCTGAAATTATTGCGTCATCTGCAGATGAAATTTAAATGTCCGTCATACTTTTACAAAGGATACTGTGCACTCACTATATTTCTTACATGATTTACGGAATCACACTGGCGATAAAAGGTTTTACTGGCATACATGCATAGTTAAGGTGGTCAACCAGAGTTTACAAAAACTACTCACTGAGGAATAAAATTTCCCATAAAAGAGCGTTCTATCTCTTTTTTTCATCCAGGTTTCATTACTCAGCATCGTTTCCATAGGTGAAGATTTGGCTTCAAAATTTAAATTTTTTTGGGCTGTTTTTTATAAAAAATCTTCAAAAAATAGACACTCAAAAAACTCATAAATATACAAAATCGTATTTTCTGACCTAAATCGACAGGTCGCGACCTCTAAATCACCTTTAAAAAATCTATAAAAATAGGGTAGGGTCTTGAAATTTCCAAAAAAGCATTTTAAAAAATTTATAAAAATAGGAAAAATTATTTCGCATAAAAGCGAATAAAATTAGGGGGTAGGGTCTTGAAATTTCCAAAAGAAAAGGCATTTTCGATAAGCACCCTAATATGTACGTCAAAATCCGAAAAAAGAAATGCTTAACTTTAGGCGTAGCTTTATTTTTAATCCAACTTTTAAATATAAATAAAGTGAGCTTTAGAGTTAAAGGTTACTTCAGAAAACGGCCCTAAATTTTATGATCCGCTTACTTGGTTGTTTCTAATAGATTTTTCTAGTTTTAGCGTTTCTCTCTATTGCCAGTTTCTGAATAAAGATTTGAAGTAATTCACTAAGCGGTTTTGTTGGTTTCGAGTTTTGTGTTTTAAATATGTATGTATGTGAGTCGGAAATACTTTTCTCAATCACTTTACCACTCAGAGCGAATAAAATAAAAGTAATGCCATCAATACGAATAAACTCTTTTACAAATACGCCTGATGCAAATTCGTCAGTGAGCGAAATACATATATAAGGAGTTTAAAGTGAATATAATCTAAATAACACCTGCGCTCAATTTTGAAATTTTCTTGGATGTTTTTATTTTGTACGTAAAACGAAATAAAGCGGTGTACCATGACGTTAAAATTTTTAAGGAACACCCTTATCCATATGTATTATTTTAAACCCGAGGCCTTTAGGCGCTTAAACCCGGGCACCTAAAATAACCACTTAATACAAAGATTTTTAGTTACTACTAGCTAAAACCCAACGTTATTTAATATTATTTTTTATAAGGTATTTAGAAGTAAGACAAAACATCAAATTTTTTCAGAAAATTAATTTACAATCTAAGGTCCACTTGCAGAACAGCAGGTTATCTATATAACTCGAAGTTTACCGCTTTAATCGATAAACTGGCTTGCACAATCAATAATTAGGAGTAAAGTTATAGTTAAATCGTTAAATGTTTAGCCCAGCAACTTTCTATGGTTAACAGGCTAACTCTACATATGTCCATTCTGTCAGTAACAGGAAAAAATAAATTGAGATTTCAAAAATATTTTTGAAAACATATGTACGTACATACATTCATACATACATACATATCCACGTATTAATTTTTCCGCTTTAGCTCTGAAGTTTCGGCCAGTCTGGCGTAAAAAATATATGCGATTAAAATGCACCAACCGTGTTAGTAGTCCAATTAAGAGAGCTGTAAGAAGTGCCGCTGGCCAATTTACAATTTGTACCTACTATTTTATATTCAAACTCTAATAAGAAATGTAAAGAAACATCAAAAAAGAGAGAGTGGTGCCTACTTTATTTAGAAATCCCTTGGGTTACTTAACTCTCGGCCAGTTTTCAATGCTGCAAGATATTTTCTGTAAGTGGGAATAAGTCGAGACTTTTCGAATAATTCCCTAAGTCAGAGGAGTTTCGCGTTTTTTATATTTTACTTTTTTTGTTTGAAAAAAAAATATTTCGGCCATATGGGGCTATCGCGCCATTTATTAAATTTCCTCAGCTAAATACTTTTCATTAGTAAATATTGTATTCTACTTTATTTATTTATTTTTTTTTTATTTCGGTTCGTTTATTTCCTTTTGCCTTGGGGCAAACTTTTGTAGCTTGACGTACATATATATGTTTTACCACCTGCTGAAAGTTTTTCTCCTTTTAATATCTTTTTTTTTTGGGTCAGTAAAAAAGATTCTTATGGTTTTTTTATTTTTCTTTAGCTCTTGTTGATTTTGTTTACATTCTGATTTCGCTCGGCAGCTTCCTTTGCTCTTCATCATCAGCCGCGTATTGTTTTCATGACTGAGTGTATCTTACAAACAACTCCAGCTGCTTGTTTATCTGAGCGTATCAGCTCCTCTGCCAGAGATGGCGGTGTCAGTGTCCTTTTTTTGCATTTTCACGCAGTCTGCCCTTGTTTTGTAATTATAATTCAATTAAAAGTAACAGTCTTTCGCTACCTGGGCATACTAGGGAGCGCGCAAGGCTCAGTCTTACACACACATGCATCCACTCGTAAGTAATCTGTATGAGCAGCCTCCTGCGGCGTTGACTTGTTTACTGTCTTTCGTTTGCTGCTCCGTTTGTTCGTTACTCATTTTTCTTAAAGTAAGATGTACAGTTTTGTTATATTCACCGAAATTTATGTGGTCTCTATCGACTCATTTATGCTGTACGTAACTTATTTAGAGAACACCATGGGCCTAAAAATTTTTCCGTCTACTCGATGGTTGTTCAGATGCACATACATACATACTTATAGGATAACGTAAATGTTATTAAATTTAAACGAAATTTCAGAAATTATATATTTCAAGGCTTAATGTGTAAATTAAGTTGCTTTGAGCTGCAGAAATTAGTTCTTCTTGAAATTGCTGTTACTTAAGTTTACTCACGTATGTAAGTAAGTATACGTTTAATTTTATGCGCATTTGTGCTCTACCCCCTTAAGGCATTACCTTCAGAACTTTCGCTATTTATTTCAATGAATTCAAAAGTATCATCCTTTCATTTAATCTGCCTAAAATTTAATCCCGCTTGCTGTGAAGAAGCAATAAAACTTTTGCCATTGCTTGTCGCAAGTTTCTAATTAAGCAAAGTACCCAAAAGAATTAGAAAACCGCAGCCTAACTGACTGAAACTCACCAGCTCATCAGCAATTACAAACGACCGGCGGGCAAGGAAATGTCACTTCTGCTCATTATCATTTCGCAACCCCTGTGGCGGGCGTGTCAGCTAGGAAGCTGGTACCAACGAAAATTTCATTAAAAAGTTCAGCAATTTTTTGTGCCGGAGGTGTACAAAAATTTCAATTTACCGTCAAGGCAGTTGTCGTTCAAGTATCTCAATTCTTTTCGTGCTCATTTTTGAGCTAAATATAATAATCAAGGTATGTTATCCTTGTATGTTATTTATTTCTTCAAGAAAATGCACTGCATCAAATTGCCTTTTGCAGCGTTTTACTTCGATAGCGGCTTTGATATTCATAGCACAATACAGGCCCGGAATAACATGACCAGTAATTGTTAACCCTAGTCTACTGCTATCGTAACGCCTATATAAACCGAACACTGACATTTTGCCTGTCATCAGTTTTAAACATCAAATGTTCGCCATCAGATCGGCTGGAATTAGTTTTGTACTAGTTTTCACACTCATTCATCCTAAAAATTTCGGCAACTACTACTATCCTCTAGACAAATTTTGTCACAATTTTCCACGACTAAAGTTTACCGAATGTACAAAATTAAAAAAAAAATAAAAATAATTAAATACTGGAAGCCTTTATTTCGGGTATTTTGAAGCGACAAGCCTTCTGTTAACGCTTCTTTACACCTTTCTATATTACATGGAATGGCCAGAGTTGCAAGAATTCACTTAGAATTGAAAAATTAGCCTGAGATAATAACAATTCAACTTTGTACCAGGAAATCGCCTAATTCGATTTTTCCAAATTCACATAAAAAAAATACGCGAAACACGTGAACTTAAGATTGGGTCGTAGATTACGGCTCTGTATACCGTTTTTCCAGATCAGGTTATTTTGCCAAGATATATTCATTTCCATGAAAAAAATATATAAAACTTTAATTTGTTTAAATTTTTATTAAAGCCTGTTCCTCTGCCAAAGAATAAATTGCCGTAGGCCGCTTTTAGGACACTGAAAATATCATTATCTACAAATTTTAACAAAAATATCGTCAAGGGAATTTCACAACCATATTTAATGAGTGTTTGTTGGCATCGTAATCGGCTTTTCTACTGTAGTTAGAAAGTTTTGACTAGATACTAACGTGTTTGAATTTTTTCGCTAAAAAAATATACATATCGATGTTCTTCTGCCTTAACGACACAAGTCAAAATTTCATGGTTTTGAGTTATATAGAGAATTAGGTTTATTAATAACCATATTCATCTGTGGAAAATCGACTTATGCTTAATTGTTACCATTCCGGCAGGGGCACAGTTTTACCATTTGCCACAAATGCCGAAGTAGGCAAGCCTTACTACTGAAGAATGGCACATGTCTTACATTTATCGAGAATATTGGCATAAGTCAAAAACGGTCGATAGGTTAGTGAAATAACGACATTTTTCGTTTTGAGCCATTGTTCTTATTTTGTATTTTTTTAGTCGAACCCTTACTAGATCCATAATTTGAAAGCTTACAAATTTTCCCTACAGAGCGACTGCAAATAATCCGGAATAATTACCTTCGAATACATATTATTGCTACATTACAAAACACAAAATCTTTAATTGGCTCTATCGAAAAATATGAACTTTTGAATTACGTGGTTATAGCAGAGTACCATCGATATATTAAATATCTCTTGAGCTATGCTCATACACTTTTGAATTTTACCTGTCACCAATACTAACTCCTTTATGCGAATTAATATTTTGAAGACCACCAGCATAATTTATAGCGAATTTACAAGAAAACATAAAATCGAATTATGAACGTTAATACCGGATTGATTTATGCCAATTCTACCAAGTCTCCTCCAAATTTCTTCAGTTGCTTTTGAAATTAGACCGAAAAAGGATCCTGGATTTTCATTTATAAAAAAAATATTTATATGTATAGATGATATGTCAAATATATACCAATTCAGACTGTAAATAAGTTTTTCGATTATATTTGTCTGAGTGCCTCTTGGAGGCTAAAAACTAAATTGCCTACATCATCGTTAACGGTTGAGAAAGTATATTGAGGGTTTACAACAAAAGATAATATTTCCTTCTCTAACACACACACACACACGGGTTTTTGTCAAGACTGGGCCAAAGTCCAATATTTTTTCATCACACGACTGGGCTACCAAGTTACACCAAAATTTATGTTACTAATAAGAGTTCTAAAAGTGAATCAAATCCGATCATAAATATAATTTTTTTGGATAGCTCTCAATCCCTGCCCCACCTATTTGTCTTCCGAAATTTTGCACAAAACAACAATCATTCAATGCGATTTTAAAATATGTAAGAGAATGGCTCCCAATTGAATGATTCTTGCGATTTTATATGTGTATAAATATGGGAATATAAAATTCCATTACCTTATAATAAGCAGTTCCAAGGATAAGCGATATGAGAATTTCGGTTTGTATGGGAAGTGCCACTCCCACTCCCCCAGTACCTACCATTTTCCACCGTAAGTAGGGTATTTACAATCTATACATCTGAGCTAAGTTTCTGTTCACCAGCATAATTCCTTTTAGAGATATAGTGGTTTTCACATTACATATGTCAGATGCCACGTCCCTATGTATCGGGATTAACATTTCTGGATTATCCTTTACATCGGTGTAAGTTTCATTGATATCGAGCGAAGGGTGCCTTCAAAAAAGGGATTGCAAAATTTTCTTGTAACGTATTTATGTATACATTTATGCAGCATATTTACGTATGTATGTAGATATGTAAATTTTATTTGCTTGCACTAACAACAACATGCAGCGAATAACAAAAATAACTTGGCAAGGGAATACCAAATAGGTATATTTTCAGAGCAAGTGACCATCTACATATATATATATATATATATATATATACAAACACTTATACATACTCCTATATATATTAGGGCAGTGAGTTCAATGGCAGTGCTTCCACTCGCCACTAACACTACCTTCACGCTTCAAAAAATGCCATTGTCTATGGATAAGCCACAGTGACTCGAAACCTTCGTTGCTCTGTTTGGCTAACATTCACTGTCGAATTGGCAGCTGTTGGTTAGTCGAATTTTATGCGGATGCGTGGTTCAGTTTAGTGCTCATAGATACATATCGATATGCATTCATTTACATATAGACAAAATTCAGTAGCATTTATTGCACTGGTTGTATTGCGATTGGCTGTTCCATTTTACTGCGTCCATGAATGGGCATGCATACGCACATACAAACACATACTATCTATGTATACACGTGTTCGTATATTTGCTTGTAGATTTTAGAGCTCTTGCGTGTATATGAATGGGTGCTTATATACGTGTAGATGATTTTGAATTGCGTAAGCATGTGTGAACATGTCATTTGCTGGCATGTGGTTGCCGCACTTGCAGATATATGTATATGGCCATGCAATCTATGCACAAATAAAGTGCACTCTTACCAACACCTTCCTCCACTCACAAACACAAGCTGTGACTATTTTCCATGTATTACCCTTAACACCAGCAGCAAATTCGAATAGCTTAGCTATTTTTGATACTTTGCTACAGAGATTCGTAAACATATATATATACAGTCAGTGTCAAATGAAATAAATTTCATGAAAAATTTTTCCCATTAATATTGTAGAAAATATAGTTCATAAATAAATGTTTCACACTTTATATAAAGTTCACAAAAATTCAAAAAATGTTCCTATCTACAAAATTTCCGGGTATGCAGTTTTGTAGCCTGTTCAATTTTAGTAAAACAAAGTGCAAGTCTCAGGTCGCTAAAAATTAGCGTTCCTTTTTTTATATGTTTTTTTTGAGGGTGTTACGAATTGTTTTCCATATAAAAACCGACAAACAAAAAAGATTCAACAAAACAACGATCATTTCTAGCTACTTGACACTTGCAATTTTGGACGGACTACAAAACCTCATACTCGAAAATTTTATAGAAATTTTGAATAAAAATTTTGAAATTTTTATGAAAATTGTTTGAATTTTTGTGCACTTTATATAAAGTGTGAAACCTTTTTTTTAAGTGATTTATGTTGTAGAATGAAAATATTTGTGAATATATATTTTATTAAAAGAAGGTGTACACTTCCATTTGACACTGGCCGTACGTACATATATGCACCTACACATGTTAGCAAACATATGTACATATATTTCACGGTAACATATTCGCATATTTGTCCTTCTGCTCGCTTTCGACGACGCCGGCAGACGCTTTGTGTTGCGTGCATTTTTTATTTTTTGCTAACGCTAAATGAACTTTCAGCTGAATGTGTTGCATAGTTTAGGGCGCATATGTGGCGAATTTATGCCGTTTACCATGTTGACATGCCCATGCCTTTCATTTGAATGTGGGATTAGTAAACTGATACTTTAAACATTTTGAGAATACCAATATGGAATTCTGCGGTTTTTGCGAAGGGAATTTCGAATGATGGATAATATTTCGAGTTCAATATGTTGTTTAAAGCAATATTCCTGGAATCATTTACAGGTCATCAAAGAACTAATTTTCGTCCATGTTAGTTACATAAATGACAACAATTTTCATGAAAAAATGTTGGCAATAAAAAATACCTGCTTCATTACTAATATAAAAATGTTCGTTTCTACATGGCGTTTTTTGAATGCTACAGATTTTTTGTCATTACAATGCCTAGTCGAAACCTGGTATAATTATTTTTGATAAATAGCTAATGCTTAATGATATATAGTTAACGCTTATGCCTAATGTCTTTCACTACCGACTTGGTAATAATAACTATTTCCTGAAGAATAATCCCTTATGACTTCAGACTAACCACTATTAATTCACGACTAATGATAATAACTAATGGCTGTGTCGTACGAATTGATATGGACCCCCAGCCCTCAAAATATTCACTTCAGGGCGAGAGGGACTTGGCTCCACTGGACCTTACCATTTGGCTTGAGTTAGCACAGAAAAGAAACGAATGGTTGACTTAAATTAAGTCTACTAAAACGCTTCGACGCTTACAGCGCAAAACAAGTAAGACTTTGCTTTGAACTACATACTCATATATATGAGCAAATCTCACGAGTTGTTAGACACTTATCTTAGATAATTAATTATCTTCAGTGCTCATTAACCCGTAGCTGTTTATGTAACGTATACGCCCCGTGGAACCATACACAGTCAGGAAATACGTTTACTCGCACGCCAGAACTTGAAGGACATATTTTTCTACAGTATTCCTCACAGATATATATATATATAGCGATTTCTTCATGTACATATATAACAACTTCAGAATGAATTTCGTGTTTAGTAATAAAAATGGAATTTTAGTTTCGCAAATTTTTTTCTTTTAGAAGGACACTAGTGTTGCTACTGACATTTGTATTATTATTAATACAAACTTTCATTGCCTCTTATATGAACATTATACTTGAAAACTTCCCAAAGTTATGGAAAAAAACATTATGAACTTTTCGAGTGACAATAAAAAAAGAATAATTTCGGCGCTTTTCGCCTACATAAACGTTTTTAGGCTAAAAAAATTTCAAATACATGATTATTTTTTATAGTACTTGTTTCTGGAACTCCACTGAATTAAATAAATTCAAGAAAAACGCTTTAGCTTTTTTTCTGCCGAGAGCAGATAGCGACACCAAAAAAAAGCAACTCATGATATTTGCTTATATATGTGCATTAGGGTGGTCTCTAAAAATATTAACAAACACATTTTTTATGAGGAGCCAACTTATTTGGTTAAACGTACAAAATAATTTTTATAATTTAAAATAATTTCAAGGAGTCGTTACCCAAGGTTAACTTTTTTGTTTAATTCGTAAAAATTCGAGACAATTAGATATTACTTAGCAAATATTTATTCGCGTTTTCATTGTATCTTCAACAAATTACATCGATCAGGCTTCTCGGTTCAGCAAACATTTTTTTTGTGAAATCATACGACAGACACACATTATACCATCACCTCAAAAACCTTACTATAACAAAAAAAAAATGTGTTTTGAGTTGGGTAAGCCCACACTGAATGTCCTCTATACATATATGATTTTCTTGGTATTTTTTCAAGATCATTAGTTGTAAATCAGTATTACTTGGAACATTTAAAAAATGCTGCACCTCTGCCGAAAGAACTTAACCCTCGGCTATCGACGTGACCGAAATATCGCTATTTTACTGACATATAGTCTCTCAGACACCAATTTTCCAGATAAAAATATATGTATGTTAATAAACTTCTTTTCGATTTAAACTGAAAATTCTATCAATATTTTAAGTACTCATTAATGAAAGAGTCATATAAATAAACTATATGTAGAAAAATAGGCGTTTTTATAAATAAATGTTATTGAAGCTCGGGAAAAATATCGAACTTTCGGTGTCAGTCGCAGTGGGTTAAATAAATGACAGTTTTTCGAGCTTAATATTACACGATGAACCCATTTGGCAATGACTATGTATTTATATTAATATTTTTTAGTAATATGTGTATGCCAAATTTATCAGATTTAAATTTTTATCAAACCTTGGCAGCGAACCCTAAAAATTCTTTTGAAATCATCGTGGAGGTGCTTATTTTGTACATAGAATAATAAAAGGCGGTATCCGTTACAAAATTTAAGGACAACACTGAGTGTCCTTCATTTATAAAAATATGCGTATCAAATGTTGCTTATTTCCTTGATTTGGGTACTGAATAATGTGCTCTCATATGAATTCACAAACTACTCACCCTAATGACATTACGGAAATTTTCTTTCCGTAAACATTCAATCCCAGCAAAAAATGCGAACAATTAGTTCACTAATTTTTTTTTAATGTTCGCTTTTATTCCAACATATTCTGTGAAAAGAGTAATTGTACCCCTTAATACCCAAACGTGTATTAAAAGCGACAACTGTCTTCCAAAACCAAAATTGTTCTGCAAATAAAGTTCGAAACATGGATCTCATATTCTTTGCGAATATTATTTTTGTTGTTGCTTAAGCGCGTATATTTAATTTAATATTTAATTTTACATTTGAGAGATGAGAAAAGCTTTAGAGATTAAATACATACGTATGTATGTCCGCGTGTGGCACTATGGTATACGTCACCTCAACAATGACAAACAAACCAAAGATGCAATCTGATTTCAATGGAAGCTTTCCAAATTTGAAATTAAGTAACTTTGATGCGAAATTGCGAAAGGTACTCAAATTAAGATAGTTTGAATGCATTTTTACATTAACAAGTATTTAATTTTATTTATATTATATATTCCTAAAACTTTAACTATACCTTTAGTAGAAATTCCTAAGTAACTAAATAAGCTTGGAAAATAGTGAAAGCCTTTATTTAATTTGCTGCGAAAGCAAACACTCCACGGCTAACCTAGCTTCGAAGTGACTACGGTATAATCATCATACTGTTCCCATACTGTTCCTTCAAGTCTGTTATGTGTATATCTCTACTAAAACAAGTATAACCGAATGTCACCTTTCCCTGAACTAGCGCTTCAACCACATAGTTACTGAGCAATACAGCGGGTGGCTGCGCTCATACATATTTTGAGCCAATAACTTGCTTTGGTTTCTATTCGGATTTTATTCTTAGATAAACATACATACATATACATATATGGGCTTCCATCTTTTTGTGATAAACTAAACCTGAAAAGTTGCACCATCCAATAATTTACGTGTTTTGCATTCAATCTGTGAGGCTATGTATCTGTGCATGCATATATTGAGCGCCTTTTTGTTTTACTGAATTTATACATGAATCTATGCATAATACATTTGTATTTCACAATTGTACCCATTGCTCCCATTGCGGTCTCATATTTTGCATGCTGCCACCTAATTTGAATAATATATGCTAATTGTATTTGCAGATAGCACTGAAAATTATGTTATAAAGCTTGATTGTGTTTACAGAATACGTTGTACATAGGGCCATGTTCGCGCACATTTTATTTTTGGTTTGTCTGTCAAAATTGTGATTACGTGATTGGATCACATTCGCAGTTAATTTGATTTCTCGGGCTAAACCCTCGGGAACATGTTTGATATTATTGACAAAAGCGAAAAATTTAACTTTTGAGTCCTCTGAGTTGTTTGAAATCAAATTTCATTAAGAATAATTTTGACTTCTGAATGTGTCCACCAACATTTATGAGTCTGGTCTATGATCTCTATGACTTTTGGAAGTGCTAAGCTGCAAAATCGGAAATCGGTCTCCTATTTCAGGATCATCTGAAGCTGACGTGTTCAAGTGAACATTTTTTTCTTCACCATTTATCATTCACCAAATCTTTGGTTAAAATGAAACCGGATAATCATTGCCTTGATAATTCATATTTTGGCCTTTTCCAATAAAAAGTTTGTCGCATTTGGAACGAATTTCCATCATCCCTTGTCAAATTTGGTTTGGAGACAAACCGGTTTCGGCATTGTGCCATCTTCAGTGTCACTTTTCAAAACGTTGACGGAATTCGTTCCAAAATAAATCGTACACCCACCCTGTCGGAAACAACAATAACCAAAAGGGAAAAAAGTGTGTCCTCTATCAGGGCTGCCAACTTGACTCAAACCGTGCCATTTTTGGCCCTTTTTTACTTCAAATTGCACTTAATTTTTCAATTTGGCACTTTTGAAAAATTTTAATATTTCCATAAATTTTTGTGAAATCCTTTGCATGTACTTATTTTTATGAACTGGTTTATCTTACTTCGGCATTGGACTTTAGTTTTAGGAATGTTTCTCATTTTAATGCGAAATGGGAAGAATTAAAAAGAATGGCACCTTTTTTGGCACTTTTATTTTCCTATTTGGCACATTTTGGAACCTTTTTTTCCTCAATATGGCACTTCTTACCATACTACCATTTCAGAAGGGATGCACAGCTGGTCTAAGACACCCGATATATGGTCTGTAAAATTCGCGACGGTTTTGTTTATGTAATAAGGTCTTCATCGTTTGTTGCTATTTCAAAAATCAGGTGTCAAATTAAAGGGCTTGGACTATAGATGTACAAGATGCGAGAACACTCTTCACTCAGAAAAGGCTGGACGGATTTAGAGGAAACTTAGCACACGGATCGCTTAAAACTCTGACTAATATTTAGAATATTTTTGAAGGTTTCTAAGAGGGCTGCCACCTGTTTTAAAAGTTAAATTTAAATTAATTCATAAGTTTTTTTTTAAATATTTGTCTAAATATGGTTGTCCAATGAATGTTTTAGTATGCATATATTTTTAAAGCGGGTTGCCACCTGTTTTAAAACCCGAATTTAAATAAATTATACACAAGTTCAATATTGGTGTCAAAAGAAAGAGATGAGAGGAGTACTTAAGTTAAATGTGTTTTTAATTAGGGAATAATAAAAGTAAAATTTTTAATGATATCAATGTAAAAAAAATAAAAAATTATTAAAAATAAAAATAATTGAGAAAAATTAAAAACAAATAATTTTTTCCAATTTCTCCGTGAAAATAGGTAAATTTTAGAAAACCCATAGCCCGTATAAAAATCTATATAATTCATAGTTTGGAAATTTTACCCCATTTTCTATCTGCTTGTCAGCAATTGAAAATAAACTAATTTTATACTACCCCTGAAGCCACCACAGAAGCTCACCGGCGTAGTTGCAACACTTCCAATCCCTGGGAAGATAAATATGCACCACTTTTAATTCAGTGGATTTTTTTGCGCTCGCTTTTTGTAACTAAACGCGATTTTATCGGCAATT
>NW_023458555.1:38422892-38432845 GCF_013731165.1 Rhagoletis pomonella | reverse complement strand
TAGTCCGATTTCAATAATTTTCAACGGTTTGCTTATATGTGGCAAGCGCAATAACCACACCGAGTTTGGTACAAATTGGTAGAACGGTTACTGAGATACATATATGTGATCATAAGTGGGCGGTGCCACGCCCATTTTCCAAAAATTTATCACAAACGTATTTCTTGGTAAAGAATTGTTGCAAGCATCAATTTTGAACAAATTAGCTTCAATATTTACTGATTTATCGAACATTTTTGTATTTCTCTAAATTACCGTTATATGGGATGTGGGCGTGGTTATCGTCCGATTTTAAAAATTTTCGGCGATTTTGTATGCTGTACCAAGGCCGATAACTGTGCCAAGTTTGGTAGAAATTGGTACAGCGGTTACCAAGATATACACATGTAACCATAAGTGGGCGTGGCTACGCCCATTTTCCAAAAATGTATAATATTCTTATTTTTTGTCAAAAAATTATTGTAAGTACCAATTTTGAGTGCTTTATCTTCAGTAGTTACTAAAATATCGCAGTTTTCGTATTTTTGGAAATTACCGTTATATGGGAAGTGGGCGTGGTTACAGTCCGATTTCGCCCATTTTCAATAGCAACCTACCTTGGATTAAGGGAAACCTACATACCAAATTTCGTTGAGATATCTCAATTTTTACTCGAGTTATCGTGTACACGGACAGACGGACAGACGGACAGACGGACAGACGGACAGACGGACAGACGGACAGACGGACAGACGGACGGACAGACAGACATGGCTTAATCGATTTCTTTTTTCATCCTGATCATTTATGTATACATTTGTCTATATCTATCTCGATTCGTTTTGGCTGTTACAAACAACCGTTATGTGAACAAAATTAATATACCCTTGTGCACAAGTGCGCTCGGGTATAATTATTACAGGTTTTGTCTGTAGGTTTGTAGGCGCATCACTCGAAAAATAATACATGGAATTGAATGCAGTTTTCACCGCTGCATTGCCTGAGGTTACCACCTGTTTGAAAATTTGAATTTAAATTAGTTGATAAGATAAATTGAATATTGCAATATGGGTATCAAACTAAAGAGGTTTAGCAAAGTTTACTGCCGGAAATATTTGAGGAGTGTTTCCACCTCTTTGAAATTTGTATTCAATTAAATTGATAAAATAAATGAAATACGCCTATCAAACGGCACACAAATACTTTTAAGGCGCAGTGAAGCATGCCTGGTATGTGCTAGTATTCAATATTTTTACAGCTAAAATGCAGTTAAATATGGGAGTTTAAAGCTTCACGACAAACTTTTTGCTTAGTGGTCTTACCATATTACCTATGGCATTAGAAATCTAACTTTTTATACCCGGGCGCATTTGTGCACAAAGATATTATAACTTTGTTCACACAACGGTTGTTTGTAACAGGCAAAACAAATCGAGATAGATATAGACAAATGTATACCTAAATGATCGGAATGAAAAGGGAAATTGATTAAGCGGTGACTGTCTGTCCGTCCGTCCGTCTGTCCGTCCGCCTGTGCACACGATAACTCGAGTAAAAATTAAGATATCTCAACAAAACTTGGTACGTGTACTTCTCTCGGGCGTAGGACGGATGGTATTGAAAATGGGCAAAATCGGACAATAACCACGCCTACCTTCCATATAACGGTAATCTTCAGAAATACGAAAACTGCGATATTTTAGTAACTACTGAAGATTATTCACTCAAAATTGATATTTATAATAATTTTGAGACGAAAAATACGAAAATTAAAAATTTTTGAAAAATAGGCGTAGCCACGCCCACTTATGGTTACATGTGTATATCTTGGCAACCGCTGCACCGATTTCTTCCAAACTTGGCACAATTATTGGCTTTCGCACGGCATACCAAATGGCCGAAAATTTTAAAAATCGGACAATAACCACGCCCACATTCCATATAAGGGTAATTTAGAGAAATACGAAATCTTCGATAAATCAGTAAATATTAAAGCTAATTTATTCAAAACTGACGCTTGCATGAGTGAAAATGACAAAAAACGGTGGCGGCGCACAGTGGCACTTTTACGCAATCTAGGCATGTGAAATTAATAATACGCCAAAATGTGAATATTATTCGATCAAATTTGATGTATTAGTGAATATAGTAATATTGGACACGAATTAAAAAGTTAAGTGGGTTGGGCCGATAGCCACTCACAGTTCCACAGTGCAATGCCGACATTATGTGTTTCAGACTAAATTTGTTAACATTAAACCTTTAATTTTTAAGAAAACCATCAAAAAAAGAGAAAACCACAGAGACGGTGACTTTGAAAAGATTGTATGTATATTTATTTTATATATATGCCCATATATAACTTTATTTAAATGCTTTGCTACAAGGCTGAAGCGTATTGTGGCTCTGTTAGTAATGAAGTATTTTGGGCAGTGGCAGCTGGTGGCAGCAAAACGGAATATGTCTAATAGTAAAAGAGCATTACAACGAATTTAAAATTATTTTAATGCGGCTTAATTCAAAACTTTGGCGAATTTTTATTTCAAAGTTCCATGTATTTTATACACAGATAAATGGCGCACATTAACAGCACTATCTCCACACAACTGCCACTGGCAGCATGGCTCGGCAGCGTAAGCCTCTAATACGTACCCAGTCGGAAAAGTAGTAATGCATTACATGCGTGATAAATAATATAATGTATTTCTTATACGTTCTCGATAATATTACTGCTAACTATGTAATTAGAATTCTAATGTATTCAAACACACATTCATTTATCAATACTAGGTAATGCAAAATTAAATACCCCACTTTTCTTAGGACATCGGCCTGGGAAAAAATTGCCTTTTCGAATGTGAAGAGGGTTGTTTCTTTTCGATTACTATGCATTACAGTTTCCCACTGGGTATGTATGTATGAACATACATTCGAAATAGATATCTTATAAATACATATACTTATGTACACCCTTAATAACCAATTTAATATTTCATTAGTGGAAACTGAATTTGACTAAGACCTTTCCAACAAGCGCGTTGGTATATACATATGTACATATGTATGTGCACTCTTCATGTTTTAGCGCTTATGCAACATACTTACACACATATTATATATGTATCTTATTTGGCATTTCAAAGGCGAAACACCACAAATTAGGCAAATCTGGAGAGTAGCAAAGTCATCGAAAATTTGATTAGCTGTCATTGCCTTGTTTTATTTTGTTCATTTTCATTTTCTTCTATAGAATTTTGCTCATTTTCTGTGCTGTCAATTCAATATTGGCTCTTGTGTGACTGTACACATGTACGTACATATGTATGCATGTGCATATGTACATATATGCTAATTGTAAGGCGCCCACAGGGCGTATACGTAATTGAATATACGCCACTAATTTTATGTTCTCATACTTACTTATGTATGTATGTTTATACAAATATGTATATGTAAATGTAAATAGGCATACGTACATATTAAAGTACAAATATTTTTGTGCAATTTTATTAATCAGTTCTGCTTTTGATAGGTGGCGATAACGGGACAATATATTTACGAACTTTTTTTATTTTACTAATTGCAGCGAAGTACTTAAATATAACAAAACAGAGCAATCCAGCAGCATTGCAACTATTGCTTTTCATCACTGTAAGGGGGGAAAAGCTTCGCCCGATGATCTTCACATTTTGGTTTATCCCATCTTCTGCAATTAGTGACCTGTCGCCGCTAGTACCAAGATTAGTATTCTGGGGTAGGGTAGTGTAAGAACAACCATGGCCAACTAGTGACAAATGTACAGAACGTGCTTAAATTATGGAGAGAATACTTTTCCTCTCTATTGTATGGGAGCAACACTGAAAGTAGTGTAGAAGATGAACCCCAGCCTTCAGTCGATGATGACGATGGAGTTGATGTCCCAGCGCCGGAGTATGACGAGGTACGAATAGTAGTCATACGCCTGAAAAACTAAAAAGCCGCTGGAGCTGACAGCCTTCCAGCTGAGTTATTCAAGTACGCTACAGTTGAACGCATGCCCGACGACTGGAATTTAAGTACGCTCTTCACAATCTACAAGAAAGGCGATCCCGCCATTCGCGCCGACTTCCGCGCGATCAGCCTTCTAAGCATAGGTTACATGGTCTTATCGAGCATATTTTGTGAAAGACTGAAGCCCATCGTCAACAAAATGATTGGGTCTTTAGAAGAGAAAAGACTGGCGTGCTTTGTTGAACTCGGTCAAAGTCGCTTAGGCGGTTACAGCACCAAATAAGATGAATTAGAGTATTCTAGGGTTAAAAGCCGAATTTAATTTAATTAATAAGTTAGGTTAAACAGTATAAGGTAGATGACAGAAGAAATAAATTTAAGAAAAGTTTAAAAGTCAAATTAAATTCAATGCGATATAATAAGTGAAAGGAAGTTTAAGTTTGAAGATATTTCTAAAGACGGCTTGGCTTTATTATTATTTAAAAGCCTAATTCAATTTGACTAAAAAGTCTAAGAAAGTTACATTTCGAAAGTTGTTTTGAAAATTTAACACCCTGTACAATTAGTTAGGCTGCGTTTCTTTATACATTCCGGATAATCCCATTTCACAGCCGGAATAAACAGAATGCTTTTGAAATATACGTTAACATATCATCAGGAACGTTCTAAAGAATAAGTAAACAAAAAAGTTTATTCCAAACGTTCAGAATGAATAAAGAAATTCAGCCTTAAATTCAATTTAGGTGCATATTTCAAATTGAAAAATATTTCGCTTTCACAAAAGGTTATGCATTTTTAAAGCATTTTATAACATATTTTCTACCATCCCAAATTTAAGCCAATTTTTTCTTAACTTAGATAAAATGTAACAATATGATTTTGATATGAAAGAAATGTGGTTGTATATGGGTATTTCCAAGCTGGCGTTATGTGACGCTCATAGGACAAAATGTTAGAAAAAAGAATTCGAAAAGTCAATATTTTAAAAAGGCTTTGTTAGATTTTAAAGACATTAGAGTAAACTTACGCGCTGGCGTGATGTTGCAAACAATAGAAGTGGATTTTGACTTCGATTACAAAATTGCCAAACTCTGTGAATTGGGCAAGACTTTTTGTATGAAAGCTTCTGTAGTAATATTGGAATGTTTTAAGGTTAATTTTCCAAGTTTTGAAATGTAAAAATCTGCAAACTCAAATTTAAAATATCGATGAAAATGTCTTGGTATTTCTTGCATTTTCCCGAGTTCTGTATGAAATTGAAAAAAATCATTATTGTATTTTTGCTGGTGAATGAACTATATTTTTTTATAAAAAAATACGAAAAATTTGGCATGGAAAATATAAGAGTATTCAAAATGTCTGAGAAATCTAAGTTGTGTGTTACTCCAAAACATCTAATTCTTTGAAATTTTGCACTTAGACCATGTGGTGGGATTTTATTTTTAACTCAACATTTTTATTTCATTTGCATCTAATCAACATCTCTATTGGTCCGTATGAACAAAAATTTACTCGACTTATTAAAATAAATTTAAGTAAAGGTCTGCAATTTTAGGAAAACACAATAGCTTAGTTTTTATTCAAATGGCAAAATATTTCATTTTTTGCTACGGTTGAAATCAAAACCTTAAACTGAACATAACGTGGGCGGAGATGCGACAAAAGCTATTCAGAAAGAAACAAATTAATTAATATTCCCTCAGTTTTTGCGTATTTTTAACGCATTTTAATAAGTCTTAACAAACGTTTAAAAAGCTATGATATTTTTTGTTTCAATTATCAACTTGCTTCCTTTTTACTTATATAACAAAACAAAATATACATACATATTTCCAATCCTTGAACGTTTCTTTGTATTAAATAAAAAAAAAATTGTGATGCAAAACTTGTTTGTACATATATAATTTAAGCCACTTGCTATAAAATAAGCCATAAGCCAACATAAAGGCCAACCAGTCATGACATCAAATCAAGCGACCCTATTTAACGGGCATATGTTGCTATAAATTTGAAATTGCATTAACCCGCTCAATAACGATAAGTTATTTTTATTATTCACTTTTACGCTGCATTTGCATTAAAAATTTAATGTTGTATTCATAAGCTTATTTATGAGCATACATATTTGACATCTGTTTTCCTTGGGCATACTCAGTACATATATCACGAAGGAAATTTTTTAAATATTTATGCCTGTTGTAAAACAAAAAGAATATAAGTATTAATTAACTGAATAATTAATTTACTAGGTAATAATTTTTCATGAAAGTATGCAATGTCCATATGCAATACCCGTTAGTTTGCTTTTTTTCGCGAGGGCGTTGAACGCGCTGTAAATGTACAGAGCTTTTATTTAATTTACATTTGCAGAACAGAAGACCAATTTTTGTTTAAATAATTTTTAGTGCAAAAAAATTTTTCAACAAGAAAATATGGCAAAACATTTTTATTAGTTTAACTAAACATACCTCTCGTAGCAAGTTTTTACACGAAAATTTGCAGATTTTTAAATTACTTTTATGGGTGGCAACCCACTTCAAGAATATTTCTGAATAAAAGTATTCAACAGCACTAATTGTTTTTTATGAACATCAAGTTGATGTATTTTATTTAATAAATTCAGACAAAACAAATTTTCTTAACTTTGTAAAAGGGACAACTCACTTTAAGGGGCTATCGAAATAAGTTGCTATACACAAGTAATTAGTTAAAATGAATTTGACTTTTAAAACAGGTAGCATCCCTCTAAAATATATTTGCGAAGTAAAGCCTACATAAAAAACTTTCGTTTTACACCCGAATTGCTATACTTTATTTAGTCCAATAATTAATTTAGCATTTACCTTTTTTAAACAGGCTACCCTCAAAAATATGTACCAGACCAAAGTTTCTAAAATTTCTTTCGTTTGACAGTCATATTGTTAAACTGCACACAAAGGTGTCAAGCCATTTTAGTGTGAAAGAGCAGCAAATATACTCACTCAATCATTCATTCAATAACACGTCCACTCAATAATTCAGTCATTCACTCACTAGTTCATTCACTAACTGCTGCCCTCCTCCTTCACTGACTAACTCACTTCTTCACTCTATCACTAACTCAGAGACGGAAATAATTTTTGCTTACTAAAAACTAGCTTTTAAGAAAATGTAAAAGAGTGCTGCTTAGGCGGTAACGAATGGCCCTCGGTTTAATGGTGACGACTGTGAGGCCTTGAAATCCCTATGTCGTACAGAAGACCTATTGACGCTAAACAAATCTGAAGTAAGGGCTCTTACCGACTTAATCACAGGGCACTATGCTATATCACCAATGCTCCATCGATGGCGCATACCAACAAGCTCCCTCTGCAGAAGTTATCGGGACGAGGAAGAAAAGGAATCGATTCACCACTTCTTATGTAATTACCCAGTCAAGGTGTCTTAAACATTTGGGATCACTCTATTTCAAAAGCTCAGTGGAGAAAGCGGAATTGAAAATATCGGACCTCCACGGCCTCATCTGGGAGAGAAAATGATTTGTAGAGACCTTTTGCATAATAATCCCGTAGGACCTGGGTTCGGTTTCTTGTCCGGGCTGAATCTAAATTAAAAAGAGCTTTTTCTAATAGCGGTCAGCCACGATAGGAATTGGCAAACCTCCGAGTGTATTTCTGCCATGAAAAAAATTCTTATAAAATCCATTTGCCGTTCGGAGGCGGCGTAGAGTTGAAGGCCCTTCCATTTGTGTTATAACATCAAAACGGACATCACAAATTATATGAGAAGCTCGGCCAAACATTTAGCAAAAGTGTAAGCGTTAAAATATTATTATAAAACAACTTTATCTTACACAACGCCACAGTAAGTATATAAAATTTACACAAACTCAACGTTTAACCTTACACATTGTTTGCATAAAAAATAAATAATTTACACACAGTTGGGTTATGCTTTTCTAAAAGGCGCGCTCAGATATATTTGCTGCTCTTATGCATACAGTAACTCAAACAAATGGCCACGTGTTAGTTTTTATTTTTTTTTAATAATCGTAATGTTTTTCGAGTTAAATTTTTTTTCTTATTTTTCTATACTCCGTAAAAGCTTTAACCAAAACCATATAAATCACTGTTTCAAACTTTATACAAAATTTAGGAAAATTCAACAAATTTTCATTAAAATTTCAAATTTCTTTATAGCCCATACAATTTTAGTCTAATGAAGTGCAAGTTTCAAACGGCTAAAAGATGCCGTTAATTTTTGAGAATTTAATTTTGGTGACGGAATTTATCACTGTTTTCCATACAAGCATGATTTCCTTAGGAAATAAAATGCGGGAGACCCTTAGAAACAAAATTTCAAAAAATCAATGCCAGGTTTTGTAAGTGGCACTTTGTATAAAAAAAAAGAAAACAACCGCAAAAGCAGTCCCAAAAAAAATCCTCAACAATCAACGCAATTTTTTAGCCAGTTGAACTTGGTATTTTTTTAGAAAATTAACATAAAAATTTAGCTCGAAAAAAACATTAAGAATATTAAAAAAAAAATCAAAACGTGGCCACTTGTTTGAGTCACTGTACATGTAGTGCTGTTATGATAATGCTGCTCTTTACATATGCATTATCAACACAAAATACAATAACCATAATACATATTTGTATTAAGTGCGGGGTGAAAATCACCGTAAAATAAGACAAAACTTAATGGCTGTAAATATCGTAAGCAGTTCATTGTTATTCATCTTGAAATATTATTTAAGGCTTACACGAATTCTTCCCCATAATTACTTACACTATTTTCAACATAAATATTTATCTTTATGCATCCCTTATGATTTCTAAGAACACATACATACATACTTGAGTATACTGGTTTAATTATTTTATGTGAGCGCAATATGAGGCCTTTTATTATATTATTTGGTTTTCAAATTATGGAAAGCCAGCTCGCGAGGACGGCTCATTGAGTATTCTAACTATTTTCGTACATTTATGTATGTACAATGTGTAATGTTTGTGAACGGAAGTAAATCTTTGTACATGTAGATATGCTTAGTTGAAACTGGTTTGAGTGAATTTCAACGAACTATCTTAATTAAGGCTTAAATATATAAAATTAATATATAAAACTAGTGAGTATGTATGGCGTTAAGACGCACTTCTGCTTGAGCGTTTCATAATTTTGATTTTTTCCAATACTGGCTTCGGTATACCATGAATGCACCGCTTACGAGAGCTCTGTTATAATTCAATACTATCTATAAATCTTTTGAGATTGCTTTTGCTTCCTCAAAGCACTCTCTCATTAAACTTCGTAAATATAATATGATTTTATAAGCATTAAACAAAATATCTCTTCTGATAGTCTTCTAATACACGAAAATCGAATATCCTTACGACCAATTTTAGATCAAAATTTAAATGACACTTAAGAGTAATTTTGGACCGTTATTTATATACAATTTAGCTTTCGTTGGGTTTCAGTTCAACTTTATTCAAATACGACAAACGAGTGGCAATACTGGCATTTGTGCTGAATGGCTGATTGTTATCTGGAACAGGGTTGCATAGCTCATTTTTAAATAGCTAACATTGGCCATTTAAGTGCAGATTAACTATATGATCGGATAGTGAATTTTTAAAGTTAATCAAAAATCTCTATTAAAACAGTTTATCTGAAAATGTGCTTTAATGAAAATAAAAAGCGATGAGACAAATAACATTCTGCACTTCATGTACACGCTAAGAAAGCAAATTTCTGCACAACATTTTATTTTAGTTGAGTTTACCTTAAAAATAATTTGGTACAAATACGTAAAATATCCAAAGGTAATGTTTAATTTAAACTAGTTATTAAATTTCCTTCTTGGCCAGTTGGCAACTCGTTCCAAAAATATTTTTGAAACTAAGATTTCTTAACACCTCTTCCGTTGGACACTTATACATAGTATAAATTGCGGATAAAATCGCGTTTAGTTACAAAAAGCGAGCGCAAAAAATCCACTG
>NW_023458555.1:38421424-38422792 GCF_013731165.1 Rhagoletis pomonella | reverse complement strand
AACAGTATCATAATTGACAAACAAGCATTTATTTTTGCACATATTGTTAAAAGGTCGTGGTCATTGTTTCCGCTGTTCTTTTTTTTTTTGTTAAAGGAGCATTAAAATCAATTGAAGCGCAAAAAAGGTCCTGGCGGCTAAACAGCTGCCGATTGGAAAATCTAAATACAAATGCGAAATTTTACAGGCTGGTATTGGAAAATTACGCACCAAGACGTAATGAACCAAGCTAAAGGAGAGCACTAAAAGTTTAAAGATGCCAATCTACTTACTTAATTTAAGGATATTTGCTAATGCTTTCATATCCGGACCGTAACATTCATTTCAATTGGCCTGCTTAAATTTTATGTGATTTTTTTGAGCATTTTTGTTGAAGTTTTGCTTTCTTGTTTTCCTTGTCTTGTTTTTGATTCTGGAAATGCTGTTAATATCGCAATATTTTTTTAATAGTTTTCACATCTATAAAAGCGAATGACTTTTCAGGCACGTACTGCATAGCTGACTGTGCGTGAATGGTCAAGCTTTATTGGAAAATTAAAAGGATATGAAAATTTTGCATGTTCAAGTTATATGTAAATGTGATTTCACAAGCATAATAAAACCTATTTCATGCTTTGAAACTTAAATAATTGTCCATAAATTCAGAACTGTTCGTTTGCACATTGCTTTAAAAGTAGTGCACAGATTTAAGCTTATGATAGATAAGGGATTTAATTTTTCACAAGCAAGCTCTAAGTCAATATGCATGCTTGCATATTGTATTTACATATCTGCCTTCACTCATATGCACATAAATACATATGCCGGTATTAAGTAGCTGGAGTTTATTACTTTTGCCAGAGGCAAGTGAATATTGCTAGATTTGAGTGACCTCAAAACAACTTGCACAATATTACTATGATAAATTGCAGCAAGAAATGCCGGCAGCAAATATGTATACGGGAGCATTCCATACCAAAACGGACGGGGTTCACAGTTCATGTATTCGATTTGTTTAACATTTTTAGGCTTGATGCATAAACATAAATAATAAAAAAATATTAAATTTGAGCTTGATCAATACATTCTTAAAAACTTTACTGCAAAAAAAAAAACAAAAACAAATCGATTTAATAGTTTTCCAAATATCTCAAGAACGGGGCGAGGAAAAAATTTGATAATACTCACACATACACACATTAAAATTCTCCATGAAAAGAAATATTAAAATTTTTTTTCTTGAAAAAGTTTTCTCATACAAATTTTTTGATAAAAAAATTAGTTTTTGAAAATATGCCAGAATTAATATGGGGGCCTTTATTAGAGCTACAGAAGCTAAATAAAAAACAAGTAAGAAAGTCTAAGTTCGGGCAGAGCCGAACATTAAAT
>NW_023458555.1:38402033-38421324 GCF_013731165.1 Rhagoletis pomonella | reverse complement strand
AACAGTATCATAATTGACAAACAAGCATTTATTTTTGCACATATTGTAAAAAGGTCGTGGTCATAGCAAATCTCATTGTTTCCGCTGTTCTTTTTTTTTTGTTAAAGGCGCACTAAAATCAATTGAAGCGAAAAAAGCTCCTAGCGGCTAAACAGCTGGAGATTGGAAAATCTAAATACAAATGCGAAATTTTACAAGCTGGTATTGGAAAAAGAAGAACCCAGACGTAATGAACCAAGCTAAAGGAGAGCACTGAAAGTTTAAAGATGCCAATCTACTTACTTAATTTAAGGATATTTGCTAATGCTTTCATATCCGGACCGTAACATTCATTTCAATTGGCCTGCTTAAATTTTATGTGATTTTTGTGTGCATTTTTGTTGAAGTTTTGCTTTCTTGTTTTCCTTGTCTTGTTTTTGATTCTGGAAATGCTGTTAATATCGCAATATTTTTTTAATAGTTTTCACATCTATAAAAACGAATGACTTTTCAGGCACGTACTGCATAGCTGACTGTGCGTGAATGGTCAAGCTTTATTGGAAAATTAAAAGGATATGAAAATTTTGCATGTTCAAGTTATATGTAAATGTGAGTTCACAAGTATAATAAAACCTATTTCATGCTTTGAAACTTAAATAATTGTCCATAAATTCAGAACTGCTCGTTTGCACATTGCTTTAAAAGTAGTGCACAGATTTAAGCTTATGAGAGATAAGGGATTTAATTATTCACAACCAAGCTCTAAGTCAATATGCAAGCTTTCGTATTGTATTTACATATCTGCCTTCACTCATAGGCACATAAATACATATGCCGGTATTAAGTAGCTGGAGTTTTATTACTTATGACAGAGGCAAGTGAATATTGATTTAATAGTTTTCCAAATATCTCAAGAAGGGGGCGAGGAAAAAGTTTGATAATACTCACACATACACAATTTAAAATTCCCCATGAAAAGAAATATTAAAATTTTTTTTTCTTGAAAAAGTTTTCTCATACAAATTTTTTGATAAAAAAATTAGTTTTTGAACATATGCCAGAATTAATATGGGGGCCTTTATTAGAGCTACAGAAGCTAAATAAAAAATTATTATAGTTTTTGTCTGTATGCTTGTAGGCGCATCACTCGAAAAATAATACATGGAATTGAATGCAGTTTTCACCGATGCATTGCCTGAGGTTACCACCTGTTTGAAAATTTGAATTTAAATTAGTTGATAAGATAAATTGAATATTGCAATATGGGTATCAAACTAAAGAGGTTTAGCAAAGTTTACTGCCGAAAATATTTTGAGGAGTGTTTCCACCTCTTTGAAATTTGTATTCAATTAAATTGATAAAATAAATGAAATACGCCTATCAAACGGCACACAAATACTTTTAAGGCGCAGTGAAGCATGCCTGGTATTTGCTAGTATTAAATATTTTTACAGCTAAAATGCAGTTAAATATGGGAGTTTAAAGCTTCACGACAAACTTTTTGCCTAGTGGTCTTACCATATTACCTATGGCATTAGAAATCTAACTTTTTTTATTTTATTTTTTTAGGGACTTTTACGTTTATCGCATGAAGCTTTTGCCTGAGAAGACCCCTAGTAAAATTTTACGAAGAATATAGTATATCAATCCTCTAACGAACTTCCAAATTAGCTTTTTGTGGGGTTTCTCGAAGTAAGCGTCAAAACGACTTTTTCAGGTGGGAGCTAATGGGTTAAAATGTTCTACGAAAATATTTCCGATGAAACTTTGCTACGTGTATACGTATTAACCTTTAATTTCGCTCCGACATTTATTTTAACAATTTTTTCCATTTTTTTTAAAACTTCTTAGGTCGGGACATGAAAACTTTGGTAGGCGATAAAATAAAAATACGAGCTAATTTTTGAAAATCCATCGAGTGTTTTATTACTGGATGTGACTAATTTCAGAAAATATTAGCAAAGTCCGGACTGATTTGAATAGTCGTAAAATTATCGCACAGTGCCACAAGCAAATGAGCGCACGTGGCTTATACAAATATACATTAGAGGTTCATGCCGATAGATGTTGCGACGGCGGCGTTGTCAATCTTAGAAATAATCAGCGGTGGCGTGGGCGTTCAAATAGAGCGGGCGCATCTGGCCATTAGCCACAAACCAAAGAACATGGGAAAGCAATTATTGTTAAATTGTAACGTATCTTTTCGCAAAATATTACCTACTAAAAAGATGCCTTATAAATATATGATTTCTTATTGAAACACTTTAATAGCAAGTAAAAAGTATTTAGTTGTTTGTTTTACTGAATTAGAATATGACTATTAGAATATTTGACGCAAATGTACGATATATTCCAGTTAGTATATGGATTATGAAAATTATGTACATTAATCCTCAGGCGCCGATGTTTCCACGACTCGGCGGCGGTGAGTGAAAATGACAAAAAACGGTGGCGGCGCTCAGTGGCACTTTTACGCAATCTAGGCATGTGAAATTAACAATACGCCAAAAAATTAATATTATTCGATCAAATTTGATGTATTAGTGAATATAGTAATATTGGACACGAATTAAAAAGTTAAGTGGGTTGGGCCGAAAGCCACTCCCACTTCCACAGTGCAATGCCGACATTATGTGTTTCAGACTAAATTTGTTAACATTAAACCTTTAATTTTTAAGAAAACCATCAAAAAAAGAGAAAACCACAGAGACGGTGACTTTGAAAAGATTATATGTATATTTATTTTATATATATGCCCATATATTACTTTATTTAAATGCTTTGCTACAAGGCTGAAGCGTATTGTGGCTCTGTTAGTAATGAAGTATTTTAAGCAGAGGCAGCTGGTGGCAGCAAAACGGAATATGTCCAGAAGTAAAAGAGCATTACAACGAATTTAAAATTATTTTAATGCGGCTTAATTCAAAACTGTGGTGAATTTTCATTTCAAAGTTCCATGTATTTTATACACAGATAAATAACGCACATTAACAGCACTATCTCCACACAACTGCCACTGTGCGCCGTGGCTAGGCGGCGTAAACCTCTAATACGTACCCAGTCGGAAAAGTAGTAATGCATTACATGCGTGATAAATAATATAATATATTTCTTATACGTTCTCGATAATATTACTGCTAACTATGTAATTAGAATTCTAATGTATTCAAACACACAGTCATTTCTCAATACTAGGTAATGCAAAATTGAATACCCCACTTTTCTTAGGACATCGGCCTGGGAAAAAATTGCATTTTCGAATGTGAAGAGGGTTGTTTTACTGATTATCTTTTCGATTACTATACATTACATTTTCCCACTGGGTATGTAATGTATTAACATATGTACATTCGAAATTGATATCTTATAAATACATATACTTATGTACACCCTTAATAACCAATTTAATATTTCATTAGTGGAAACTGAATTTAACAAAGACATTTCCATGCAAGCGCGTTGGAATATACATATGTACATATGTATATGCACTCTTCATGTTTTAGCGCCTATGCAATATACTTACACACATATGTATGTATGTATCTTATTTGGCACTTCAAAGGCGAAACACCACAAATTAGGCAAATCTGGAGAGTCGCAAAGTCATCGAAAATTTGATTAGCTGTCATTGCCTTCTTTCATTTTCATTTTCTTCTATAGAATTTTGCTCATTTTCTGTGCTGTCAATTCAATATTGGCTCTGGTGCGACTGTACACAACTACGTACATATGTATGCATGAGCCTATGCTGACAGACATGCTAATTGTAAGGCGCCCACAGGGCGTATACGTAATTGGATATACGCCACTAATTTTATGTTCTCATACTTACTTACGTATGTATGTATATACAAATATATGTAAATGTAAATAGGCATACGTACATATTAAAGTACAAATATTTTTGTTGGTCTGATAGCCGCATACGACGTATGCAATTTTATTAATCAGTTCTGCTTTTGATAGGTGGCGATAATGGAAAATTTTATTTACGAACTTTTTTTATTTTACTAATTGCAGCGAAGTACTTAGATATAACAAAACAGAGCAATCCAGCAGCATTGCAACTATTGCTCTTCATCAGTGTAAGGGGGGAAAACCTTTGCCCGATGATCTTCACATTTTGGTTTATCCCATCTTATGCAATTAGTGACCTGTCGCCGCTAGTACCAAGATTAGTATTCTAGGGTAGGGTAGTGTAAGAACAACCATGGCCAACTAGTGACAAATGTACAGAACGTGCTTAAATTATGGAGAGAATACTTTTCCTCTCTATTGTATGGGAGCAACACTGAAAGTAGTGTAGAAGACGAACCCCAGCCTTCAGTCGATGACGATGGAGTTGATGTCCCAGCGCCGGAGTATGACGAGGTACGAATAGTAGTAATACGCCTGCAAAACTACAAAGCCGCTGGAGCTGACAGCCTGTCAGCTGAGTTATTCAAGTACGCTACAGTTGAACGTATGCCCGACGACTGGAATTTAAGTAAGCTCTGCACAATCTACAAAAAAGTCGATCCCGCCATTCGCGCCGACTACCGCGCGATCAGCCTTCTAAGCATAGGTTACACGGTCTTATGGAGCTTATTGTGTGAAAGACTGAAGCCCATCGTCAACAAAAGAAAAGAACTCGGTCAAAGTCACTTAGGCGGTTACAGCACCAAATAAGATGAATTAGAGTATTCTAGGGTTAAAAGCCGAATTTAATTTAATTAATAAGTTAGGCTAAACAGTATAAGGTAGATGTCAGAAGAAATAAATTTAAGAAAAGTTTAAAAATCAAATTAAATTCAATGAGATATAATAAGTGAAAGGAAGTTTAATTTTGAAGATATTTCTAAAGACGGCTTGGTTTTATTATTATTTAAAAGCCTAATTCAATTTGACTAAAAAGTCTAAGAAAGTTACATTTCGAAAGTTGTTTTGAAAACACCCTGTACAATTAATTAAATTCAATCTGGTTGAATATTTCAAATTGGAATATCTTTCGCTTTTACAAAAAGTTAAGAATTTTGAATGCATTTTATAATATATTTTCTACCATCCTAAATTTAAGCCAATTTATTCTTAACTTAGATAAAATGTAACAATATGATTTTTATATGAAAGAAATGTGGTTGTATATGGGTATTTCCAAGCTGGCATTTTGTGACGCTCTTAGGACAAAATGTTAGAAAAAAGAATTGGAAAAGTCCAAATTTTAAAAATGCTTTTCTAGATTTTGAAGACATTAGAGTAAGCATACGCGCTGGCGTGATGTTGCAAAACATAGAAGTGGATTTTGACTTCGATTACAAAATTGCAAAACTCTTCGTATTGGGCAAGACTATTTATATAGAAGCTTTTGTAGTAATATTGGAAAGTTTTAATGTTAATTTTCCCAGTTTTGAAATGTAAAAATCTTTTCTGCTTTATGTTTGATCTGCTGAATTATCTAACGTGGCGTTACCTGGCGTTACTTTACTAAAATTTCCATTCAAAAATTTGTGTCAATATTGTTCTTTAAAGAATTTTCTATTTTGACATGCGCCACTAGCGGTCTCATTTTTTGCAAACCTATGCCCTACTGCGTTTCAACTAAACATGCCAAATGTGAAACAAGTTAGAGCTTAAATACGAATTTTCAAAATATCTCGTAAACTTTTATTGAAACAAATTTTTAAAGAAAACTGATAACGTTGAAAATATTTAATTGAAAAATGTATGAAACTATATACAGTCAGCATCAAAAATATGCATTACCTAACGTTTTGACGATTTTATTTGTAAATATTTTCCGTACCAAATTTCTCAGCGAAAAAATTCCCAGAAATCAACTTTGTTGTACAGAAATTTAATAGGCTACAAAACTGCAAACTCAAATTTAAAATATCGATGAAAATCTCCAGGTATTTCTTGCATTTTCCCGAGTTCTGTATGAAATTGAAAAAAATCATTATTGTATTTTTGCTGGTGAATGAACTATATTTTTTATAAAAAAATACGAAAAATTTGGCAGGGAAAATATAAGAGTATTCAAAACGTCTGAGAAATCAAAGTTGTGTGTTACTCTAAAACATCTAATTCTTTGAAATTTTGCACTTAGACCATGTGGGGGAATTTAATTTTTATCCCAACATTTTCATTTCATTTGCATCTAATCAACATCTCTATTGGGCCGTATGAACAAAAATTTACTCGACTTATTAAAATAAATTTACGTAAAGGTCTGCAATTTTAGGAAAACACAATAGCTTAGGTTTTAATCAAATGGCAAAATATTTAATTTTTTGCTACGGTTGAAAACAAAACCTTAAACTGAACATAACGTGGGCGGAGATGCGGTAAAAAATATTCTGAGAGAAATAAAATAATTAATATTTCCTCAGTTTTTGCGTATTTTTAACCCATTTTAACGAGTCTTAACAAAAGTTTAAAAAGCTATGATATTTTTTGTTTCAACGAAATTATCAACTTGCTTCCTTTTTACTTATATAACAAAACAAAATATACATACATATTTGCAATCCTTGAACATTTCTTTGTATTAAATAAAAACAAAGTGTGATGCAATACTTGTTTGTACATATATAATTTAAGCCACTTGTTATAAAATAAGTCATAAGCCAACATAAAGGCCAACCAGTCATGACATCAAATCAAGCGACCCTATTTAACGTTATGTTGTTATAAATTTGAAATTGCATTACCCAGCTCAATAACGATAAGTTATATTTATTAATCACTTTTACGCTGCATTTGCATTAAAAATTTGATGTTGTATTCATAAGCTTATTTATGAGCATACATATTTGACATCTGTTTTCCTTGGGCGTACTCAGTACATATATCACGAAGGAAATTTTTTAAATATTTATGTCTGTTGTAAAACAAAAAGAAAATAAGTATTAGTTAACTGAATAATTAAATTACTAGGTAATAATTTTTCATGAAAGTATGCAATGTCCATACGCAATACCCGTTAGTTGGCTTTTTTCGCGAGGGCGTTGAACGCGCTTTAAATGTACAGAGCTTTTAATTAATTTACATTTGCCGAACAGAAGACCAATTTTTGTTTAAATAATTTTTAGTGCAAAAAAAATTTTTCAACAAGAAAATATGGCAAAACATTTTTATTAGTTTAACTAAACATACCTCTCGTAGCAAGTTTTTACACGAAAATTTGCAGATTTTTAAATTACTTTTATGGGTGGCAACCCACTTCAAGAATATTTCTGAATAAAAGTATTCAACAGCACTAATTGTTTTTTATGAACATCAAGTTGATTCATTTTATTTAATAAATTCAGACAAACAAATTAACGAAACTTTGTAAAAGGGACAACTCACTTTAAGAGGCTTTAGAAAAAAGTTGCTATACACAAGTAATTAGTTAAAATGAATTTGACTTTTAAAACAGGTAGCATCCCTCTAAAATATATTTGCGAAGTAAAGCCTACATGAAAAACTTTCCTTTTACATCCGAATTGCTATACTTTATTTAGTCGAATAATTAATTTAGCATTTACCTTTTTTAAACAGGCCACTCTCAAAAATATGTACGAGACCAAAGTTTCTACAATTTCTTTCGTTTGACAGTCATATTGTTAAACTGCACACAAAGGTGTCAAGCCATTTTAGTGTGAAAGAGCAGCAAATATAGTCACTCAGTCATTCATTCAATAACACGTCCACTCAATAATTCAGTCATTCACTCACTAGTTCATTCACTAACTGCTAATCGTGACGACTGTGAGACCTCAAAATCCCTATGTCGTACAGAAGATCTATTGACGCTAGACAAATCTGAAGTAAGGGCTCTTACCGGCTTCATCACAGGCCTACAGCACCAATGCTCCATCGATGGCACATACCAAAAAGCTCCCTCTGCAGAAGTTATCGGGACGAGGAAGAAAAGGAATCGATTCACCACTTCTTATGTAATTACCCAGCCAAGGTGTCTTAAACATTTGGGATCACGCTTTTTCAAAATCTCAGTGGAGATAGCGGAAATATCGGACCTCCACGGCCTCATCTGGGAGAGAAAATGATTTGTAGAGACCTTTTGCATAATAAATTCGAGGGCCTGGGTTTGGTCTCATGTCCGGGCAGAATCTAAATTAAAAAGAGCTTTTTTTTAACAGCGGTCAGCCCACGATAGGAATTGGCAAACCTCCGAGTGTATTTCTGCCTTGAAAAAACTTCTCATAAAATCCATTTTCCGTTCGCAGGCGGCGTAGAGTTGTAGGCCCCTCAATTTGTGTTATAACATCAAAACGGACATCACAAATTATATGAGAAGCTCGGCCAAACACTTAGCAAAAGCGTAAGCGCCATTATATTATTATAAAATAACTTTATCTTACACAACGTTACAGTAAGTATATAAAATTTAGACAAATTAAACGTTTAACCTTACACATTGTTTGCATAAAAAATAAATAATTTACACACAGTTGGGTTATGCTTTTCTAAAAGGCGCGTTCATAGATGTTTGCTGCTCTTATGCATACAGTGACTCAAACAAATAACCACGTGTTAGTTTGTATTATTTTTAATAATTGTAATGTGTTTCGAGTTAAATTTTTTTGTTATTTTTCTATACTCCGTAAAAGCTTTAACCAAAACCAAATAAATCACTGTTTCAAACTTTATATACAATTTAGGAAAATTCAACAAATTTTCATTAAAATTTCAAATGCAAATGCATCTTTATAGCCCATACAATTTTAGTCTAATGAAGTGCAAGTTTCAAACGGCTAAAAGATGCCGTTAATTTTTGAGAATTTAATTTTGGTGACGGATTTTTTCACTGTTTTCCATTTAAGCATGATTTCCTTAGGAAATAAAATGCGGGAGACCCTTAGAAACAAAATTTCAAAAAATCAATGCCAGGTTTTGTAAGTGGGACTTTGTACAAAAAAAAGAAAACAACCGCAAAAGCAGTCCCCAAAAAAAATCCTCAACAATCAACGCAATTTTTTAGCCAGTTGAACTTGGTATTTTTTTAGAAAATTAACATAAAAATTTAGCTCAACAAACATTAAGAATATTAAAAAAAAATCAAAACGTGGCCACTTGTTTGAGTCACTGTACATGTAGTGCTGTTATGATAATGCTGCTCTTTACATATGCATTATCAACACAAAATACAATAACCATAATACATATTTGTATTAAGTGCGGGGTGAAAATCACCGTAAAATAAGACAAAACTTAATGGCTGTAAATATCGTAAGCAGTTCATTGTTATTCATTCATGTTGAAATATTATTTAAGGCTTACACGAATTCTTCGCCCTAATTACTTACACTATTTTCAACATAAATATTTATCTGCATACATCCTTTGTGCTTTCTAAGAACACATACATACATACTTGTGTATACTGGTATAATTATTTTATCTGAGCACAATATGAGACCTTTTATTATATTATTTGGTTTTCAAATTATGGAAAGCCAGCTCGAGAAGACGGTTCACTGAATATTCTAACAATAAGTTAATTTCATACATTTATGTATGTACAATGTGTAATGTTTGTGAATGGAAGTAAATCTTTGTACATGTAGATATGCTCAGTTGAAACTCGTTTGAGTGAATTTCAACGAACTATCTTAATTAAGGCTTAAATATATAAAATTAATATATAAAACTAGTGAGTATGTATGGCGTTAAGACGCATTTCTGCTTGAGCGTTTCATAATTTTGATTTTTTCCAATACTGGCTTCGGTATACCATGAATGCACCGCTCACAAGAGCTCTGTTATAATTCAATACTATCTATAAATCTTTGGAGATTGATTTTGCTTCCTCAAAGCACTCTCTCATTAAACTTCGTAATTGTGCTTATAAAAAATATATATAAAATATAATATGATTTTGTATATGATTTTATAAGCATTAAACAAAATATCTCTTCTGATAGTCTTCTAATACACGAAAATCTAATATCCTTACGACCAATTTTAGATCAAAATTTAAATGATGCTTAAGTTTAATTTTTCACTGATATATCAAAACAATTTAGCTTTCGTTGGGTTTTACTTCAACTTTATTTAAATGTGCCAAACAAGTGGCAACACTGTTGCTTGTTCCTTTAAATTGTAATTGCATTTGTGTGCTTGTTTTCATTTTGTGCTGAATGTCTGATTGTTATCTGAAACAGGGTTGCATAGCTCATTTTTAAATAGCTAACATTGGCCATTGAAGTGCAGATTAACTATATGATCGGATAGTGAATTTTTAAAGTTAATCAAAAATCTCTAGAAAAATAGCTTATCTTAAATTGGGCTTTAATGAAAATAAAAAGCGATGAAACAAATAACATTCTGCACTTCATGTACACGCTAAGAAAGCAAATTTCTGCTCAACATTTTATTTTAGTTGAGTTTATCTTAAAAATAATTTGGTACAAATACGTAAAATATCCAAAGATAATGTTTAATTTAAACTAGTTATTAAATTTCCTTCTTGGCCAGTTGGCAACTCATTCCAAAAACTAAGAGCTTGAAACCAAGATTTCTAACACCTCTTCCGTTGGACATTATACATAGTATAAATTGCCGATAAAATCGCGTTTAGTTACAAAAAGCGAGCGCAAAAAATCCACTGAATTAAAAGTGGTGCATATTTATCTTCCCAGGGATTGGAAGAGTTGCAACTACGCCGGTGAGCTTCAGAGGTAGTATAAAATTAGTTTATTTTCAATTGCTGAGAAGCAGATAGAAAATGGGGTAAAATTTCCAAACTATGAATTATATAGATTTTTATACGGGCTATGGGTTTTCTAAAATTGACCTATTTTCACGGAGAAATTGGAAAAGATTATTTATTTTTCATTTTTCTCAATTATCTTTATTTTTAATAATTTCTTATTTTTTTTACATTGATATCATTAAAAATGTGACTTTTATTATTCCCTAATTAAAAACACATTTAACTTAAGTACTCCTCTCATATCTTTCTTTTGACACCAGTATTGAATTTGTGTATAATTTATTTAAACTCGAGTTTTAAAACAGGTGGCAACCCGCTTTAAAAATATATTCATACCAAAACATTCGTTTGACACCCATATTTAGACAAATATTTAAATAAACTTATGAATTAATTTAAATTTAACTTTTAAAACAGCCGGCAACCCTCTTAGAAACCTTTAAAATCATTCTAAATATTAGTCAGAGTTTTAAGCGATCCGTGTGCTAAGTTTCCTCTAAATCCGTCCAGCCTTTTCTGAGTGAAGAGTGTTCTCGCATCTTGTACATCTACAGTCCAAGCCCTTTAATTTGACACCTGATTTTTGAAATAGCAACAAACGATGAAGACCTTATTACATAAACAAAACCTTCGCGTATTTTACAGACCATATATCGGGTGTCTTAGACCAGCTGCGCATCCCTTCTGAAATGGTAGTATGGTAAGAAGTGCCATATTGAGGAAAAAAGGTGCCAAAATGTGCCAAATAGGAAAATAAAAGTGCCAAAAAAGGTGCAGTGCCAAAAAAGGTGCCATTCTTTTTAATTCTTCCCATTTCGCATTAAAATTAGAAACATTCCTAAAACTAAAGTCCAATGCCGAAGTAAGATAAACCAGTTCATAAAAATAAGTACATGCAAAGGATTTCACAAAAATGTATGGAAATATTAAAATTTTTCAAAAGTGCCAAATTGAAAAATTAAGTGCAATTTGAAGTAAAAAAGGGCCAAAAATGGCACGGTTTGAGTCAAGTTGGCAGCCCTGATAGAGGACACACTTTTTTCCTTTTTGGTTATTGTTGTTTCTGACAGGGTGGGTGTACGATTTATTTTGGAACGAATTCCGTCATCGTTTTGAAAAATGACACTGAAGATGGCACAATGCTGAAACCGGTTTGTCTCCAAACCAAATTTGACAAGGGATGACGGAAATTCGTTCCAAATGCGACAAACTTTTTATTGGAAAAGGCCAAAATATGAATTATCAAGGCAATGATTATCCGGTTTCATTTTAACCAAAGATTTGGTGAATGATAAATGGTGAGGAAAAAAATATTCACTTGAAAACGTCAGCTACAGCTGATTCTGAAATAAGAGACCGATTTCTGATTTTGCAGCTTAGCACTTCCAAAAGTCATAGAAAAGAGTCCAATCATAAAAATCATAGACCAGAATCATAAATGTTGGTGAACACATTCAAAAGTCAAAATTATTCTTAATGAAATTTGATTTCAAACAACTCAGAGGACTCAAAAGTTAAGTTTTTCTCTTTTGTAAATTATACCAAACATGTTCCCGAGGGTTTAGCCCGAGAAATCAAATTAACTGCGAATGTGATCCAATCACGTAATCACAATTTTGACAGACAAACCAAAAATAAAATGTGCGCGAACATGGCCCCATGTAAACACAATCAAGCTTTATAACATAATTTTCAGTGCTATCTGCAAATACAATTAGCATATATTATTCAAATTAGGTGGCAGCATGCAAAATATGAGACCGCAATGGGAGCAATGGGCACAGTTGTGAAATACAAATGTATTATGCATAGATTCATGTATAAATTCAGTAAAACAAAAAGGCGCTCAATATATGCATGCACAGATACATACGTATACATATATGTATAGAGGATATACATATGCACGACAAAGATAATGTAATACTTGAAACCACAACGACTATGGCTTAGATTTACATAAAAGCTCACATTGTTTGTCGCTTATTTGTATTGCTTTGTGTGCTGTTTTTCTAAACTTATTTCATCTAATATTTTTTTTATCTGTGTTTAGTATTTCTGTGTTTATTTGGTTGTCTTTATTTTGTGGTTTTCACAGAATTTAAAACATGACCATTCTGACACTAACGCACAGCTGACAAGTTCTGAATGGTAATGACAAAAATGGTGCATATACATACATATGTAAAAAAGCTTACAGCTACGCACATTAAATTTGTCCTTGGCGATTTTTAAAATCAAAATTTGTCCATAAATTTTCTATATGGGATTCGATTTCAAAGTGTGATATTTCATTGAAAAGACTAGATCTTGTTGATCTATAGTAGCTCCTATTAGCCCACTACATTTTCATAACTCAGTTTATTCCCCTTAATAGAACTCCTCTCTTCACAAAATTGAATACTTTAGAAAGTGATGAATTTTTGCCGTGGAAGCATAAAAATAAATTAATATCCATACAAAAAAAGTTACAGTGACTTGAAAATTCTATTTCATCCGTTTCATCTATATTTCATCTGTGTTTCATCTATGTCAATGTTGTTGCTTATACGCCATGGCTCGGTGTGCAATTTTGATATTTTAATTGGAAATTTTTTTCGTGACCAAGCCTAATGTGCATCCACACCCAAACGCAGTAACGTTAAACAGAGAACATTGCTAGAGAGTTAATGAAATTAAAGCCCAGCGGAGTTTATATAGAAGTAAATCATAAAATGTATCTTAGGGTACGTGAGGCAAAGAGGGCGCGTATGAAAAGTTTCACACTTCCATTAATAGTGCGGTTAAACGTGGCAATGCAAGCGAATTTTCAAAGCATTTTGTCGTCAAAATGCGAATTTAAAAGTCTAACTTTCGTGTAAACAGCCAAAAAGTCCTTTTTTCATATTTTCAGAAATAACTTTCAGAAATAAAAATTTCAAAGTGTAACTGGAACTGAAACAACGCAAATCGCTGAGAAATAATTTCAACTTGCTTGTGATGCACCAATTTTGCTATAAGCATAACAATATCTGCAATATAGTGGAAAGTGGACATTTTTGGTCCGTGTAAACAGACCAAAAGTAGGATAGGAAAGTTCGATTTTCGATTACATCCAACTTTGAACTGCTCCTGCTAGATTTTGGAAATTCATGAGATTAACAGACTTTTCATAAGGAAATGCACTTGCCACGTGTAACAGCTGCTTAACACACACAGTTGTTACAAAGTTGTGAGTCCGCTCTGCAAGTTACTTCCACGAAAAGACACATTTCCCTGACTGGAGCTCCTTTTACAGGAGAAATTATGAAATAATCAAGGCATTATATAATCAGCTGAACCACTTGCTATACGCGATAAAATTAAGAAAAGTCAAGTGTTTCAATTCCTATATCTCCGCCCTACACAGAAAAAGGTTAACTGATTTCGTTTCATTCTCATCGTGACCGCTTCTGCACGGAGAAGTCGTTGGCAATGGCGAATTTCGCTGTTATGAGGCCGATAACAAATCTAACTTTGGATCTGTTAAGTTTCAAACTCACAGCCAAATCGACCTTAAAGCCTCAAAATAATTTTGTTAGGTCCATTAGTAGTTTCTATTGTGGATATAGGGTATGTTATCTGCCAAGTTTATTGCTATCTGAGAGCCAAAACTTGTCATCTAAGCTACCTAGTTTTCTTCTAAGTATATTGATATGTAAAAGTTGCTAAGGGTGACGTTTAGAATACCCATTGGTGCCAACGCGAGATAACATTTTCATACAATCCCTGATTTTACTACTTTGGATTCAACTGCTTTCAAAGCCGCTAGGCCATCGACGAAGATGGTAATTTTTCGGGCTGGTACCGTGATATGAGCATTTAGTAGAAAATAGGAAATAGCGATCTTCTCTATATAGATTTACGGACCTTTACGCGTTGGTGATGGCGAATATCGCAGACGATTTAACGATGAGCTGTATGAGCTTTACAACGATATAGACATAGTGCAGCGAATTAAAATTCAGCGGCTCCGCTGGCTTGGCCATGTCGTTCGGATGGACAGAAACGCTCCTGCTCTGAAAATATTCAACGCGGGTCGCGATGCTGGTAACAGAGGAAGAGGAAGGCCTCCTCTGCGTTGGAAAGACCAGGTGGAGAAGGACTTGGCTTCACTTGGCATTTTCAATTGGCGTCAGTTAGCACAGAAGAGAAATGACTGGCGTGCTGTTTTGGACTCGGCCAAAATCGCTTAGGCGGTTACAGCGCCAAATAAGAAGAAGAAGAAGATCTTCTCTATATCACAAATCTCAGATGGATAGACCAGGGAACGTAACAGTTACAACTTTTATTAAAAAGATCGCTCTTTAACAATTATTTATTGACTTTTATTTAATTGCTCCTTAAATAACACTGTTTTCTCTGAGTTTGATTTTATAAATCCAAAATAGCAATTATTTTGTATTTTTATCTACATAATTTGCAAATAAGAATTTTTTTGGTTTTCAAATTATATATCCTAGATAACAGTTATTGAAGAATTTTATTTACAAAAGTCATCAATATAAATCACTCGCTGACTTTTATTTTTAAAATCATACTTATAAAAGTCATTTGTATGAGACTTAGTAAACTTTGATTCTCCAACACCTTCTCAATTGCGAAAATTGATAACGACTTTTATACGTATGATTTAAAAAACAAAATTCGCTGACTGATTTTTCTTAATGACTTTTATATGTTTTTATATGTAAATAAAAGACTTTAATAACTGTTATCTAAGACATATAATACAAAAATCAAAAACTACTGTTATGTATATATAATTTAGATAAAAATTAAAAGTAATTGTTGTGATGGATTTATAAAACAAAAATCAAAAAAAAAATGTTATGTTTTTAATATTGCATAAAAATTACAAATAAAAAGTTATTTTCAAATTTGATTCTCGGTGAAAAAAGAAATCGATTTGTATGTACCGCTTAGTTGTAGAACATTTCCTTTATAGTGAATTTTTCAATGACCGTTTTCATCAATAACTGTTATGCTCGTTCTCTGGGATAGACCAAAGTGCTAACCGAAGTGCTGGTTTTCCGAGTAGGGACTAGTACCGGTTTTCTGCTTACTCTGCTCCCACTTGCAACCATCTACTTAGATTGGTATACCATAATATTCCACTGGTACTCTTTTAACAAAAACCTTTCTGCGATAGAGGACAACGTTTGGAAAAATTTAACATCATCGGCATATACTAAAATGTTTGAATATTTTATTAAAGAAGAAATATCATTCATGTATATCAGCAACAGACTCGGACCAAGGTGGCTTTCCCCAGGAACTCCCATTCTTACTTCGTCGGAAAACATATTTACGTTTTACACCAGCAAAATTTTGTGAGTTCTGGATTTTATGTCAACTTTATTTCCACTAAGCCAGCCTCGTTTGATTTGGCTTAATACTGCCGCAATCTGAATTTGATTGTAATGTTCATGTAATGCCCCTCAAATGCAAAATTTTGTGAAACTTTTGAATTGAGTATTTATAATTATTCGAACTTCGATTCGTTAGCGTTTTATTTTTTTATTTGTTGGCCTATCTTGCTCACACATCGAAACCTATAATGTTCTTGCCAAATTTTTTGGCCTTTCACTTTGAATCATAAAATATGCAAAACTGTGCCACAAACTTTCTAATGTCAACAATAAGTACACTGAGAAAAAGGATTAGTTTCGACAACCAAAGATATTTAGTTCCCGAATTTCGACAATATTTGGGAACTGTTACCAAGGATTGGGAACTATTACCATCGATTGGTTATTATAACTAAATATATTAAAGCTTCTAATATTCATCTAGGTTGTAACAAATCGTTAATTTAGTTGAAGAGTTTGGTTAATACTAATAAATATTTCTTTGAAGCATATTTCTACAAATTCCATTCAACTTAACGTATGGTTCATAAAAGGATGTTATTAAGCTCTGCTAATGCAGATAAGCTTTCTTTCAACACGTGGTTTAGTCATAGTTACCAAATCTTAGTTGAGACAACCACGATTTGGTTTGAGAGTGGAACATATTCATACTTGTGAGCCACCCCTAAAGAATGCTGAGCGCTCTCTGAGCACATACGAAGAGCGCCAGCTGAGCAATGCACACAGTCCCACTTATTGAATCGTTTGAATGCGCTAGTATGCCGACCATTGCATTGTGCGTGGAAATCATTGCTCCGCTACCGCTGTTCGTATATGGGTGAAACACGCATGTGGTCCCAGAGCGCTCAGTAAGCTATGGCATGTCGATCGCTGCGCCATGTGTGCTATGACATGCCCATACTTGTTTGTCACAGTTTCAGTTTTGCTATCATCGCGGGTTGTTTCGGTGCGCGCATAGTTTAAAGTTTAATTAAAAATATAAAGTTAGATGCCAACCGGGGTTTTTCAGTGGATATATAATTCATGTGAATTATAATTTGAAAGTGTCTATTTAGCTAAGGAAAAAGCAAAGCAGTATACTTCCAGCAGATATTGACCTGGGTTTTCGCACGACTGTTCCTGTTTCATCGTTGTTTTTTAGGAAATTCTTACCACCATATACATATGTATTATTTACTTTAGTAACTAACTTATGTAAATATGTACGTATTTTTATGCTTAATATATGCAAATAAAAGAAGAAAGTAAACACAACAAACATCGAGTAAATTTTTATTTGTGTCAAACTGAAACTTTTTTCCCAATAATAAACGGTTAGCTGATTCAAGTCTACGGCAAGTTCACAAGATTAATTGAAAACTTGTATCAACCAAAGCATTGTTTATATTTGCTCAACAATGATTTTATTCAACTAACAATATTGTCCAATCAAGGTAGTCGTTTTGTAATTATTAACAAATATACATTTGTCCCAACTAGAAGTCTTAAGTAAATTGCAGACTTTCGTGAACTATATATTTATTTCGCCATATCCAACTATGCCACTTGATCACTATAACCAAATCTTGGTTATTATAACTAAACCTTTTTCTGGGTGTAAGCATTGCTATTCTGCCATCACACGCTGCTTGCCTTGCGTTAGTTTGGTTGATCAGCTAAGGATTGCATTCGTTGACCCCACCAAGGAGAGGATGAGAGAGAGAAGAATTTGAAAGTTTAATTTGGTAAGAAACAGAAAATGTTGACCTCAGCCAAAAGCATATATGTATTTATTGTAGCAAAGGTTGCGCACGCATAAAGCCAGAAGAGTAACATTTTTGCTAGCCTCACAGATTTAATGCAAAACACGTAAATTGTTGGATAGTGCCACTTTTCAGGTTTACTTTATCACAAAACGATGGAAGCCCATATATGTATATGTATGTATATTTATCTAAGAATAAAATCCGAATCGAAACCAAAGCAAGTTATTGGCTCAAAATATGTATGAGCGCAGCCACCCGCTGTATTGCTCAGTAACTATGTGGTTGAAGCGCTAGTTCAGGGAAAGGTGACATTCGGTTATACTAGTTTTAGTAGAGATATACACATAACAGACTTGAAGGAACAGTATGGGAGCAGTATGATGATTATACCGTAGTCACTTCGAAGCTAGGTTAGCCGTGGAGGGTTTGCTTTGGCAGCAAATTAAATAAAGGCTTTCAACTAAAGTATAGTTAAAGGGTATGTTTTAAAATAATATTAAATACTCGTTAATGTAAAATTGCATTGAAACTATCTCAATTTTAGCACCTTTCGCAATTTCGCATCGAAGTTACTTAATTTCGAATTCGGAAAACTTTCCTTGGAATAAAATTGTATCTTTGGTTTGTTTATCATTGTTGAGGTGACGTATACCATAGTGCCACACGCGGACATACATATGTATGTATGTAGATGTGCTATCTCTCTTAAAACTAATATCTAGTATTTAATCTCTAAAGTTTTTCTCATCTCTCACATGTAAAATTAAATATTAATTTAAATGTATGCGCTTAAGCAATAAAATTGCATAATATTAGCCAAGCAAACCTGAGATCCATGTTTCGAATTTTATTTGCCGAAAAATTTTAGTTTTGGAAGGCAGTTGTCGCTTTTGATACCAGTTCGAGTGAATTCGGGTGAATTCATATGAGAGCACAATATTCAGCACCCAAATCAAGGAAATGAGCAACACACGGTGTCCGTGAACCAGATTCAACTGAATCGGTCTGGAACGATTTAATTTCCAATTATACTATTTTGGAGGGGTGTTCCCGAGTTAGAATACGTGAAATTCAAAATCGTGGCAAGTGCCGATTTTAAAAAAGATAACTTTTTCGATTTTCGGCCGATATTTCGCATTTAAGTATACTATAATTAAGACTATGTATGAGTAATTTTTTAAATATCGAGCTCGAACCGCTAAAATAACGTAAGCGACATTTTCTCAAAATTTTCTTTTCGATGCAGAAATATTCCTAGAGCATCCAGATGCATTTCGGCATAAAAAAATAAATAAATTTTGAAAAAAATGTCGCTTACGTTATTTTGGCGGTTAGGGCTCGATATGTGTATACATATATAGCCTGTGGGGAATTTCGTAGTCGTCTTCTACAATAGCCAACTTTTGGTCCACTTATAACAGCCTACTTTTATTAGGCTTCCAAAAAATTAACTATAAATACTTATTATTATATAG
>NW_023458555.1:38383627-38402023 GCF_013731165.1 Rhagoletis pomonella | reverse complement strand
TTATTAGGCTTCCAAAAAATTAACTATAAATACTTATTATTATATAGGTGTTCTTTTATTAGTTAGTGTTTTTTCACTTCATAATATAAACTTGTATTATCGTCCAGGGCCGGTACTAAATATGGGACGGCCCCCTCTAACCCTAAATATTTTTTAAAAATATTTAAACGAATTTCCGACGTTATCATCACATCCTTATTCAGTGCTTTTGAAACATACCAAGTATTTTCGTGTAGAAAGTCTTTTTTTTATAGAAAAGCTTCGTCTAAAGGCAGAATTTGTTTTGCTATACTGTTGTACGGATCAAGTGAATGCGTAAAATAGTTTTTATTGTTTTAATCAAATGTGTTCCTTTAAGCTCAAAAGGACTGTATGCCAGAAACTCGTCTTCTATTGATCTCTGATTTCCCCCTGTTGTAAATAACCTCGAATCTTTATGAAGGTCGCACTACGATTTCGACCACAAAATATTTGATGAACCATGAATCATTACGATGACAACACTCAGACAACACGTGTTGACTTCGGAACCTTTCTATGTTTCACATTAGGCCAGATTGGCGGTTGTTTTGACTTGCACGGAAATGACCTTACCACACTTGCATGTGTATCTAGGCATGCGCTTTCGCAATTATTAGATATTATAAAAGTTATGTGAATATTAAATAATCAAATTCAACTAAATCTTATAATTTTTATCGTCCAACTAAATTTAAGGAAAAATCCAGGCCCGTTGGGAAACAGCCTCACCTTTTGTCGAGCCTGCACATATATGTATAAATATGTATACAATCGACTTGTATATATGTAAATATATTACTTATTCATCAAGAACGTTATCGAAAACCTACCTGAAAATCGAAAAAGTTACCGTTTTTGAAATCGGCACTTGCCATGATTTTGAACTTAACATATTCTAACACTGGAACACCCCCCTAAAATAGTCTAATTGGAAATTCCATCGTTCCAGACCGATTCAGTTGAATCCGATTCAAGGCCACCGTGAAAATTTGATACGCATATTTTTATGAATGGAGATAACTCAGTGTTGTCCTTAATAATGTGAAAATCTAAATTTTGTAACGGATACCGCCTTTTCTTATGCTATGTACAAAGTAAGCACCTCCACGATGATTTCAAAAGAATTTTTAAGGGTTCGCTGCCAATATTTGAAAAAAATTTAAATCTGATAAATTTGGCATACACATATTATTAAAAAAAATTTATATAAATATATAGTCATTGCCAAATGGGTTCATCGTGTAATGTCAAGCTTGAAAAACTGTCATTTATTTAACCCTCTGCGACTGACACCGAAGGTTCGATATTTTTCCCGAGCTGCAATAACATTGATTTATAAAAACTCCAATTTTTCGACATATAGTTTATTTTTATAACTCTTTCATTAATGAGTACTTAAATATTGATAGAATTTCCAGTTTAAATAAAAAAGAAGTTTATTAATATATATCAAACATATATATTTTAATCTAGAAAATTGGTGTCTGAGAGATTACATGTCAGTAAAATAGGGATATTTCAGTCACGTCAGTAGCAGAGGGTTAAATTCTTTCGGCAGAAGTGCAGCATTTTTTTAGTTTTTTCTATGTTCCAAGTAATACTGATTTACAACTAATGATCTTGAAAAATACCAATAAATTCGTGTATAGACGAGATTCAGCGGGGGCTTACCCAACTCAAAACGCACTTTTCTTTGCTATAGTAAGGTTTTTGAGGTGATGGTATAATGTAGTGTTGGGAAGTATCGAGTACTTTTGAGGATCGAGTGGTTTAGTATCGATACTTCTAAGGATCGGGTATTTTTCAGAGTACTAAGTACTTTCTTTAAATATACACATGTTGGTAACATTTCAATTCTGTAGAAATCTCACAAGCTGGCAGTACTTTATTCAAATTAATATATGAATCCTAAATTACGTCAAATGAATGGCTAGCTTCACTGGGTACAAGTATTGTACTTCAAAACTATTGAAACTGCAAATTGAGTACGATCATTTCTGAATACCGTTAAATGTAAATAAAACTCAGTATTTTTTAAGTCTATTCGAAACTTAATACTGAGTACTTTGAATCGATCCTGAGTACATGTATCAAAGCGATTATAGGAACAGAGTATTTTTGAGTACTTACTGAGTACTTTCTAGTTCTTTTAAGTTCTGAGTACTTTCGAGTCCCATTTTTGAGTACTGAGTACTTTCGAGTTTTTTTGTGAGTACTTAGTTCTTTGGAGTATTCAGTATCGATACTTTTAAAAATCGGGTTCTGTCGATCCTTTTGAGAATCGAATTCTGAGTACTTTTGGTATCGATATTGCCCAACATTAGTATAATGTATGTTTAACCAAATAAGTTGGCTCCTCATAAAGAATTTGATTGTCAATATTTTTAGGGACTACCTTAATGCACATATATAAACAAATATCATGAGTTGTTTTTTTAGTGTCACTATCTTCTCTTGCCAGAAAAAAAAAGTTAAAGCATTTTTCTTGAATTTATTTAATTCAATGGAGTTGGAGAAACAAGTAAAAACAAACAATATTTGAAAATGTTACCCTTAAAACGTTTATGTAGCCGAAATGTTCCAAAATTACCCTTTTTTCATTGTCACTCGAAAAAATCATAGTTTTTTTTTATAACTTTAGGAAGTTTTCAAGTGTAATGGTCATGTTAGAGGCAATCAAAGTTTGTATCAATAGCATTAAAAATGTCAGTAACAAAACTAGTGTCCTACTAAAAGAAAAAAAATGAAATTGATTATAAGATGACGATGATTTGCGAAACTAAAATTCCATTTTTACAATTTTTATTGGTGCACTCGAAATTCATTCTGAAGTTGTTATATATTTACATGAAGAAATCGATATATATATTTGTGAAGAATACTGTAGGAAAATATTCAAGGAGAATATTTAATTACTATTAAAAAAATTTTATTTTTTAGTAAAGGCGTGCGTATTAACTGACAGTGTATGGTGCCGCGGGGCGTATACGTAACATAAAGCATTACGGGAATATGAGCACAAGTTGTAATTTAATTTTTTTTAGTACTGTATATATTTTTTAAATTTTCATTTAAATGCAATTTCGCATTGGAATCTTGTTCCTTATGCAAACCTGAAGATAATTCGTTATCTAAGATAAGTGTCTAACGATTCGTGAGATTTGCTCATATTTATGAGTTGTAGTTCAAAGCAAAGTCTTCTATCTTTTACATGTTTTGCGCTTTAAGCGTCGAAGCGTTTTAGTAGACTTAATTTAAGTCAACCAGTTGTTTCTTTTCTGTGCTAACTGAAGCCAATTGGTAAGGTCCAGTGGAGCCAAGTCCTTCTCGCCCTGAGGTGAATATTTTGAGTGCTGGGGGTCCATATCAATTCGTACGATACAGTCATTAGTTATTATCATTAGTCGCGAATTAATAATGGTTAGTCTGAAGTCATTAGGCATTATTCATCAGCTACAAGTTATTATTACCAAGTCGGTAGTGAAAGATATTAGGCATAAGCGTTAACTATATATCATTAAGCATTAGCTATTTATCAAAAATAATTATACCAGGTTTCGACTAGGCATTGTAATGACAAAGAATTCCATATAAAAACGACCATTTTTATATTAGGTATTTTGCCAAAATTTTTTCATGAAAATTGTTGTCATTTATGTAACTAACATGGAAGAAAATTAGTTCTTTGATGACCTGTAAATGATTCCAGGAATATTGCTTTAAACAACATATTGAACTCGAAATATTTTCCCATCATTCGAAATTCCCTTTGCAAAAACCGCAAAATTCCATATTGGTATTCTCAAAATGTTTCAGTGTATCAGTTTATTAATCCCACATTCAAATGAAATGCATGGGCATGTCAACATGGTAAACGGCATAAATACGCCACATATGCGCCCTAAACTATGCAACACATTCAGCTGTAAGTTCATTTAGAGTTAGCAAAAAATAAAAAATGCACGCAACACAAAGCGTCTGCCGGCGTCGTCGAAAGCGAGCAGAAGGACAAATATGCGAATATGTTACCGTGAAATATATGTACATATGTTTGCTAACATGTGTAGGTGCATATATGTACGTACGGCCAGCGTCAAATGGAAGTGTACACCTTTTTCTAATATAATACATATTCACAAATATTTTCATTCTACAACATAAATCACTTAAAAAAAAAGTTTTTAACACTTTATATAAAGTGCACAAAAATTCAAACAATTCTCATAAAAATTTCAAAATTTTTATTCAGAATTTCTATAAAATTTTCGAGTATGAGGTTTTGTAGCCCGTTCAAAATTGCAAGTGTCAAGTAGCTAGAAATGATCGTGAGTTTATTGAATCTTTTTTGTTTGTCTGTTTTAATATGGAAAAAAATTCGTAACACCCTCAAAAAAAAACATCTAAAAAATGGACGTTAATTTCTAGCGACCTGAGACTTGCACTTTGTTTTACTAAAATTGAACAGGCTACAAAACTGCATACCCGGAAATTTTCTAGATAGGAACATTTTTTGAATTTTTGTGAACTTTATATAAAGTGTGAAACTTTTATTTATGTATGGTGGTTTGTGTTATAGAATGAACTATATTTTCTACAATAATTAATGGGAAAAATTTTTCATGAAAATAATTTCATTTGACACTGACTGTATATATATATGTTTATGAATCTCTGTAGCAAAGTATCAAAAATAGCTAAGCTATTCGAATTTGCAGCTGGTGTTAAGGGGAATACATGGAAAACAGTCACAACTTTTGTTTGTGACTGGAGGAAGGTGTTGGTAAGAGTGCACTTTATTTGTGGATAGATTGCATGGCCATATACATATATCTGCAAGTGCGGAAACCACATGCCAGCAAATGACGTGTTCACACATGCTTACGCAATTCAAAATCATCTACACGTATATAAGCACCCATTCATATACACGCAAGAGCTCTAAAATCTACAAGCAAATATACGAACACGTGTATACATAGATAGTATGTGTTTGTATGTGCGTAGGCATGCCCATTCATGGACGCAGTAAAATGGAACAGCCAATCGCAATGCAACCAGTGCAATAAATGCTACTGAATTTTGTCTATAAATGAATGCATATCGACATGTATCTATGAGCACTAAACTGAACCACGCATCCGCATAAAATTCGACTAACCAACAGCTGCCAATTCGACAGTGAATGTTAGCCAAACAGAGCAACGCAGGTTTCGAGTCACTGTGGCTTATCCATAGACAATGGCATTTTTTGAAGCGTGAAGGTAGTGTTAGTGGCGAGTGGAAGCACTGCCCTAATATATATAGGAGTATGTATAAGTGTTTGTATATATATATATATATATATATATATGTAGATGACCACTTGCTCTGAAAATATACGTATTTGGTATTCCCTTGGCAAGTTATTTTTGTTATTCGCTGCATGTTGTTGTTAGCGCAAGCAAATAAAATTTACATATCTACATATGTACGTAAATACGCTGCATAAATGTGTACATAAATACGCTACAAGAAAATTTTGCGATCCCTTTTTTGAAGGCACCCTTCGCTCGATATCAATGAAACTTACACCGATGTAAAGGATAATCTAGAAATGAAAAGACTAAAATGTGAAAACCACTATATCTCTAAAAGGAATTATGATGGTGAACAGAAACTTAGCTCAGATGTATAGATTGTAAATACCCTACTTACGGTGAAAAATGGTAGGTACTGGGGGAGTGGGAGTGGCACTTCCCATACAAATCGAAATTCTCATATCGCTTATCCTTGGAACCGCTTATTATAAGGTAATGGAATTTTATATTCCCATATTTATACACATATAAAATCGCAAGTATCATTCAATTGGGAGCCATTCTCTTACATATTTTAAAATCGCATTGAATGATTGTTGTTTTGTGCAAAATTTTGGAAGACAAATAGGTGGAGCAGGGATTGAGAGCTATCCAAAAAAATTATATTTATGATCGGATTTGTTTCACTTTTAGAACTCATATTAGTAACATAAATTTTGGTGTAACTTGGTAGCCCAGTCGTGTGATGAAAAAATATTGGACTTTGGCGCAGTCTTGACAAAAACCCGTGTGTGTGTGTGTGTGTTAGAGAAGGAAATATTATATTTTGTTGTAAACCTTCAATATACTTTCTCAACCGTTAACGATGATGTAGGCAAATTAGTTTTTAACCTCCAAGAGGCACTCAGACAAATATAATCGAAAAACTTATTTACGGTCTGAATTGGTATATATTTGACATCTCATCTATACATACAAACATTTTTTTATAAATGAAAATTCAGGTTCCTTTTTCGGTCTAATTTCAAAAGCAACTGAAGAAATTGAGAGGAGATTTGGTAGAATTGGCATAAATCAATCCGGTATTAACGTTCATAATTCGATTTTATGTTTTCTTGTAAATTCGCTATAAATTATGTTGGTGGTCTTCAAAATATTAATTCGCATAAAGGAGTTATTATTGGTGACAGGTAAAATTCAAAAGTGTATGAAAAAAGATGTCGAATTTCGACAACTGCGCGATACTAGTATACATACATACATACACAAAAAGTGTTTACTTTAAGTTTAGAATTGGAATGACATAATCAGTAAATGCAGAGCGATTCGTGATAATCATAGCTGAGTAAAATATTCATATGGCTTGAATTTAAGGCCTTTCAAGCATAGCTCAAGAGATATTTAATATATCGATGGTACTCTGCTATAACCACATAATTCAAAAATTTTTCAAATTTTTCGATAGAGCCATTTAAAGATTTTGTGTTTTGTAATGTAGCAATAATATGTATTCGAACGTAATTATTCCCGTTTATTTACAGCCACTCTGTAGGTAAAATTTGTAAGCTTTCAAATTATGGATCTAGTAAGGGTTCGACTAAAAAAATACAAAATAAGAACAACGGCACAAAACGAAAAATGTCGTTATTTCACTAACCTATCGACCGTTTTTGACTTATGCCAATATTCTCGATAAATGTAAGACATGTGCCATTCTTCAGTAGTAAGGCTTGCCTACTTCGGTTTTGTGGCAAATGGTAAAACTTTGCCCCTGCCGAATCGGTAACAATTAAGCATAAGTCGATTTGCCACAGATGAATATGGTTATTAATAAAACTAATTCTCTATATAACTCAAAAGCATGAAATTTCGACTTGTGTCGTTAAGGCAGAAGACCATCGATATGTATATTTTTTTTTTTAGCCAAAAAATTCAAACACTCTAGTCAAAACTTTCTAACTACAGTAGAAAAACCGACTACGATGCCAAAAAAAAACTCATTAAATACGGTAGTGAAATTCTCCTGGCGATATTTTTGTTAAAATTTGTAGATAAGGGTATTTTCAGTTTCTCAAAAGCTGCCTACGGCAATTTATTCTTTGGCATAGGAACAAGCTTTAATACAAATTTAAACAAATTACAAAAGATTTGTTATTTTTTTAATTCTTTCCTTGTTAAAGTTTTAAATTTTTTTCATGGAAATGAATATATCTTGGCAAAATAACCTGATCTGGAAAAACGGTATACAGATTCGTAATCTACGACCCAATCTTAAGTTAACGTGTTTCGCGCATTTTTTTTATGTAATTTAAAAACTTTTTTTGCATACAGTGAATTTGGAAAAATCGAATTAGGCGATTTCCTGGTACAAAGTTGAATTGTTATTATCTCAGGCTAATTTTTCAATTCTAAGTGAATTATTGCAACTCTGGCCATTCCATGTAATAGAGAAAGGTGTAAAGAAGCGTTAACAGAAGGCTTGTCGCTTCAAAATACCCGAAATAAAGGCTTCCAGTATTTAATTATTATTATTTTTTTTTAAATTTTGTACATTCGGTAAGCTTCAGTCGTGGAAAATTGTGTCAAAATTTGTCTAGAAGATAGTAGTAGTAGCCTAAATTTTTAAAATGAATGAGTGTGAAAACTTTGATATACATATTTTGATAGTTACTAGTACAAAACTAATTCCAGCCGATCTGATGGCGAACATTTGATGTTTAAAACTGATGACAGGCAAAATGTCAGTGTTCGGTTTATATAGGCATTACGATTGTAGTAGACTAGGGTTAACAATTACTGGTTATGTTATTCCTGGAGTGTATTGTGCTATGAATATCAAAGCCACTATCGAAGTAAAGCATTTTCTTGAAGAAATAAATAAGTAGAGAGCATTTTAAGAAATTTTGATACAAGAAAATTTGTTTTTCATTTCTTGAGCGCCATGCTTAAATAAATCCAAAAAAGAGGATAACATACCTTGATTATAATATTTATCTCAAAAATGAGCACGAAAAGAATTGAGATACTTGAACGACAACTGCCTTGACGGTAAATTGAAATTTTTGTACACCTCCGCCACAAAAAATTTCTGAACTTTTTAATGAAATTTTCGCTGGTACCAGCTTCCTAGCTGACACGCCCGCCACTGGGGTTGCGAAATGATAATGAGCAGAAGTGACATTTCCTTGCCCGCCGGTCGTTTGTAATTGCTGATGAGCTGGTGAGTTTCAGTCAGTTAGGCTGCGGTTTTCTAATTCTTTTGGGTACTTGGCTTAATTAGAAACTTGCGACAAGCAATGGCAAAAGTTTTATTGCTCCTACACAGTAAGCGGGATTAAATTTTAGGCAGATTAAATGAAAGGATGATACTTTTGAATTCATTGAAATAAATAGCGAAAGTTCTGAAGGTAATGCCTTAAGGGGGTAGAGCACAAATGCGCATAAAATTTAACTTATATTTAGTTACTTACATACGTGAGTAAACTTAAGTAACAGCAATTTCAAGAAGAACTAATTTCTGCAGCTCAAAGCAACTTAATTTACACATTAAGCCTTAAAATATATAATTTCTGAAATTTCGTTTAAATTTAATAACATTTACGTTATCCTATAAGTATGTATGTATGTGCATCTGAACAACCATCGAGTAGACGGAAAAATTTTTAGGCCCATGGTGTTCTCTAAATAAATTACGTAAAGCATAAATGAGTCGATAGAGAGCACATAAATTTCGGTGAATGTAACAAAACTGTACATTTTACTTTAAGAAAAATGAGTAACGAACAAACTGAGCAGCAAACGAAAGACAGTAAACAAGTCAACGCCGCAGGAGGCTGCTCATACAGATTACTTACGAGTGGATGCATGTGTGTGTAAGACTGAGCCTTACGCGCTCCCTAGTATGCCCAGGTGGCGAAAGACTGTTACTTTTAATTGAATTATAATTACAAAACAAGGGCAGACTGCGTGAAAATGCAAAAAAAGGACACTGACACCGCCATCTCTGGCAGAGGAGCTGATACGCTCAGATAAACAAGCAGCTGGAGTTGTAAGTGACATACAGTCATGAAAAAAATACGCGGCTGATGATGAAGAGCAAAGGAAGCTGCCGAGCGAAATCAGAATGTAAACAAAATCAACAAGAGCTAAAGAAAAATAAAAAAACCATAAGAATCTTTTTTCTGACCAAAAAAAAAAGATATGAAAAGGAGAAAAACTTTCAGCAGGTGGTAAAACATATACATACATATATGTACGTCAAGCTACAAAAGTTTGCACCAAGGCAAAAGGAAATAAACGAACCGAAATAAAAAAAAAAAAAATAAATAAAGTAGAATACAATATTTACTAATGAAAAGTATTTAGCTGAGGAAATTTAATAAATGGCCCGATAGCCCCATATGGCCCAAATATTTTTCTTTTCAAACAAAAAAAGTAAAATATAAAAAACGCGAAACTCCTCTGACTTAGGTAATTATTCGAAAAGTCTCGACTTAGTCCCACTTGTAGACAATGCCTTGCAGCATTGAAAACTGGCCTGAGAGATTTCCAAATAAAGTAGGAACCATTTTCTCTTTTTTGACGTTTCTTTACATTTCTGGTTAGAATTTGAATATAAAATTGTAGGTACAAATTGTAAATTGGCCAGCGGCATTTCTTACAGCTCTCTTAATTGGACTACTAACACGGTTGGTGCATTTTAATCGCATATATTTTTTACGCCAGACTGGCCGAATCTTCAGAGCTAAAGCGGAACACTTAAAACGTGGATATGTATGTATGTATGAATGTATGAATGTATGTACGTACATATGTTTTCAAAAATATTTTTGAAATCTCAATTTATTTTTTCCTGTTACTGACAGAATGGACATATGTAGAGTTAGCCTGTTAACCTTAGGCTAACCTGGGCTAAACATTTAACGATTTAACTATAACTTTACTCCTAATTATTGATTGTGCAAGCCAGTTTATCGATTTAACCGGTAAGCTTCGGGCTATATAGATAACATGCTGTTCTGCAAGTGGGCCTTAGATTGTAAATTAATTTTCTGAAGAAATTTGATGTTTTGTCTTACTTCTAAATACCTTATAAAAAATAATATTAAATAACGTTGGGTTTTAGCTAGTAGTAACTAAAAATCTTTGTGTTAAGTGGTTATTTTAGGTACCCGGGTTTAAGCGCCTAAAGGCCTCTGGTTTAAAATAATACATATGGATAAGGGTGGTCCTTAGAAATTTTAACGTCACCGCTTTATTTCGTTTTACGTACAAAATAAAAACATCCAAGAAAATTTCAAAATTGAGCGCAGGTGTTATTTAGATTACATTCACTATAAACTCCTAATATATGTATTTCGCTCACTGACGAATTTGCATCAGGCGTATTTGTAAAAGAGTTTATTCGTATTGATGGCATCACTTTTATTTTATTCGCTCTGAGTGGCAAAGTGATTGCGAAAAGTATTTCCGACTCACATACATATTTAAAACACAAAACTCGAAACCAACAAAACCGCTTAGTGAATTACTTCAAATCTTTATTCAGAAACTGGCAATAGATAGAAACGCTAAAACTAGAAAAATCTATTAGAAACAACCAAGTAAGCGGATCATAAAATTTAGGGCCGTTTTCTGAAGTAACCATTAACTCTAAAGCTCACTTTATATTTAAAAGTTGGATTAAAAATAAAGCTGCGCCTAAAGTTAAGCATTTCTTTTTTCGGGTTTTGACGTACATATTAGGGTGCTTATCGAAAATGCCTTTTCTTTTGGAAATTTCAAGACCCTACCCCCTAATTTTATTCGCTTTTATGCGAAATAATTTTTCCTATTTTTATAAATTTTTTAAAATGCTTTTTTGGAAATTTCAAGACCCTACCCTATTTTTATAGATTTTTTAAAGGTGATTTAGAGGTCGCGACCTGTCGATTTAGGTCAGAAAATACGATTTTGTATATTTATGAGTTTTTGAATGTCTATTTTTTGAAGATTTTTTATAAAAAACAGCCCAAAAAAATTGAAATTTTGAAGCCAAAATTTTATTCCTCAGTGAGTAGTTTTTGTGAACTCTGGTTGACCACCTTAACTATGCATGTATGCCAGTAAAAACTTTTATCGTCAGTGTGAATCCGTAAATCATGTAAGAAATATAGTGAGTGCACAGTATCCTTTGTAAAAGTATGACGCACATGTAAATTTCATCTGCAGATGACGCAATAATTTCTGAAACGCAATTCTACCGTAGCGAATAACAGAATTCGGTTGAGGTTAAATGCAAAACGAAGAAATATTTGATGAAAAAAGTGAATTTTAGGTCAAGAATATCATTTAAAATTCAGAATCCTAAAATTTAAAACATGCATGCCCTGCACCCAAGCAGATAAGTAAAATGTTATCAGACCAAAAGTGCAAAACATGTCAGCGTTAAATTAACGCGGTGGCTGCATGTGCGCCAGCATGTTGCATGAAGTGTGGCAGGAACATAAACACACATACATACATAGAAAATAACTTGTTGGAGCACCGCAAAATGGATGGCTTAGCACAGAAGCCGGAGAGAAGAGAGCTAAACCATGAGGATGAATGCAAGAAGCTTAACTAATTTAGAGAGAATTTATGAATTTCAAAGAATTTGTGCAAGTAGATATGCGAGTATTAGCTCATACTTACACATCCATGTACTTACATGTTACATGCACGCGTGAGTGCGCACAAGCAAATACGCATAAATAAATATATTCTATAAAATTTATGAGCTTAAGCACGAAAAGATACCAAAAATTCTATGTGCACCCACTCTAATTTGCCAGAAGGCGCACATGTACACACACGCACACATACGTACATATGTATGTGTATGCACCGCAACACCACGAGCAGCCTTGATTACGAAGTGCAGCAGCTTGTCAACTGTATGCAACATAAAAATGCGCATGTTTCCTTAGAAAATTGTGGCATGCAACATGGCTTGCGGGGTTATGTATGACGAAATGTGCATACATATGTGATTAGATCTGTATGTACATATGTACATATGTACTCGTAGTATGCAGCCAAATTTTGCGGTTGAGAAACGCAAGCAAATATGTACACAAAATGTTTGTGGGTGCGTTATATGTTTGTGTGCCACCATTGCCTAATTCATGTCACACAAGCGCAGCTGTGCATTTATGCAACAATGGTGCGGTGCTAGTTGCAACATGCCTTCGTTTGCTTGCGCTTGCTTGCGAAGCGCATTGCGATACGGCGAACAAAGAAGGAAGCAGAAAAAGGAGTCCGCATACAAAGAAATACCCAAAATGAATGCGAATAATAAACAGAAAGTGGGCGTGGTTGCACGGATAAAAATGCACGCTGACACATTTTACGCTTTCACACTTTTCTTTTCTATTTTTATTTTTTTCCAACAGTTAAGCCTTTTCAAGCGTATGCAACATCTGTAAAGCTATTGCTGTCAGCAAGGTGCGAAAAAAATTGTGGCACGAAAAAAAAAAACAAATGAAAAGAAAAGTATGCAGAGAATGATGGTGAGCCAAAAGAAATATATAAAGTGAAATTACAACAGTCGGCGATTGTGGCGTACTGCTTGCAACAGCAGGTGTTAACACCCATAACAACAACTTCCACATTTTATTTGCAAAAAATGCCATCTTGCAATAAGCGAAAGCGTATGAAAAGCCGAAAAAAGACAAAGCTCGAAATTCGGAAGACTGACATTTGTTGCAGCGCAAAAAGTTACACACCACTCTTTTTCCATGTAATTTAATTTAACTTTTGCTAAAAAGACATAGTTACGCCATTTTGAATAAGTCAAGTGAAATACCTCTTATATATGTACATTAGACTGCATCACTCCCCATACAAAAAAAAAAAAAATCGGTACTGTTTTTTCATTGGAATTATAAAATCTATTATATTCTAAGACGTTCACCAAAATATTTCGGAAAAATATTAAGATTTAAGCGAGCTGGACCGATTTGAAAATACCTCCAAAAATGGAGTTTTTTATGAATAAAAATAGTTTCTTAAAGATGTTTTGTGAAAAAATTCCGTCTTAAAATATAATAAAGTTTGTAACCTCGGCGGAAAAACCGCAACTTTTTTTGGTGATGCAGTCTAATGTACATACAAAAATTCAGCACAATTGTTAGTATTTTTATTTTATTTCTTTCTATTTACATTTCTGCTGACGCAGTTCGTTGACAGTTGCAGTTGAAAACTATCAGACTTGGCAACTGTCTTGCATTCAATCTCAATTTAAGTTTAAAGTGTGCTGCTGGGGAGAAGAAAAAGTAAGTGCTCGATGCAAGTAGAAAAAGCAAGAAGTTCGAATATTGTAAGCGACGCACAGAGGAGTATTTCCATGGTAAAACCGGTCGCAATTATTTTATGTGTTTTTATACTCAGTAATTAAATAAAACTTGAAACTTAATCATAAATAACTTAAAAATAAAAAAGGAATGCGGTAAATTGTTCTAAGGACAAAATCGTTCTCGGCGAAGCCGATTAGAGAGCATTATTGTGGAGTATCATAGTATCTCGCGAGGACTTTAAAATTAAAGGGTATGCAACTCAGTAAATTTGTGTACCCAGCTTCGATGAAAGCTGTTGACTCTCGAATACACTTTTCGGCATTCGGCAAAAACTAGCGACGGGTCGGGCTTTTTCATAGATCTTTGACAAATCGTTACGTTTAATCGTTATGTAATTTTTACGAAATTAAAGGTCAGACTTATGCGACTCTCCCTATAACTATATGTACATTGAACACTTCTGTGAATAAAATCCAAAATTGAAATTTTATGACTCATCGTGTTTCGTCCTTCGTAAATCAAAATGGATCACATACGAGCAAATTATTTTTGCTTTAATTACTAAAAGATAACCGTGGGTACATATATTTTAAGGAACCGAACTTTGACAAGCCTCTGCAAGTAAACAAAAATGCCGATATTTAAAAATATTATTCAACAAAAATACCAAAATAGACCGATTTTAAATATTCTAAAAGAAGACCACATTAAAAGCAACTTACTTAAATTTTAACTTAAAAGATAGAAATGGCCTTCTTCTTCCATGTTCAAAAGGTTTTTCTTGACATAGGTTTTCTTTAAAACACAATTACCGAAGAAACAAAAAAATCACAACATTGACTGTTTTCAGGTTGACATATATCAAAGGGAAAGCAGCGGAGGGAGTTCTCGTGACCACCATTCAATACATCAGCTTAAGGAATAATATCTTTCACTGGACTTTTGCAACAATTGGTAAATCTGAATTTTGACCGGTTTTTCTGCATAAACACTCCCATGTGCGACGTGGAGATAAGAAGTTGGGGGTTCATGAATAAGTAACTTAAGACAGAAAGACTATAAGGTAAAAAAGAAGACAAAATCGAAAAAGTTACAATAGGGCTGTTCAGAATATTGTGGAAATAGTCATGGATTTGCAGCTGGAATTGTATTTGCAAATTTTAAGCTTGCTGCCTTGGCAACCGTGTGCATTTTATTGTTGTGAATTTACAAATGCAACGAATATGCAAAAACGAAAGCGCTTATGCACAAGATCCTGAACAGTGCTAATATGTTTGCTATCTACATATTTATGTATCAGAGCTGTGTAATGATTGAATCAATTGAGTGTGCATTCTCATTTTTTTCGTTTAAAAAATGTGATTGTTTGATTTAAAAAATTTAACAACCACTCTTGAGATTGGTTACAAATTGCAAACACAAAATATGTAGTGTGTTATGGAATGGTTGATACCCATTCACATAGAGAATGTGAATGCAAAAAAAAAACTCAATCATGTATGATTGGACGTTTATGGGAATGCAATCTGTCATTATCATTCAGTACTAATACTATTTGTTGTATCAGGGTTGAAATTTTTGCACCCAAAATGTGAAACCAGAAGATTGCCATCTCCCTTAAAATAAGTAAACAAATAAATATTTGGTGGTAAAATATTTTTCTAAGTGTTTGGCCGAACTTCTGCTCAAACTTGAGGCATGAGTTCTGATTTTATAAGAAGAGTTTTCAAGGCAGAAATATACTCGAAGGTATGCCATCGCGTGCCGAAGGACGACTGCTATTTTGTGTTATGATCTGACCAGGTATTTAACCATGGTCCTATGGAGTGGAAGTACGCACATGTAATCACTCTGCTACGGCGGCCGCCGTAAGTACATGCTATACATATCGTCGTTTAAATTACAAAACCGCGTATCAAGAAAATGCAAAACCGCGTAATTATTTTCTAGAGAGTAAAGTCACCCATATTTCAAAATGGTTATCTTTTTTATAAAGCAAACGTATTTCTGGCTAGTATATTTCAGGACGAATGGATAAGAATTGAGCTAAGAGCTTTTGTGAGCAAATCCAATTTTTGGCAGCCAATGTCAATCACACGGTTTTGCAGAATGACGATACGCGGTTTTGTACTTTAAACGACGATATATATGTACACATATTAGATTATTTATTCTCAAAATGCATGAAAACTATAGTATGCTTGCAAACAATTAATAACATTTTGTGATAAACAGTTTTACAAATGTATTTGCACTTCAAATTTGTATTTTAATAAAGTATTAATTAAATAAATTATTATTGTAAATTATTATTTTAATAAATAGATATAGAGATATTTATACTTGGCAACTCTTGGACTTTTCTTCATTTGTAACAAATGACAGATGTAAACAAAATAAAAAAATAATTGTATTTTTACAAATTTAAAGCAAACGGGCGTTCTTTACAAAAAATGTAGTTAGTGATCGAATTGCGCATATTTTTTTTACAATATCAAGTGCCCACAAGAAGTATTAAACCACTAAATAGCTTAAAAAACGCTTTCAAAAATTCGAAACGAGAGTGAAGTGCAGTGTTCAATTGTGATGGAAATTGCAGGCAAAATTTGTGCGTGTGTAATTAATGTTTTACTTATTTGAAGAAATGTTGCCCGTTGCCAAACCAAGACCCCCGCTTTCCCCTGGTGGTTACATAATACTTGAATAGCTCCTTAATTAACATGTGTTTGTTTTGAGCACGCACGGCCAGTTAAACAGGCATGTCTGAATCGATTTCCTTCATCATTCTTAGCAATTTGATGTGCATTTTTATTGTTATGTGTTGCAAACAGACATTTTAGGAACTAAATAGGTTCTAAAATCTCTGTACACAAGCGCACTTATTTTTAACAGTTTCCAGTTTATGTAATATTAATCAAAACAGCTTTTATTTATTTTATGTATTATGTGATTTCTGGAAGCGTCGAATACAAAAAAGGGCTTTGACTGGGTTTATGTAATTTGAAATTGTATTGATGATTACTAATAATAATAGAAACGCGCTTACATATCGACACAACTAAAAATTTCATATATCTCAGTAGAGCCAATTAAAGATTTTTTGTTTCGTAATTTAGCAATAATATGTCTTGGAACGTAATTATTCCGGATTATATGCAGTCATACTGTAAGCTTTCAAATTATGTATTTTTCTAAACCTGAAATTTTGAATTGTGCCGTTATTGCAGAGGACCATCGACATATGTTAGTGTATGGCCGAGATACTCCTCCGATTGTGGCATGCGCCTTGATGTTGTCGCACAAAGGGGAGGGACCTACAGTTTTACGCCGACTCCTGCCGGGGGCCGACCACTATTACAAAAAACATTTTCTTTTTTTTTGTTGGCCGGAACTGGGCTCGGACGCTCACCCTGCGGAATGGTAGTGCGCACTTCTAACCACTACACCACAGCGATCGCTTAATTAATTTTAATCATTAATCGCGATTAACCATTTATTCGTTAATTTTTAGTCATTCATAGACTAACATTTTGTCGACAATACTCGCATAAGATAGTCCCAAATTTTCACAAAAGAGAAAAGTGATTTTCTTCAAAACTTTTGAATGACGTCTTGACTGAACTTACTAATTCGGAATTTCTACTATTACTTATAGAGTAGGCTATTCATAAAGTCTGGGTAATGAAATAAAAAATTTTCTATTATAAGTTCCATAAAAATAAGGAGACTTTTATTGTTTAATTTATTTTTTGCACATAAACTTGTATCTTGAACTTCTTTTTCCAAAAAGTGAGGATGTCAAAATTTCAATAGATATCGGATGTACGGTAATTTTCCAAAGAGATCTCCTAATAGATAAGTTCATGAAAACTATTCCAAACGAAAACTTAAAATTGTTAAAAAAAAATAATAACTAAATTTAACTAATTTATATTAGAGGTTTGAAGTTTATCCCACTGTAAGTATGAAATCTTCAGCTATGTGTTTCCATTGTCACTTTTTCGTAGCCATATCAACAGCCTGACAATTAAGAAGATTGTGACGTTTCATGCTACCATACGCAATATCTTAAATCCTTCAAATTTTATTATTAACCTTTTGTTTGTTAAAAACATTTTCTTCTTAGATTCGAAACTTGATCAAGCAAAATTGCCTTTGTTTTTGACTAAGAGATGCTCAATAAGCTCAGAATTGTAGTTCTCATTTGCATACATAACAATAAATTATTAATTTTTGTTTCACACCAACTCCAATATTGAATAGTAAAATATATTTTAATCTTACCCAAATAAACAACGATTTAGTTCAATGGTCAATCATACATAGAGTATAGGGTGGTAATGTGTTAAAGTTTTTAAACGTAAAATGACGGCTAATACCTTTTTAAGCGTTTTGTAATTTAACCAAAACTCATTAGCATCCACTCAAGCAAGGAATTATTTACTTTTCAACATGCATTAGCAGAGTGCACTTCTCTTTTGTTTACAATTTGGTTGTCAAACACACTACATCGGCTCTTTTGACACATTTACCAGAATTTATCACCAGGTAGCTTCTGACAAAGAGATGACCTTACTTACTCTCTTATTTGTCCTCTCAGTTGCCAGAAAACCAAGTATGATTTCCGGTAAAATCTGGAAATTCTGGTAAAAATGGTAATTTCGCACTCATGCGGGTTCACAACTAAATAATATTGGGAATACTTTTGAGGTGTTTGAAGAGGGTTGCGACCTGTTTGAAACTAAATTTATTTATAATAATCA
>NW_023458555.1:38370310-38383227 GCF_013731165.1 Rhagoletis pomonella | reverse complement strand
ATAGCTTAAAAAACGCTTTCAAAAATTCGAAACGAGAGTGAAGTGCAGTGTTCAATTGTGATGGAAATTGCAGGCAAAATTTGTGCGTGTGTAATTAATGTTTTACTTATTTGAAGAAATGTTGCCCGTTGCCAAACCAAGACCCCCGCTTTCCCCTGGTGGTTACATAATACTTGAATAGCTCCTTAATTAACATGTGTTTGTTTTGAGCACGCACGGCCAGTTAAACAGGCATGTCTGAATCGATTTCCTTCATCATTCTTAGCAATTTGATGTGCATTTTTATTGTTATGTGTTGCAAACAGACATTTTAGGAACTAAATAGGTTCTAAAATCTCTGTACACAAGCGCACTTATTTTTAACAGTTTCCAGTTTATGTAATATTAATCAAAACAGCTTTTATTTATTTTATGTATTATGTGATTTCTGGAAGCGTCGAATACAAAAAAGGGCTTTGACTGGGTTTATGTAATTTGAAATTGTATTGATGATTACTAATAATAATAGAAACGCGCTTACATATCGACACAACTAAAAATTTCATATATCTCAGTAGAGCCAATTAAAGATTTTTTGTTTCGTAATTTAGCAATAATATGTCTTGGAACGTAATTATTCCGGATTATATGCAGTCATACTGTAAGCTTTCAAATTATGTATTTTTCTAAACCTGAAATTTTGAATTGTGCCGTTATTGCAGAGGACCATCGACATATGTTAGTGTATGGCCGAGATACTCCTCCGATTGTGGCATGCGCCTTGATGTTGTCGCACAAAGGGGAGGGACCTACAGTTTTACGCCGACTCCTGCCGGGGGCCGACCACTATTACAAAAAACATTTTCTTTTTTTTGTTGGCCGGAACTGGGCTCGGACGCTCACCCTGCGGAATGGTAGTGCGCACTTCTAACCACTACACCACAGCGATCGCTTAATTAATTTTAATCATTAATCGCGATTAACCATTTATTCGTTAATTTTTAGTCATTCATAGACTAAGATTTTGTCGACAATACTCGCATAAGATAGTCCCAAATTTTCACAAAAGAGAAAAGTGATTTTCTTCAAAACTTTTGAATGACGTCTTGACTGAACTTACTAATTCGGAATTTCTACTATTACTTATAGAGTAGGCTATTCATAAAGTCTGGGTAATGAAATAAAAAATTTTCTATTATAAGTTCCATAAAAATAAGGAGACTTTTATTGTTTAATTTATTTTTTGCACATAAACTTGTATCTTGAACTTCTTTTTCCAAAAAGTGAGGATGTCAAAATTTCAATAGATATCGGATGTACGGTAATTTTCCAAAGAGATCTCCTAATAGATAAGTTCATGAAAACTATTCCAAACGAAAACTTAAAATTGTTAAAAAAAAATAATAACTAAATTTAACTAATTTATATTAGAGGTTTGAAGTTTATCCCACTGTAAGTATGAAATCTTCAGCTATGTGTTTCCATTGTCACTTTTTCGTAGCCATATCAACAGCCTGACAATTAAGAAGATTGTGACGTTTCATGCTACCATACGCAATATCTTAAATCCTTCAAATTTTATTATTAACCTTTTGTTTGTTAAAAACATTTTCTTCTTAGATTCGAAACTTGATCATGCAAAATTGCCTTTGTTTTTGACTAAGAGATGCTCAATAAGCTCAGAATTGTAGTTCTCATTTGCATACATAACAATAAATTATTAATTTTTGTTTCACACCAACTCCAATATTGAATAGTAAAATATATTTTAATCTTACCCAAATAAACAACGATTTAGTTCAATGGTCAATCATACATAGAGTATAGGGTGGTAATGTGTTAAAGTTTTTAAACGTAAAATGACGGCTAATACCTTTTTAAGCGTTTTGTAATTTAACCAAAACTCATTAGCATCCACTCAAGCAAGGAATTATTTACTTTTCAACATGCATTAGCAGAGTGCACTTCTCTTTTGTTTACAATTTGGTTGTCAAACACACTACATCGGCTCTTTTGACACATTTACCAGAATTTATCACCAGGTAGCTTCTGACAAAGAGATGACCTTACTTACTCTCTTATTTGTCCTCTCAGTTGCCAGAAAACCAAGTATGATTTCCGGTAAAATCTGGAAATTCTGGTAAAAATGGTAATTTCGCACTCATGCGGGTTCACAACTAAATAATATTGGGAATACTTTTGAGGTGTTTGAAGAGGGTTGCGACCTGTTTGAAACTAAATTTATTTATAATAATCATATTTTGGCCTTTGCTGTCACACAAATGGGAGGGACCTACAAACTTACGCCGACGCCGAACGGCGATACAATTTTTATGATGAGCTATTTTTTTATTAAAGACACTAAGATTTTTAAAATATTTTCACTAAAATTTTATCAACCTAAATGTTAAACTTATGCGAAGTAGTTATCTAATTTAATGTAAATTTTAAACATTTTCAAGATAAAACATGAATTATATTTAAAACGTAAATTTTAATACAACTGTTTTATATATAATCCCAAACATATGATATAAAATCCCCTCTACCAAAAAACTTAAATTGGGTAACGCCAGTTTGAATTTTTACAATTGAGCAATTGTCAAAAATCTTCCTTTTTATCAAAAAGTTATTTACCAGGGTGTCTTTGAACTAATGATTGGTACTGAGTTAAAGAATGCACACACATAAAAGATTGCAGCCTTTTCAATACTCATTCAGTGTTAAACCTTTTTTTGATTGGGCATTGGTTTTTTCAATCTTGCTATGAATATGTTGATGTGTGAATTCATAACTGCTTTGAGTGAATGGAAAATTCAAAAATTTTAAACCTCAATCGTAAGCGAAGAATAAGTAATGAAAACTGGATAGAAAAAAATTGTTGATTTAAAATTGAAAATGATTTCACACTTACACAGCTCTGTTATGTATGCCCTAAACAACGGTTTTGTATTTGTTGCAAAATATTTCCTTCTAATCCATTTCCTGGAAACAGTTACAGCAGAGTATGTGAGTAATAATTCGGTTTTTGGGATTTAATTGACGCGGTCACAGTACTTCCGTCCCATACAAAATGCAGGAGAAAATAGAATTATAAACGCATTTATGTAAATATATTTTTGTTCGTTCGATTTTCAAAAAATGTACGCCAAATAATGGGCTGGACCTTTAGATGTGCAACAGAGTTTCTTTTTTTTTTGAAAGTGTTGCCACTTGTTAAAAAATTTAAATTATTCAATAAGTTAATAAGTTAATAATAGAATCACTGCAATTTGGGTATCTATCAATCAATATAAGTTTGAGTTTCCACTTATGTATGTGTTGTTCTTGTTCTTGTTTATGTTCTTTTTAAACAGAAACTCGATTCCAAAAAAAAAACAAAAAACAGTTTCCGAAGAATCAGAAAATGAGCATAGAATAACCAAAAAAATAAGTAAGAAAAAACTGAAAAAAACATCTAATAGAACACAGGTCCTACTGAAGTAGAAAAATTAATTTTTTTGGCATAAAGTGTAAATATGTAGATATAAGCCCCGAATTCTGAGTTTACCTAACAAAATTTGTTCGGTTCAAGGCAATATATGTATCATAAAGCAGCCATATACCCAATCTGTCCGCCTTAGACCTAGCTTCCACGGAACCGTGACATATGTTCGATGGAAGTTATGTCCATGAAAGTTATTCAGGTGTTCATTCCGAATGAGGCGAAGTGAAGATTTCTGAATGGAATTGGCTACAAAGGTACCAAAAAAATTACATTAAAAATGCTTCTGAAAAAGCTTGCTGTATGAAACAATATAGTTACAGCAAGTTGAAACCTCGGAACGGCTTCTCTCGGCTCGGCTCCGCATACTCTGTGTACATTAGGGTGGTCCAAAAACAGTAAAGTCGGAATTGTTATGCTCTCACCCCCTAGGATTGTTCTATACCGAAAACAAATAAACACCTATTTCTTATTTTGTGATAAAAAAAACATTTAGAGGTGGCTCAAAGCGCTCAAAGTTTTCCATGTATTTTTACATGGGAAGTGGTATAGAATTCTGGAAAATCAGTATTTTTCGGTGGCAGTGGTTATCTTCAGGAGACTTCCAATCACGCTGAAGATTTTTTTTTTATCTTTTTTCTTCTTAGCTAGCCTAAAGACTTATTTGGTGCACCTCATAAAAAACCATTGAGGGGACATTAAGCTGCTGAAATGTTTGAACAGGTTTGTAAAATTAACAAATTTAAATTATTTTTTATGTCAAATTTGCCAACTATGCGGTGTATTTAATAAAAGTTACGCTTTGCAGAAGAAGATTTTGATTGTAAGGAAATTTTTTCTGAAGACCTCCACTATTCAACTCAAGTTCAAAATAAATCTGCCTTATCAGAAATGTAAGCATTTGTGTTTTTAGCAAGTTTTATGTTTGCTAAAAAATTTTCCTTTATTTTAATCAATTTAGCACGTTCCCTTGACCTGATATTAATGAGCAAAAAAAAAAAGATAGGTGTTTGAAAAAATAGTGCAAATATATGTATGTAGATACATACTAGCTTTTGCAAAAAATTCTAAACAGAGAGAAATTAACTAATGGATATCTCCCAAGTCAGTGAAATTTGAGACACTTGTGTTACTTATTTTCTTCAATAAGTAAATAGGATGTTGCTGCATATTAATTTAAGGGCGAATGTTAGTTCCTATACGAGTACCCCGCAGCGCGTTTATGGCATTTAAGAATCAAGTTTCCTTCAAGCACTGATTACAATTCTTAACTGCCAGAGCAGACAAAGCATGGCAAAGACTAAGCGTGAGGGGATTGGCAAGGAGGCAGACATAGCGTTTATCATCTAAGCACAAAATTACACTGCAACACAACACACCCAAGCCAATAATAAAGTAAAAGCGTAAGCTGATGATCCCAGCAGACAACAGAGGTGCGAGATTGCTAAAATTACTGGCTAAGCGATTTATTTATGAGTCGTACATATATATGTATGTACATTACCAGTCAGCGGTCACCACATCTTCGCACCTAAATTTTCCAATATAAGCACTTTCAGGAGCCACAGCCACCCATTTTCCTCTACAATATCCATCATCTATCTAGCGCCAACTAAATCGCACATCTTCTACTTCACCGACTTCTGCACGCACACATATTTACACACACACACACACACATACAGGCAGTGTGGCGCGCAATTGCATGTTGTGCAGCAGACTGTAAATTATCAAATTTGTAACGGCACACCTAAAGCAATGGCAACGGCAACTGCAATAGGAATAGCAACAACAACAGCGGCAGCTGACATTATTCAAAGGCGGACAAGGAGGATGTTTTCAATGCAGATACACGCTCATTACGCCCCTCCCCTCTCTCCCCAAGCGGCAACGCTTAGCAATGAGCGCATAAATTTACGTACTTGGAGGTATATATGTACATTTGTATGTATAAGTATTTACATATTTACAAATTAATTTGGCTTTTTGTGTATATGCAGGCAATTGCTGCGACTGTTGCATTTAGATACAGTGTTAAGGGAGTCGTTGCCGCTGAACACTTGAGTGCATTTGCAATTGTTGCGCGTCATTCGGCTGGAGATTATGCACTGCTGCGGAGAAAACTTAAACGAATTGAGCCGATTGCGCCCCAAGGGAATTGTTTAAGTGAAGTGGTTTGGAAGGCATGGTTGAAGATAGGGGAAGGGTTTGTGCGGAAATTGCTGAGTATTGCAAGGAGAATTGGAAGATGTAGTGAAACAGAGTTAGACAAATAAAAATCAAGGTGGAATATAAATATTATAACAATCGGGAAGGGGGTTTCTTTTGATGGCGGCCACAAAGACGTACAAAGAACAATGATTTGAGGGCATGCACCTGGAATTACCGGAGTCTTATTAAAAAATAAAAATAAAATTATTATTATTATACTAATACTAAAGCTGACATCACCGTCCTTCAGCAAATACGTCAAGGAAAGATACGCGCGTGGTTTTCAACGTCGAATATAACCGTCATCTAAAGGAGCGCAAATTCGGACGTGGATTTGTGATGAGAGGGGCACTACAGCGCCTGGTCTCATTAATCTGCGCCAACGCCCCGACTTAAGCTATAGCGTAGCGCGCGCTGGGTGACTTTAATACTAAAGTGGCAAAGTAAAGGATATTCGGCCCCACCGTCGGAAAACTCTGCCTTTATGATGGAACGTGCGCTTACGGAATGAGATTGATAGACCTAGTCAGGGCCGAGACATGGTAGTGTGCAGCACTAGGTTCCAGCATAGGGAGATCCATCAAGATAAAATGCTGTCCCTTGATCGAGAAAGGATAAACCAAATCAAGCATATTGTGATATACGAAATATATTCTTACAATATTTTGGATGTACGTACACTCCTACAGCCAAACCTCGACCCGGACCACTATATTTTTGCAGTCAAGATACGCACTCGCCTGTTCTCAGAGAGCACTCTTCATCAAACGGACATTTGCGATCATTAAATCTCATTATGTACCGTCGCCGAAAAACTATTCGGATTACAGCGAGCACGAAAAACAACAGATACGATGAGGAATGTCAAAGTTCTGCCGATAGAAACATCGCAACGCACGCTATGTGGGAATATTAAACGGAGCTGAAGAGTGAAGCGAGATATATTTTGCGCAATAAAAATATGGACACCAAAATAAGAGAGTTCGCAGAACTTAATTTAGCTAGACCACCAATGCGAACTTCTGTAAGAACAACTACGGCGACAGATTTTTCCAAACAGATGCAAAATTAGTGTAAATCCACTGTATGAACCCCGTCGTATTTGTTTGCAAGTTCAACAAGGCGTAGTACGTTTACTCACCGGATTTTTCAAAAATGTTGTGGAAATATTTCAAGTCTTTAAGTGCTGAAAATTGCCAATCCCATATGGCAAAGTAAAAAAAAAATCAGACAAATGCTAAAATTATTTATTTGGCGCGAAGCCGGAATAATCGAATTATTTCGAATTTTTGCATTTTGTTCTTTATCCCCTTCCTATAATTATTCTTTCTATGGTATTATGGTGAGGTAAAAATTAAGGTGTAGTTCGAAGTTAGCTCACAAATATATCCATCAATATAGCAAATTTGTTGCAAGGAAATTCATTGTCCGTATTATTTTTCATGTTTTGCTCTGCAGCATACAATACATATCGACTGCTGAGTGGAAGATCGGCCTATCTCGGCAGCCAGTTCTGAAAAAAACTTTTCAAGAACGCCCTATCTCAAAATTTTATTGAAAAACACCCTATCTCAGAATTTGATTCAAAAACACCCTATCGCACTTCAAAATGTATTGAAAATGTCTGATATAAGGCGTTTTTGAATCGACCGCTGAGATAGTCCGTTTTCGATACGAATTCTAAAGTAGGACGTTCTTGAAAAGTTTTTTGAGATAGGATGTTTTCGTACTGGCTGCGAGATAGGTCGATCTTCCGCTCGTCGATATGTCACACGTCGATATGTCGATACGTCGTCGTCAATAGCAATTATGTAAGTAAATAAATAGAATGCCGTGAAAAATAGAGCTTAGGCTGTGTGACGAGGCGAGGATGTGAAATTGGCTACAATCTTTGTTTTTGAGGAAGGTGGGAAGAAAGTAGAAGCAAAGCAAAATTCTTATTGTTTAGTAACTTAAGTGGCTTTAGAAGGTTTAAGCTTGAACTAAAAATTAAGGGAATTAAGGGATACACCTTAAAAATGTATATATTAACTTTTATCAAATTTCTATTCAAAGTGCATATTCAACTACACTTATGGCTAAAATATTGCATTAGAGAAAAATGTTCATATCTCAACTAAAACTACTGACGACCACAGATATATTCACTCAATTTCATGCCAAATTTTTGCATGTAGGTTGGAAACAAATCAGAAAATTTCTAGGTGGTGTTACTCACTCGCATTTTATGGACATAAAAGAGAAGAGCTGTCACATTTATATGCCCGAATATAAAATTTTCAAAGAAAGCCTTAAAAAATCGCAGCTGCAGTACTTGCTAATACAATGTACATACATACACAAATACACATGTATTTGAATCAATTGCACGTTTCGCATTGGCCTTCAGCTTTCTACATAAAACCCAAAGCAAGCAGGCACGATAGTAGATACATAAACTAAACATATACAAATGTAACCATGTTCGTATCCAAAAAGCTTCGTACTTGCTAGTTAATCATGTCCAGCATTTGCCAGCTTCCATTCACCATTCGCGCAACCGGAAATCGATGACCAAACGGAAATCAAATGAACGCGCAAATGAGAAAATTACAAGCAGATGAAAAGCGATCGGTTTTTGGTGAAATAGAGTTGGAATAGCGGGATGTTAATTGCTTTAGAAGATAAATGCATTAAGTAGCGCACATCCATATGTATGCAGTTGAACGCCTGCTCAGCTGCGGTGGCATGGCATATACATATGTATGTTTGCATGTAAGGGCATTTGCCACAAGCACCAATGCACATGCCACACGTACCACGCCGCTTACGCGTGAATTGGCAGAAATGCGGCGAATTTTGCTTTTAATTTTATTTTTGCTATCATTGCAAAAATAATTCTCAATTTATTTTTTGTGTGTTCGTTTTGTTTTTTTTTTGTTTTTTATTTCGCTCTAGCAAATGTTTTTGCGCTGGCTAGTACAAATATCGAGAAATGAGAAAATTACTGAATTTCATGAAATTGCTGCCAAATAGCCTCAATTATTCGGCACAGTTGTTGGTTTCATTTACAGCAGGCAGCGGCAAGTAGCCGGACAATGGTTAGCCAGTTGCAGGGTTCGCACGTTTTGCCAAAGTAAATTGTGCAAGCAAAATTTTGCAGAAAATTGATTCTACCAAAATCGTTACTGCTTTTCGATTTTCTTCCATAAGCGACACAGTTGAAAATTGGTGCAAATTAGTTGATTTTCCAATTTTATACTTGGTCTTGGGTATTTGAGATTTTTTTTTTACATTTTGGAAATATTTTTGTTGCTAGAATTTTTATAATTCTATCCTGTTGAAAGAAATATTAATTTTAAAGCATACCTGCGTTCGCCACCCATAGTTACCCTGCAGGGAAAGCTACTAGTTGTGAACTAGAGTTCTACCGGTTTGCGTTTCAGCCGAACTAGTTCACGTTCTATCCTTTTTCAATGTTAGCGACTGGTATTTTTAACATTGCGATGTCCTACGAGATGTCAATTGTCAGGCTATGCATCAGCATCTACTAGTATAAATACTAGTAGCATCATACCAGTTGATGAGATAGTCTGCCAATTCATGCCCCGTGAAAAGCATAAGTATGCCTTTTTGCTCGCGACGCTCCAGCAGTCACAATGGCCGACAGAGCAAAGCACTCGCGTGGTAATCCTGAGGTCCCAGGTTCAAATCCTGGCGCAGGGATTTTTTGTTTATTTTCTATTCTTCATTTTATTTTTATTTTTTATATATTTATTTTTTTGTTTATGCTGTTTATTGTAATTTTTAAATTTAACAAAAAAAAATATTTTTGTTTAATTTCTTTGTTTTTATAGCACAAGCATTTCTTCCTAATTGTTTTTTTGCAATGCAATTAGATTTTCAAATTTGTTATTTATTTATAAATTGAATAAATTATTTTACTTGCATTTATTTAACTTTAAAAATCTTAACCATCTCCAAACGGCCTCGAACCTGCGATTTCAGAACCAGAACCAGTAGTCTTCACGTGACGCCACAGCCGACATTTGTAAGAAAAGCAATTAATTGCGTTTTATTTTTGGCTTTGGCAATTCAAAGGCAGATGTCGCTGATCGCCTAAGTTCTTCGAAATTGTGGAACTGGTAGGCACATACTAGTTAATGAACTAGTATTTTTTCTAACTGGTTTGGATTTTCACTGCATGGTAGCTATCTAATATCTCACACAGCGCATTAACTGGCAAATAAATCAAAGCTTACCACAACAACTGTTACTTTGTTAGCGTAATATTAGCAACGCATATGTTGTATATCTACTTATTTATTTTTAGAGTAATTATAATAAGCCGCTAATTGCACAGATGCGAACGCACGTCCATCAAATTATCGCCACCATTCATGTTGTTAATTATCACTTAATTTTCTATAAAGCTCGTACATACCTGTAAAGAGGGAAGCAAGTGGAGAAAGAGTCAAAATTAATAAACAATTTTATGACAGTAATTAAAAGCAAACTATGTAAATATATGGTACTTTTGGTACGCATAGGGCTACAAAAATTTGTCTATAAATTTATAAATTCTGTAATTAGCTAAATAACCACGAATTAGCGAAAACCTTTGCTGACAGCTGGTCAAGCTTTTCAGCGCAGTGAGGACGTGAATCAGCAAACAATGAAGTGTGTCAAATGTAATGGACTACATACAATACTTATACCGAGCAGCATGTATGATTAGAGAATAAGTAAGTATATATGTATGTTCATATGTATTGCTTGAGTAGTGACTCCATATTTGGCTTCGCTTCCTGTAGAGGGTTAATTTCGATTACAACTTTTGTTCTCGATGCCTATTTAAAAGACGTAGGTAGGGTGAAAATTTTTACGTCAAAAAAAAAAATTTCAAAATTGGCTTTAGAATAAACAAATATTTATTACTGCAGGGGAAGAGCAGCTATAATGCTGACACGTACGCACGTATGAATTTCCAAAAGTTGAGAAGCGTTTATGTTTTTGGCCATGCAAGCTATATGTATGTGTGAATTGCATTTTTTTTATAATATTTTATTACTCTAATAAAATCATCGCGTTAACTTTAATTGCCCATTAGTGGTATACATACAAATTGTAAATAAATGAGGCACAATAGATTTTTGTCAATAAATTAATGGGCACGTAGAGTAACTATTAGGCGGTGTAGAAAAATAAATAAAAAAGCAAGCGTACCAGATATTCATAAAACTTGATGTGTAAACATCTGTGTACGGCTTGACAAAGCATTTCATGATTAATTTCGAACTTCTCCAAAATGATCCCGCACTAGTCCCAACATTGTTCTGAAGTGGCTTCGAAAAAGTCGTGAACTTGTCCCGAAATGATATCGTAGAACGCTTGAAACGCCAGCGCAATGGTATCTTACTAACCCCTAACTAGTCCAAAGACGATCCCGAACTAGTTCCGAAATGTTCCTGAAATAGTCGTGAACTGCCCTGAAATGGTCTTAAACGAGTCCCGAAATGAACCCGAATCAGTCCCGAAATTGTCCCGAACTAGGCTAAAATGATCCAAAGCTATTCCCGAAATGGTCACTAGGTCCCTAAATGGTCCTCACATATAGCAGAATAGGCCTCAAAACGGCCGAATAAGCTGTGAACTTATCGCGAAATGATTTTGAACAAATATTGAATTGATACCTTGTGAGTCCCAAAATGATCCCAAATTTTAACTAGCCTCGAAATGGTATCAAACTAGCCCCGAATTGTTCGTCCAGATCTAGTTTCAAAATGGGCCAGAACTAGTCCCGAAATGGTCTGCAACAGGGTCTGAAGCGGTCTCGAGATAAACCGGAACTAGTACTTAAATGGTCTTGAAATAAGGATGTACACTTCCCGAAATGATTCATGAAGTCATGAAGTTTTTAGGTGATTATTAAAAAAAATTACGTACAAATATGTAAATCGCATAAGGTTTTGCCCGGGTCCAAAAATGCACACGCCAACGGTTTCCAAATGGAAATACCAGGTGAGAGCAAGTCATTCTCCACCAGGCGGCATTCGATATCAAACGTAACTCGAATTGAAATTTGATTTTGTGATCACGGTATTTAATAGCGAGTGCGCTTCGCCCGTAGTGTGGAGAAAACAGCTGCCATTTTATTTTATTCGATTCGAAACAAGTAATACCTCGATCACGAATTCCGCGATTCTGGCCTTAGGCTTTAAATACCAGGGGACCCCGTCCTCTTCCACTGCAAAAAGCAGTGAGATCCGCGTCGAATATTTCTAGGGCAGCCAGCGAAGCTCCTGTTTATTAATTCGCTCCATTGTGTCTATATAGTTGTAAAGTTCATATGTGATTCATGAGTGTGGTTTTCGTACGTCGAGAGAAGCCTTATTTTCTCGTTTGTTGAAGTTCGTCAATAACATCCTATAGCCGATGCTTAGCCAAATGTCTGATGCCGCGGAAGATTCTTGTGGATTGAGCAGAGCAAGCTTATGTCCCGGTCGTCGGGCATGCGTTCAGCCGACTACATTTTGCATTAGCGTTGATTCGTTCATTTTTTCAACTCCTCGACACCGTGCGAGAATAGCTTGTCCGTCAGGCCGTCAGCTCTACGAACCTGTCTGGTCATAATCGGGATCTGGCGGTGCAACGTCGGTTCCGACGCCATCGCCTAGCGACCCGGGTTCATCTTCTCTACTGGTCTTAGTGCCGTTACCATTCAAAAATGCGGAGTTGTGTTCCCTTCATAGTTTAGGCATATTCTGCACTTCAGTCGCTAGGTCACAGTGTTTGTTCTTATAGGAGTTCGCCCTTACGTGTTTCGCCTAAACTTCAGGCGTTTTTTCTTTTGTGTTGATCAACAACGAAAGACTTTTTGGGCTCCTCTTTAGAAGTTTTTTTTTACGTAGCAGGTTTCTAGCTCAGTGCTCAACCCATTGCTGGTTATTTGCCTTCTCACATATGCTCACTCCAAAAAGGGTGTTCGGTTACTACCCAGAGGATACTTGGTGCAAACCGAAAGAGGTGAGCTGCTTGAACCGAATGCGAAAGAATCGTATCCGGTTTATTCCTGGAAATGGCGATAAAAAAAAAGTTCTGCATTCGGACCATCCTTCACCTGCTGCTTTTACGAAATGAGGTTCGAGCACTGTCAAGTCGATTGACAGTTATAAAAGTACTCATACCGCTCATATAGTTTCTGAAAGCATCTTTTTGTGGAACTAACCAGTCAAGACAAAGCCCTTATGGAAGTGTTTTTTTT
>NW_023458555.1:38348601-38360310 GCF_013731165.1 Rhagoletis pomonella | reverse complement strand
CGGGTACCCGGGTAGCTCATTACCCGGGTGAAATCATCAGCCCTATTGTGAAGTGCCGAAACTTAGTGTATTCTACGCAAAATTTGTATGAAGATATTTAAATAGAAACTTCTTTATACAAAACAATATTCCGAGCGCGTGTGCATTACTTCTGCATTACTTTTCAACTATGTAGTTGCAAGTTAGCTTTTTGTAGCTAACTTCAAGTAATATTTTTTATAGAAATCCCGCAAAAAAGCAAATTAGAAGAGGGTTATTTTTTACATATTGTATATATACATAGACATATTTTTGTATATGTATGCGAGTTATGCATGCAACGAGATTCACTTCCGCCAAGGTTCTGTGTGAAAATTCTGAAAATTCCTATGCCACCACATCCAGCTATTCGTTTTTGTTTTGTTTTTGGGTCATGAAAAATTGAAAATTTAATTTCATTTCCAAATACCGATTATTGAAAACATTTCAGGGTTTTGCATGCCGCTTATTTGGCAAGTAGTTGAGTGGATTTTATGTTATTGAAGTGAGGACAAAAAATTACAAAAGCAGTTTCATGTATCCAAACAAATGTACATATGTATATATTTATGTATATGTGGTTGTAAAATAACAAAATTGATTTAGAGTGCAATTGCTTTTGTTTATTTAAATATTTACATACATACATATTAAATTGCATATTAAAATTTTTGAAAATTCAGAATCTATTTCAATGTCCAATCGTGAGTGATATTAGACGAAACTAGCAACGACAATTTATAATTTTTTAAAGTAGATATGCCGACATTGATTCTGACATGAAAATATTTTATTTGTACCGTTAAAAGTTTCCGCTTGAAGCAATTAGAGAAATAAATACATAAACGAAAAAAAAAAATATTCCAAATTTTTAAGATATGGGAGGTTCCATGGGAAAGTGAACCTCAGTGCAAAAATTATTTTATTACTAACTAACAAATGTGTAGATAAGACATTTGTAAAAATCTTGAATCAATCAAAAAATAACAAAATAAAGCTTTAAATACGTTTTTATTACGTTTTTTTACGTTTCGAAATCCTAGTTCTAAGTAAATTTTTTGATTGAGTTTAAAGTAGGTTGTGTTGAGTGCACGTCAAATAATTTGCGATTCATAATTCAAGTGTTTGGTAAGAAAAACATATAGTAGAGCTCATCTGCTTTTAATAAAATTGTACTAGATATTAAATTTTGTGACTGCTCTATCTATATTATGACTTATTATTAAGCCGTAATGGTCTTGTCCCACCCGTGACAAAAAAATCAAAAAGTTGTTATATTTAATTGCAGAAGTTGAGGTTGTGTTTCGTGTTTGTTACATAATGTTAGAAATTCATTGCAAATATTTACCACAATTACATTGTCGTTTCCACGTTGCTAGATAAGAATAATTCGACAGAGAAGCATGCCTCACCCGTGACAGCTATGTGCGGGACAGTTGTCAGAGGTAGGTTGACAGGGCTGATTAGATTTATTTGTTTGTTGAGGTGGACGAAGGGGACTGGAGGGGGATGCGCTTACTCGTTGACCTTGTGGTCAGCTGATTAAGTTAAGTTACATTTTGAACAGTTTTGGTTTTTATTTTGTTAATCTATTGTTTATAGTTTTTTCTTTTTATAAAAGTGTAGCACATTACCTAACCTGAACCACATAAATCTCAATTTCAAACTTCTTACAAAAATTATAAAAATTCAAAAAATTTTAACAACTACAACCAAAAGGTTTAAACTTCTTGTTCTGAACTTTCAGGTATGCAGTTTTGTAGTCCATTAAATTTAAGTATATAAAAGTGAAAATTTCAAGACGCTAGGAAATCGCGTTCATTTTTAATACTTTTTTTGGCTGACGGTGCTAAGCATTTTCTTCTATATAAAAGGCACCATCCTAAGATAAAATGTGAGTGTATTTAACCCCTACTTAGCTTTTTATATTCTTTAATAACTAATCTTTATATATGGACCACACTAGAAGCTCCTTTTCATATAAAAATTCGTACGTGTCCCACCCGTGACAGAGGAATTTCGGATTTTTTTATATAATAAATTCATAGTTTTTTTTTGTAGTTTTTGCTTTGTTTGTGTTCCTGATTCTTTGTTTTAGTATAAGACATGAAGTACACACAGAAAAGTGAAACAAATTCGCAGAGAGAGTAAAATGTATCTGCTCCAAAAAGCAGGTTCTTTTTTTTTGTATCACCAGAACTCACATAATAGTCAATTAGGTGTAGTTTTACTAAAATGTAGAATTATTGAGTACTTTATACTTAAATATAAACAAGAAAGAAAATTTTTTCTGTACAAATGTCCAACCCTATTAAACCAAAAATTTTAGAATTGAAAATTTTGGGGATCTATTTGTTTACATACTCTTGTAAATTTTACTCCCACTCGATTTGTTTGCCTCTAGCTAATGAATTTCTGCCATATTATAAAACTGATACCCGAATTGTATTATTATTTTCATTGTCAGTAGTTTATTGATTTTGTAGAAATTTATATCTATTTATATATGTATGTATGTAGATATGTACTTACATACATATATAACAAAGAAATATGAGACTACCGTACTCAATGTTTATCAATTGATAGGAAGAAAAAATTATGCTATCACTGCCTTTTGACGGCTCCCAAAGGAAAAATTATATGGAGCGAAAGTTATTGTGTGGGTAGTAGAAAAATTAAAGTACCACTCAAATCTGAGTGTGAAAATTATTATTGGAAAATGATATGTACATATGTATATTAAATAACGATATACTACTTCTATGCGCACACAGGAATTGAAGTAGCATACAACTCGGCGTTTTGTCTCGCTCATACATTTTTCGCTCGCCAAGCCAATGGAGATTTAATCATAAATAATATTTCGCCCATGAAGCTGTCAGTTAAGTAGACATCGATATTAAATTCGTATGTATGTACTCGTACTTAGTTATGAAAAGCTCTATGGTAACTGACGCTGTAGTTCTGGGAATTTCTGTAATTGTCTGTTCGTTTAAGCTGCCTGGCTCTGGGCCTCAGTCGAAAAACGAAAACATAAGTTCATAGTAGTTATACATATAGACACGTATGTACGTATGTAGGTAGTAAGAATTACCTTGGGCTATTGATACAGGTGAATTTTCTTATCATTCGCATAAATATTCATGCATGTCAGCTCTTTGACAACTGATAAGCTTTGAAAGGTTATTTAGATTTTATTCAAAAAAAAAAATATATATATATATATAGTAAAAAATGCGGAAATAATAACAATAGATGCTATGACGGCGTAAAATAACGCAATAAGTTATTTTTTCTATATATAGTGTCCATACAAACATACAAAAATATCTATTATAGTCAAGTGTGCTTGTGGTTATGATATTCACCCTTCGGCTTTAATAATGTATTACTTTAAGTTAAGTAGCCATGAGAAAGTAAACTTAGCATTCTGTAAGTGGTTGTTCTCTACCAATCATTTTTTCTTGAGTTCCTTTATCAACATATGAAATGAGCTGCAACTAATTTTAGTTCAAAAATCACAAGTGCTTTAAATAAGTCGAAAAATTTGATCAATAATGTTTAGGTAATACTTTCTTACTGCTGAATATCTGTAAGAAATAAGTACATACGAGAAAAATATAAAATTCATATTCAAATATCCTTCAAAATCATTGACCTTGTAGAGAGTTTATTTCGTCGCAAAATGATAAAATACTATGTGGGATAGAACAGAGTGCAACCCTCGCGGTAACAGGTTATTGAACTACATTCTGTCCTCTGGATTGGTACCAAACTTATTTCTGTCACAAACATAAGACAAGAACTAATTTTATTAAATGATGAAAATAAAGTGTTGGTTGCTTCATGTAATATAAAAACATGAAATAGTATCCATAGCTGCGTAAGCAACTTCAAAGAGGCCAACGAATCAGGTCTGATTCTCTCAGAAAATCTAATGAACCTCATGCCACATCGCTGCTAAACACTTAGACCACTCTCTTGGAAACCCTTCTTCAGGGTAGAGGTTAATTCCTGACGCAAGCAGAGGACATTTTTTGTAGCCCTTTTTTACGACTCTAAGTCACTTCGTCTGGATGGTGTATATTCAAAGATAATAGGGTGTTGGAAATATAAGCTCGATTTCGATCCTTTGGAAAAAAATTGGGTTAGTTTTCATTCCCAACCCGGGAAGCTAGCCAAAAAGTTTAGGCGAATCCCTCTGATATCTTTCTGCGAAAGCCGATGTTCAAAATATTTTTTAATTTTTACACCTATTTGATTTTAAGGTGGTTATCAAGCACAATCAAAATATATCTTCTGAAAGTACGTATTGTTCTTACCTTTATAGCCAAGAATATGATGGAGCTCCAGGGGTAAGTGGTAAATTCCACGGAGCCGCAGCGTAAATACGAATAGATTTTACTCTTGCCATTTAAGTGCAGTGTGCTCCACATAGTTTTAACGCAGCAGGACTATTGAAGCGTTGCATGCTTTTTCCAAAATAAATGGAATAAAACTTAACAAGATGGGCTCAATGTCTCGAAGCGGTATCAACGTACATTGAACATTAGCCAGGAATCTTCAAAGCTCTTGAAGAGATAGATTCCCTATTTCTAATTTTGTATTTTAAATGTCTTGCGAAATAAGACAGTAAGTGAACGCTATCGTTTTGTCTTTGAGTAAGCAATCCGAAAGGCGAAATTTTTCAGAGGTCCTCAAATTTGCGGAAGATGCTATGCAGGAATTTTAAGAGATGCGACAAAATGCAGAAAATCATTTTCACGAAATTTTAAAAAATGTAAGCGAAGTATGCACAGAGCACAGGATCGGCCGCATTTTTTTTCGCTCGGCAAACTACTAAGTCTCATACGATAATCAGCTAAGTTTGCAGAACAGTGAGAACTTCCCACGACCACCTATTTTTCACTAGATTACACCTTCTTCAAGACCTTAAGTAGAAAGGGCAACTATCCCTGAGCTTTGATTTTTTTTTGCCACCCATAACTCAAAGCTATTCCATTGAATTTAGAAAATCGTGTGTCTCGTAAATTTCGAGATAATATTGTTAACTTTAATAAGAACTATGCAAAATACTGTTTCTGGTTTAAGGATATTAATCCTTTCCGGTCAAATCCGTCCCTGACGAATATAAATTTTTTTTCCCCTTAATTACCAGATTCATAGAGCCTCATAACACCAAAAGCAAAAAAAAAAAATATTCAAAAGTTGATTTGGTTAGATATTAGGGCTACCTCAAATTTGTGCAATATATTGTTCATAGGTCCGCAAAGGAGTAAAAGCACTCAAGAAAACTCAATAAATATTTCACTAAGTTTGAGGGAATACAACTTTTATTTTCACTTCAGATATGTTGGAATGAATATTTTATATCTTTGTAAGTATCTTTGTTTGAGATTCTCATTAAAAAATTTTAACTTTCTCCATGCGAAGATAATGTATAATGCAACTTTTGAGAAATTTCAAATGGCGATTTATCTGAAATAATCTAAGTTGTTTTCAATAAAAGAGAAAGATAGAACCTTCCTGGATTAAATTAAACCTAGATCTCTCAATTACTATCTCTGAAAAGAGATCTTAAATATTTGAGGTCTTAAAATATTTTTTACCATTATTAACTTAAACTAAATGATGGCAAATTTTAATGCATATTTCCCTCCACAGGGGGGTTTAAACCCCCAAAACCCCCCTTCCGGCCGGCCTTGCAATAGACATACACCAAAAGTTTATATATTCATGTGTAGTATAAGATATGTATAAGTTAAAACTATTCGACTACGAATACACATTAATTTTTTTTTGCATTTTGTATTCCTTTCTTTATATTCAAAAACGTTAAATTTACATTTTAACTGACCTAATGGTGAAATTCGCTTACAATGTCCAACACAACAATTGCTTATGACATGCTAAAGTACTACATACAAATGGTATTGTATTAGCGCGCTGGCGCCCACCATCACACTGGATTTGCATTTAAATTACAGCAATTTCCCTGGCGCTCAATTGAAATTCTAATTTTCTATGAAACCACTAATGTGAAAGCGTTGCCTTGGCCGCACTAGAATGCTTTACATGTTTATTAGGGGATTTTGTTCTGCTGTTTTAGCATTTTCTTTTTACATATTTACATAGATACAAGTGCACTTTCGCAAGGGCATGCACACTGTTCTTGTAATTGTCACACTTTGTTATGTATAAACCACCTTTTTTGTGTCAGTAGGCGCGGTTCCACACCTCCTTTTTGGCGTTTTTCTCTCACACAAAAAAAGTAATTTGTACTTTTTCTATCTATCTATTTTGACGTTTTTGTTGTTAACGCGTTCGAAAGGTAAAAGTTTCGTACTGGTGTTTATTTACTTTTTCGGTTTTGACAAATTCCTTTTTTTCTCTTACTTAGTTAGTTGGTGAAATTGCTTATCCATCTCCGCCTGATAATAGAAATTTTCTTTTTTTGGGCAAGTTTTCCCAACTTCCTTGCCTATTTGTCACTTTTCTCATTACATTTTTTGTTGTTTTTTTTTGTGACAAAAGCATTTATTTGAATACAAGAACATGTTTAGGTTCAGGTGCACAGGAAATTTTTTGTGTTCTTCTATTGATTTAAAACTTCGTGAGGTTAGAGTAAATAAAGTCATAGAAAAAGTAGCTACTTTAGTAAACCAGTCCTAAGTAATTTAACATAAGTATATCTTTCCGTCATATTGTGTCCAAATTTCAAAAAAAATATGATTAAAGTGGCCTTACTCAAATTTTAATGAATGAAGAGAAACCGATTTTTTCTTTAGATCGTAATAATTGAACCAACATCGATTTTATAATAAGTAAAAAGTGGCTAAAATCTTCTTTAATGTGGATATTTGTGATTGGGAAATATTAGAAAATCGTTAGCGGCCAAAAACAGCATTTTGTTACTTAAGCGCTTTTGTTGAAACGAATTTCATCGAAAAACAACAAAATTAACGCCATTTAGACTTTTTTTTTACCGAATTATACACAAAAAAACATAACTGAAATTAGGACCTCCTCTTATTTAGTCTGAAAGTTTTGAGAAAAGTTTCAAATCCGAAAAATTTCATCCTTGGCGAGGTCCAAAAACAGGAAAAATTACTTAATTAAAAACAAAAAATAAAAATAAAAATACAGCTGCTTTGAACCGGACTCATGCTGATATTTAACATTGTTGTCACTCATACGCCCTGACATTCGAATGACTTAGGCTGGCCGGTAAGTAGTCAAGCAGCTTTGAGATGGGTGGGGGCTTTTAAAATTAGATTTGTATGCATACCTTTAATTTAAGTCTGCTGAGTTTTCATTTCTACGTTAAAGTGACATGAGTTTGCGTTGTGAGGGTGAAAGAGGGAGAATTAACAGCGGAAAATATGTGTAATTGTTATTGGTAAGTCATTTATGCATCGCGTGAGGTACCGGATTTAAGATTCATGTAATTTTTCATCTACATACATATATCTGTATATAAATAAGCAATGGTATTCTGTATCTATTTTGAGAGATAACCAGTTTCCTTTCTTAATGAGAACAAATTTACACACCGTGTTAATTAAATTAAATACTAGTTACTTACTTTTAGTTACCATACATATGTGTGGAGTAGAAGAAATTCCAAATTTTTTTGTTGAATTCAAAGCACTTAATATTCAGAATTTAACAGTTTACACATAAAATGTTTAAAATTTGTTCAAAGAAATGAGGTAACCAGTTTCCTCTCTTAACGAAAGCAAATTGACACACCGTGTAATAAAATTATACCCTGCCTATTTACTTTTACATATCAAATTTTTCGCGTAGAGCAAATTTACACATAAAGTGTTTAAAATTGAGTAAATAAGAGCTCTAAATGTTTATTATTAGTAGGAAATGTATTTTTACTTTCACAATTTTTGAAATTTTAAACATAGTGTATACTTTTATGTATATTTTAAAAGTCTCATGTTCAAAATCTAAATCTAATCTAATGAGCTTTTCTAGCAACACTGCTCATTAGTATAGTTCGGGGCTTTTTCGAGCCCATATCAGGACTTTTTCGGGCCCATTTTGGAACTTTTTAAGGATCATTTCGGGTCCAGTTGGGAACCCTTTCCGGCTAGTTCATGAATTGTTGTGTCAAGTTCGGTGCCAGTTCGGGATTATTTCGAGACTAATTCGGTTCCAGATCGATATTAGTTCACGAGTTCTTCGGAACTATAGCAGGTCTAGTTCTAGATCATTTCGGTTTAGTTCAGGACTAGTTGGGATGTTCACACAGCAAGTTTTATGATTTTCGATGAATCTGCAAACTCTGGTGTTATTTAGCGGGGGCTTGGTTTAATCAATGTCTTTCTTGTACCAGTCCTGGTGATCCTCCTGACTTAGAAGTGTCTTTAATATTAAAATTACAAAAGTGGGCTCTATTAAAGCCCAATTTGTTGCTGATATTATTTTATAGTTACACACTTTTATCATTTGTCTTTAGGGTTTTCAAAATCTGCAAAACTCGATAAGTTCTTTACTTTTTCTTCTTAAATTACCATTTTTGGAACTTCGGCCAAGCAATTTTTACTTCTAGTTATTCTAGTATATCTAGTATATTCTGAGTTTTCACATACCTGGGAATCGTAAATTTTTATTAATTTTGTACAAATTTGGTGAAAATTGGTTAGTCAAACAAATTTTTGAGTGGCAACACTAGTGTGTATTTTTGTTAAATTTTAAAAGCCCTGAACGTGTTAAGACTATTTTCCCTATTTATGACCTGGTAGATTGAAACATTTTGTTATATCAAAAATTTTATAAAAGTTGGACAAATCAGTTTGAGGATTAGCTCTAACAAACAAGAAATACTGTTAGTATAGAAGTATAGGTGTACATATATGTGTGTATATATAACTATATATATATTTAATTTAAATTGTACAATAGCCCTAAGCTATTCAAAATTTTTATATGATGCTAATCATGTAAGGCAGACTCTTACTTAACCATTATCATTCAGTGCACTTTCAAAAGCACTCATTTCGCTTTTTGTAGCCACTTTTCAGCATTTAACTGCATGCACTCCAATTTTTTATTTATTTATTTTTTGCTTTCATTCATAGAATTTATCATTTAAGCATATAAGTAACCGAACAAACACGAATAGCTATGTAAGTATGCAAAAGCTTTTGCTTAAATACCAGCTTTTCATCTCAGGTTTTTCATTTTCCAGAGTACCCCATAAATTGTTTATATACTTATGTACGTGCCTCACCTACATACCCAATTTTGATGCTCTACAAAATTTCGCTATAAAGTAAAATAGAAGACTCAACGCTTACAGCAAAAGCGCCACACTTTATGCCAGGAAAAGCAAGCAAATCAAAGTGAAATGATAAAAAATGGAGTAAACACGTAGCAGCGACGGCATGCCTTTGACTCATCTGAGATAAAACGAAAACGAAGTTTTTCAAAAAAAAAAAATGCAAAAAAAAGCGAAATGTTGAATAGTTGTGCCGTTTCGCGCTGCAGCAAAGTAAAGTGTAACCGCAGTGAAGTAGACACTTCAGTGGCGTAAAGTGTTGTGGCAAGTGCTGCTGCTTCTAAAATGCTGTCAACACACGGAGCTGAGCATTATTTTAGGTGTGTATAGACATACATATTTACATACATAAAAACATAGGTAAACGAATACAGGCGTGATGGAGTAGTATTTCAGCTTTCATGATAGAAGTACTTATTTAGTACAAAAGGAGGAAATGTTTGTTTGAGTTGCTTTAGCATTAACAGAATTTGAGTGATGAAATAAAGCAATTACCTAAGCATCAAAAGAAAATATGCAGTAAATAAATGTAGAAGAAAATTCGTTTCGAGAAGGATGTGAAAAGTGTGAAATCAACAAGCTCATCGTTTATAATATTTTGTAGATGGGCTGCTAATAAAATTCTTTCCAAAATACTATTTTTTTTTTATGGAAAAAAGTTCAGATGACAAATTAAAACAAAATTTTAAGAAGAGAAGAGCTTAATATGGTCAGGCGAAAAATTACGCCGCAGTCATAGACCGGAGCTGGTTCCTACATAGATGAATACAGAAATCTGTTAGCTGACTTTCTGAGTACACTTGAGACATAGAATTCTCACGTCCCTCCACACTAGACCAAACCAATATCAGAATAACAATAATGAATCTCAAAAACAACAAGCCGCAGTTGCAAAAAAAATTGCACAATTTTTTTGTATGGACCCAGCGCAGGTCGTAGAGCTAACCGAGTATTTCACGAAACTGTTTTTTAAATTTTTTGAACACACTGAAATTCTTAGCTTATTCTTAAAGAACCATATTCACATGACTTCCGGCACTAAAGAATTTTTAGCTAAGTTATTTTTTACCAATTTTAAGTTTTTATATGGCTTTGGAAAGAAAAACCCATAGTCCATAGTTTCTTGCCAGATTTGCAGATAATTTCGTCTTGCCATCTGTCGTTCGCTACTTTAGTGAGCCTCTCGGAAATAAGTAGCTTGCACTTTTGTAAGGGTATTCCTACCTGATCTTTTATATCCCCAGTAGGGAGTTTGGAGCTAAGTCGCGCTAATTCATCGGCCTTACAGTTCCCTTCAAAGTCGCAGTGTCCCTTAACACCTTTGTGCGAAATGACTCGGCCATCTCGTTAAGAGATCTGCGGCATTTCATGGTCACCATGCAGGTTGGCCACTGATTCGTAAGAGATTTAACTGCCGCCTGGTCGTCAGTGAGGATGCAGATATCAGCTTGGGATATCATATCAAAATTTAGCTGTTTTGTGGCACTGCCGATTGCCATCAGTTCGGCCTGAAAAACGCTACAGTGGTCCGCAAGACGAAAACTAAGGGAGATTCGCAGTAAACAACCTCACCCAGCCTTCCCTCGAGTGTTGAGCCATCTGTGTATATTCACTCTTCCTTTGATCTTCGACTTTACTCATCCTGTTCGTAACTAACTTTGCGCCTAATCAATGGAACTTGGTTACAACCAAAAAAGAGAGCAAGTTTGAAAGTTTGAGCCTTTTGCCCACTGTTTAGTCAGTTCGACTGATTGCTAAGTGCTTTATTTGTGAGCTGCTCTTATAAATGGTGGCCAGTTTCTCTGCCACTAACACTAAACAACACAGTGGCCACAGTTCTGTATTTTTTTGAAATTCACTTACGCATAAAAAAAAATTTTTCTAAAAATAACTGCGAACAGCACACTCAACTCAGCCACTTAAAATGATACACATGTTTGGGCGCCTAGTTTTATGTGTCGTTGACTTCCTCTGAGAAATGTTTTGAGCGCCTTAAAGTATGCAATACTGATATACATCATAGGTATATGTAATTTTGTACATAGCGCTCGAGTTTATTGCATATCGAGAAAGAGCTTCTTTTAATTCAATATAAATACATGTAGATAAATGTATTTGCGTGAGTGTTTGTTTATGTCCAGCTTTTTGCTCGTAAATTTAGTGCTCTCCTGCAAACTTTCAGATTTGGGTAAGCATCCCTACATATGCACACTCATATCTACATTTATATGTATGCATATGATAAAAGCTAAAGTCGTAAAACTAAATTACTTTGAGGCCAAACCTCGAATTCAGAAATACTGCCAATGAAACGCACACAGATGAATGTAAAATGTACTTATGTTCATTGTACAAACATAGTTCCTACATGCATAAATGTAAAAGAAAAAATA
>NW_023458555.1:38301717-38303601 GCF_013731165.1 Rhagoletis pomonella | reverse complement strand
ATCAATGGTGTCAACAGCAGCATCAACATCTGCCGCAGCGCGCACGCTAAAACCTGTGTCCGGATCTTGCTATTTATGTTACGCACAAGAGGAAAAACGCCGTAGAAAAACCAGAAAGCTGTGCGACAAATGTAAGAAGCCAATGTGTCTTGAACATTCGGTCACATCAACAAATTGCTCTATTTGCCATGATTTTCCTTAGATATAAGATGCATTTTTATAATTTGTATAATAAAAGTCAATAATATAATGTGTGAAATGAATATTTTTAATTTTTCAAATAAAAAAATAATATAAAAAATGTTTTTTTCTTTATTATTATGAGGATTTTTACTATTGGGGTATAAACGTATCCCGGGTGTGTGTTTACGTATATAATGTGTTTGGAAGGCTGTAGCTCCTGAACCAATGGTCCGTTAGTTAGCGGTATAGAGGTATAGCGGTTCAAAAGTTACAACACTTCAAAGTTGAAAGTGGATACATTTGTACCCGGGTGTGTGTTCTAGGGTTAAATTTAATTAGTTTTTCTTAATTTATTTATTTTTTATTTCTTAATGTTATTCTTTTAATAAGAATATTAATTTTTAATTTTTAGAAACTGATTTAGTTTTTTGCCACGCTTTTTTCTTTTTTAAATAATTTTTTTTTTGTAAATTTTTAATTTTTTATTTTTATACCTTATTGTTTTTATTTGAATAAGGGCCAATGTTAATTCGGCCTTAAATTTTATTTTATTTATTTTCTGTTTTTTATTAATTAAATTTTTTTTCTTCTGTTAATTTCATTTCCTTTTAATTTTTACATTTTACTGTTTTAAAAAGAAATATGTATCAACACTAGACACGAATAAAGGCGCGAGCTAAAAAGTTGACAGCGAAAAAAGACGCATAAAAGAAGAAAGGCGCATTAACCTCTTTGACGGTAAAGAAAGATGCGACAGTCCTTGACTAGGTATAAATCTTTGTACGCCGTCAATTAGGTTTAAGCTTTACTTAAACCTTTTATATGTCACAAAATTTTTTGGATTTTACGTGATTTTTTTGTCTTTTTGAAGTGAAACTTCTTAATCGAGTTCGGAGATGGTTGCGTTAAATATTTAACACCAAGCCATAAAATCTGTATCGTTCGTTCGATTTTTAAAAATGAGGTGTCACATGAAAGGCCTTGTCCTTCGGGTGTGCAACATAGCTTTAGTTCCATGAAAGGAGTTGCCACATGTTAGATAAACGAATTCAAAATTTCTCTGCCACAGAGGGTTGCGTTAAATATTTAACACCAAGTCATAAAATCTGTATCGTTCGTTCGATTTTCAATGAGGTGTCAAATGAAAGAGCTTGATCTGTAGATGTGCAATATAGTTTTAGGTGTTTAAAGGGTTGCCATATATACGAAAACCAAATTCAAATTATTTATTAAGTTAAATGGATTATCCCAATATGGGTATCAAAAGAAATGGTTTCGAATAAACTGTATTTTTTAGCTACATGTAGGAGGGTTGCCACCTGTTTCAAAAGTCAAATTTAGTTAAATTATAAAATAGTCTTATGCATAAAATACTATATAGTAAGCGTGAAATGAAAGGGCTTAAAGAAACCCAATTAAAATATTTTTGAGGTGCTTGAAGACGGTGACCACCTGTTTAAACAGTTAAACTCAAACAATTGAAGTGAATCTTATTATTACAGCTCCGATATGTTTGCGATATATATTTAACGCCACGGTAAAGGTAGTATATGGCGGGTATAGAAACCGAATATCTGCGTTAAACACCAGTTGGGCGGGGAAAGACTAATGCAAAGACAAGAATATAGACAAAAACAAAGACAAAGATAAAGAAAAGATGACGATGAAGATGAAGATGAAGATGAAGATGAAGATGAAGAT
>NW_023458555.1:38283404-38301617 GCF_013731165.1 Rhagoletis pomonella | reverse complement strand
TAATGAAGATGAAGATGAAGATGAAGATGAAGATGAAGATGAAGATGAAGATGAACATGAACATGAACATGAACATGAACATGAACATGAAAATGAACATGAACATGAACATGAAAATGAACATGAACATGAACATGAACTTGAACATGAACATGAACATGAACATGAAGGTGTAGATAAACATAAACATAAACATAAACATTAAAAGCGATAGAGACAAAGATAGAGAGGAAGAAAGTGATAGGGATAAAAAGGAAATACAACTGAAGAATGTGCGATGTTATATTGTGATGTGTTATGCTACATATGTTATGTTATTGAATCTAATGCTATTCTATGTTATGTTATGCTAAGTACTAAGCTAAACTCCCCTCCACTTAACCCATTCCAACAAATTTTATTTCACCTCAACTCAACTCACATAAACTATCCTTAATTTTAGCGGTTGAAATTCAACCGCTGGGCGAACACTAGTATTAATAATAGGTTTTTTTGAACTATTTTGTACCATCAGCAAATAGTGATATTAAAATATACAGATATAGTACATACATACATCTAGTACAATCATACATATAAAAAGGGAAATTATATTTTAAATATAATGAACTATGGTTACAATTGAAAAAACAAGGCAAACACCAAGTGGTACCTACAGCTGCACCAAAGATGTCAGTAGAAGGGGTGCCAAAAAGTTTGTGGCAGAAGGTTTAAAGCTGTTACTTAGGGTCAATTTAATTTAATTTTTATAAATGAATGTGTAAATACCAACAAAAAAAAATCGCATGCAATATTATTATAGCAAAAAATATATCAACTAGGTGAGACTGCCATTGCAAAAAAATAAATTGAACTGCACTGCTTTTGCGCAACAGCATAAATGTGTCTTTAAAAAAAACCCCCAGCAGCAAGCTGAGAGAGAAATAGGAGAGAAATCAAATAGCGACTGAGCTTTTCAAGATAAAACAAAAAAATTGTAAAACTAAAAGAAAAAATCATACAAACACTCTTACAAAATGTAGTTGAAACAATGGCAACAATATGCGCAGCAAACCATGCAACAAAGGCAGAAGCAACAACAACTAGGCGCACGAATCAACAAACTACTATCAACAAAACAAAGCTTCGTCAGAGCTAGTGGCGGCGGCAGGGGCGGCAGGGGCGGCACATACGAGTACGTATTTATGTAAAGCGTTGCACTTGAATTGATAAGAAACGAATGCAGTGTTAATACATACATATTTCACTGTGGGAGCACTCTCGCATCTCTCTGCTTGTCTGGTCTGCTCACTGGCGCTCCACAATCGGAATGGCGCACAGTGGATGCTGGCTGGTGCTCCCCAACATAGAGCTCCAGCTTCCTTTGGAGACTTTTTTGGTAGATGCTCTCATCCGTTTGCTCTCTCACGTCTTACAGCTGCTGCAGCATCCTTTGCTCTGCCTGTCTGGCTGATGGCTGCTTTGCTTTGTTGTTTGTTTGGTTGATTTGTTGGTCAGTTGGATGCTGCCATTGCCGAGGAGGCTGAGGCTGTGGCTGAGACATTTTCGTTGCTCTGCCGCACTGCTCGACTTTACAGTTAATAGCGTCAGTTAGTTAACAGCGAACTTTTAATTGAAACGGACGTGTGAAGCGGGTGAAAATTTCGTGTTTCGTTTTATCAAAAATCGTGGAAATTTGTGAAAATTAATTTCAGCGAACTTGGCAAATTAGTGGGCCAACCATTTCACTATTGTATTAAACTTAAAAATCAGAATATATTTACATATGTACATACATACTTGATTGAGTTTGTTAGCCAGTATGTTGAAATACATTTTGTGAAAATCCAATAGTGTGCAAGCTGCTGCAAAGTCTTTACTACGAATTCCTTTGCTGTTGTTGGTGCGTGAGTTTGCGCGTGTGTTGGATGTCAACAAACATATCCTGCATGGAATTTACAAAGTAATGGACATATTCGTTTGAAACTGTGAGCTACGAAAAAGGTGCGGCAAATAATAAAAATCAACCAAGTATAATACATTTAAGTGGTTGTTGGAAATTCAAAAAAAAAGCATAGCAAGAAAAAGGGTCGACTTAGTGATAGACACAAAAAACATAGAACTCTTTGCAAACGAAGCGAAATTAAAAACTTATTAAAACAAATTAAAACTAACATTAAAATACTTAAAACTAAGCCCCATTTTCTCAAGCAACTTTTAACACAAATTTTGTTCTCAAAAAATGTGCTCAAACAGCATATAAACTAAGAAAGTCACTTGAGAAAATTACCTTAGGAGTGAATAATTTATTTTAATTTAATTTAGGGCCATTTTCTCAAGTAGGTTTTAAAATTTATCTGCCCTTTAAGCACAAATTTTGTTTTAAAAAATGTATTTAAAAGGCAGATAAGTTTTGAAACCTGTATAAAAAACGGCTTTTAATTTTATTTTATTTCTTTGTATTGCAAAATGAAATTTAAAAAGCTTTCTCTCTAAATAGATATGCACGTAAATAAACGACAACTTTAGAGTCAAATAAATGAGTAAAAATTTAAGTAAAAAACTAAATGAATAAAAACAAACAACTAGACCTGTATAAAAACAATTACAAAAATATTTAAATATCATAATTCATAAAACTACTTTGAAATGAGAAATGTATATGTACCCATAATATACCTTTAAATAAAAAGTAGATAAAAAATAAAAATTTAAAAATTCATGAAAAATAAACGCAGATGAACCCCATATAAAATATATGTATGTATGTTTATATTTGTTCTGAAGCCCTTACGATTTTACTACTTGTTCTACATTTTGAAAACCCAAAAACAAAATATTTAGGCGGGAAATTTTTCGAAAAAGGTTTTGCTAAACATAAATTTTTTTTATTGAAAATGCAAATAGAATTTTTTAAAGTAGCTTAAGTGACTTTTGAAGGTTTGACTTTGAATTAAAAAAATATTAAGTTTCCCTTAAAAAACTTTATATTTTTATGAGGCTCCTATTATAAGGAAATCTTAAACTATACCTATTGAAACCCGGTGAAATATCGCTTTAAAGGGAAAATAGCCTATCTCAACTTGGGTTTCTCTAATTGACGGACACAGATATGTACATTAGGGCGGAGTAATTTATTCGGAGCAAAATTTTCGGAGAAAGTAATTCTATTCTAACTATTTACCAAAAATGACGTTTGACCCCCCCAATTTTCAAAAGAAAGGCAGTATAAAGAAAACACAAAATTTTTTATATGAATAATTAATATCGTTCGGAAAAAATTATAATACACTGATTTTTCTTTTAAAAATTTGGCGGGTCAACCATCATTCTGTAGAATTCGAATGTGCCATACAATTTTTTTCGAAATTAAATTACTCCTTCCTAAAGTACATAAAGTATGTGCCATTAGACATATTCAAATATAACTACAAGAACTAAAATATATCGATTATAAAAATTCAAACAAATTCATTGAGAAACCAAAAAAAATTTTACGGTAAGGAAAAGAATTAATTTTAAATGAAATTTTGTAAAATGAATGAATAGACTTTGAGAAACACAGCAGCGAGCGATCAAAAAAAAATGTAAAGAACTCTTAATTTCGTTTCTTGTCCATGCCAACTGACGCCAATCGTAAATGTAAAATGAGTTCTTCTCCACCTTGTCTTTCCATCATGCTGAAATTTTATTAAGTACTTAAAGGAGGTACATCTAAAAACAAAAATCTGAATTCAAAAAAATTATGATCATTTTTTTAATTAAATAAATTTAAACATTTTCATAAGAAATAGTAAAAAAAACTAGATTTTTAATTCTAGTCCTTAATTATGCATTTTCGTAATAAAATTGTCAAAATAAAAAAATAAACAAAACTTAACTAAATTTAGCTTTTAAGCTATGTAGGTACATTTATGTTTATCTATGAATGTTTTTTGGAAAATAATTTTAACTTTTGTGGCGAATTTATTTGAATGTGGTCACATTGTTTACTGAGTTAAAAAATTGCAAGAGTTGTTTTTTTTTTAGTTTTTAAATAAACAAATTTTTCTTGCCCAGTCAAGATCGGACATGCACAAAAAATGTGTTGTAAAGTCCGCTCATCTTCAAGGCAGAGCTGATATTCTGACTACATATATGGTCACACCAATTCGGTGCACTTGAAAACGCTAACGATTTTCAGCCGTTATGACTCTCGAAGAATACCAACTATTTCCACACAGTTGTTCCAGTCCCACGGAGATAGTTGAAAATTATTCTTGTGGCAACTCGTTGGCGACCTGGTTACATTCGACTTCGCAGTGATCCAGCACAGTGTTATCATATTTATTGCTAAAAGGTGAAGCGGGTCAAGAAGTATTTAACAAATTTTATTTTGATTGTTCGGTCTAAAACGGAAAAATTGCCCTTGAATTCATTAAGAAGATTTAATTTGACACAGGTTAACATTGATAAGATAATACTTTAGCCTGGAACGTCGTGCTTCATCTGACCATTGGAGATGCAAGTTTTGTGCCACGTTCATAAAAATCAGCACCCGCTTTGTCTTCCATTCTTGAAGCGTCTGTGTATCAATACACTTACGTATCTGAGATCAGAAGCAGCGAGCCGGCTTGTTAAATCTTCGCGATCTGATATTTTTGCTGGGAAATTTCTGCCTAAGCATCTTTTCCAAGAATACCTGTATACAAATTCTTTATATGTGTAGAAGTTGTCGTTACGGAGTCGAATTTACAGCTTCCTCCTAGCAGCTGAAAAAGAGCTGTACTCGCAACGTCTGAGACAGTCTTATCGAATATTTGATGTAACTATAATTGGAAGGTCATCTGCGTATCCAAAGACATCGTAATGGAGTCTGATTAAGATTGCTCATCTACCACGAGAGGCGAAAGCTAGGAAGCCTTTGATGGTTTTAAGTGCCACTTGAATGTTGCCCATAGAGGATGTGATTTCGTGCTCACGTAACATGGCATCGATCTAATTGATACTAAAAGGTTCTATCGATTTTTCCACCGCTGATGCCTTCAAGATAGAACCGTAAGAATCGTTATCAAAACCGCCACTCGATATCTAAGAAGGTACACAGAGTAAACCTCTTAGTGTTAGTACTACTTAAGGTCATGGTTTAATTGGTAGAAATTAGGTGGTTATGCAGAATTTGACGTGGCTGTTGTGACAAACTGCACTCAATGTATTGGTCAGCGCTCTAGCTGTTTACAGAATGGTTCAGCCACACAGGTCTCGACTAAATTATGTTAGGAAGCATAAGAAAATTGTCTTTCTCTGGGTACAAGGTCACTCGGGAGCAGCTGGTAATTAGGCATCTAACTAACCATCGAAGCAACTTGTATTAACTGTACACTTTGTGAATATTTCGCCCAACAATAACAGCGAGGATTCGAGAGGATCCTGTTAGGCGAATGCATGTTGCCCTCAGTCTCGCAGGGTCGCGCTAGGTATTTGCTTTCATTGGGCAGATTGGACTGCAGACAGCTTGTGAGACTGTAGATTAGTCGCTTCTCGTGGCATGTGATAGGCATGCATGGTAACCCCGTTTGCTCTTCCTACCGTGAAGAGGATGAGACGGCTAAACATATTTTTTTCTTATCTGCCATCTTTGCAATGATTAGATATGATGCTTTTGGCAGCGATGTGTTGAGAGACGAAAACCTGAACTCTTTGAAGCCCAAAAATCTGCTTAGTTATATTCGTAAATCGTGCAGATTTAAAATAGATCAAAAGGAACTTAAAAACAATACATTGGACAACACGTAGTCTGATTTGTTTTCTGTACGCGTTGTTTTGTGCCTGTTTCCAAAAATAAAAAAATAAAAATAAAAAATACTCAAATTATATTTTCTTTATTTTTTTTTGATAATAATTAATTTTTTATCGCAAGTTTAGTAATTTAGTAAAGTATTTCAAAACTTGAGTTTTTGGAGATTTCATCATACAATTAATAAACTTGATAAGGAGAATATATTCAGTCTAACAGATAACTAAGCTGTATGAATTGATCAAATTTCGATTACGTTTTCTCACAAAATTAGAATTTTGAAATAAGTCTTGAAAAAAAAGGGAAAACAACAAAAGACAGTTTCTAATCAGACTATCTAACTTTCTGCACAACCGAAACAAATCTTAGTTCTTTAGAAAAATCTATAGTGCGTGCATAAAAAAAAACACAACAGCAATTTGTAATTCCCGTAAAATAAGAAAAAAATCACAACTGCCGCGCCTTGCTGCCTAAAAGTAGGCAATGCGCACATTTTCACACACCGACCACACAAGCGCTGCCATCGTTGGCGCTTGCTGCCAAAAAAATGCGCATAATAAACGACAGGCGTTTGCGGAAAATTAAGAAGTGCCAAATAGTTGAGCTTTCAACTGTTCATAACTGACGTTCATTGCTCGTTGTTTTTTTTTTGCCACTCTCGCGCTCAAATTCTCCGCGAGCATGTGCTCTTCTCTATCCAACAATTTAATCTCAGCGTTTTTCAACTGGGGAGCTTCGACGCAAGTCTCCAAATTTTACTCGCATATTCGATTTTAACAGCATGCTCGTCCTTTCTATTGTCCTACCGCATATATCCTTGTGGCAACAAACAGCGTTTGATTTGTTGTTTGTGTGCTAATGCAGACTTTTTGTTTGGTCTGTCGCCTGTTTTGCTTTTAGCACTGTTTGTTTGTTTGTCTGTCTGTCGGTCTATTTGTTTATTTGTAGATGTATGCGTGCATTTCATTTGTTTGTATATCTGTCTACACGTTCGTTGGCTTTTATGTCTGCGTTTATACACGCATTTACATATATGTGCAGTTCTTACATCAAACGTTCTTCATTTCTAGCTTATTCAACGTTCCATCATTTGGTGCTTGTGCATTCGCCTTTTAGATCCTAGTAGGCCGATTAGTTACTTACTACATCCTTTATAATATCTATTCCTTAACATCTCCACTCCACTTTTCCTTTACTTTCCTGGCCTGATATTAATCTGTGGCTTTTATCTGCAAAATTTTCTTTCGCCACAAAAAATTGCATCAATTTCTTGTTACTCCTGCCATCAATTTGTTCTATCCTTCTATTTATGTAATTATTTTGATCAACAACCTGCATAAATATTTATTACTTTTCCATTAGCTTCATTTCTCTATAATCGAAAATCAATCTCCAACGCTTCTTTGGTTCTCCATTGATTTTTTCATTGCATTGTTTATTAAATTCATTTCACTTTGCGCTTCCTTCGACAAATGTAGCTCTGACTTGGTCTTTACCGGCAATTGCCCAACAGTTATCAGCTTCGGTAACTCTATTATTATGGGAATTTATTCTTCTTTTTTCGTTCTCAACCCTCTTTGTGTCTCTTTTATTATGACTTTGTTCCGAGTGAGTTTCTTCCTTCCTTACTTTCGTATTTTTCAATCTCGCAGCTGTTCATTATTATTAATTGTAGCTGCCAAGTGAAAGTGATGTCTGCTCCAGATGATATTTGTATCCACATCATTGTTGAGCTTATGTATATGTATATGTGTGTGTGTGTACCTTAGGGTGGTCCAAGATAAGTAAAGTCGGAATTTTAATGCTCTCACTCCCTAGGATTGTTCTATATCGAAAAAATATACCCCTATTTTTTATTTTGAAATCAAAAATTATTTAGAGGTCGCTCAAAGCGCTTGAAGTTTTCCATGTATTTTATATGGGGGAAAAACTTTTGGTAGAAATGGTATATAATTCTTGAAAATGAATATTTTTGGATAAGAAAACTCTGGTTCTCTTCAGGAGACTTCCAATAACATTATCCAATTGTTTAATTAACCATATCTTAAAACTAAATTTTTTTTTATTTATCCGCCATTGAATTTTCAGGCATTTTTTGGGGGTTTGACGGGCCTATAAAAGATAGTGACTACCAAAAAATGCTTAAATAAATAATTGGGTGTTATTATTGGGAATCTGCTGAAAGGAAACAGATCTTTCTTATAATAATCTTCGATTTCGAAAAAAGGGGTATATTTTTTCGGTATAAAACAATCCTAGGAGGTGAAGGCATAACAACTCCGACTTTACTTTTTCTCAGGCATTTTTCGGACCACCCTACTATACTTACATATGTGTCAATCAAGGTCAGCTTTTAGGCGCACGAAATTCTTATGTAAGTATTTGTGAATGTGGGATAGCCTTGAATTTATTTCGGTCTACTAGCAAGGTAATTCGAGGAAATCAAGAAGTAGCCGACACGGATTTTCGTATATGGTATCTGCTATATCGATGTGTATATATAATATATATATATATATATATATATCTGTATGTATGTATGTTCACACATGTACAGTTGTAAATATACTACATAAGAGTCCTTCAAAATCTCAATCTGCTGAGTATTTACGAGCGCACGTGTACGCGTGCCGGAAACAGAAATTAATTTGAATTTTCCGACTCACTTAAATTTATCTGAGATTGCAGCTACCAGCCATTAACAGCGATTTATTAAATAAGTAAAAAATCAATTATTTCAGGTTGCAGCTTTTTAGAAAACCAAAAACTAGGACGGATGTTATGAGCCGTTGTTTAGGACATACTGTATTGTAGAGCAAATAAACTAGGTAAGAGAGGGGAATAAGAACTGTTGAACGGCGATGAATTATGGTAAGATGTTAGAAAACTATTGTGACTACTTTTCTCCTCGGGTAGTTCAACATGTGTAGTCAAAAGGTAGCAGTCAATATACTTCGGAATAATAGCGCAGCTGTGCTAAAGATGCTCACATTTTTTTCAAATAAGTTGGCACCAATATGGTCTTAAGGTTATCAATAGCTTCACTGCTTAAATTCACGTCAGACAAAGCTTAGGACATTTATTATTATCCACTGCTCGAAGTATTCATTTTTGAAGAGTACTCTAACTTTGCATGATGAGATATTGACTCAATATTTACTGAGCTAACTTATTGTCCATCAATACATAAGAAGATTGGAAACAATCCACGCACTACTCTTTGATCTGGGACATCTTCTTAAATGTGGTTTGTCTTTCCACTTTATAAGCTTTACAGACAGAAGGCGAAGCATTAAGATGAATCTGGGAGTGAGTTCAGACATCCCCTAAATCAGTTCGAAGGGCACCAATAATAAAACTACGTAGTGCGACTGTCAATAATTTTTTGATGTTTAAATTGATAAGATAAATTAAGTATTGCAATATGGGTATTAAACTAAAGAGGTTTGAGGAAGTTTACTTTCAAAAATATTTTTGAAGCGAGTTGTCACCTACATATTGCACACCATCTTCAAAGGTGACACAACTCAAAATTACACGTGCGTCAGAAAATGCGAAAAAATATTTCTTAGCACATGCTAGTCATATGGGCAAGAAAGAATTTACCTTAGGTTTTTGCAACAAATTATAACAAAAATTTACTCCATCTATTGCTGAAAGGTAAATACAATTTAAAAAAGATTATAATTAAATTTTTGAGCAAAAGCCGATATTTATCCTACTTTGTAAATACCTTCGAAAATATAATAAATAACACCCAGATTCATAAAAAAAATCCTCATAAATAGAGAATTTGTTTGAAAAGTTTACTTCAAAAAGCTCTTTAAATCTATTTTGTTTTTTATCAATGAGGCCATAAGGGTTTCTGGGAGAATGTAACAACATACAAATACTTTTAAGGCGCAGTGAACCACGACTAGTAATAAAAAATATGTCTCGCCAACTTTACTCTCCAACTTTGAGCCAACCGACAGATGACTTTCTGCGCCCGGCACAACACTCATTGAAGCAGAGCACTTAACATTACCCAGTTACAGTCATCCCTAAATTGGAGCTGTAATAGTTAGAGCTGGCTCTAATAGTCCGAGCATCGGAAGGCAATAGTAAGGGCCTATAACCGTCGATAGTTTTTCGATAGTATCGGTTTAATATAAGAGTAGAGCTCCATACCAAACGTTTGTGGGTTTTCAGGCCTTCAGCACTTTATTCAGCTTATGAGGCCTGGAGTCTGCTCTAATAGGTAGGGCTACTTAAAGTAAGGCTCGGAAATTAATTCGTCAATGAATTTTAATTAAATTACCAAAAATTAATTAAAAAGCTAAATCAAAAATCGGATTTTAGTGCAGATACATCGTTGATTTGTTCGATATCTGCCAAACGAAACCATGTTTGAATCTTCAAAAGAATCGAAAGTGCTACTTTTGTGGCGAATTGCCGTGTAATTGATTTAATTTTCAAGAAGAGTAACTGTTCTGGATTCGTAGGATAATCCCTTTCATATGTATAAAATCAATTAATTGCTAGACAAGGGAACAAAAATATGAAATGGCGGTTTCTGCCTATAGCTGTTTGACCATCGATAGAACTATCGTCAGATAGAAACCATCGATAGTCGTGGCGGTAGTATCGATAGATAGATAGCGCACGCTCTACCCAAATTAACACCTCTAATTTTTGAGGGGTTTTTTCATTTTCTCTGGTTTTTAAACTCGTTTCTTTTTTCACATGGCTTGGTTTTAGTGAAACTGACCCAATGTCCCACCTCTTTAAGTTACTTTATCCCGGTAAAGAGTGTGGGCCGCATTCCATTTAGAGATGGTGCTTAAACAAATATCACCTTGAATTTTCTTGAGATAAGCAATGTCGTTATCGTGGATTATCAAAGAGTACTGTTGTCCAATTAGAGATGCCATAGCCATAATTTTTTTCAAATATCTCAGAGCTACTTATGTTTACGGCAAAAAACCAAAATTCAATAAAAACGAACTGTTAAGGTTATAGCTATGACGTTGTGGTACGGCAACAACAAACCCATATATCGTCGTTTAAAGTGCAAAGCCGCGTATCAACAAAATGCAAAACCGCGTATGTGAAGTTGTAGAAATTATTTTCTAGAGCGTAAAACACTCATATTTCAAAGTGGTTCTCTTTTTTATAAAGCAATCGCATTTCTGGCTAGTATATTTCAGGACGAATAGATAAGGATTGTGCCAAGAGCTTGTGTGAGCAAATCCAATTTTTGGCAGCCAATGTCAGTTACGCCGTTTTGCAGAATGACGATACGCGGTTTTGTACTTTAAACGACGATATGTATTTGATTAGAACAGTTGATTGCTATGATCATCCTTTGGCTATCGTACGGTACCACTTGTTGCGTCTAGCACCCTCTGTGTTCATCTCCCGCGAGATATGTTTTGAATGGAATCGACTTAAATAAAATTGTCTTTACTTGGGCCTACAGTGGAGTTCTGACAATTTATACTCTAAATCTTCGTTAACAAATTCTTTAAACAAGAAGCAGTGGGGCCTAAAAGTAAAGCTTCTTATAAGCATTCGAGCGTTCTATAGAAGTCCTAAACTGATCGTATCTGTCTAAAACCTATAGACCAGTGACGTTCAGATAAATCATCTACTCTATGCGTGTACATACATATAAAGTCTATTATATAGCATTTTAGAGAGCTTCTCACGTTTGATATATTGTGGTCGCGACTGCTTTAAATGCTTCATCTTTGGGCAGGTAACGTAAAAAATCGTCCATCTCAACTCTTTGCTACAACTATAGCTGCTATTCTTTACTTTATTAAAATTAATTTCACTTTAAAAAATGGACTCATTGAGATATAAACGAAAATTCATTAGTTTTTATTTTTACCACTTTTTTAATCCAATTTATTCCTCTTTCAGAAATTCCTGCAAAAGTTTTCAAGCCTGTCACATTTTTACGAATTAATGCTTGTTTAAATTAACTTTCGTTATAAAGTTATGTAACAATTTGAATCAAAGCAAAAGTAGTTTACATTCTTGTGTAGTTAATTAAAAACGAATTATAAAAAAATGTAAGTTAATTTGTGAAATTAATTATAAAATTGCCACCAGTAGGCAAACAAAATTTAATCGTACCAGCATATTGTCAAATTACAATAATACAAATAATTAAGTAGAAAAATTGCAAGGCAGTCAATATAGTAATTGAAGTACCTATGTATATACATATGTATGTAATTGTTACCACATACTTTCTTTTTTTATAAAAAAATATAAATAAATTAGGTCATCATACTACAAAATTACACAAAGTCAATAGGAATGTTAATGCAGAATTAATGATAAAAACTGCTTTGACAAAAAAAATTTTGTGCACTGCATACGTACAGTAAACTCTCATTCAAATGTACACCAGATTCTTTTTTTATGACATTCAACTGGTATTTATAAAGTTTAAATTAAGGGCGAAACAGCCGCACCTGATAGGAATAGGTTGTATTAGAAAATGGATAGGCAACCAGGAAAGTTTGCGTGGTATGCTTAGCTCAGCGCTTAGCACTGCTGACTCCTAACACGTCGATGATGATTAGCATTCGACTTTGCTACTCTTTCCTTTTTTCTCAACAATAAATCGTAGTATAAAACTCAATAACCTTGTTGGAGTGTCAAATTACACTGTAATTTTCCCAATATACTTTAATTTAAATAAAAAAAGTTTAAATTTAACAAGGACAAAACTAACAAACCAGTTGATCTTTTATAGTTTTTTTTTATTTGTATTAAAGTCTATTCATTTGTAAAAAAAAACCAACCTATTGACGATGAAAATTGATGTGTAGCATTTTCCATGTTTAAGTTTGAATTTTGTTTTCATTCGCAATGCAAACTTAAAATGAAAATATCTTGGGAAAATTATGTTTACTTGTCTCGACGCGTTTTGTGTTGTTTAAGAGTTCGTAGAGTGTTATTTTATAGTAAGCGCCTACAAGTGTTGAGGTAATTGACATTAACTTGTTATTCCAATTTAGAATGAAATAAAGAGCTCTACTCTTTTGAACATCAAAGGGAAGAAGAAACTAAGTTCAGTTCAAAATATTAAATCTATCTTTTTTGCTAGTAAACGTAGTCGCCTTCAACTTGTCCTCTCTCCTAAGTCTGTGGTTTCAAGCAAAAATTTCGTTTGGAAAATGAAGTTTGCGCATATAAGTTTCTCTTTAAGATTAGCAATTTCCGTATGCTCCTATGAGTTATTTTTAAAGCTATGGCCCTTATCAAAATTGATCTGAGAGTCTGTGAGGGCGCTTTAAAAATTTGTATATTCTCTGGGATTGGCAGTGTTGTCAACTACACAAACGAGTTCTTAGCTGTGCTCTCAAATATAAACGAGAGAGTCTCACATCTATTTATATAGGATTTGAACATTTCATAGGCTTTCCGGTAGGTTATACAGACATCTAATATTGTATACCACCTCAGAACTGCGAATTGATTTAAGGAAAAGCAAACGCGGGTCCTACCGATTATTAGTATGCACCTCTACTCATTCGTTAAAGGCAGTCTACTTACGTACCTAAACCGTAAAAGTTGATCCTTTTGCCTTTTTATATTCTCCAGGAACTTATCGACCATTGGCGCAGTGCTCGGACTTTAACACTTTATTGGTAGATCTACCAAATTTTTAGATGTATTTTACTGTCCATCATTTTTACCAACAAAGGCTAAAAATCTACCAATATTTTTCTGAAAGAGAACAAAGAGATTTAAATAAACGCAGTGAAACATGCTGCTTTGCTGGGTATGGCTAATGGAAGAAGGATGTAGGCACGATGTAAAGAAGAAAGGTGGCGTCAATCTCGGAACCGATATTCCGCTCTCCGTGAATTTGACAGAATCACTGTTTGTATGACGTCACACTTGTACAACTTGTTTACGTTTTTCTTGCAAAATTTCTTCTTCTTCCATTATTGCTTTCGTTTTGGCAATCCTCTCGCAACTGCACCAATGTGAGGTCAAACAAAAATTTAACTCAAAAAGCCTTTCTGATGAGCGCAACCTTGTATTCTATCATTCTTGGGGTATATTTATAGTGGTTGTCGTTTGTGACACCTTCACAAGCTGTATTTATATGTGTTCGGCATATCGGATGAGAGTCTGGGTAAGTAGGAGTCAAGTCTGCTACAGTTTTCAGACCTTCGTTGTACCAAATTTATCTTTAGGATTGCCACAAAAACCGGTTAAACGAACCGAAATGGCTGGAGTTTGTCCCAACTCAGCGCATCTGTTTTAACGACCTAACCCAGTTGAGATCGGAGAACTCTACTAATCGTTGTTCGTCTCTGGAGAAACGTATTGCAGTTGAAATGGTATCGAGTCCATTCTTGGACCCTAAATCTATTTCTGATACTTATTTTCAGTTACGACTCTATCCGAATTCCATATCGATTAGATGAAACTTCAGCGACTGACGGAGCCACCTATGAACCTTTTCTAGGCTAAGGTCATATGGGAGGTGGACCACAACATATGTATGTGACCCTCCATTGTACATGCCATTCGTCACCTCACGGGTAATACACCGGTGCAGGCTATCACCCACGAGGCTCATTCGATTCCACAGACCTCGCAACTTAACTCCTTTTCTGCATTTCCACTCAAAAAAAGTTCTGTTCTACCGTACTATACCAAAAAATATTGTTGACTTTTTAGCCTCCTGACTTTATTGAAAGTTCTTTCGAATCGCCCGAAAGCTTTCACTGGTCGACCTAAGGACTCTCTGCTGTAGTCTAAATAATGGTTAAACAAATAATTTTTTACAAAAAACAATTTTTTTTTTGTTGTAGAACAAATGAAAATATTGTGTAATCATTAATAAACACAGCAACGGCAATAATGGCATTGTAATTATAGTTTCATGTTTATTTACTCTTTCACATTTTTTCACAATGACAAAGAAAAAATCGAAAATATGCAAATATTTTTTCATTTGTAATTAAATATGAAACTGTAAACAAACGAATTTCATTACAGCGCAGATAAATAGAGACACAGAAAAAGGAGAAAAAAAAACGTGCGAGTGAACAAACTGTACGAATTCAAAAGTATGCCATAAAATAAAAAAGTGAGACATAAAAAAAAATTGGAAATAAATACAAAATATATAGGTACAGTTATACAACACACACATACCCGTAGCTGTATGTACTATAGTTGTAAATATACGATATTAAATTTAAGCGTTTGCATACTTTGCGGCGTTAAAACGTAGCGCATTGTAAAATAGCCAAACAATAAGCAGCAAAGCAAACTGCATTGGTGTCAAGTGTACGGCGAAGAAGAATTAAATAAATAAAATCGAAAAAAACAGCAAAAGCAAACAAAGTCAAATACAAATTAACACAGTGTAGAAAAAAAAACATTGCATAACTGCAGGCGCCTAGGCGGTCAATTGGAAATCCATACCCCTTTACAGTGTCAAGTGTGGAGCAAACAAAAGCTTAATAAAAACTCTATAACGCGCTTCACTTGTTTTGGCTTTGCACTATTGTTTGCTTTTTTTTTTGCGTACATATAAAAATTTAAAACCACTTAAGTCTGCTGCTATAAGCCACGCGCGCATACAACTGCAAACAGAAAATTGTTTAATAAAAAAAAAAAACTAAGAAAAAAATTAAAACAACCAGCGTAGTAGCTTAAAAATAACTCGATACGTACACTTGTTAAGCTGTCGCCGTCAACACGCGCTTTAGTTGTAGTCGCATTGTCGTTTGTTTGTTGCCCACAGCCGAATAATCATGGGATTAATAAGCTGCTGTCTCTGGTGGTTGGTACTCATTAATGTATTGCTCCAGCATACGCCACTGCACAGCGTCACATCGTTGGTGGGTGCATCGTTAATTGAGTCGTCGACACGAGCTAATGGTGAGCGGAAAAATTAATTATAATATACATAGATATGTAATATATTATTTTATTGTAACTCTTTGCCATGTACAAAATTACTATAAAAAAATTTAAATTAAAAATCTTTTTCACCCAACCTTTTTACCGCTATAAATAATGCAGTAATGCCGCTGATATATGCTTTTAGGCGCTACAGCTTAAGCTACTTTATTTCCTTTTTTATAACCATATATATGTATGTATGTATGTATTTGCTTTTTGCCTCAACTTTATTTAAATACATGTTTATTCAAATGCGATTGTCAGACTTTTTCATTCAATGCATTTTAATAAAACTGCAATTTTTTGCGTGGGATTACCTGATTTGCCACGCGTGCCATAGCAAATTAATTTCGGTTAATGTTGATTGAGCAGCAAAAGCGGGCTGAGTAGGAATTATGCAATTAATTATGCAAAGAGGAATTTATTTAATTTACTCATGACTAACAAAAAGTTCAAAAGAAGCTTTGTTGCGAAATATTTATGTATTAAAAAAGGATTCGTTGAATCTCACCAACGTTTGATTTAAGAAGATTCTTTCGATGCTTGAAAATTTCTACGATGCTAACAAAGCGCTGTAAATCGTTAAAAGTACAGAAAATTATACGAATGTACTTTAAGAAGTCAGCGAATTTTAAATGACAATTTTATAATTTTCTCTCGAATTAAGTAACTGTGCGTTTCGAGGGTTCGACAAATTTTGATAACTCAAAATTGTATCTATATATCTATATAAATCGATAAATTTATAAAGTTCTTATAACTCGCTAAATTTCGATAACTCGGTTAATATTGATAGCTCCATATCTCTCGAAAGCTGTCGACTAATTTCGATAACTCGTTACACTCTAGTAAAACGATAAAATTCTATAACCAGTGACAACTCCGTAAACTTATGAAATTTAGATAACTCGATATATTTTGAAAGTTCCTAAAACTTGTATTCGCTAAATCGACAAATTTCAGTAAATAAATAAATATCGATAACTCTTTAAGTTGAAAGAACTCGATGTCTTACAATAGCCCGATAAATTTTGCTAACTCAATAAATAGTAATAATTCAATAAATATCGACAACTTGACAAAGTTCGATAATCCCGCAAATTTTTATAGCTTGAAACTATCCGTAAATTTTGACAACTAAATTTCTGTCTATGAATTCCGACTACTCAATAAAAATTGAACAATTTGAATAATTCGGTACGTTTCGATTACACAATAAAAATTGATAACTCGATAAATTTCGATAACTTGATAACTTTCGAAAACTAAAATTTTATGACTGAATTCATTCCGATTCCTATCGGAAAATTTCAATATAATATCTTACCCTTTCAGTCTTTAACTTTGCCTTCATTTTTTTGTTTAAATCTTTAGCATTTGTTTCTTCATCATAAAATTTATCTTTAAAGCAAAATGCGAAAGTAAATCAAATTGAACAAGTTGCATCAACAACTATACTCAAATACGGAAATTTTTAAACGACTATCTTTGCCGTACTTTTCAACCAATTTTGAAAACATAGAAAAATACCTTTCCAATGGTGTTCTTGGTTTTGAAATCGGTTTGTCAGAATCGCCAAACGACCGACGACAAAATTTATATAGGTTATCGTTCTAAGCAACTATCTGATTTTCAGGGCATCATATACCGTGACATGGCTTCAATGGGTAGAAACGAAAGCACCGAAACTCCGAAAAGACCCAAAAATTTAGATATTGTGTATTTCAAAATATCGAAATAGTCTCGAAAATACTGAAATAGTCCCGAAAACGCCAAAATAATGCCGAAACCTCGGAAAGTTCAGAAAAATTCCGAAAAACATATAACACGAAATAACCCGAAAAATACAGAAAAATAGAGAAAAGTTTCGAAAAAATCCTGAAAAGTGAAACGTGGCGAATCCCGAATATCTCAAAGAAACCCAACCAAATGAGAATTTCCGAGAGTCATGAAGCATTTCATCACAAAGCCCAAAAAATACTGATTGTTCTTGATTAAGGAGTGCAATCCTCAGAAACATGGAATTATGTATGTAGGTCCTGTAGCGGCAGAACGGATTCATGAGATAAATAAATTAGGTGCCGCGCAGAATGGTTTGGAAACGAATGTAAATATTGCTGGTGCTAAAGAGCTTTTTAGTTGAGAAGTTCACATATTTGGAAACCCCGGATAATTTTTCAAATAAACGAATGCAAGCCAGGTACGAATGCTGAATGAAGACAATGGCATGCAAGGGACTGGCCAAACAAATCTAGGGCGTAATTTTTTTGGTTTTACCAAGGCATGCATGTACATTAGGGTGGTCCTTAAATGTATTAAGTACATTATTAATTTCCTAAACGTCAACCCCCCCATCGATGCTAATATAGTCAAAGATATCACACAAAAATTTTGGTCCCGATCGGAGACGGTTTAGGCGTGTCGCACAGGGGTCAAAGTTCAGATTGCTCTATGGAGACTCAAAAAATTAAAATTAATATGTTTTTCATCTAATACCCAAAGTCGATACTACTAACGTCGAATATGTC
>NW_023458555.1:38248645-38283394 GCF_013731165.1 Rhagoletis pomonella | reverse complement strand
ATGTCACATATAAATTTTGGTCCCGATTTGAGTAGGGTAAGGCAAAAAAAAATTAATTTAAATTTTTTCAGTCTCCATAGGGGAATCTGAACTTTGACCCTTGTGTGTCAAAACGCCTTAACCGACTCCAATCGGGACCAAAATTTATACGTGATATCTGCGCTTACAGTAGTATCGATTTTGGGTATTAGATGAAAAAAAAATTTATTTAAATTTTTTGAGTCTCCATAGAGGAATCTGAACTTTAACCCCTGTGCGACACGCCTTAACGGTCTCCAATCGGGACTAAAATTTATATGTCATATCTTTGACCGTTGTATTAGCGACTGCGGGGGTGAGACTTAAAATTTCATTTATAAGGGCCACCCTAATTTACATATAATACTGGTATATACATAAATATACTTTCTTTATATTTGTTAAAGTAATGGTATATACGTGGCGTATGAGTAACTAAGCAATTAGGTAGATACATTTCAGCCTCATCCGATGTTCGAGTGAAATTTCACCCATTTTTAATTCCAGTACAACTTCTATACTTTTTTCAAGAGCAATAACATTTTGTGTATTTGTGTCCAACTTCTATATATTTTCTAAATTTTGACTACAGTCGCGGAATAGTTTAAACCAAAGAAGTTACGTAGGCGTTGTGCGGTTGAAATACTGAAAAATTCTTTAACATTTGTAATTATCTCAATAGAGAGAAGTCGTTTTCACAGTTAAGGAATATACAAATTTGACACAAAAACACAAAATTTCATTGCTTTTGAAAAAAAAAACAGCATAGAAATTACATGAGTATGTAGATTTTCATAATAGGTAAAATTTCACCAGAACATCAGATGATGGTAGTAAGTTTAACTTCCTTTGAATAAATAAAACTTTGCATATAATTTAAATTTTTTGCACTTTATTCTGAACGGGTAAAATTTTACCGAAAAACATCCTATGTGTAATTTTTTTTTATCATCATTAGAAATATTTTCAATTTTCATACTAACAAAATACAGCAGTTTTCATTTGCAGTAAATTCTAAATACCGTGATGATAATTTATTTCAAGTCTTGCTGTATTTTATAACTTTCTACTGTCATGAAAAAAAAGACCTTTCAGCAAAAATTTTGCAAATGTTTGGTACTAAATCTTTAATACCGTAATATCGCTTAATCTGCTTTAATTACAGGGTAAGTCTAAAATTGCGTACAGTTAATAAATGCCGTGAGCTTCATGAGCTCATAAGTTTTGTCAAATACCTACATATATATACATATGTATATATATAAAATAGAAAGCCGAACTAGTTATTAAAATAAGCAATACTACGAATTTCTTGCCAAAACTAACCAGAAAATCAAACAGTTTAAGTGAAAAATAATTGCTTGTGTTAAATTTCAATTTAATTTATTTTATTTAAGGTGTTTGTTGATACCTATTTAAAGCTAGCATAAGTTCATTTATGACACTAAAATATGCGTACCTTCATTTAAGAATATAATTTAATTAATTTCATAAAGACCATTTCAAAGACTACTAAAAACTATGTTTTCTACATGCAGTGATTTATTTGTCTTGGAAAGTAGCAACATATGTAGGTATCCAAAGTTGCATAAAGAGTTTATAAAGATTTAAATTATAAATTAAAGTAACTCCACTTCTGACAAATAATCTTAGAATAGCTCCGAGAAAACATCTTAAGCTTCGTTAGTAAAGCTCTCTTTAAAATCAAAATAAATATGTCAAATTTGTATCTCCAAAGGCCAATACGTATGAAATTCGCTTGAATCAAAAGAAAATTCAATTTGAAGCAGCTGGATGAAGTATGTATGTCGTTGAAGCAAACAATATGGGAAAATAAATGTAGATAAAATTTCTTATATTTAAAATGTAGAGTTAAGGGGGACAATGGTCGAAAAAATCGAGTTATAATTTATTTTTTAATGATTTTTATAGTAAAGGCTATACTTCTTAAAAATCAACGCCGCTTTCGAGCTGCAACAGTTTCCCAATAAGTTTAACTTAAACTCTGGGCACATTGACAAAAAACTTATAAAATATACAATTTTACAAATTTATTTCAAAACTAGCCAATGCCCGCTTACTTTGCGGCGCCTAATGAGAACTTTTGTTTCAAGATCATAAAATACGCTCTCAAAAAAAGTATATTCGAGGCTTTAACTTTATCCCCGATAACGCGCCACTGAATGGCTAGATAAGCATCGATGAGCTCTTAGCTCACTCTCATAAGCTCTAATGATGAACGGGCGGGAGATAGTGCTTGGAAAGAGGAACCAATGACTTGACAATGAACTTGTATGAAATTTGAAAGAATTCATTGGTGGAAAGATGGGTGTAAGAATCCTTCGCAGGGAACTCTGTGTTTAAATTAAATTTATTTTTAAAGATACTGCAGTGCTTACCAGGCCAAGACAGTTGTTTTTAGTAAACAGTAAATTGGCAGCTGAAATTCGCGATATTTAGCAAGGAATGTAAACATCTACTCTGAAAGCCAAACGAAAATCTGAGCGCTAAGTTCGCCCATGGGGTGCTTAAAGCTACACAACGCTTTCAATTGCTTCTGCCTAGCGATAGAACAATTAACCGAAAAATTTATTATAATCGGTTATTTTCTTTCGGGTAACGATTTAGTTGTGTAGAAAGTTTCCGTTCCATTAAACGAACAATTAACCGACTAGTTTTCAAAATAATCGCAAAAACATAAAAAAAAATTTACTACTTGTCTCGCGCAAGAACGTGGGCATCAAACTTGCACATTGCTTTCATCTTAAGGAAGGAAGGATTTGTATAGAGGATTTTGTGGTAAAAATGATTCAGAAGAATGGTTAAAATAATTTCAGCGGATGACATAAAGTTATTATTCAAATATCGATGCTTAAAATTGGACATGGCGTCGTATAAAGAAGAAATAAGTCGAATTAAATACATAAAAAAATTTAAATTTCTTAAGTACATTTGCATGCTTTTAGGTAAAGTTTTTCTCTCACATTGAAACAAATAAAACATTTCATTTCCCATCGACATTGCATATTCAGAATCTTTCTAAGGAATCTAATTAAAAAGTTGGTTTTATTTATTTTAAATTTTAATTGAAACGGCCGATTAATCGGTTAATTTTGTATGATTAATTGCCATCAATAATCAAATGCCGATTAATCACTTATTCGATTTTTCTGCCCTCAGTAACTTCTGACTATTAAATAAAAGTTTTGAAAATCATTTAAGATGCTTACAAATTGAATTATTATAAGCGAATTATTCAATAGTGTTTCAACAGCACACGGAGCAATGATTCTAAGTTATAAACATAAATTATAGAAAAAACTGTCAAAGGCAAATGGAAAAGGGAATGAAAAGCAACAAAAACCAAAGCAGACAAACAAGCACAGGTTGCAAGCGGATTTTAAGTAAAAACATCGATTCGTAATCAACTAAGTGGAAAAACTGCGCTACAGCAGAATGAGAAAGATAAGAATAATTTCAGAGGAATCAATTAAATTGAAAACAAGAATCATTGAAATGTTAAGCTAGCGTATTAAATACTAAAATAAGTTGAAAGCTTTTTGCTGACACAGTGGAAAGAATGTCACAGTCGTTGGCGCGAAACGAAGCGAAAAAAGAAAATTACAGCTAAAAAGGATTCATGTTAAACAAAATTGATATTGTAAATACCTAGTATTTGCATTGGATAAAAACAATGAAATTTTTATAAAATACCCAGCACAGTAATCGGTATCAAAAGGCGAGAAAGACAAGGGAAAATATGTAATTGCAAATAGCACACCATTTGCATTGGAGATGAAAGGAATGCTTACGCAAAATTGACAAAAGCAAACGATGAAAAGGGGATGGAAAATGAGGTGGCAAAAAAAAATGTTTGTTAAAATTTAGAAAGCATTCAATAGGAAATAGTATTTGGAATAAATTTTGTGTAGCACATTTTATGTATTATCTCTGATCTTTATACTATAAAATTTACGTGAAAATAACCAGAAAGTATAAAATACTAGAAAGTTTACACACAATCGCTGTATAAAAAAACTGTCGTAATATAATAATAAGAAATATGTTATTTTTTCTGTGTTTTTAACAAAATTTGAGAAGTTAAATGAAACAGTAATAACCCGCTGTTGAATGCTGTCTTTAAACCTATTGGAGGTTGCCTAGAAAATAATTAGCTACTAAATGAAATAAAATTCAGCTGCAGAAGAAAGGTGCATCAATCCCTTTCACCGGCCAAGAGCCCTTCTGTAGCTTGAGAAAAAAGGCAGTCTCTGCACTTATCCCGTTAGAGGAAGAGGCTCAAAGGAATTGCTACTGAGATGATCTATCAGGTCTGTAGCAGTCCAAAGCACTTTTTGGAACATATAACCTAAAACGCTTCCAGGATTCTGTGAGCTTATCCAAGAATAACTAAAGAATTTTTACAGGAATCCTGACAGGACACTGCAGGGTGAACTATCACTTGACTAAACTGGGAATTTGAGCGGTTATGGCCGGTCAGAGTGTTTGGGAAATATGACAGGTCGATTCCATTCGCTATCTTTCATTGGCGACTTCTATGAATTTTTCATTCAGTACAAATTTCAGCAATGTCAGATTTGCAATTTCCTTGATTTTCGCAATGGCCAGGTATCCGAACAATGTGTATGCCGTATTTTTGAAATATCTCGTTAAGAAATCAGCGACATCGTGTAAAGCACCCTAATAGCCGCCTGGTTGTCAGTGAAAGTGTAGGTACCTTGACAAAGAATCGCATCATTCCACACGAGTGAAATAGCCATCAGTTCCGCTTGAAAAGCACCCCAGTGGTCAGGAAGGCAGAAGCTGAACGATATGCCTAACTGTTCCGAATAAACTTCACCACCAACTCTTTTGTCGAGTTTAGTAGGCCTTGTATCAGATTAGTCAGGGTTACTAAATGCTTTCCTGCCGCCGTTTCTTTGTATCTCTTGAATCAAGCTATCAACGGCAATAATCCGTTGAGGACACCTCCTTGGTTGGTCCCCCTTACCGCGCACTTTTTTACGGTGGAGCGTCCTAGTTATGAGCTTATAACTCGATATCGGGGGAGATTGTTGAGAAACACTACCAGCGTATTGCAGAGTCCAAGTTCCTGGAGTGGTGAGTTGACTGCATCCGAACTGATATTGTTGAAAGCACCTTCAATATCCAAGAAGACAGATAGAGCAAATTCTTTGTGATGCAAAGATTTTTCGATGTCAAAGAAAAGGCTGTGTAAAGCTGTATCCACGCTCTTTCCTTCGTTATATCTATGCATGTTGGCAAGCAGCGAAAGGTTCCAACCAACTATTTCCCTGATTGGTTGTCCAATATGCGCTCCAATAACTTCAGTAGGAAGGACGAGATAGTTATTCTTCTGAACCCATCATGTTTGATGTGCGAAGATTTACCCGTTTTGGGGATGAGTACAACTTTTGTCTGCGTCCATCTTTGTAGTATATATGTATATTTTTTTTAATTTTAAAGTAATTATATTGATTGTTTATGAAAGGTGGATGAGTAGCATGTCATCCAGCCCAGGTGACTGCAAACAGGTTTCTCAATGCTCCTATGAGAAATAGTGATAAGAGGGAATTCCCCGTCTGGAGCAATTATTCAATCAGAAGTTCAAGTCTGCCCAGTGTGCTGGCAAGACTAAGATGAAATTGCTTTAAAAAAACTACATAAAATAGAGAACTAAAAATGTATTTCGCTATGAAGGTATTATTCTTGCCCATTTTCTTTTCCTGTATCATTCTGGCAACACTATGGACGTAATAGTATTCTTGAGGAGGTTGTTTTAAGCCAGCCAAGCAGCACACCAACCACCCAGCCTAACTTAACCTATGTATAAAAATAAAACAATTTAAAAATTTAACTGCAGTTTGGTATTGTAGGAAAATCAAATGAGAAAAGTGTTTTCAAGAAATGAAGTTGCACTTGGAGAGAAATCGTTAAAACGGACGTCCGGGGTTATTGGCAGCAGTCTCGTATCCATCGCATTCTCGCACCATGAATATGGATTAAGTGTGATATAAAAGCATTGAAAACGCTCGCTAACAAAGTAACTAATAAGCAGCAAAGCAGCAGGCAGACATTAAAAGTGCTATCTATAAGGCGCTGAGAAAAGAGCAATGAGCCAATTGTCCATGAAAGTTCAGTTAAAAGTGCCACTAAAGAGGCATCAAAACGCGATAACCTTTTGCAAGCATGATAAACTTGCAAGCCAAGCGACGACCAAAGAAAATGGGGCTACAGAAAAGCGCAATAGCAATAAAAAGAAAATGTGGATATTATGGAGAATATGCGCGTGCATAAAAGAGAAAGGCAAAACGAATGTCAGTGTGTTGCTGGCGTTGACACTAATACTGCTGCGCGTGCAACAACAACAAATAAATGCAAGAATAAAGTAGATAACAAAGCTAGACGAAGACCAGATATGATGGAAAAAGTAAGATAAGAAGCAAATAAAAACTTTCTTTGGAATTCCTGTCGCCTACAGATTGCCTGGAAGGACGGCGTCAGAGTTGCTGTTATTGGCGATAATGAAGCGACATTAACAACATAAGTAAGCAACAATGGCAGGCAGGAAGCTGGAGAGCAGCAAGCAAAAAAAAGGTGCGACGACGTAACTGCTTGTGAATGATAAAAAGGCAAGCCATGAAAAAAAGAAACATAACTGCCAATTACAGACATATCAGCGGTTATGTTTAACTTTTTATCAGTGGGAGTGGCAATGCCGCAGCTGTCGAAGGAAATCTGACAGGCTATCAAATGATTTTTTCAACTAGCTTTTTTGGTGCTTCGCTGTACTTTTTTAATTTAACTTTTCGTTGTATAGTATGTGATATTGTGTAATATATATAAGAAGAGCTAAATGGAAGAAAGCGTAAAAAAATTAAAAAAATCACCTTTTTTTGCAGAAACATTAAATTTCTCAACGAATACGATAAAATGAAGACTACGGGATAGAATAAGCCAAAAAAATGAAATTTTGCACAAATAAAGACCGCAAAGTAAATTTTTTTGAAACTTCATTCATACCCCTGCACACTGGGCAATTTAACAAAAAACCTGGCCAAAGTTCTAAACAAAATATTCTTAAATTCGTATGCAGTGCCGCCTACTATTGTCAAAAGGGCATTACAGTGTATCGTTATGAAACAACTACTTAGCAGAGATCGGAAACAGTCAACTACACAATATGATCTCTGGGACGGTTATAATTACGGTAGTTGGGCTCGAAAGGTGGTGCTGGGGTAAAGTAGTTCAAAAGAATTTATATTTATAGGATACTCTTAAGACATAGAAGGTCTACTGGGTGCCAAAAGCTGATACTTAAGTCACACTGAAAGTGTCTCTCAACGGTTGCAGAGAGCAGATATGCGTGGTGAGCTATTTTTTAAAGGTTGTAAGCAAAGTTTGTGAAAAGCTGCTTCAGACGATTAATCAGCTGCTCGACCAAAAAAAAATCGTTTTCTGCATGACCAAAAAAATGTTTTCTGTTGTTGATTTCATAGAGCTGGACCAAAACTAGTCTGATGACTATTTCAAAGAGTAGCTGGTTCATTGCTACGAGGATCGAAAAAAAAACGTAAAAGTTTTAATTTTTTTTTTATAGGCAGAATGAGAGCAAAACGCTTCGGAAACTTTTATAAAAGAAGGTTTTATTAACTATGAAGCCTTGAACGCTTTTCTAATAAACGTAGAAATTCTGACTGAGGACATTATCCGCTATATTGGACGGAAAACATTGAAGTGAGTGCAATGAGTGAGATTTTCAGTGCGAATTCTTAAGCCTAAATTCACTTTTTATGCATGAGGGCCAATGTGAGGCAATGGATGGGGTTTAATACCAAGAAATGTACACTGGATGTACACAACTGTTATCCGACCTATCATCTCTTACGTGGCGCAGTTAAAAAACTAGACGGAATTCAAAGGTCAGCAAATGAGATCCTGTCCAAATCATGCTCTAAACGTTCTGTTTGATTAATATCGATAGATATTTCTATCGACAGCTCAGTTGCTAACAGCGCCATCATGATGCGTGCCTTCGGGCTCGGAAAGGAAAGACCGTTCGGGCATAGCTCCATCCTATCAGCAGTCTTCTTCTTCCTATTTGACAGCGTAAAACAGTGCAAACTGAAGCCAATTGGAAATGCCAAGTGAAGTCTAGTCCTTCTCCGCTTGGTCTTTCCATGTCTCCCATCTTCCTCTGCTACCACCAGCGGGTCCCATGTTAAATATTTGCAGAGTTGGAGCATCGCTGTCCATTTAAATGACATGGCCAAACCAGCGGAGCCACTGTATTTTAATTCGCTGCACTATATCCATGACGTCTAACCGACGACGACATTACCGGCTGAAATTAAAGCGCTGCCCTCCAATCACATAGGTTCACACAAACGCCGCACGAAATTCTTGAGCCACAGTGACAGAACTCAAGGAAAGGTCCCGTTCTTGGGGGGCTTAACTTTTTTTGCGGACGAATCAAAAATGGAAAGCGGGGTTGGTGCAGAGTTTTCATTTGGTCAGTCTAACCTAATGCTATAATTTCGCCTGCGAGACCATGCAAGTGGTTTCCTGGTTGAAACGTTTGTAATTAAGGGCGCAGTAATTTATATCAAATAGAAAGCACCCGCGAACGCTAGTAAATATCTTCGCAGTTAGGTAACCGGCTATTCAGGCACTCTCTTCCCCTCTGTCAGATTTTAACGAATGGATGACTGTAGCGGAAAGCTGGCTTCGATTTCTGAAATAACGATAATATGGGTCCCAGGGTATTTATGTAAACAAGGAAGCCAACCGACTAGCGATTTGCGGCTCCGCACTGAATGTTTTCCATGTGCTGGAAATGACGACCTCGATCAGGGAGATCAAAAACAGAATTGCCGAAATTTTTTATTCGAAGACTAGACAGAGACGAAACCGGACATGATCGTATAGGATTGCCTGGTAGCTCCGGGTGTCCCGCGACCAATTTAATGCCAGGGTTCAAGGGTTCTTTTAGTAATGTACTGTACGTACTGAAATCCATAAAAGCCGCCAAAAGACTGTAGGTTGAACGAGTTGTTGAATCAAAATGACAAAACTGACTAGTTGCTTGTCACCAGGGTCACAATCCAACCAAACCACCCAAGCATATCGTCAGCATCAGCTCAAAAGTCGTATGTGACAAATTTGGAATTTTACAGGGGCAAATAAATAATTTTGCATTAATGCTGGGGATATGTAAGTTTAAGGGAAAGGAAAAAGAGTTTTTCTGAGAAGTATATGTTACATTTTTCATATTTCAACTCCACAAATAATGCTCAATCTACACATTCCCATAACTTACAGTGTTTAGATTTGTTCCTCAAACATTTTTTTTTAAACTGTTTGTAAATATTTTTTTAAATTTAATTCCCCTTCTTACGCAATACACAAAATCTAATGCCTACTCTTTTTTACACTCACGTTTTCCTTGTTGTTTTTTTTACACTTCTTCACGTTGTTCACATCAACTGCCGAGTCGATTCGTGTAATTTTCTACTTAATTGATCAAGTTGCTGGCATTGTAAGGCATAAAATCATGTTGACAGGGTTGTTATTGTCAGTAACATCTTGGCCGTTTACCACTCGCAATTAGTCAACAATGATTTTGTATTCATCTTCTCCAACATTTTCTTTTTTCATGCACATTTTAAAATTAGATACAATTTGTTTCGCAAATTCTTGTCGCGTCCATTTTCCATTTTTCATTTTCTTACAACCTTTTTTGTGTTTGTTTTAAGGTCGCATCCAATAAACGTTTCGAAAATACATACCTTTGCTCTTGCCACCTTTTACTGCACAACTCAGTTTCCTTTTCATTTCATTTGCTTCTCCCATTTACTACAGCGCTTAGCCGCCCATCATTGATCTCCGCCAACTGCGAGCGAACCGTCGAAATACGTATTTGGATGTTGGCGTTAACTTTGTTTTCCCTTTCATTTGGGGCGCGTTAATTTTTAATTATGCTTGTCCACCCATCCAGCTATTACAACGATATCTGCACAAACAATCCGGCATTCATTTGTCATTGAATTTCATCAATTAGAGTTGTTTTTCCCATGGTTGTTATTCACCAATGTCGCCTATTCGCTTTTATCTTCCTTATTAGTTTTTCACTTTGTTTCTTTGAGCGTTCGACTACATTAATTTCATTTCGAGTTCCTTTCAAATGCACACACATCCACTTACATTTGTAAGCCATTAAAGCTGTTGCTTTTGTACAGATTCTACAAATTCATTGCTTATTTATTTATATAGATTTTTTTGATATACATATTTCGCTGTGATTCTTTTGATTTCCATAATGTCTCATTTCGCTTTGTAAATTTGCAATGTCTTCTGATTTTAGATAATATTGCGGAGAAGTTGAATAAATGCTTGTTTTTTTTCCTCAAAGCTCCTTTGTATTTATGCCGCCTATTGCTTTTAGCTTGAGTGCTAAATAAAGCCACGCCTCTTCTTAATTCAGTTATGTCTGTTTATCGCGCCTAACTATCTGCGCGTTTATGTTTCTACTTCATGCCAACTTTGACCGAAATATAGCAATAAAATACTCATAGCGCTTATGCGCCTTGAAGTATGCAAGCAATTATTTTCTCAGGCTCTGGTCAGGAGATGTGCTTGAAGTATTCTCCAATTGGGAATAAAATTAACATTTGAATGCTTTTCGCTACTTTTCTTTAATATTTATGAATACGAGGAATCGAAGATGGGGGCATAGCAGCATCAAAGCATTTTCTTTGTATTGTATATTTTGTTAGTGTAGTATTAAATAATGAAAAAGCAATATTCCGCAAATTGTGCTATATATTACGTTCATACATATTTACCAACCAGCGACTTAGACTTATATCTTATAGCATCCAAGATACGCACACGCTTTTGCGTAGCAAAAAATATGCGGCAATCAAAACAGATGGCCAGAATCTACGCCACTTGAATCGTACGTCTGCTCTTTGGGAGCACTCTTGAACAAATATATAATGTATATACTGAAAAAACTAAAGCTCCTGTAGCTGAAGGCCTGCCAGCTGTGCTATTTAGGTACTGTGCTGAGGAGTTGATAAGATGCATGCATCAAATCTTATGCAGAAATGCCCAAAGACTAGATTAAGTGTATTTTACCCAATTGGCAAGAGGAGCAAATCTGTACAAAGCCTTTCTTTGTGGATTTTAAGGCCACTTTCGACAGCACGAAAAGAGGTTGCGTATTCGCCGCACAGTGAGGAAAACGAACTCAAAATCTAATATCTCGAAAAAGAAAGCTTTTGGAATGGATAAAAAAGGTTACTCTTAAGGTCGGGTTTGAGATCAAAGGAATCTTTCATTTAATAAGAGCTTTAAAATTTCCTTAGAAAGTCAAATGTTTGTTTCTTCAGGTGTCTTTTAGAATTTATTTAAAAGCACTTCTTTTTAATTTCTTATTAACTGCAATTGAAAGTACATACACTGAGGGAAATAATGCACAGCGTCAAGCTTTTTCAAGTGGGCTACCCAAAGTTGACTTTTCGATTTTTTATATTTCATTGACCGAATTTGATAGTTTACATGGTGTGCATTATTGACACCAAAGATTTTGCGCTAACTTTATTTTTTTGACGAGTTATTTGCAAAAATATTTGTATGCAGGCTTTTGCACTTTTTGAAATATTTCAGCAACCATTCATTCGAGTCTTATGATTTTTTGACAGCAATTAGAGAACTTAAGGAGAAAATAAGGTGGTCAGTTTGTAAAATTTCGATTCTTGTTCTATAAACAATTTTATTTTTTAATCTGCATTTTTTACCAACTTCTCATATAACTAGCAAAAGAATTCAAAAAGCAATATTTGCGCTAAACATTTCATTTTACTTACATAAAAAAAAAATCACTGTATCTTTGATTGACTTAAAGCTTTTTACCAAAAAGAAAAATGAACCAAGTTTGAAAAATATAATACAAATGAACTGAAAAGCAAAAAATATGTAAATTAATATATATGTATATTTTTTTTGATTATTCACTTCACGGATGCTTTTTCAGAATGAATGCGGTCATTCTAGTATGCACGTAATTGTATTGAATATTTACCAATAAATATACTGTACTTCCGCAGATGTTTATAGTAAACACAATAACGTTTCTGATTGATTTTAATACTTTTTTTTCACTCAGTGTACTTATGTAGTTCATATTATCACATTGAATAGTGCCGACTTAACGTCCTCCGTGGCAAATTAATGGAGCTGCCATTCCGTAGGTCCCGAATTCGATGCCAGGTCAGTGTAGTTAATCTTTATTTTTTGAGCTTTAAAATAGGTAACCCAGCAACCAGTAAAATCAAGTCTAGTGCGGCGTATCTGAATCCTTTTTCATCAGCCATTTACTACCTGCGAAAAGTAAATTTTTGGATAAGTCAATCTTACAAGCATTTCAGTAAATAATTACTTAAAAAAAACTTATCAGCTAACCAAATTACTTGTCTGAGATGAGTAACTTATCAACCATTTTTATAAGTTGAGCTGCTAAGTATAAACTAGTAATTTTTAGCAAAAAAAAAACCGACTTCAACTCCCATATAAAAAAAATATATATATATATATATATCTCATGATCCGCGATTATCGAAATCGGTTGACGCGGTCCAAAGTTATGCGGTAACATACATAAAAAAAAATAAAAAAAATATTCCGACGAACTGATAACCTCCTCCTTTTTTGGAAGTCGGTTAATAACATCGCTATGTTGGTTGACTGATGAGAGGCTTGGTAACACATAAACTGGAGAATGGACATATTTTTAGGACATACTTCCAAACATTTTTACGATTTTAATGAATAATATTTCATATGAAGATCGCGTAGGAGTGAACACTGCAGTGTAGGGGTTAGCAGTGCGCGCTACCACTCCGATGGACCTGGGTTCGAGCCCTGGTCAAAGCAAATATAGAAAAATTTTTTTTTCTTAAAAGCGGCCCCCCTCGGAAGGGTATTTCTGCCATGAAAAACAACTTCTCACAAAAAATTTAAAACAACTAATTACAAAAAAGTATAAAAAAATTATTTTAGTATGAGCTTTCGACTTATTGGGCTCACAAGTAGTAATTGCAGATTTCTGTAGCGTCGAATGGTGGTGCATCAAATGTGCTTTCGTACGCTTGCCACTAGCTGATAAATAAATTACATTGAAGTATTTTTTAATTGCCAATCTTTTTAATTTAAAATCACTTTCCATGTGTGTACTGCATTCTTCAATTGCCAGGTAATTCTTGCTTGCTACTCCACATTAAATCTCAATTAATGGCCACATTTAAAGCATTTAAACCACTAATTATATAATTAGGTGAAATTGAGCAGAGAAAAAAATCGAAATTTGCATACATATTTAGACATATGCGGCAATTAAGCATTTTAAGAGTAACGTATATGTATATATGTATGCATATTTTAAATTATATAAAACTCCATATTTATTGCAACCTCGCTAGTTTAACACACCATTTAACTTGAAATTAATTTCTCCCTTTTTATGAATATGCAGAAAATTGTAATCATTTTTTAAATCGCTCTAAAATACGTAATAAAATTACTTAGTATTTTTTATGCTGCTAAAAAATGGTTTGCATTTGCATAATTGCATCGGCTTCATTTAATTGTATTTTCCGCAAAAAATATCCGGTTTTCCAATTAGTGCAATTTAATGCTAATCCTTGGCGCACACAAGCGTATGAATGCCTTAAAATTAATTTAAGTGCAAACATGCTTATTCAAATCCATATATTTATATACATACGTATACTAATATGTTTATAGTAATTATGTAAATATATTTTTATATTTGTGAGTCAACAGAATTGAATGGTTATCATGTGATTTCAAATACCATTAACTAAACGACAAGTTTTTAGGCGTTTTGGTGCTAACTAATAATAAATATTATTTAAATCTAAATAATTATTTTGCCTGCGTTTATGGCGTAAAATGCACTTAATTATAAAGCTTTCAATATTTTTTCATCGCTTTAATTAGCAAAAAGGGTTTAATAATAGAAATGCATAAATTATGCGTGAGCATTTTTTCAATTTACACACATATACAAAAAGAGCCGTTTGCATAAAATTGGATTATTATAAAATTGTGCGAAATGAGTGGGCTACATGCATATTTAGTTATTTACTTACGTATGTTTATCTCATTGGCATGCAGCTTGATTCGGTGCGAGAACTTACATATTTGAATCACTAATCATACCTTACACTAATCATACCTTACACTAATCATACTTAGTGCCATACCGAATATTATTCAATGGAAATCAGAAAGGTAGAGTACGATGCGAAGCATATCCCCTGAATTTCCCATGTTTAAGGCGTAATGCTAAGCGGCTATTTTACACTTCTAACAGATTAAATTTGGGAAGCCCTATAAAAAAGTAAGTGCGCCTGGGCCACACTGGAGAAGTGAAACTTACGTTACATACATATCTATTTTGTCTCACAACCAATATAGTACATACACACATATGTACATACATACATACATCTGCTTTTGCTTAAGGTTATATTTTTTGTCTTTTTTCTAACTAGAGCCCTACCTCTACCCCTGTTCGTTCTAATTACATTTATATTATTCTGTTTTCCTTTGTCTTCATTTTTATCTTTATACTCTATCGATAACAAACTCGATAGTAACATCTAATAAAATATCCAACAAAACCGATAAAAATATCGATAACAAAATCGATGAAAAATTCAATACAAATTTCGATAGCAAAATCGATAATAATATTGGTAGCAAAAACTATTAGAAACTTGATAAGAATATCGATAAAAATATTGATAAAAGTATCCATAACAAAATCGATAAAAGTATCGATAATAAAATCGATAAGTATCAATAGTAATCGATAACAAAATCGATAAATATCTATAACAAGATGGATAAACATCGATAAATATCGATACCAAACTCGATAAATATCAATAACAAAATCGATAAAGATACCGATAACAAAATCGGTAAAAATGTCGATAAAAATTTCAAAAAAATATCAATAAAAATAATCATTACAAAATCGATAAAAATATCGATAACAAAATCAATAAAAATATCCAAAATAAAGTCGATAAGTATCGATAACAAAATCGATAAAATTGATAACAAAATCGATAAATATCGATAACGAAATTGGTAAATATCGAAAACAAAATCTATAACAAAATCGATAAATATCGATAACAAAATGGATAAATATCGATAGCGAAATCGATAAACATCAATCAAAATCAATATTTTATCGATAAGTCCCGAGAATCCCGAAAATCGATAAATGTCGATATGAAAATCGATAACAAATTCGATGAATATCGAAAACAAAATCTATAGCAAAATCGATAACGAAATCGATCAATATCGATAACAAAATCGATATTTTATCGATAAGTCGCGAGAATCCCGAAAATCTCTAAAATCCCAAAATAGTTCCCAGATTGAATCTCTGTGTCTCTCTCTATATCCATTCCTCTTTAATTACCTTTATTTTAATCTTTCTTCCCCTAACTTCATCTTTACTTTTATCAGTATCCTCATCCTCCTCTTTGTCTTTACTTTTATTTTTATCATTTTCTTCATCTACAGATTGCCCTCCAGCTTTGCGCTTATATATATAAGTAAAGTGTTTAAATTTACCTTGGTCTTCATTTTTGCCTTTGTCTTCACGCATCTTTGTTTTTGTTTTTATTTTCACCTTTGCCTTTATCCTTTTCTTTATCTATGTACGTAGCCACCTTTACTTTCTTTCTTGTATTGGTCTTTTTCTAAGTGTTATTCTCTAACCTTTTATTAGCAAATTTTTGTAAAATTAATACCAAATGCGTACCCACAAGAAGCACTTGTTTCAGCCCCAACTATTTCCGTTGCACCATTTCTCTTGCATCATTTCCGTTGCATCATTTCCGTTGCACCATTTCCGTGTGCAATATCCTTTGAATTTGTCAATTTACTCCCAACCAACCGCCGCTAAAGAAGTTTCACTTAAAAATGCGCGCTCGATTACAAACACTTTACTATGACAACCTTAATTAATTCTAATTTAGTATCTTCACTAGAGTCGCTTCCATCAAAAGGGCTTGATTTGAGTATCCATTCTTGGAGCCCAGAGTTCCTAAAGCGAGTATTTCGTTACGTGAATCTAACAGGACATGGTTCAATAGGGCTAAACCACGATAACGTTTGCAGACTGGGAAGCATACAAGCCTGACTTGAAAAGCTACAAAAAAAAGCAGTTAGAACTTCGAAACGTGCTATATTCCACTAGGCTGGAGAGAGACCCAAGGCATGCACGTACTCCCAAATTAATCCCAGACTTTAGACCCGTTAGTCTCACGTCGTTCCTCCTCAAACATTTTGAGAGGATAGCGGCGGAATATTTACGGGGCGTGATACCAGCTCAGCTTTCCTACACTCGCTTGTCAGGTTGGTGGGAAAAGAACTTACCAGATAAGGAGTATGCTTTGGTTGCTTTTATAGATAGAAGTGAATAGAAGACGCCTTTAACAACATCAATGCAAGCGCCATTACGGGTGCGTTGGTAGATTTTGGTGTTGACCCTAACGTGGCTGCTCTGATTGAGACTTTACTTGTCAGGCGGAGGATAACGGCTAAGTTAGGCAACACTACATTAAGTAGACAGGTCTGCAGAGGCACTCCTCAGGAAGGGATTCTCCCACCTCTTCTCTGGAATTTGGCAGTGAAATCCAAGCTATTGCTGACGACCTGGCAATTGTCGTTGAAAGCAAATACCCAATGAAAATTTTGCCCTCTAATATGGCAACACTTAGAAACTGGACAGAGATTATGGGACCCGGAATAAACCCCGCCAAAATTGTAGTAATTCTCTTCACAAGGAAACATAGGCTCCCTACAGTCTCCCCGCTATGTTTCAAAGGTGCGCAGATTCCTTTTAAGGAGAATGTTAATTATATAGGACTCATAGGAAGCTAACGTGAAAACCTAATATAGAGGAAAGAGTTAAGAAGGCCAATGCATCATACACATGCAAACAAGCGGTCGGAATCAGATGGGGGTTAACATCCCGTATTGGCTTTATACTTCTGAAGTCGGGCCTATACTACTATGTGGAACACTTTTATGGTGGCCATCAACTCAAAAGACGAGTTAACTAAAACTTCTGGGTAAGGTCGAAAGAACAGCGTTTTTATGCATCTCGGGCTTTAAAGAATACCCCAAATAGAGCGGCAGAAGTGCTAACAGTTTGCTTGCAGTAGATCTGGCAGGGAAACACGTGGTATCTGCTTCGGCGCTCACTCTAAAAGTTATGGCTCTATGGAAAGATGGGCGGTTCGATCACGCTGCTTTACTCCATTGTATGGGTAGTTATAACGAAATCAATGAACGCCATCAAATAAATGTACGTGGTAATGCTAAGATCAAAGGTTGTGAAGGAATTCCTGGCTAAATGATATTAACACCGTCCTCAAGGTCAGCCTCATATGGGTTCCGGATCATAGAGATAATGAAAGAAATTTCAGAGCCGATGCAAATGTAGCCAGGAAAGGTATTCATCCTCCACTGTATGAAAGCATAGGTAAGATTGGGTACCCATGACAACTTGCAAATTAAGGACTAGATTTAAAATCATTCAAGTAGTAGTAGCTTATGGTTAGACGAGGGTACTTTTACAATAACTAGGGTACTATGGCCGCAATTTGATAGAAAAAAAACCGAAGAACTGCTTAGCCTTTCAAGAGAGGACATTTCGATGATCATGGCTTCTGTAACCGGTCATTGGTTATTAGGTAAGCACACGTCGGGATTAGGACTATTCTCCAATGAACGAGATGAGGAAGAAGAAGAAAAAGTAGAGCACTTTTTCTGTAGCTGCACAGCTTTAGCTAAGAGCAAGGTGGAACTTATAGGTAGGCACTTTTTTAGCTCTCTCTCACGGCAATATCCGCTGTATGAATCAAACCAACCTCACGCTTCATAAGGGCTTCAAAATAGTCACTGATGTTCCCGTGTTTGATAGTGGTATGTATCACAATAGAGCTGCCAGATCAACCTAACCTAAAGTAACTTTAAAAGCTGACCTGATCATAAGTACTGTTAAAAATAAATTGAAAATACACAATTTAACAAACGCCTGATTCTAGGGTACATAACTGGATCTCGTATGCCGGGTGACATATCTTGGAGTTGTGCTGAATCCCAAACTTGTTTGAGGCTAAACAATGAGGAGCGAACAGACTGGTTCTCTGTGGCCTTGTACACAGCTAAAAGAATGCTAGGTACATTGAATGTACACGGCTATAACCCGATTCCTACCCATATGGAGCGCTGCGCGGTTAGCCAACCCTACCTAAGGATTAAATAAATAAATATTTGTGGTCTTGAAATTTCGACACAAATGGAGCAACGTACTCCTTAACATAGCCTCTGAAGATTTAGAATACCTAGGACCCACATAAAACTAGGGCACTCACTGAAAGGATCGGCATATCCTTTAAGTGTTTCCGCCGCCAATGGCAATGACTCGGACTCAAGGAGACAGTGGCGTACTTTATCTGCGAGCTTCAGGTCTTTGCAAGACTGTGGCTAAAAACATTTGACTAAATATTTATAGAAATCGATGGTCTTCTGCAATAACGACACAATTCACAAATCAAAAAATAAAAACTTTTACTACTGTTAAGTGGCTGATTTCTCTAATCCTTGTCTAATCTATTTATTGTCCTTACTAAAGTATGTAGTAAGGATTACTCCAGTAAATGGTAAGAATTAGGCGTGGATTAGACAAGTATTAGAGACATCAGCCACTTAACAGTAGTATAAGTTTTTATTTTTTGAATTTTGAATTGTTTCGTTATTGCAGACGACCGTCGACATATAGACATCCTTATTTAAAAGTTTTACGAAAGCAAAAACTGCAAACTTTTTATTGGTACAACTAATTGGATTGACTTGATGTAGATTCTAAAGTTAAAGTTCTCATTGAGTTGCTAAAATAGCATTATTTATTTACGTAAAAATTTCATTGAAAACAAAAAAAGTACAAATAAAAGAGGTTGTTGAAACAAATTAACTTTGCAATGTACAATATTAAGCTGTCTCTCCCATTTATATAATGCCTTCCCCTTTGCCACTCATTGTACATATTTCATTGCAACAAATTGCGCCAGGTCTTTGGCAGGTCATTTTAATTGGAAATTGTAATTCGATGCGTGCTTAAATTGACCCTGTAGGAAAGAGCAAACCGAACACAACAACAAACTTTTATATTATAGGTGACTAACCCGGTGAAAGGGGGGATCAGGTTGCTAATATATATAAACAAAATATTTATTTTATTAAAAAATGGTGGGTAGGCAATGTGACCAATGGGAATCATCATTTACCACCATTGCGCTGTTGTAAGTCATGCATATGCAAAAATTTCATTAATTGTACAAAGAAATGTTTGCACATGCAGCTGATTGAGAATGTAGTATGCATTTAGGCGCTAGGGGTCGCCGCCTATCGAATAAAAATAAATAAATCTACAGCGAATAAGTGTTTGGTATTTTTTAGTAAATACTTAAAGTGTTTAAATTTAATTTCCAGAACTTTGCATTACTTTAAAAACTTATGTTAAAACACTTCGTAATGTTCCGGTTAACTCCTGCTCTACTCACCAGCTTATTACCTTCCCCACTGCTTTACGCAACACAATTTCTGCATTATTCAAGTCTACAATTATACCCTCGCTCATGTACACGCACACAGCAATCGCTTTATTTCACCTGAACATTTAGTTACGAAATTTTCAGAATTTCGACATTTTCAAATTGCCTGGAAGCTCGTCCGTTTTTGGCTTCTCACTGTCATTTGGTTTACACCGATAATTGGCATTGCAATCACTCCAACCATTCAACTGTCCACTCAATTACGTGTCATTGTCAGTATGGACGTCATGATGCAGCGATTGTAGCAAATTATTGTGCGTCTATTTTTGGATGCACAGGCAGAAAGTGTGGTTGCAATTGTTGCGAAATTTGTCAAATGATGCAAATTGAGATGAGATATACATATATGCATGCATGTCACATTAAGCTCATGTATAACAATAAAGTATATGTGTATGTATCTAAAAGTTATAGTCAAAAATGGTAATATGAATGTGGTTAATACTGTGCTTTTATGTGAAACATAAAGCCTGCAAAATTGTGGAATTGTAAAATCTGCAATTTCTTAAAAAAAATTATGCACAGGGGTAATAGTAATTACCTTTGACTTTTGCATCATTAAATTAATGTTTTCGCTGTCTTTATCTTACTATGCATGAATATTCATACTCATATTCATATTCATATTTATTTATCTTATTTTATTTTGTTCACAAATTCTCATTCAGGTTCCTATTAATTTCCATACTCTTTTTCATATTCATATTCAGATTCCTACTCATATTCATATCCATATTCATATTCGTATCCATATTCGTATTCATATTCACACTCACATTCCTATTCATATTCATATTGATACTCACATTCATATTCATATTCATACTCACATTCATATTCATACTCGTACTCATATCCATAATCATACTCGTAATCACATTCATACTCATATTCATATTCACATTCATATTCATATTCATATTTTTTTACATTCATATTCATGTTCATATTCATATTCATAATCATATTCATATTAATTTCAATATCTATTCTTTTCATATTGACATTCATATTCATTTTCATATTAATATGCATATCGATATTCATATTAATTCCCATATCTGTTCTTTCTCATATTCAAATTCATATTTATATGCATATCCATATTCATATTCATATTCATATTGGTATTCATATTCATAATCAAATTCGCATTCGTATTCATCTTCGTATTCATATCCATATTCATATTCATATTCACATTCATATACATATTTATTAAATTCATATCCATATTCATGTTCATATTCAAATTTATATTCATATTTATCTTTATCTTTCTATTCATATTTGTTTTCGTGTCCATAATCACATTAATATTCCTATTTATTTCCATGTTCTTTTTCATATTGACATTCATATCACTTGTTATCTTTATCAATTTTGATTATCGGTGTCGATTTTCTAACTATTTATCTACCACTCTCATCGATTTTTGTCCGACATCCAGCGCATTACTGAAAGCCTATACCTCTTGAAGGCATACACAACGCCTGTTGTAAACAAAATGTTTCAAAATATTTTTCTTATAAACAAAGCTTTCATTTCACCATTACTTTGTAATTGTAGCAACTTTTGCTCTCTTCTTTTCCCCTTATCATCTTCTTAACTTTATAAAATCTCCTCCTTCTTCTGATTTTATGTGAAATGATAGCTACTCTCAAAGAGCGCAACTACTTTTAATTAACAGCCGCAATATAAACTTTTCAAAACTGCAGCTGTACACTTTTTATACTTACTTTTTTTATACTAGAAATCAAATATATGTATTTCTGGCAAGTTTTCTCACTCCTTTTGGCCTCACAGCCAATAAGGAAAATTTTTAAAAAGGAATTACAAACAACTTTTGTGTAGAATCCTTATGCCGGTACTTACATAAAAATTGAAGAGCTGATACAATTTAAAAGCTTAAAAGTGGATGAGGCAACTTTTTGTCTGTGAAGCCGTAGAAGTAGCTGTAGTTAAAATATTTTATTTTGTAAAGAAAATGGTAAAAGCAAACAGCAGATGGCGAGCAGATGTTGGGTAGCAGCAATGACGGAGAAAAAAGTTATTGTAGCTGGAAGTGAATGAATGGATGGGGATGGGTGCAGCTGTTTTAATACTAGGCGCAGAGTAAACTTAATTAGAATTGTTACAAAAAACAACAGTATACACATGCTTACTAGACATATGCAAGTGAAAAGAAGACACTTATCTGGGCATTTATTTTGAGGGTCCGCTTAATTTCTGAAACTTCGATTCCCACCAGGGAACAAAAGTACGGCATAGGGTGAGTGAGGCGGATAAGCTTAGCTTTCATCAATTGCCTGGGTAGGAGTTGTCCTAGCTGGCAGTGCAGTACAATACTCAATATATTTACCAAAGTAGTCCGATTTATCATATTTCGCATGTACGCTGAAGAAATAACATTTTCGCAAGAAGAAGAGAAAAAAAATTTCTCACTCAAGACTGGTCTGCCACATCACCTGGGAGTAGAGCTCTTGTTAGTCGACTAGTCGACTAACCGATTAGTCGAATAGCAAAAGTTGTTTCAAAAAATAGTTGACTTCACCTAAGCGAATAACCGTTTCTTTTCGACTTTTTCAACTAACCGCTCACAAAACAACTCGTCCGTTCATTTTTGATTTTTCGACTAGTTGTTTTCTTTCAGTAAACCACTCTGATAACAATAATTTTATGGTGAAAAACGGCCTTTATTCGAATAATTTCGGTAGTTGATTTTCAGACTACTCAATAGTGACCGGTTAGTCGAAAGTGAACGGTTAGTCGAATTCGAGCGGTTAATCGAATAATTGATATTCGACTATCAACCGACAAAAAAAAGTGGATAATCGAATAACCGGATAGTCGATGTTTAACAAGAGTTCTACCTGGGAGTTAAATAGAGTTTTGGTTTCTAGATGTATCAAAAATTGAATGAGAAGATACTATAAAACAAGACCTGGGTCTGACCGAATTATCGTCATAAAAGACGTTGGCACTCACGGAGTCGTTGTATGATCACCCAAGGTTTCGCTTTGGCTGTTTTATGGCATTTGTATGGGATTTTGAAGGTCAACCTCTTGCAGATAAGAGATTTAGCGGCTTCAGAGATCTGAAAATTTAGCTGAAAATGCCTAAATGCCTTAGCGGGAGCGGCAGTATGCAAACGACCGCGTCCTTCTTCGTGGAGGAGGCATACGAAAAATCACAATTTTTCCTTTTTTACATTCTTCATTTATATATACATATCCCTCGCAGACCTGGGCCCCTTTTTCGTATGCACTGACAGGAGGGGTTCTCCCTTCAATGTGTGGTCGAATGGTTTTTCGCGGCAGAGTTTCTTTACAAGGATCCGCAACTTCTGCTCTAATGAAATCGGACGCTTTCCGGCACAGGTGGGTCGTCAACAGCAAGGCGCATTCCGGCCTGTACCTCTTTTGAGCGAATGATCCGCTTTCGACTTTGAAGCCTGTCTTAAAACAACCCACACTCCAGGATTTGTTCCTGTTTATTGAGACAGGAGACTTTGCTTTTGTTTGGGATCGCCGTAATCTGTAACTCTGCCGCAAGCGCATGTGAAGTTTTACGATTATGAGTATCATCTGTAGTATTAAAATCCGTGCGTTGTGCAGTTACCGTAAGGAATATAGTTTTATATCAAACTTCTAGAGTTTCTGTGTATTTCAGATGGTATTTTTTCTCGTCATCCCCCTACTGTCCGAGATGTGCTAATGCCATAAGGATCATTCACACCAAAGGACTTTAGTGAGCTTTAACGAAAAGCAGCATTTTTTTCTCCAGCTTCTCACTCTTCCTCCTTTCTCGATACCTACGCCCAATTATTTGTTTGAGCCAGTTCTCCGTTCTATCGGGCATGAATAGAGGATAGTACGCGGATGGATACTCTGGTAACAATAATAATAATATATTGACGCTTGCACATATGTTAGTGTTTGGCGGAGCTTCTCCTCTGATTTGTGGCGTGCGCCTTGTTGCTGTCATTCAAAGAGGAGGGGCCTGCAGTTCTACGCCTACGCCGAACGACGATTGCATTTTTATGAGAAGCTGTTTTCCGTGGCAGAAATACACTCAGAGATTTGCCATTGCCAGTGCCTAACGATTTTCGGAATCAATATGAGTAACAGTCGTATCTTTATGTCACGAAAGGAACCGTCCTTAAGGCCTTTGGATATCCATTTTTATCTGTAAAAATACACATTTTAAATCAACTGCAACGAAAAGTAACAGTAAAAGCAAAGACAATAGTATTAAATATAAAATTTAGAATTAAAAAAATTTTATGTTTGAGAAAATAATGTACCTCTGTACAAATATATGCAAAAAACTACCAGAAATTAGCAGGAAATTGAAAGCCAAAGAAAGAATGAGTGAGCATGGAGAAAAGAAGAAAAAGTAAATCAATGCTTGTAATGGAATAAGCAGATGTTGGGCTACCAAAATGTAAATATGCACTGTAAGAGACTACAAGGACCAGTACTGGGAATTGTCTAATGTGCGTGGCTGGTACGATAAATACTGTCTATGTATGTTTACTTGAAACAGAGCTCCTTACACAAACTACCAACTACATTTTGGCGCGCTTTTCATTAGGACACAGTTGGCGGGTTGCTGAAAGACAATGTACCTACTACAATCAATTTTCATTTTGCTACTACATACCTATATTTTAACCCCATCCACTTATGCCTTCGCCATGCTCTTACTTACTTTGTTCGTTTGTGTTCGTATGCTTGTTGTGTATACTGGTCTATTTATGTAATTGTTTGTTTTTGTCGCAAGTTTTAAATTGGGTTAGTTGGTGGCGCCAAGCGACACAGACAGAGAAAAACAACAGCAGCTGTGGCAATCTAACCAACAAAAACGCGGGCTCAACAGTATTCTTAGGTTATGTACATGCAAACAATTTCTAACTGTAAATAGTGCAAGCAAGCGCATAAGCGCACACACACATACAAACTAAAAGTAAGTAAAACCCACTAAAGGCAAGTAAAAGGAAACGTCTGCATGTTTTTATACGAACACAATGCGGTCAGATTTCAGACCCAAAAAAATATGGGTTGAGAAAAGGGTAGATAGGCGACGAATAAGGAAAATAGGGAAGGGCTGTTTGGCTGGTTAGTAGACGTGGTTGTGTGATAAGAATGATAGCTTCAAATGGGTGTGTACCAAAGAAAGTCTAAGGAAATCGGCAAAAAGGCGAGCATTAGAAAATGTGATTATTTAGCAAAAATTAAAAAGAGTAAAGTTAGAGGCGCTAAACGGAATGCTTACAAGCAAACTGCGCCGAAAGTGAAAGTGTAAATGTGTGGAGTAAGTAATGGCGCTAGCGAAGAATTACTGTTTAAACGAAGACAAAATAGAAGCACACATACATGCGAAGTCAAACCGATTAGTAAAAATACCAGTTCATTAACTAGTTAGAGCTAAAGCGACAATTTCGATATGGTTAAGAATTTTCAAATGTAAATTATTACAGTCTATGATTTCATTTGAAAAAAAAGCCTTAATAAATATTTGTACCAAAAAAATCCGCTGCCAAGGATTTCAACCTCGGATCTCTGAAATGGCACGCTAATTCGGCAGACGATACCGTCAGTTGGTATGATCCTAATAGTATTTCTACTGGTAGGTGCTGTTGCTTAACTGGACAATTGACGTTTTGTTGGACATTGCCATGCAAATATACCAGTTGCTAGCATGGCAGACGTACTGGTTGAACTGAAAAGCTAACTGGTAGTACTTTACATAGTTCACAACTGGTAGCTTACCCTGCAGGGTAGTTTTTACATGATTTTGTAGTAAATATATGTTTGTATGTATGTATGTACGTAGCGAAAAACTTTCGGTAAGAACGCGAATCCATTCTCATGCCATTTCCTTCATTTTCGACCTACTTTTCTTCCAAGTGAAACTTTGCAATTGAGCTTCAAATTTCATGAATTTATTAGATTAACAGTTGTAGCAATAACAACTAAGTAAATAAGTTTAATTAATTGATTTGTGTTCTTTCCTATTTTGGGGTTATTGAGGAAAACAAAGGAGTTCTTGTAAGGATGAGCTTAAGGGAATGGAGTGGGAAGTATTAGGGGAGGTTTGGGGTTTGGGTCTTTGGTTATAGCTGCGTATTTAAATCCCCTTGGCATGCAGCGATACAGCCTTTGATGCACAATTTAGGCTTTGCATGTATTTGCTGCTGATAAAATCGAATTACTCAAATTCGTTGTACGCTTAGCGTTGGTGAATAGACCAAGTCGCATGCGTAACAAATTCACAGAATTCTTGGTCTCATTGGTGAGAGACAGATGATTATTATCCACACTGGGGGGACCTGATTAACTAAAATTACGCTTAGGTCTACGTTTTAGCCGTGTCCAAAACAGCACGTCAGTTATTTCTCTTCTGTGCAAACTGACGCCAATTGGAAACGGCTAGTCAACCCAACACTTTCCCCACCTGGTCTTTCCAACGCAGAGTGGCCTTTCTCTTCCTCTGTTATCAGCACCGCGACCCGCGTTTAATTCTTTCAAAGCAGGAGTATTTTTGTCCATCCGAACGACATGACCTAGCCAGCGGAACCGCTGAATTTTGTTTCGCTGCACTATGTCTATATCGTTGTAGAGCTCATACAGCTCATCGTTAAATCGTCCTAGAGCGCGCTTAACTTCATCTAATTTACAATGAAACCATTTGTAAAGGTAGCCATCCTCTGGGAATCAAGATCTGTGTTAGTTCCTCTCTGGGGTTTTTGTAAACAGTTTGTTGCCTTAACAGAGTAGAGGAGTGGTTTAATTTAAATATCGTAGATTCCTTGATATGGTCCCTAGGGACGTTTTTGTGTTCAAATTAGTATTCTCTCCTCGTTTTAACTGCATATAACCTTTTTGTATTGTAATCAGCCTGCACTGTTTTAAATTTTATTTTAGAGCTTTAGAAGGAGAGGAAATTAGGTCTGCCGTGACTAGTGTGTAAGCCGATCGTGCAACTCTCTCAGTTTGGCTTCTAGACATAGGTTTTTGGTGTTCGGTGACCGCTTGAAAAGTATGGGTAGTCGTATAGGATGGTAATGACCTTCCTGGAATGATCTTCGATGTAACGAAGCCAATATAGCGTCATGTCTGGAATAAATCCAAGCTACTTGAACTCTGTTGAGAGATCTAAGGAACGTGGCTTGAAGTAAAAGCTGGCATGTCAGTCTCGGAGGGGTTAACAGTGAATCCAGTTTCTTTGGATTGTGCTGAGGCCATTTTAAAATGTTTTTCCATTGCTTAAAAGTATAGCCCTAACCATAATTAATTTAAGTATCTAATTAAATTTATTAATTATGCATGCTTATGTGATATAAATAACTATAAGCTAATTCAAAACTTGTATCTTTTTTTCTTTCCAGGTATGTATTTCCATTATATTTTCAAGGAATAGTAATTTATTAAACTGAACAGAGACAACAGTATAATGCTGTAAGTAAATCTTTTATATATTTTTTTTTCAAAAAGAAGAAGAGAAGCAGATAGCTTGTGAAAAGATTTACAGTTACTTGATGCAGCATATTATTAGCAAGAATTTAAATACGATACAAAAAGAAACCTCTCTGAAATTGTTTCACTTACTTTTGTGAAGCGCTTACAAACAACTGGTTTCCCCTTCGCCTTGCAATATTGCAAAGAAATTAAAATAAAATAAAATGTATACTTTAATCAACAAATCAGCTTATATGCAAATTAATATCTACAGCAATGTCCTTGGCTTATCACAAAATACCGCCTCTTTCATTCAAATTCACTTATTCTCCCTTTCTATTTGTGTTTGTCCTACTCATCTCAACTCGTCTCCCCCTTTTCGTACTCACATTTTTTACGCTTTTCAGCCACAAATTTAATTTGCTTACCGCTAATTTCAAACCCAAGGCTTTTTACAACAACAGTCCGCGGCCGGTCAATGGCAGGTTGGCCAGCCGTTAAATTGTGAATTGCATATTTTATGTAAAAGAGAATTTTATTTTTTTTCTGCTCCATCTTTTCTGCTGCACATTCATTTTGCCTAACTTGGCATTTTTGTGCGTATATATGTACGTCCGCGTGTATTTTCTGCAAAGCATATTTTTGCTTTGCCTGTTTCTTGTTTTTTGCGTGCAAAATTTCATCAGCCGTTCAGCCACACTAACCTGATTCGAGCGCCAAGTGGGCGCAAAGGTGGTCAAGTGCGGTCGTTTGACCCAGTTATTAAATTTTATTTGCCACTGAATAGGCTTTAGTATAAAATTATAATTTCCAGCCGAAAAATTTTAACAAACATTTTCGGTTTTTGTTCTTGCTTATTGCAGTTTTTAGAATGCTCGCTGCACATCTTTGTATGCATTGACAATAGGAGTTCACATATACTACATATGTGTTTGAAGGTAAAGTCTCTAAAGAAAGTTGTCGGAAAAAATTTGCATTTAGGCAGAGTTTAATTAATTAGAGCACCATTTTAATGTGAAGATAGGTTTTGTGTCTGCCTTCCCGAACTGCATGTGTATCTTTAGCTAAAGATTTTTACTGTTTGAAAGCATTATTTCTATAAACAAACACATCACGTGCATGATTCCTCAAATCATTGGCATTAGTTAAAAATTGCTTATTCAACTTGTTGCACATTTATTTCAATAAAATATATTTTTGGCAGCACATAGTGCCTAAAAGTATGCAACATAATATCACTAATCAAATAGTTTAAAGCAGAGGAGAGCAGCCTCGGCAGACCACTTTTGTAGTGTGCGTGCAATTGATGTCACTGTGTGCGTGCGAACAAGTCGTGTAGTTTAATCCCTGTGGTGAAAATTTGTAGTTCTGAACTGGTGCGCTTCTAGTGCATTTAGACCCAATACCGGTTTGGGATTAATCTCATTTGCATGCAAACAACTGGCGAGTTTAACATGGCAATGCCGTAGGAAGTATCAATTGCCCCCCGCTGCATCCCCTTTTCTATAGTTCAGAACTAGTCCTAAATTTTATAGCTCCGAAGCAGTTCCAAAATCAACAGACGATACAACAAATGTGTTTTCAATTTGAAATTAAATTTGTTTGAATGATTGTAAGAAATGTAAGTTTACATACCTTAGGCTATAGCTGAGTTTGCAGAGGTGCTTGCTGATATTGCTTAGATTCCAGAGAGAGGTCCCAAGATGTTAAATTTTTGTTTTGTGCTACCATACTATGAAAAAGCATCTGCGAAGTGCAGAACGGAAGCGTATATTAACGAAAAAGCCGCCAAACACTTATCTATGTAAAGTAAACAAGCGCCCCACTGCATACATTTTTCAATGGTTCCGAACTAGTTCTAAATTCGACAGATTAGTTCTAGTTCGTTCTGCGTCCCTTTTTCGAAAGTTCTGAACCAGTTCTAAATGCGTCACCTTAGATATAGATTTCTAATGAAAAAGTAAAATCAAATGTTTTTAAATGGTACCACATTTCGCTGATTTTGAACTGGTAGGGATCTAGTTACTATCGGACTGGTTCATTTTTGGCGGTTTCCCTACAGGGATGAAGCTTTCGTTACCTTCTCAAGCAAAGCGTGTATGTATGTATACGCGAATACGACGCGCAGTCGCCCGCCGGGCTGGCGCTGCCTAGCTGTGGTTTAAACCAACGTATAAATGCTTCATTCATTGTTACTCGTAAAAGGAAATTCTCGAACGTCATAAGCCTGATCCGCCGCTTTTCCTGAGCTATTCCATATATGCTTTACGACATTTCGTTTTATCTGGAAGATTAGGCAGTTTCTACGCTATTCGTGTGTTGTAATTAGAATTAGAGTGATGGCGACAATCCTACATAGTAAATATAATATTCAATGTACTAATATTATAAACATAAAAGATAGTGCGTGAGTTTATGGAGCTTTATATCTGAAAAATCTTAGAGAAAGTTACTAAAAAAAGTTAAGTTTCATGTCATTAATTAGTTAAATAAGGTAAATTAAAGATTATTTTCATGAAAATTTGGTCATTTTGATCCAATCATTTCCAAAGGGTTAAAAAAAAACTTTGATTCCGAATAAAGTGCCTCGGGATTTGTAGTTTATTACTCTTTCCTACATAGACTGCAAATTATTTTATTCATTCTTGAAAATTCCAATTTCAAGTAAGTTCAAAAGCCACGTAGCTGAGTTATTAAATAAAGAATCTGTAGTGCCCATAACTGAATATTAAAATTATCCAAGAACTAACCATTTCACCAAAATTACTATGTGCATAAGTATGTGTGTAAGGGTTGCGTGCATGCCACCTGCCAATACCAGACGATTGAAATTTCAACGAGAACTATGGGCAATGATTGCTGCAATTCGTTCGTCTACAACTCAGTCATAAAAATAAATATTTTTTATTTGAACTTCACATGCACCACTACAACAAAGAGGGAATGTTGCCACTTCAAATACATATGCGTGTGTGAATGGAACAACACGAAATTTTCGAATTGTGTTGCAACAGCAATTGTGGCAACTTAGCTACAAGCGGCAATCAAGCGAAATGATTTAAATTCTTTTCATTTTATTTCTTTTTTTTTCAAATATAAATTTGCAAATGTATACACATTTCAATGATTTTTTTATTGATTCTTCCTTGTTTGATTTCATTTCAATGATTGCGGTAAAAGTTTGCTGTTGAGTGCAGGCAGTGCAGTTTGAAATGTGGAAACGTTGCATTGTTATGTTGAAAAGTTATTGGTTTACATTTTTATATGTCAACAAGTTTCATTTTGCAATTTTGCATGCAACGCGGTAAATTTTATTGGTTACTGTTATTTTTGTTTGCATTTTTATATTTTTACGCACACTTAACGTTATTTATTGCTCCAACAAAGCTGTAAGAAGTGCTCAAAGCAAGGTAATTTTGCATGGAAAGCGATTTCAACTGCCTACATACATACATACATATGTGCGATAAAGTTAGTTTGCAATTGGAAAGGCTTGTTTGAAATTGCAGGTACTAAATTATTGAAATTGTATACATTTTCGAGTAGGTATGGAAAATATAACTTATTTGAATGGAAAAATAAAAAGCGTTAATATATTTTTATTTGGAAGTATGTAAGTATTGCAAAAAAATATGGATGCATAGGACTCGTGACACAGTGTAACAAAATTTAAATGTGGGATTATTTCCATTACAAGAATTATAATAGAGCTGATGCCTGGAAGTATGCAATATTTTTTCTACATTTTAAAAGGCCTACACTCTTGTTCTTTTTATTACCTTCTTACCTTCCTTTTATTAGCTCGGGATGTAACTATGTAATATTGATGCGCCTAAAAGATGCAGCGACTTCTATTCTCAAGTTACATACCTGTTGACAGTACGAATGGCAGTTATCATAGGGAGGTTTTAGTTTTTTAAACTATAATTTTATTTAATCTAATCAATATGCCTGTGTTAGCGGTGAACCACTTTACTCTAAGAATAGTTTATTTTACTTTCAAATACTTACTAAGTACCTATGTATTAATTACAACGTAGGAACAAAAAGTTGCGAACTTTTAGGCAAAATGTTTATATTTCTTAGATATTTTGCTTTCTGTAGAATGGTATAAAAAATTTGTCCGAGAATATCCCTGGAAAAATGTACGATGATTATTTTTATTTTATTTTTATTTTTTTTGCATATTTTAACCCTCTACTCGCAAAATTAGTGTCAAATCATCCCTGCGCTAATGGAAATAGTGCATCGAAATATTCTAAAAAGGTATTCCTACAAATGCTCGACCAAAGTATTTCGTTCAGATATCTACTTTATTTTTTTAAATTTTTTTTCAGAAGCCTTTCCGGCATTAAACTTAAAACTTTTTTCGTCCATAAAACAAAATTATGAACTGACAATGGGAATGCAAAATGGTGGTTTACTCTATGAATATAAGGCTTTCATCATCGATAAAAATATCGATAACAAAATCGATGACAAATTGGATAAAAATTTCTATAGAAAAGCCGATTTAAATATAGGTAGCAAAATCGATAAAGATATCGAAAAAAATCGGTAAAAATACCGATAACCGAATCGATTACAAAAAGCGACTAGAATATCGATAACGAAATCGATACAAATATCGATGACAAACTCGATAAAAATATCGATAAAAATCGATAAATAGTCGATCAGAAAACCGATGACAAAATCGTTAAATAATCGATAACAAAATCGATGAAGGTTAGTTACTAGTGCTGCTAGTTATTGTAGTTGGGTAATTTATCACATAATTTCTGTATAATAAATAAATATCGATTAATAATCGATAACAAAATCGATACAAATAGCGATTACATATTCCCCTTCACCACTTTATACAAGTAAAGTGTTTAAATTTACCTTGGTCTTAATTTCTGCATTTATCTTTACACATCTTTGTTTCTGTTTTTATTTGTACCTTTGTCTTTATCCTTTTCTTTATATATTTACGTAGCTCTTGTTTCAGCCAGAACCATTTCCGTTGCACCATTTCCGTGTGCAATTTCCGTTGAATTTGCATATTTACTTCCAACAAACCAACCGCCGCTAAATAAGTTCGCTTCAAAATGTTCTCCAATTATTCAAGATCGGAGCTTATATCTGGTATTGTGGGCATCGGAGTAGCTTCATTCCAATCTCGGCTTGATGAACAATTGGGTCTTAATAAAAATGTAAAAATGAAACGACTATCAGGCATACATTTTTGTTTTATGTAGCTTTTCATTAAACACTACGAAAAATGTGCTTTAAAAATTGTTTCACTGGAATTGGCTTTGTAAGCGTAGCTTCCCCGTGCGCATAGCAAAGTTAATATAAGTACATTTAGCAGTTTTTGGAACATTTGGAGTATATTTTCATCTTAAAAAAAATTTGTTTCAGAGTCTCAAAAAATATGTAGATATTTATTTAATTTCAGTATTTTTTTCAGAGAGAGCACTTGAATAGCAACCCTTAATGTCGTTTTTTCAAGTAAGTTTTAAATTTGGGTTCAAATAGCAGATCAATTTTAAAACCTACTTGAGAAATTGGCTTTTAATAATTTTTATTCAACTTTTGAATCTTTTCAATGTGACAAAAAGTCCCTAAAAGTATTGAAATATATTTTATCTATTGTAACTCTAGGAAAATTGATAGCACAATCTCTCCTTCAAATTTCTTTTCAAAGCTCCGATATTCTATTTTAGTTATGTAATCTACAAAAGAAGTGCTTGATTACTAGTCTTTTATTCCAAATAGTAAACCAAATGCATCTTTCTATCAAAGAGAAAGTTAGTAAAAGTAATTCAAATTACAAAAATTTTGCAAAAATAAAAATAAACGAAACAAAACTTTTCCTTTTCTAGCCACATATTCTCAAAGGTTCAGACTTAAGTATTCCGGCAGGCTTACCCTCATCCTCACCACCTTCACGCTTTGCGAATGACAACTTGATTGTATGTTCATTTCGGCATTTACAACAAAACCACATTGGCGACCACACCAACTGAATGACCAAGGCTGACAGCAACCCAAAAGCTTTTCGATTGAATAAGTTGTGAAGTTTTTGTGGGTATATATATGTAGGTTAATATTAGGAATTACTTTTGGGTTGGTTAAGTTGTGATTTTGTTTCTGTATATGTGAGTATATCTCTTTGACAGCGGAAAAGTTGCTTAAACGAATTTGCTACACTTTGGCAGTGATTTTACTTTTAAATAGATAGGTTTACAATATATTTACACTTAGATATTCTAGTGTATATAACATGTTTATATACATGGGATACGTTCTTATGTAGATACAGTGACACAAAAAAGTGATCGCGTGTTGATTTTTTTTATATTCACAATATTTTTGATTCACATTTTTTTGTTATTTTTCTATAACAAATATATTGTCAAAGTCTTAATAAAAACCATTGAATAACTTCAAACTTTATAAAAAATTTTGGAAAATTTAACAAATTTTCATCAATAGTTCAACTTTTAAATCTGAATCTTTAGAACAAATTTGGGTATGCCGTTGTATAGCTCATACAATTTTTGGTCTAATGCAGTGCAAGTTTCAAACGCCTACAAAATCACGTTAATTTTCGGGATTTCTTTTACGCAAAAAAAAAATGTAAAAAATCAACGCCAGTTTTTGTAAATTAAACTTGTTATATAAAAAAACAAAAACGCAAAAGCTGTCTCCAAAAAATTCTCACAAATCAACAAGATTTTTTAACCGGTTGAAACTTGCACTTCATTGGACTAAAATTGTATGGGCTATCTAGCTGCATACCCAAAACTGGTCTAAAGATTCAGATTAAAAAGTTTAAATTTTGATTAACATTTTTTGAATTTTCTTAAATTAACTGTGATTTACATATATGGGTTTGGTTAAAGCTCGGACGGTATTTTTATACGAAAAAAAATAAACAATTTGCTCAATAAACATCGCGAATATTTATTAAAATCAGCACGTGGTCACTTGTTTGAGTCACTGTATGTGTGCTGCGTAAATTAGACAGTTTCTTAGATCTTCGAAGGATTCTTGTAGGTAGTTCCAATATCTATACATATATTCCTAGGTAAATACCTATGCTCTAACGTCCGCTTATGGGAGCTTTCACTGTACGTATGTATGTACACAAGCAAATGTAGATAACTTTGATGCGCCATTGGGATTTTTCGTATTCTCCATTTGTTAATGTTAATCAGAAAAAAGTCAGACCTTTTTTTAATAGAAACATATTGTGTGCTGTCTTCAACTAACAATCACCTAAGCCAACAAAACACAATCAATAGCTTCATGAGCTAAACTTGGCGCTTCATTTCATCGATAAACTTTGGACACTGTTGATTTAGGTGTTAGCTTTAACTGCGACTGTGGGTCATGGAGGTTTTTCAAACTTTAGGCATGAAATTCTGTTAAGGAAAAAAGGAAAAAATGTGTTTCAAATACCTCAAAAAATTTAAATATTTTTTCTTTTACATTTATGCATGTAGGAACTATGTTTGTACAAT
>NW_023458555.1:38192771-38218645 GCF_013731165.1 Rhagoletis pomonella | reverse complement strand
GTGACATTCTTTCCACTGTGTCAGCAAAAAGCTTTCAACTTATTTTAATATTTAATACGCTAGCTTAACATTTCAATGATTCTTATTTTCAATTTAATTGATTCCTCTGAAATTATTCTTATCTTTCTCATTCTGTTGTAGCGCAGTTTTTCCACTTAGTTGATTACGAATCGATGTTTTTACTTAATATCCGCTTGCAACCTGTGCTTGTTTGTCTGCTTTGGTTTTTGTTGCTTTTCATTCCCTTTTCCATTTGCCTTTGACAGTTTTTTCTATAATTTATGTTTATAACTTAGAATCCTTGCTCCGTGTACTGTTGAAACACTATTGAATAATTCGCTAATAATAATTCAATTTGTAAGCATCTTAAATGATTTTCAGAACTTTTATTTAATAGTCAGAAGTTAGTGAAGGCAGAAAAATCGAATAGTTAATTAATCGGCATTTGATTATTGATGGCAATTAATCATACAAAATTAACCGATTAATCGGCCGTTTCATTAAAATTGAAAATAAATAAAACCAACTTTTTAATTAGATTTCTTAGAAAGATTCTGAATATGCAATGTCGATGGGAAATGAAATGTTTTAATTGTTTCAATGTGAGGGAAAAACTTTACCTAAAAGCATGCAAATGTACTTAAGAAATTTAAATTTTTTTATGTATTTAATTCGACTTATGGCTTCTTTATACGACGCCATGTCCAATTTTAAGGATCGATATTTGAATAATAGCTTTATGTCATCCACTGAAATTATTTTAACCATTCTACTGAATCATTTTTACCACAAAATCCTCTAAACAAATCCTTCCTTCCTTAAGATGAAAGCAATGTGCAATTTTGATACCCACGTTCTTGCGCGAGACAAGTAGTACATTTTTTTTATGTTTTTGCGATTATTTAGAAAACTAGTCGGTTAATTGTTCGTTTAATGGAACGGAAAATTTCTACACAACTAAATCGTTACCCGAAAGAAAATAACCGATTATAATAAATTTTTCGGTTAATTGTGCCATCACTTGGCAGAAGCAATTTAAAGCGTGGTCTAGATTTAAGCACACCATGGGCGAACTTAGCGCTCAGATTTTCGTTTGGCTTTCAGAGTAGATGTTTACATTCCTTGCTAAATATCGCGCATTTCAGCCGCCAATTTACTATTTACTAAAAACAACTGTGTTTGCCTGGTAAGCACTGCAGTATCTTTAAAAATAAATTCAATTTAAACACAGAGTTCCCTGAGAAGAACTCTTACATCCATCCCTCCACCAATGAATTCTTTCAAATTTCATATAAGTGTTCATAGGTTCCTCTTTCCAAGCACTATCTCCCGCCCGTTCATCATTAGAGCTTATGAGAGTGAGCTAAGAGCTCATCGATTCTTATCTAGCCATTCAGTGGCGCGTTATCGGGGATAAAGTTAAAGCCTCGAATATACTTTTTTTGAGAGCGTATAATATATCATAAATCTTGAAACAAAAGTTCTCATTAGGCACCGCAAAGTAAGCGGGCATTGGCTAGTTTTGAAATAAATTTGTAAAATTGTATATTTTATAAGTTTTTTGTCAATGTGCCCAGAGTTTAAGTTTAACTTATTGGGAAACAGTTGCAGCTCGAAAGCGGCGTTGATTTTTAAGAAGTATAGCCTTTACTATAAAAATGATTAAAAAATAAAAAATAACTAGATTTTTTCGACCATTGGCCCCCTTAACTCTACATTTTAAATATAAGAAATTTTATCTACATTTATTTTCCCCTATTGTTTGCTTCAACGACATACATACTTCATCCAGCTGCTTCAAATTGAATTTTCTTTCGATTCAAGCGAATTTCATACGTATAGGTTTATGGAGATACAAATTTTACATATTTATTTTGATTTTAAAGAGAGCTTTACTAACGAAGCTTAGGATGTTTTCTCGGAGCTATTCTAAGATTATTTGTCAGAAGTGGAGTTACTTTAATTTATAATTTAATTCTTAATAAACTCTTTATGCAACTTTGGATACATACATATGTTGCTACTTTCCAAGACAATTAAATCACTGCATGTAGAAAATAAAGTTTTTAGTAATCTTTGAAATGGTCTTTATGAAATTAATTAAATTATATTCTTAAATGAAGATACGAATATTTTAGTATCATAAATGAACTTATGATAGCTTTAGGTATCAACAAACACTTTAAGTGAAATAAATTAAATTGAAATTTAACACAAGCAATTATTTTTCATTTAAACTGTTTGATTTTCTGGTTAGTTTTGGCAAGAAATTCGTAGTATTGCTTATTTTAATAACTATTTCGGCTTTCTATTTTATATATATATGTATGTAGGTATTTGACAAAACCTATGAACTCATGAAGCTCACGGCATTTATTAACTGTACGCAATTTTTCGCCTTACCCTGTAATTAAAGCAGATTAAGCGATATTATGGTATTAAAGATTTAGTACCAAACATTTGCAAATTTTTGCTGAAAGTTTTTTTTCATGACAGTAGAAAGTCATAAAATACAGCAAGACTTGAAATAAGTCATCATCACGGTATTTAGAATTTACTGCAAATGAAGACTGCTGTATTTTGTTAGTATTAAAATTGAAAATATTTCTAATGATGATAAAATAATAAACATAGGATATTTTTCGGTAAAATTCTAACCGTTCAGAATAAAGTGCAAAAATTTTAAATTGTATGCAAAGCTAAGGTAATTTTGTATTTATTGAAATTAAGTTACTATCATCTGATGTTCGGGTGAAATTTTACCTATTATGAAAATCTACATAATCATGCAACTTCCATGCTGTTCTTTTTTCAAAAGAAATGAAATTTTGTATTTTTGTGTCAAATTTGTATATTCCTTAACTGTGAAAACGACTTCTCTCTATTGAGATAATTACAAATGTTAAAGTATTTTTCAGCATGGCTGAAATTTCAACCGCACAACGCCTACGTAAGTTCTTTGGTTTAAACTATTCCGCAACTGTAGTCAAAATTTATAAAATATATAGAAGTTGGACACAAATACACAAAATGTTATTGCTCTTGAAAAAAGTATAGAAGTTGTACTGAAATTAAAAATGGGTGAAATTTCACTCGAACATCGGATGAGACTGAAATGTACCTAATTGCTTAGTTACATATATATAGTATTTATGTACATACTTTGGTAAAACCACTGCAAATAAATTACACACTAGGTTTGTTTGGCTAGTCATTTGCATGCCGTTGTTTTCATCCAGCATTCGTTACCCGGCTTGTATTCGTTTAATTTAAAAATTATCCTGGTTCCCCAATATGTGAATTTCTCTACTAAGCAGCAGCAATATTTACATTCATTTTCGAATCATTCAGCTACCTACATTCTCGCGTGGCACCTCATTTAATTATCTCATGAATCCGTTCTGACCCTACAGGACCTATACACATAATCCCATGTTTCCGAGTATTGCTCTCTTAATTAAGCATGAAACCCGCAATGGAAGCTGCATAAAAAGTGAGGGCGGAATGATATTTACAGGGCAATTCTGGCTGAGAGAGTAAAAAGGTTTTCGTAAGTTGTTGTTATTCTAGCACAGAAGGCTCAGAAAAAATGCTATCTCATTTATCACTCGTGGGAAGCTATTTAGAAACGAAGCACTGTATATGATTTAACTCGCGTCGCCCCAACGGTCGCAGTGGCCAATATTTTCCCTTTTAGTGAATTCGCAAGAAAAAAATTTTTTTCTTTTTATTTTAGCATTATTTTAATTTTTTCTTTTCCTAATTTAAATTTAACTTATTTAATACTTTTGATTGCTTTAAAAGGGAAATACATATATGTATGTATATGTTTTTTTTAGTTTAATTTATTTAAAAAAAGTAAGTGCGCCATCCTGGAGAAGTGAAACTTATGTTATCCAAAATATCGATAACAATATCAATAAAAAATCAATAAATATCGATAACAAAATCGATAAATACCGATAACAAAATTGATCAAAATATCTATAACGCAATCGATAAATATCGATATTAAAATCGATAAAAATATCGATAACAAAACCGATAAAAAATATCGCTAACAAAATAGTTAAAAATGTCGATAACAAGTCGATAACAAAATCTATAAAAATATCGATTATTATATCGATAGGTTCCGAAAATATCGATATCAATATATATTCACTGAAATTTGTCGATTTAGCGATTAGAAGTTTTTGGAATTTTCGAAATATATCACGTTATCGAAATTTCATAAGTTTACGGAGTTGTAACTGGTTATCGAATTTTATAATTTTTTCAGAGTTTATAACGAGTTATCGAAATTAGTCGATAGCTTCCGAGAGTTATGGAGCTATCAAAATTAACCAAGTTATCGAAATGTATCGAGTTGTCCGAACTTTATAAATATATCGATTTATATCGATATATATATACATTTTTGAGTTATCGAAATTTGTCGAGCCTTCGAAACGCACAGTTACTTAATTTATATTCGTATAATTTTCTGCACTCTTAACGATTTACAGCGCTTTGTTACCATCGTAGAAATCAAACGTTGATGAGATTAAAGATGGGCACACCAATACAGTCTCATTTTGTCATGGTATTCGTGAATCGCGCTTAGTAACAGTTGCCACTTTTCTATATTGTACAAAAGTGCGTCTTTTTTTGCGCGTGTTAGAAAACGCTCTTACAGGCTAACCTAATATTCGCGGCTTGCGTTTTGGTACGCATGCCGTCGAATTTGTTTTTCTGCGTCACCCGAAATTGACTTGCGTGCGTTTGCATTTGATTTCATTGAGCGAAACGTCAAATCAAAATGTCACGCAGAACAAAAATTGGAAATTGAGTTAGCTTCATACGCACGCCGTTCAATTTCGGTTGATCTCATACAAGTTGCATGTGCATGAGAAATTTTTGACAATAAATTGGCGGCGGGCGTGAATATTAGGTTAGCCTGTTACAAATTTATATTTAATTTGTCTTATGAACATGAAACGAAAATAATAAAATATAATAAAAAAATAATGAATAAATAAATACAAATAATGAATTATGAAATTAATTTTTATAAGTACATATGTACGTGCATGAAAAGTTTTTTAATTTAATTTCATTAAACTAATGTTTTAAAAAATCATAGTTTATTCAACAACAAAATTCACAAAGTTGCTCGCGGTCATCACCTTCATATTTTTCATATTCCGGATGGAATGACAAATAATGTCGCCTTATATTAAAAGTACGATTCCAAGTAGTCGTATTATCACATAACAAGCATTGGGCGTTATTAGCTTTTTTTAAAACCAAAAACTGTAATTGGCACTCATACTCAGACATTTTGGGCATTGTTACATATATAGGTGGCAACCACGCGCTAACATTACGAATAAAAATATTCAACGGCGAAGCATAGTGTCACTCTCATGAAATCTGAAAGCAGACTGAATTGAAATTCGCTGCGTCGTTTCTGTATACGTATAAGCGCTGCGACGCAGACGCTACTCGCGAGTAGCGTTTTGCCCATCATTGGATTAAACGAATCCTTTTTCAATACATAAATATTTCGCAACAAAGCTTCTTTTGAACTTTTTGTTAGTCATGAGTAAATTAAATAAATTCCTCATTGCATAATTAATTACATAATTCCTACTCAGCCCGCTTTTGCTGCTCAATCAGCATTAACCGAAATTAATTTGCTACGGCACGCGTGGAAAATCAGGTAATCCCACGCAAAAAATTACAGTTTTATTAAAATGCATTGAATGAAAAAGTCTGACAATCGCATTTGAATAAACATGTATTTAAATAAAGTTGAGGCAAAAAGCAAATACATACATACATACATATATATGGTTATAAAAAAGGAAATAAAGTAGCTTAAGCTGTAGCGCCTAAAAGCATATATCAGCGGCATTACTGCATTATTTATAGCGGTAAAAAGGTTGGGCGAAAAAGATTTTTAATTTAAACATTTTTTATAGTAACAATAAAACTTATTTATGTACATATGCTTGGCATATTTTAAGGGATGTATGTATATATGTGTGTATGACAAGTATTGGGTTACAGGCATGATAAAAACATAACAAGGTATAACCGTTCTCTCAATTTGTCGGCCATGATTTTTTTTTGAAGTTTGCCAACATTTTAAAATCATATAAAAGTGAAAATAAAAAATTGAAATTGTACGAAATTGTTGTTGCTTGAGATTGAAAATGAAAATGTGTGTGTGAGTTTGTGAGTAAATTTAAAAATTAAATTGTTTGGAAACGTCAAGAATTTTAAAAGTGACTCTCAGCGGTTCTACCTTACTATATTTTTATCATGGTTACAGGTATGGTGTGTTTTAAGTAAAATTTTTTACATGGCAATGAGTTACAATAAAATAACAAAATACACATGTATATTATAATTCATTTTCCGCTCACCATTAGCTCGTGTCGACGACTCAATTAACGATGCACCCACCAACGATGTGACGCTGTGCAGTGGCGTATGCTGGAGCAATACATTAACGAGTACCAACCACCAGAGACAGCAGCTTATTAATCCCATGATGATTCGGCTGTGGGCAACAAACAAACGACAAAGCGACTACAACTAAAGCGCGTGTTGACGGCGACAGCTTAACAAGTGTACGTATCGAGTTATTTTTAAGCTACTACGCTGGTTGTTTTAATTTTTTTCTGTTTTCTGTTTGCAGTTGTATGCGCGCGTGGCTTATAGCAGCAGACTTAAGTGGTATTAAATTTTTATATGTACGCAAAAAAAAAAAGCAAACAATAGTGCAAAGCCAAAAAAAGTAAAGCGCGTTATAGAGTTTTTATTAATCTTTTGTTTGCTCCACACTTGACACTGTAAAGGGTATGGATTTCCACTTGACCGCCTAGGCGCCTGCAGTTATGCAATGTTTTTTGTTACACTGTGTTAATTTGTATTTGACTTTGTTTGCTTTTGCTGTTTTTTCGTTTTTATTTATTTAATTCTTCTTCGCCGTACACTTGACACCAATGCAGTTTGCTTTGCTGCTTACTGTTTGGCTATTTTACAATGCGCTACGTTTTAACGCCGCAAAGTATGCAAACACTCAAATCTAATATCGTATATTTACAACTATAGTATATACAGCTACGGGTATGTGTGCGTTGTATAACTGTACATATATCTTTTGTATTTATTTCAGATTTTTTTTTTTTGTACCACTTTTTTATTTTATGGCATAATTTTGAATTCGTACAGTTTGTTCACTCGCACGTTTTATTTTTTTCCTTTCTCTGTGTCTCTATTTATCTGCGCTGTAATGAAATTCTTTTGTTTACAGTTTCATATTTAATTACAAATGAAAAAATATTTGCATATTTTCGATTTTTTCTTTGTCATAGTGAAAAAATGTGAAAGAGTAAATAAACATGAAACTATAATTACAATGCCATTATTGCCGTTGCTGTGTTTATTAATGATTACACAATATTTTCATTTGTTCTACAACAAAAAAAATTGTTTTTTGTAAAAAATTATTTGTTTAACCATTATTTAGACTACAGCAGAGAGTCCTTAGGTCGACCAGTGAAAGCTTTCGGGCGATTCGAAAGAACTTTCAATAAAGTCAGGAGGCTAAAAAGTCAACAATATTTCTCGGTATAGTACGGTAGAACAGAACTTTTTTGAGTGGAAATGCAGAAAAGGAGTTAAGTTGCGAGGTCTGTAGAATCGAATGAGCCTCGTGGGTGATTGCCTGCACCGGTGTATTACCCGTGAGGTGACGAATGGCATGTACAATAGAGGGTCACATACATATGTTGTGGTCCACCTCCCATATGACCTAAGCCTAGAAAAGGTTCATAGGTGGCTCCGTCAGTCGCTGAAGTTTCATCTAATCGATATGGAATTCAGATAGAGTCGTAACTGAAAATAAGTATCAGAAATAGATTTAGGGTCCAAGAATGGACTCGATACCATTTCAACTGCAATACGTTTCTACAGAGACGAACAACGATTAGTAGAGTTCTCCGATCTCAACTGGGTTAGGTCATTAAAACAGATGCGCTGAGTAGGGACAAACTCCAGCCATTTCGTTTCGTTTAACCGGTTTTTGTGGCAATCCTAAAGATAAATTTGGTACAACGAAGGTCTGAAAACTGTAGCAGACTTGACTCCTACTTACCCAGACTCTCACTCGATATGCCGAACACATATAAATACAGCTTGTGAAGGCGTCACAAACGACAACCACTATAACTATACCCCAAAAATGATAGAATACAAGGTTGCGCTCATCAGAAAGGCTTTTTGAGTTAAATTTTTGTTTGACCTCACATTGGTGCGCGAGCGAGAGGATTGCACATTGCGAGAGGATTGCCAAAACGAAAGCAATAATGGAAGAAGAAGAAATTTTCCAAGAAAAACGTAAACAAGTTGTACAAGTGTGACGTCATACAAACAGTGATTCTGTCAAATTCACTGAGAGCGGAATATCGGTACCGAGATTGGCGCCACCTTTCTTCTTTACATCGTGCCTACATCCTTCTTCCATTAGCCATACCCAGCAAAGCAGCATGTTTCACTGCGTTTATTTAAATCTCTGTGTTTTCTTTCCGAAAAATATTGGTAGACTTTTAGCCCCTGCTGGTAAAAATGGTGGAAAATAAAATACTGCTAAAAATTTGGTAGATCAACCAATAAAGTGTTACAAGTCCGAGCACCGCGCCAATGGTCGATAAGTTCCTGGAGAATATAAAAAGGCAAAAGGATCAACTTTTACGGTTTAGGTACGTAAGTAGACTGCGTTTAACGAATGAGTAGAGGTGCATACTAATAATCGGTAGGACCCGCGTTTGCTTTTCCTTAAATCAATTCGCAGTTCTGAGTTGGTATACAACATTAGATGTCTGTATAACCTACCGGAAAGCCTATGAATTGTTCAAATCCTATATAAATAGATGTGAGACTCTCTCGTTTATATTTGAGAGCACAGCTAAGAACTCGTTTGTGTACACTGAGGGAAATAATGCATAGTAAAAATGAATACTTTATATTTGATTATCGTTTAAAAATGTTCGTATTTAAAAATAATATTTTCATACAAAATTTATTACGCACGTATTTGACTGTTCACATCTGAGTATGGATATGTAAGTGTACATACGTACCCCAAGCATGCAGAGCGCCGCTCTGTGAGCGGCGACACACACACATAGTACAAATCGCGTGCTGTGGTGTTGATGGATAATCAACATTTGAAAGTAAATTTATATGTCTGGGTGTAGCTGAGTGCGCAAAGATGCTTGCCACAAGTTGTTGATATCCGGAGATGGTCGGGTTCGAATTCCACTGCAGGCAACATGCAAATTAATTTTTTTTTTTAGTTTTTGTCTTGATTATTCACTTCGGGGATGCTTTTTCAGTATTAACGCGGTCATTTTAATATACGCGTAATTGAATTGAATATTTACCAATATACAGTACTTTCGTTGACGTTTATAGTAAGATCAAATACGTTTCTAATTGATTTTAATATTTTTTTCCCTCAGTGTAGTTGACAACTGCCAATCCCAGAGAATATACACATTTTTAAAGCGCCCTCACAGAGTCTCAGATCAATTTTGATAAGGGCCATAGCTTTAAAAATAATTCATAGGAGCATACGGAAATTGCTAATCTTAAAGAGAAACTTATATGCGCAAACTTCATTTTCCAAACGAAATTTTTGCTTGAAACCACAGACTTAGGAGAGAGGACAAGTTGAAGACGACTACGTTTACTAGCAAAAAAGATAGATTTAATATTTTGAACAGAACTTAGTTTCTTCTTCCCTTTGATGTTCATAATTTTCCCAAGATATTTTCATTTTAAGTTTGCATTGCGAATGAAAACAAAATTCAAACTTAAACATGGAAAATGCTACACATCAATTTTCATTGTCAATAGGTTGGTTTTTTTTTACAAATGAATAGACTTTAATACAAATAAAAAAAACTATAAAAGATCAACTGGTTTGTTAGTTTTTTCCTTGTTAAATTTAAAATTTTTTTTATATAAATTAAAGTATATTGGGAAAATTACGTAATCTAGAAAAACGGTATACAGATCTATAATCTCTACAGTGTAATTTGACACTCCAACAAGGTTATTGAGTTTTATACTACGATTTATTGTTAAGAAAAATGGAAAGAGTAGCAAAGTCGAATGCTAAAAGTTAGCATCGACGTGTAGAGTCAGCAGTGCTAAGCGCTGAGCTAAGCATACCACGCAAACTATCCTGGTTGCCTTTTCATTTTCTAATACAACCTATTCCTATCAGGTGCGGCTGTTTCGCCCTTAATTTAAACTTTATAAATACCAGTTGAGTGTCATAAAAAAAGAATCTGGTGTACATTTGAATGAGAGTTTACTGTACGAATGCAGTGTACAAAATTTTTTTTGTCAAAGCAGTTTTTATCATTAATTCTGCATTAACATTCCTATTGACTTTGTGTAATTTTGTAGTATGATGACTTAATTTATTTATATTTTTTTTTATAAAAAAAAGAAAGTATGTGGTAACAATTACATACATATATACATAGGTACTTCAATTACTATATTGACTGCCTTGCAATTTTTCTACTTAATTATTTGTATTATTGTAATTTGACAATATGCTGGTAAGATTAAATTTTGTTTGCCTACTGGTGGCAATTTTATAATTAATTTCACAAATTAACTGCCATTTTTTTATAATTCGTTTTTAATTAACTACACAAGAATGTAAACTACTTTTGCTTTGATTCAAATTGTTACATAACTTTAAAACGAAAGTTAATTTTATCAAGCATTAATTCGTAAAAACGTGAAATGCTTGAAAACTTTTGCAGGAATTTCTGAAAGGGGAATAAATTGCATTAAAAAAGTGGTAAAAATAAAAACTAATGAATTTTCGTTTATATCTCAATGAGTCCATTTTTCAAAGTGAAATTAATTTTAATAAAGTAAAGAATCGCAGTTATAGTATAGTTATATAGTTGTAGCAAAGAGTTGAGATGGACGATTTTTTACGTTACCTGCCCAAAGATGAAGCATTTAAAGCAGTCGCGACCACAATAAATCAAACGTGAGAAGCTCTCTAAAATGCTGTATAATAGACTTTATATGTATGTACACGCATATAGTAGATGATTTATCTGAACGTCATTGGTCTATAGGTTTTAGGCAGATACGATCAGTTTAGGACTTCTATAGAACGCTCGAATGCTTATAAGAAGCTTTACTTTTAGGTCCCACTGCTTCTTATTTAGAGATTTTTTGGACGAAGATTTAGCGTATCCATTGTCAGAACTCCACTGTAGGCCTAAGTAAAGAAAATTTTATTTAAACCAATGCCATTCAAAACATATCTCGCGAGAGAAATTTTTTAAAGCTTTATTTGGATTTATAAGGACACAGAGGGTGCTAGACCCAACAAGTGGTACCGTACGATAGCCTAAGCATGATCATAGCAATCAGCTTTTCTAATCAAATACATATATGGGCAGCTCTGTAAACGTTTGTTGTTGCCGTACCACAACGTCATAGCTATAACCTTAACAGTTCGTTTTTATTGAATTTTGGTTTTATGCCGTAAACATAAGTAGCTCTGAGATATTTGAAAAAGTTATGGCTATGGCATCTCTAATTGGGAAAAAGTTCTCTTTGATCATCAACAATAACAACATTGCTTCGCTCAAGAAAATTCAAGGTGATATTTGTTTAGGCACCATCTCTAAATGGAATGGGGCACACACTCTTTAGCTCGGTAAAGTAACTTAAACAACTGATTGAGGGTTAGACTGGTAGTGGGAAATCGGGTAAATTCCACTAAAACCAAGCCATAAAAAAAGGAAACGAGATTAAAAACTAGAGGAAATGAAAAAACCCTTAAAAATTAGAGGTGTTAATTTGAGTAGAGCGTGCGCTATCGATACTATCGACACGACTATCGATGGTTTCTATCTGACTATAGTTCTATCGTTGGTCAAACACGGTTTGTATGGCAGATATCGAACAAAGCAATGAAGTATCTGAACTAAAATCCAATTTTTGATTTTGTTTTTTTAATTAATTTTTTGTAATTTAATTAAAATTCATTGACGAATTAATTTCTGAGCGTTATTTTAAGTAGCCCTAGTAATTAGAGCAGACCTCCATGCCTCATAAGCTGAGTAAAGCGCTGAAGTCCTGAGAAACCCTAAACCTTTGGTGTGGTGGTCTACTTTTATATTAAACCGATACTATGGAAAAACTATCGACGGTTATAGGCCGTTACTATTGCCTTCCGATGCTCGGACTATTAGAGCCAGCTCTAACTATTACAGCTCCAATTTAGCGATGACTGTAACTGGGTAATGTTAAGTGCTCTGCTTCAATGAGTGTTGTGCCGGGCGCAGAAAATCATCTGTCGGTTGACTCAAAGTTGGAGGGTAAAGTTGGCGAGACATATTTTTTATTAATAGTCGTGGTTCAGTGCGTCTTAAAAGTATTTTTGTGTTGTTACTCCCTCCCTTAAACAATTATGGCCTCATTGATAAAAAATAAAATAGTTTAAAAGAGCTTTATGAAGTGAGCTTTTCAAACAAATTCTCTATTTATGAGGATTTTTTTATGAAGCTGGGTGTTATTTATTATATTTTCGAAGGTATTTACAAAGTAGGATAAATATCGGCTTTTCCCCAAAAATTTAATTATAATCTTTTTTAAATAGATGGAGCAAATTTTTGTTATAATTTGTTGCAAAAACCTAAGGTAAATTCTTTCTTGCCCATATGATTAGCATGTGCTAAGAAATATTTTTTCGCATTTTCTGACGCACGTGTAATTTTGAGTTGTGTCACCTTTGAAGATGGTGTGCAATATGTAGGTGACAACTCGCTTCAAAAATATTTTTGAAAGTAAACTTCCTTAAACCTCTTTAGTTTAATACCCATATTGCAATACTTAATTTATCTTATCAATTTAAACAGCAAAAAATTATTGACAGTCGCACTACGTAGTTTTATTATTGGTGCCCTTGGAACTGATTAGGGAATGCCTGAACTCACACTCAGATTCATCTAAATGCTTCGCCTTCTGTCTGTAAAGCTTATAAAGTGGAAAGACAAACCACATTTAAGAAGATGTCCCATATCAAAGAGTAGTCCGTGCATTGTTTCCATATAGGTGGACAATAAGTTAGCTCAGTGAATATTGAGTCAATATCTCATCATGCAAAGTTAGAGTACTCTTCAAAAATGAATACTTCGAGCAATGGATAATAATAAATGTCTGACGTGAATTCAAGCAGTGAAGCTATTGACAATCTTAAGGCAATATTGCTGCCAACTTATTTGAAATAATGTGAGCATCTCTAGCACAGTTGTGCTATTTTTCCGAGGTATATTGACGCGGGCCGCGATGCTGGGAACAGAGGAAGAGGAAGGCCTCCTCTGCGTTGGAAAGACCAGGTGGAGAAGGACTTGGCTTCACTTGGCATTTTCAATTGGCGTCAGTTAGCACAGAAGAGAAATGACTGGCGTGCTGTTTTGGACTCGGCCAAAATCGCTTAGGCGGTTACAGCGCCAAATAAGAAGAAGAAGAAGAAGATATTGACTGCTACCTCTTGACTAAACGTGTTGAACTACCAGACTACCTTATTTAATAAATCGCTGTTAATGGCTGGTAGCTGCAATCTCAGATAAATTTAAGTGAGTCGGAAAATTCAAATTAATTTCTGTTTCCGGCACGCGTACACGAGCGTTCGTAAATACTCAGCAGATTGAGATTTTGAAGGACTCTTATGTAGTATATTTACAACTGTACATGTGTGAACATACATACATACATATATATATATATATATATATACACATCGATATAGCAGATACCATATACGAAAATCCGTGTCGGCTACTTCTTGATTTCCTCGAATTACCTTGCTAGTAGACCGAAATAAATTCAAGGCTACCCCACATTCACAAATACTTACATAAGAATTTCGTGCGCCTAAAAGCTGACCTTCATTGACACATATGTAAGTATAGTAGGGTGGTCCAAAAATATGCTTGTGCAGAAGTAAAGTCGGAATTTTTGTGCTCTCACCCCCTAGGATTGTTCTATACCGAAAAAATACACTCCTTTTTTATTTCGAAACAAAAGTTTAAATGTAGTTTGTATGGTACAGAATTCTTGAAAATCAACATTTTCCGATCGCAAAGATCTGTGTCCTTTCAGCAGATTCCTCATAATAACACCCAATTATTTATTTAACCATTTTTTTGTAGTCACTATATTTTATAGGTCCGCCAAAACCCCCAAAAAATGCCTTAAAACGCAATGGAAAAAAAAAAATAGTTTTAAAATATAGTTAAATAAACAATTGGATAATGTTATTGGAAGTCTCCTGAAGAGAACCAAAAATATTCATTTTCAAGAATTATATACCATTTCTACGAAAAGTTGTTCCCCCATATAAAATACATGGAAAACTTCGAGCGTATTGAGCGACATCTAAATATCATTTGATATCAAAATAAAAAATAAGCGTATATTTTTTCGATATAGGATTGTTCCTAGGGAGTGAGAGCATTAAAATTCCGACTTTACTTATCTTGGACCACCCTAAAGTACACACACACACACACATACATACACATAAGCTCAACAATGATATGGATATAAATATCATCTGGAGCAGACATCACTTTCACTTGGCAGCTACAATTAATAATAATGAACAGCTGCGAGATTGAAAAATACGAAAGGAAGGAAGGAAGAAACTCACTCGGAACAAAGTCATAATAAAAGAGACACAAAGAGGGTTAAGAACGAAAAAAGAAGAATAAATTCCCATAATAATAGAGTTACCGAAGCTGATAACTGTTGGGCAATTGCCGGTAAAGACCAAGTCAGAGCTACATTTGTCGAAGAAAGCGGAAAGTGAAATGAATTTAATAAACAATGCAATGAAAAAATCAATGGAGAACCAAAGAAGCGTTGGAGATTGATTTTCGATTATAGAGAAATGAAGCTAATGGAAAAGTAATAAATATTTATGCAGGTTGTTGATCAAAATAATTACATAAATAGAAAGATAGAATAAATTGATGGCAGGAGTAACAAGAAATTGATGCAATTTTTTGTGGCGAAAGCAAATTTTGCAGATAAAAACCACAGATTAAAATCAGGCCAGGAAAATAAAGGAAAAGTGGAGTGGAGATGTTAAGGAATAGATATTATAAAGGATGTAGTAAGTAACTAATCGGCCTACTAGGATCTAAAAGGCAAACGCACAAGCACCAAATGATGGAACGTTGAATAAGCTAGGAATGAAAAGCGTTTGATGTAAGAACTGCACATACATATATGTAAATGCGAGTACAAACGCAGACATAAAAGCCAACGAACGTGTAGACAGATATACAAACAAATGAAATGCACGCATACATCTACAAATAAACAAATAGACCGACAGACAGACAAACAAACAAACAGTGCTAAAAGCAAAACAGGCGACAGACCAAACAAAAAGTCTGCATTAGCACACAAACAACAAATCAAACGCTGTTTGTTGCCACAAGGATATGTGTGGTAGGACAATAGAAAGGACGAGCATGCTGTTAAAATCGAATATGCGAGTAAAATTTGGAGACTTGCGTAAGCCCCCCAGTTGAAAAACGCTGAGATTAAATTGTTGGATAGAGAAGAGCACATGTTCGCGGAGAATTTGAGCGCGAGAGTGGCAAAAAAAAAACAACGAGCAATGAACGTCAGTTATGAACAGTTGAAAGCTCAACTATTTGGCATTTCTTAATTTTCCGCAAACGCCTGTCGTTTATTGTGCGCATTTTTTTGGCAGCAAGCGCCAAGGATGGCAGCGCTTATGTGGTCGGCGTGTGTAAATGTGCGCATTGCCTACTTTTAGGCAGCAAGGCGCGGCAGTAGAGATTTTTTTCTTATTTTACGGGAACTACAAATTGCTGTTGTGTTTTTTTTATGCACGCACTATAGATTTTTCTAAAGAACTAAGATTTGTTTCGGTTGTGGTTTTGCTCTTATAATTTTTTTAGGATAAATAAAAAAATTTTACACCAATAATAAAATATTTTATTTAATAAAAGTTTTTAAAAAAACAAAGCAGAAAGTTAGATAGTCTGATTAGAAACTGTCTTTTGTTGTTTTCCCTTTTTTTTCAAGACTTATTTCAAAATTCTAATTTTGTGAGAAAACGTAATCGAAATTTGATCAATTCATACAGCTTAGTTATCTGTTAGACTGAATACATTCTCCTTATCAAGTTTATTAATTGTATGATGAAATCTCCAAAAACTCAAGTTTTGAAATACTTTACTAAATTACTAAACTTGCGATAAAAAATTAATTATTATCAAAAAAATAAAGAAAATACAATTTGAGTATTTTTTATTTTTATTTTTTTATTTTTGGAAACAGGCACAAAACAACGCGTACAGAAAACAAATCAGACTACATGTTGTCCAATGTATTGTTTTTATGTTCCTCTTGATCTATTTTAAATCTGCACAATTTACGAATATAACTAAGCAGATTTTTGGGCTTCAAAGAGCTCAGGTTTTCGTCTCTCAACACATCGCTGCCAAAAGCATCATATCTAATCATTGCAAAGATGACAGATAAGAAAAAAATATGTTTAGCCATCTCATCCTCTTCACGGTAGGAAGAGCAAATGGGGTTACCATGCATGCCTATCACATGCCACGAGAAGCGACCAATCTACAGTCTCACAAGCTGTCTGCAGTCCAATCTGCACAATGAAAGCAAATACCTAGCGCGAGCCTGCATGCATTCGCCTAACTGGATCCTCTCGAAGCCTCGCTGTTATTGTTGGGTGAAATATTACAAAGTCTGCAGTTAATAAAAGTTGCTTCGATGGTTAGTTAGATGCCTAATCACCAGCTGCTCCCGAGTGACCTTGTACCCAGAGAAAGACAATTTCCTTATGCTTCCTAACATAATTTAGTAGAGACCTTTGTGGCTGAACCATTCTGGAAGCAGTTAGAGCGCTGACCAATACATTGAGTGCAGTTCGTCACAACAGCCACGTCAAATTCTGCATAACCACCTAATTTCTACCAATTAGACCATGACCTTAAGTATTACTAACACTAAGAGGTTTACTCTGTGTACCTTCTTAGATATCGAGTGGCGGTTTCGATAACAATTCTTACGGTTCTATCTTGAAGGCATCGGGGGTGGAAAAATCTATAGAACCTTTTAGTATCAATTAGATCGATGCCATGTTACGTGAGCACGAAATCACATCCTCTATGCGCAACATTCAAGTGGCACTTAAAACCACCAAAGGCTGCCCACAGGGACGTTATTTTCATCCTAGCTTTGGCCTCTCGTGGTAGACGAGCGATCTTAATCAGACTGCACCACGATGTCTTTGGATACGCAGATGACCTTCCAGTTATAGTTACACCAAATATTCGATAAGACTGTCTCAGACGTTGCGAGTACAACTCTTTTTCAAGCAACAGCTGCTAGGAGGAAGCTGTAAATTCGACTCCGTAACGACAACTTCTACACATATAAAGAATTTGTATACAGGTATTCTTGGAAAAGATGCTTAGGCAGAAATTTCCCAGCAAAAATATAAGATCGCGAAGATTTAACAAGCCGGCCCGCTGCTTCTGATCTCAGATACATAAGTGTATTGATACACAGACGCTTCAAGAATGGAAGACAAAGCGGGTACTGATTTTTATGAACGTGGTACAAAACTTGCATCTCCAATGGTCAGATGAAGCACGACGTTACAGGCTAAAGTATTATCTTATCAATGTTAACCTGTGTCAAATTAAATCTTCTTAATGAATTCAAGGGCCATTTTTCCGTTTTAGACAATCAAAATAAAATTTGTTAAATACTTCTTGACCCGCTTCACCTTTTAGCAATAAATATGATAACACTGTGCTGGATATAAGATCACTGCGAAGTCGAAGGTAACCAGGTCGCCAACGAGTTGCCACAAGAATAATTTTCAACTATCTCCGTGGGACTGGAACAACTGTGTGGAAATAGTTGGTATTCTTCGAGAGTCATAACGGCTGAAAATCGTTAGCGTTTTCAAGTGCACCGAATTGGTGTGACCATATATGTAGTCAGAATATCAGCTCTGCCTTGAAGATGAGCGGACTTTACAACACATTTTTTGTGCATGTCCGGTCTTGACTGGGCAAGAAAAATTTGTTTATTTAAAAACTAATAAAAAAAAAAACAAATCTTGCAATTTTTTAACTCAGTAAACAATGTGACCACATTCAAATAAATTCGCCACAAAAGTTAAAATTATTTTCCAAAAAACATTCATAGATAAACATAAATGTACCTACATAGCTTAAAAGCTAAATATAGTTAAGTTTTGTTTATTTTTTTATTTTGACAATTTTATTACGAAAATGCATAATTAAGGACTAGAATTAAAAATCTAATTTTTTTTACTATTTCTTGTGAAAATTTTTAAATTTATTTAATTAAAAAAATTACCCTAATTTTTTTGAATTCAGATTTTTGTTTTTAGACGTACCTTGTTTAAGTACTTAATAACATTTCAGCAGGATGGAAAGACAAGGTGGAGAAGAACTCATTTTGCATTTAGAATTGGCGTCAGTTGGCACGGACAAGAAACGAAATTAAGAGTTCTTTATATTTTTTTTTATCGCTCGCTGTTGCGTTTCTCAAAGTCTATTCAATCATTTTACAAAATTTCATTTAAAATAATTTTTTTTTCTTACCGTCAAATTTTTTTGTTTACTCAATTAATTTGTTTGAATTTTTATAATCGATATATTTTAATTCTTGTAGTTATTTAGTGGCACACACTTTATGTACATTAGGATGGAGTTATTTAATTTCGAAAAAAGTGTATGGCATATTCGAAATCTACAGAATGACGCTTGACCCGCCAAATTTTTGAAAGAAAAATCAGTATATTATAATTTTTTCCGAACGAAATTAATTATTCATATAAAAAAAATTGTGTTTTATTTATACTGCCTTTCTTTTGAAAATTGGGAGGGTCAAACGTCATTTTTGGTAAATAGTTAGAATAGAATTACTTTCTCCGAAAATTTTGCTCCGAATAAATTACTCCGCCCTAATGTACATATCTGTGTCCGTCAATTAGAGAAACCTAAGTTGAGATAGGCTATTTTTCCTTTAAAGCGATATTTCACCGGGTTTCAATAGGTGTAGTTTAAGATTTCCTTATAATAGGAGCCTCATAAAAATATAAAGTTTTTTAAGGGAAACTTAATATTTTTTTTATTCAAAGTCAAACCTTCAAAAGTCACTTAAGCTACTTTAAAAAATTCTATTTGCATTTTCAAAAAAAAAATTCATGTTAAAGGTTATTACTTTAGCAAAACCTTTTTCGAAAAATTTCCCGCCTAAATATTTTGTTTTTGGGTTTTCAAAACGTAGAACTAGTAGTAAAATCGTAAGGGCTTCAGAACAAATATAAATATCTGCGTTTATTTTTCATGAATTTTTAAATATTTTATTTTTTATCTACTTTTTATTTAAAGGTATATTATGGGTACATATACATTTCTCATTTCAAAGTAGTTTTATGAATTATGATATTTAAATATTTTTGTAATTGTTTTTATACCGGTCTAGTTGTTTGTTTTTATTCATTTAGTTTTTTACTTAAATTTTTACTCATTTATTTGACCCTAAAGTTGTCGTTCATTTACGTGCATATCTATTTAGAGAGAAAACTTTTTAAATTTCATTTTACTTTTATATTATGAAACGCATTAAAGTGGCATAGAATTAGCGGCAATAGCAAAGAAATAAAATAAAATTAAAAGCCGTTTTTTATACAGGTTTCAAAACTTATCTGCCTTTTAAATACATTTTTTAGAACAAAATTTGTGCTTAAAGGGCAGATAAATTTTAAAACCTACTTGAGAAAATGGCCCTAAATTAAATTAAAATAAATTATTCACTCCTAAGGTAATTTTCTCAAGTGACTTTCTTAGTTTATATGCTGTTTGAGCACATTTTTTGAGAACAAAATTCGTGTTAAAAGTAACTTGAGAAAATAGGGCCTAGTTTTAAGTATTTTAATGTTAGTTTTAATTTGTTTTAATTTCGCTTCGTTTGCAAAGAGTTCTATGTTTTTTGTGTCTATCTCTAAGTCAACCCTTTTTCTTGCTATGCTTTTTTTGAATTTCCAACATCCACTTAAATGTATTATACTTGGTTGATTTTTATTATTTGCCGCACCTTTTTCGTAGCTCACAGTTTCAAGCGAATATGTCCATTACTTTGTAAATTCCACGCAGGATATGTTTGTTGACATCCAACACACGCGCAAACTCACGCACCAACAACAGCAAAGGAATTCGTAGTAAAGACTTTGCTGCAGCTTGCACACTATTGGATTTTCACCAAATGTATTTCAACATATTGGCTAACAAATTTTTACGCAAACACACTCAAGTATGTATGTATGTAAATATATCCTGATTTTTAAGTTTAATACAATAGTTAAATGGTTGGCCCACTAATTTGCCAAGTTCGCTGAAATTAATTTTCACAAATTTCCACGATTTTTGATAAAACGAAACACGAAATTTTCACCCGCTTCGCACGTCCGTTTCAATTAAAAGTTCGCTGTTAACTAACTGACGCTATTAACTGTAAAATCGAGCAGTGCGGCAGAGCAACGAAAATGTCTCAGCCACAGCCTCAGCCTCAGCCTCCTCAGCAATGGCAGCATCCAACTGACCAACAAATCAACCAAACAAAGCAAAGCAGCCATCAGCCAGACAGGCAGAGCAAAGGATGCTGCAGTAGCTGTAAGACGTGAGAGAGCAAACGGATGAGAGCATCTACCAAAAAAGTCTCCAAAGGAAGCTGGAGCTCTATGTTGGGGAGCACCAGCCAGCATCCACTGTGCGCCATTGCGATTGTGGAGCGCCAGTGAGCAGACCAGACAAGCAGAGAGATGCGAGAGTGCTCCCACAGTGAAATATGTATGTATTAACACTGCATTCGTTTCTTATCAATTCAATTGCAACGCTGTACATACATACGTACTCGTATGTGCCGCCCCTGCCGCCTCTGCCGCCTCCACTAGCTCTGACGAAGCTTTGTTTTGTTGATAGTAGTTTGTTGATTCGTGCGCCTAGTTGTTGTTGCTTCTGCCTTTGTTGCATGGTTTGCTGCGCATATTGTTGCCATTGTTTCAACTACATTTTGTAAGAGTTTTTGTAGGATTTTTTCTTTTAGTTTTATAATTTTTTTGTTTTATCTTGAAAAGCTCAGTCGCTATTTGATCTCTCTCCCATTTCTCTCTCAGCTTGCTGCTGGGGTTTTTTTTTAAAGACACATTTATGCTGTTGCGCAAAAGCAGTGCAGTTGCATTTATTTTTTTGCAATGGCAGTCTCACCTAGTTGATATATTTTTTGCTATAATAATATTGCATGCGATTTTTTTTTTTGTTGGTATTTACACATTCATTTATTAAAATTAAATTAAATTGACCTTAAGTAACAGTTTTAAACCTTCTGCGACAAACTTTCTTGCACCCCTTCTACTGACATCTTTGGTGCAGCTGTAGGTACCACTTGGTGTTTGCCTTGTTTTTTAAACTGTAACCATAGTCCATTATATTTAAAATATAATTTTCTTTTTTTATATCTTATTACATTAAACGAGCAATTCTTGTATATATATATATATATTCATAAGGTTCTCGGAAACGACTCTAACGATTTTGATGAAATTTTGTACACAGATAATGTTTTGGATTCTAAGGTTATCGGAAGAGACATTATCTCCGAGAAGACTCGTACAAGCTAGCCACCTATTCGAAATTAGTTAAAATTTAATTAAAACATCATAATAGGGGTATCAAATGGAAGGTATTTTAAAGACCCCTAATTCAAAAAGATTTTTTAAGGTTGCCACCTATTGTGAATCGCATATTTATTTAATTTTTTGTTTACAAAAAAAAGCTAAAATATTACTATTCATGGGTACCAAAACAAGGTTCTTAAACAATGCTTTCTCTATATATAAGATGTTATCTCTTAGGATAATAGTGTAAGGTTGCCACTTATTTCCGATTATACACAATTTATCTAAAACATCGCAATATGGGTATTAAATGAAAGGTATTGTTGAGAACTTTGGTCAGAAAATATTTTCCATCAGGATTGCCAGGGTTCTATGTAATACAAATTTTTTTTTTAATTTCAATCGACATTTTTTTATGTATACATAGTACACTTATGCTCAAGATATGTACCATTCATTCCAGCGTATTTCGGAATATGGTTTCCACCTAAATTTTAGACTAGAGAGGAATTTACTTAATAGATATCGAAAACCTATTTTTTGTTTATTTCCAAAATATTTTTTTAAAGCTATCAAAATCTTGAAAACTTTAAAAAGTACATATATGCACTCCGGGCAAAGCTCGGTCAACCTGGTACTGTATGATTGTACTAGATGTATGTATGTACTATATTTGTATATTTTAATATTACTAGTTGCTGATGTTACAAAAGAGTTTAAAAAATCCTATATTTTTCATAGAGATATGCTTGTGGTACAATTGCACCAAGGATGTCAGTGAAGGTATAGGTGAACCTTGGCCACTCCCATCTAAAAACAAGTATGTAATGCAAACAAAAATCCATCAATTTATTCAACGCACCACAGTCTTTCGAAAGACGAAAAAAATAAAAATAAAAATAAAAATAAAAATAAACAAAAAAATTTAATTACATAAAAAAATGTCATTGTTATTGTGGCACCGAAATATTTATTTTAACAATCTTATTGGGCTTTTTTCAATAAAAACCAATAAATAAAAGAAAATAAAATTTAAAAAATTCAAATAAAACAAAAATAAAAAAGGTGTTTTAAAAGTCAAAGCAAATTAAACAAAAAATATTTTTCTTTTTAAAATAATGAAATCTAAAAATTAAATTAGAAAAAGAAATAAATTAACTCAAAAAGGAAGAAAACAGTGCTTAAAAATTAAAAAAAAAAATATATTTTTATCTACAACACAAATTCTAAAAATTTAATCAAAAAAAGACAAAAATAATCACGTAAAATCCTAAAAATTTTGTGAAATAAAAAAGTATTAAGTAAAGCTTAAACCTAGTTGACGGCGAACAAAGATTTATACCAAGTCAAGGACTGTCACTTCAGCATTATTCCTCAAAAACTCTTTGGGGAATGTACACCCGCAAACATAGTTGACCGCGAAAATAAGTTTACGCATCTTTCTTCAACGTCAAAGAGGTTAATGCGTTTTTCTTCGCCATCTGATTTTTTATGAGTCTTTTTTCGCGGTCAACTTTTGAGTTCGCGCCTTTGTTACATTCATATACATTCTTTTTAAAGCAGTAAAATGTAAAAATTAAAAGGAAATGAAATTAACAGAAGAAAAAAAATTTAATTAATAAAAAACAGAAAATAAATAAAATAAAATTTAGGGCCGAATTCACATTGGCCCTTACTCAAATAAAGACAATAAGGTATAAAAATAAAGAATTAAAAATTTACAAAAAAAATTAATTAATTTAAAAAAGAAAAAAGCGTGGCAAAAAACTGAATCAATCAAAATTAAAAATTAATATTCTTGTTAAAAGAATTACATTTAGAAATTTAAAAAATACTAAATTAAGAAAAACTAATTAAATTTAAAAAGGAAAAAAATGCATAAAATAAATTTCTAAAAACTAATTGAATTTAAAAAATATATATTTTTCTTTATAAAATAATAAAATATAATAATTAACTTAAAAAAAGTTAATAAAAACAAAGTAAGAAAAAATTGCCCGAGAACTTGAACTTGGTCTCTCTCTCAAATGGAATGCGTGTGCTTTGTTCACTCAGCCATTGCGACAAAAGGGCTTTCTCTGAAAATATATTTTCGGTTCATTGGTTTTTTTGTTTGTCTTATGACTTTTTACTATCTTAGCCAGAATTGACCTGTTAGTATTACAAGTTTGTGTTCAAACCCCAAATTGATACATCTGTGCCAAGGTTGTAAGAGAAGAGCTGTCCAGCCACATTCTTATACAATAGATAACCATAACTTGGAAAAGGTATACAATTTTGTGGGCCTTGGTATCACAATGGATCCTAATCCTAATTTTGATCTTCTCATTAATGTGACAGTCAATAATACCAAAGGTGTATTTGCATTTGTGAAACGATGGTCAAAAGAATTTAGGTACCCTTCGTTCGGTGGTTTGGAATCCAAGGTATCAAATTTACTCAGACAAGACAGAATCAATTCAAAAACAATTCCTACCTTTTGCTTTAAGAAATTTTTACGTTGGGATTCTCAATATAACCTTCCGCCTTATATGCGTCGATTAAAGCTAATTAATCTTCCTACACTTGTCAGTCGCAGGGAAATACCTGGTACAATTTTTATGATTAAATTACTGACAAGCTCAATTTCAAGTCCGCTTCTTCTGGGTGAAGTTCGATGTTGTCACACAAACTAGACCTACAATTTTGCGCTGACTCCGAAGAGCGATTGTTTTTTAATAAGAAACTGCTTTATATGATGGAGAATTTCGAGTTTTGCTTTTTTATGTTGGTTGAAGACTGGGCTCGAGCCCAGGCCCTGCAGAATGGTAGCACCCACTGCTAACCACTACACCACAGCTGCCAGAATAACCACAGTATATTGCTGAAAAGTTTTCTGATCATTGCTTTGGCAGCCAGAAACTGGCATTAAGCGAAATTCCTAACCGACAACACTGGTCAACAGTGGATTTGGTGCGGACGAGCTATGCCCCGATATTGACTATATGATCCAAGATTCTCTGGGAATTTATCAAGATTACTGTAGTTTACTTGACTTATAATTTCCCAGAACGTTTTTAGTAACTTCAATAACCTAAGTCCACGAAGGGCGTTCCAAAACGTTCGTTGAACATAAAAAATAAGACTCCTTTATTAATGCTATTTGAAGGCCATCGGAAATCCTAGCGTCTTATAAATTATTTTATCCAAGGGCGCAAAATAATTCTATCCCTTGAAACTAAAAGTGGATTTCTGATATTCTACCAAACCCATTTCCACATAAAGCCTTGCACATTTGAATAGAAAACAATAGGGCTGTTCAAGATCTTGTGCATATGATGTTGCATTTGCATATTTCGTTCCATTTGTAAATTCACAGCTATAAAATGCAAACGGTTGCCATGGTAGCAAGCATAAAATTAGCAAATGCAACTACAAATGAAAATCCAAGACCATTTCCACAATATCCTGAAGGGCTTCTAATAGGGCTTCTATTATACTTTTCTGAATGAAAAAAATTGTGTTTTTCCATCTAGAAGTCAATGGTCCTGCAGAACCTTTATAATGTTCTAGACCTTTTATCAAATTACTTTGTTGTTTCGACCGAAAGATTTTCGCTTTGTAGACGATATTCCTTTGCAATCACTGACACTGCTCAATTCATTGCGGATTTCTTCGAATGATCGGTTATGGATGGAAAAAAAAATTGGAAAACGTACTTTCTATGAAAGCGTTAATGGCTTCTTAGGCGATTCTAAGTCTGTTTAAGGCCCTCCGCACATTACGCGACCGATCATAGTAGAGTAACCATTTCATCATTCCGAAACGAATACATAAGGAATCGACTTCTGCACACTTGCGTGCCCTATATCAACGCATACCAATTAAACAATACACGGTGGTCGGAGAAGCCTTGTTCTACGCCAAAAAATTAGAACGGCTGTTACGATTGCAACAGAACTGCGTGATCGTAGTATTATTGTAATGCTAAATCCGAATATGCCATACAATTTATAGTTCGACAGTTAGGAACTGTCAAATTAACTGCCAATTTCTCTAAAATTAAGAA
>NW_023458555.1:38107318-38107771 GCF_013731165.1 Rhagoletis pomonella | reverse complement strand
AAAAATGGCTTAAACTTTTTCATTGTATCGCCGTTCCCATTTATGTACATTTCCTTTTTTACAAGCTTTATTTCCATATTTCTCTGCCACTCATGCCAATTTTCATCTGAAACGTTTCATTTGCGTTTTATTTGAAAAGCCTACACCACTCATTCCTTTTGTTTGCAATTTAACTTTTTGTTTTCCAACTTTAATTGTTCCCTTGATGAAGTTTAACATTTGTTTATTTTTATTGCACTTAACATACATACTACTATTGTTGGATAATGGAAAAAGTAACAGAATTTCTAGCTCCAAATTTTTGTGCGATTAGCAAATAAACTATAATCTTTCATCATATTTTTTTAGTCAAAATAGATTGGCTATATCTAATTTTGTAGTAGAAAATATTTAAACTAAAAGCTGATTAGAAGAAATAGGGTAAATTATATGCAATAGCTTCCCCAATATTAT
>NW_023458555.1:38093043-38107218 GCF_013731165.1 Rhagoletis pomonella | reverse complement strand
GGGGGGCAATTGACACTTCCTACGGCATTGCCATGTTAAACTCGCCAGTTGTTTGCATGCAAAAGAGATTTATCCCAAACCGGTACTGGGTCTAAATGCACTAGAAGCGCACCAGTTCAGAACTACAAATTTTCACCACAGGGATTAAACTACACGACTTGTTCGCACGCACACAGTGACATCAATTGCACGCACACTACAAAAGTGGTCTGCCGAGGCTGCTCTGCTCTGCTTTAAACGATTTTATTGGCGATATTCTGTTGCATACTTTTAGGTACTATGTGCTGCCTAAGAGTATATTTTATTACAAAAAATCTGCAGCAAGTTGAATAAGTAATTTCAAGCTAATGCCTATGATTTGAGTAAACATGCTCGTTATGTGTTTGTTTATAGAAATAAAGCTTTTAAACAGTAAAAATCTTCAGCCAAAGATACACATGGAGTTCAGGAAGAAAGACAAAAACTGAATCTACACATTGAAATGGTGATTAATGAAATTCTGCCTAAATGCAAAATTTTTCCGACAACTTTCTTTAGAGACTTTACCTTCAAACTCATATGTAGTATATGTGAACTCCTATTGTCAATGTATACAAAGTTGTGCAGCGAGCATTCTAAAACCTGCAATAAGCAAGAACAAAAACCGAAAATATTTATTCAAATTTTTCGGCTGGAAATTATAATTTTATACTAAAGCCTATTCAGTGGCAAATAAAATTTAATAACTGGGTCAAACGACCGCACTTGACCACCTTTGCGCCCACTTGGCGCTCGAATCAGGTTAGTGTGGCTGAACGGCTGATGAAATTTTGCACGCAAAAAAAACAGGCAAAGCAAAAATATGCTTTGCAGAAAATACATGCGGACGTACATATATACGCACAAAAATGCCAAGTTAGGCAAAATGAATGTGCAGCAGAAAAGATCGAGCAGAAAAAAGTAAATAAAGTTCTCTTTTGCATAAAATATGCAACTCACAATTTAACGGCTGGCCAACCTGCCATTGACCGGCCGCGGACTGTTGTTGTAAAAAGCCTTGGGTTTGAAATTAGCGGTAAGCAAATTATATTTGTGGCTGAAAAGCGTAAAAAATGTGAGTACGAAAAGGGCGAGACGAGTTGAGATGAGAAAGAGAAATAGAAAGGGAGAATAAGTGTATTTGAATGAAAGAGGCGGTATTTTGTGATAAGCCAAGGACATTGCTGTAGATATTAATTTGCATATAAGCTGATTTGTTGATTAAAGTATACATTTCATTTTATTTTACTTTCCCTGCAATATTGCAAGGCGAAGGGGAAAAAAGTTGTTTGTAAGCGCTTCACAAAAGTAAGGGAAACAATTTTAGAGAGGTTCCTTTTTGTATCGTATTTAAATTCTTGCAAATAATTCTCTGCATCATGTAACTATAAATCTCTTCACAAGCTGTCAGCTTCTTTTTTATAAAAAAAATTACTTACAGCATTGTACTGTTGTCTCTGTTCAGTTTAATAAATTTCTATTCCGTGAGAAGATAATTGAAATACATACCTGGAAAGAAAAAATGATATAAGTTTTGAATTAGCTAATATTTATTTATATTACATAAGTGTGCATAATTAATAAATAATAACTATGGTTAGGGCTATACTTTTAAGCAACGGAAAAACATTTTAAAATGGCCTCAGCACAGTCCATAGAAACTGGATTCACTGTTAACCCCTCCGAGACTGACATCCCACCTTTTACTACAAGCCACGTGCCTTAGATCTCTCAACCGAGTTCAAGTAGCTTGGATTTATTCCAGACATGACGCTATATTGGCTTCGTTACATCGTAGATCCTACCAGAAAGGTCATTACCGTCCTATACGACTACCCATACTTTTCAAGCGGTCACCGAACACCAAAAACCTATGTTTAGAAGCCAAACTGAGAGAGTTGCACGATCGGCTTACACGCTAGTCACGGCAGACCTAATTTCCTCTCCTTCTAAAGCTCTAAAATAAAATTTAAAACATTGCAGGCTGATTACAATACAAAAAGGTTATATGCAGTTAAAACGAGGAGAGAATACTAATTTGAACACAAAAACGTCCCTAGGGAACATATCAAGGAATCTACGATATTTAAATTAAACCACTCCTCTACTCTGTTAAGGCAACAAACTGTTTACAAAAACCCCAGAGAGGAACTAACACAGATCTTGATTCACAGAGGATGGCTACCTTCTGTGAATTTGTTACGCATTCGACTTGGTCTATTCACCAACGCTAAGCGTACAACGAATTTGAGAAATTCTATTATATCAGCAGCAAATACGTGCAAAGCCTAAATTGTGCATCAAAAGCTGTATCGCTGTATGCCAAGGGGATTTAAATACGCAGCTTAAACGAAAACCCTAAACCCCAAATCTCCCCTAATACTTCCCACTCCATTCCCTTAAGCTCATCCTTACAAGAACTCCTTTGTTTTTCTCAACAACCCCAAAATAGGAATGAACACAAATCAATTAATTAAACTTATTTACTTAGTTGTTATTGCTACAATTGTTAATCTAATAAATTCATGAAATTTGAAGCTCAATTGCGAAGTTTCACTTGGAAGAAAAGTAGGTCGAAAATGAAGGAAATGGCATGAGAAGGGATTTGTGTTCTTACCGAAATTTTTTGGCTACGTACATACATACATACATACAAACATCCCTGCAAGAACAGTGACTATCATTTGACAAATCATTTGATGGGCAAGACTGATTGAGATTTCTGTCACTGGCTACCTACAAGTTTCTATCAAATTCTAAAGGGCAGTGTGAAAAATCTGATGGAAACTTTCGTGTACGTGTGATGCTTCATCTCCTTCTGGCATATACGTTTTGGCATAATGCTATACTGCTCACTCCCATTGAGTTCGGCATTCAGATTTGAATCATCAGTGATGTAAATCTTCGACAATTATGAGTGATCAACCTTGATAGAAATATAAGTCAGCAATGTGCAATCAAATTTGATGTAATAACCGATCATTCATGACACATCAAGTCTGACAGGTTTGCCTATCATTCCTGATTATTCACAGCTGATGTAAAAATTCGTCAAGTCTGATCTCTCACGCATGATTAGAAAGCTATCATTAATGACACATTTAAGACATATTTTTTTTTCTTTTATTTTCATAAAATCTTAAGACCTAATTATTAATCATTAAAATATTAAATGATAAATAATTAATGTCTTACGAACATCAACCAGTATGAGTTTGTTCAGTGGTTTTCTCTCCCATCTTCCGTCCCAGTTGAATTGCAGCAATGTTTCGTCCGTAAATAAATGTTTAATGACGCTGCCTACGTCCTCAGACACACCTTTTGTTTTTGATATACGTAATTGACCTTTGAAAAATGTATGTACAGCAATTAGAACGTGAAATATGTATTCCATAATATAATTCATTATCATGGCTTGTGCATACTCTGGATCTTTTAATTTTGTTTCTATTAAATCCACAGCGCAATAGGACTGCAGTGGTAGAGAACTAGCGATGTGATGCAATTTTTTAATATTGGATTCGTAAATCCTTTTTTCTTGCTCATGGCGGTATTAAAAGCTCTTTTATTCATTTTAAATGAAATATTTTATAAAACTTATCTTTATTTTTCCACAGCACTTTAAGTTTTGAACATCTTTTCGTTTTGCGTCTTTCTTTTTTCTGTTGATGTGCGCATTTGAACTTCTTCAGTACCAAGTACTTTATAATACGGTTTTATTTATTACGTTTATATATAAAAAGAATGTCATACCACAATGGAAACTTTTATTTTTACTTACTATTGCTATGAGCGGGGTCGAATAATGATAAAATTAAAATTAAACTAATTAAGTTCAAAATTATATCCAAGTACTCAGTACTCGACATTATTTGGCAGGTACAACTACTTTTGTTGCGCACAAAATGCAGCCCTAGTGAATCTTGTGGTTACTATGGCAACCAACTACCGTTACTTCTATCAGCATTGACACTCACTTGATCGATCAAATGACAGTCATTCCCTACGGAGCCAAACTGGCATATAAAATTTTGCATATGTGTTAGTTTTCGTTGAGAATGTGTTAGAGTTTCTGTCATTCGCGTCTTGTAGGGATATATTTACTACAAAATTATGTAAAAACTACCCTGCAGGGTAAGCTACCAGTTGTGAACTAGAATACTACCAGTTAGCTTTTCAGTTCAACTAGTACGTCTGCCATGCTAGCAACTGGTATATTTGCATGGCAATGTCCAACGAAACGTCAATTGTCCAGTTATGCATCAGCACCTACCAGTGGAAATACTATTAGGATCATACCAACTGACGGTATCGTCTGCCGATTCATCTCTCGTGAGATAAACAGAGCAACGGACTAGCGAGCTATTTCAGAGATTCGAGGTTGAAGTCCTTGGCAGCGGATTTTTTATGTATTTTTTCATTTTTTTATTATAATTTATGAACTAAATTTGTTTTAAAAGAAAACTATTTTTTTTTATGAATTTCACTTAATTTTTATGGTACAAATATTTATTAAAGTTTTTTTCCAAATGAAATCAGTAGATCTATAAATTTGTAATTTATATTATATTTAGACTGCAATAATTTACATTTGAAAATTCCTAACCACATCGAAATTGTCACTTTAGCTCTAACTAGTTAGGGACCAGGTATTTTTACTAATCGGTTTGACTTCGCATGTATGTGTGCTTCTATTTTGTCTTCATTGGAACAGTAACTCTTGCTAGCGTCATTACTTACTCAACATTTACACTTTCACTTTCACATGCAGTTTGCTTGTAAGCATTCCGTTTAGCTGCTCTAACTTTACTCTTTTTAATTTTTGCTAAATAATCACTTTTTCTAATGCTCGCCTTTTTGCCGATTTCCTTAGACATTCTTTTGAAGCTCTCATTCTTATCACACAACCACGTCTACTAACCAGCCAAACAGCCCTTCCCTATTTTCCTTATTCGTCGCCTATCTACCCTTTTCTCAACCCATATTTATTTGAGTCTGAAATCTGACCGCATTGTGCTCGTATAAAAACATGCAGGCGTTTCCTTTTACTTTTCTTTAGTGGGTTTTACTTACTTTTAGTTTGTCGGTATGTGTGCGCTTATGTGCTCGCTTGCACTATTTACAGTTAGAAATTGTTTGCATGTAATCTAAGAATACTGTTGAGCCCGCTTTTTTGTTGGTTAGATTGTCACAGCTGCTGTTGTTTTTCTCTGTCTGTGTCGCTTGGCGCCACCAACTAACCCAATTTAAAACTTGCGACAAAAACAAACAATTGCATAAATTGACTAATACTTATACACAACAAGCATACTAACACAAACGAACAAAGTAAGTAAGAACAAGGCGAAGGCTTAAGTGGATGTGCTTAAAATATAGGTATGTAGTAGCAAAATGAAAATTGATTGTAGTAGGTACATTGCCTTTCTGCAACCCGCCAACTGTGTCCTAATGAAAAGCGCGCCAAAATGTAGTTGGTAGTTTGTGTAAGGAGCTCTGTTTCAAGTAAACATACATAGACACTATTTACCGTACCAGCCCCGCACATTAGACAATTACCAGTACTGGTCCTTGCAGTCTTTTACAGTACATATTTACATTTTGGTAGCCCCAACATCTGCTTATTCCATTACAAGCATTGATTTAGTTTTTCTTGTTTTCATCATGCTCACTCATTCTTGTTTTGGCTTTAAATTTCCTGCTAATTTCTGGTTGTTTTTTGCATACATTTGTACAGAGGTACATTATTTTCTCAAACATAAATTTTTTTTTAATTCTAAATTTTATATTTAATACTATTGTCTTTGCTTTTACTGTTACTTTTCGTTGCAGTTGATTTAAAATGTGTATTTTTACAGATAAAAATGGATATCCAAAGGCCTTAAGGACAGTTCCTTTCGTGACATAAAGATGCGACTGCTACTCATATTGATTCCGAAAATCGTTAGGCACTGGCAATGGCAAATCTCTGAGCGTATTTCTGCCACGGAAAACAGCTTCTCATAAAAATGCAATCGTCGTTCGGAGTCGGCGTAGAACTACAGGCCCCTCCTCTTTGTATGACAACAACAAGGCGCACGCCACGAATCAGAGGAGAAGCTCCGCCAAACACTAACATATGTGCAAGCGTTAATATATTATTATTATTGTTACCAGAGTATCCATCCGCGAACTATCCTCTATTCATGCCCGATAGAACGGAGAACTGGCTCAAACAAATAATTGCGCGTAGGTATCGAGAAAGGAGGAAGAGTGAAAAGCTGGAGAGTAAAATGCTGCTTTACGTTAGAGCTCACTAAAGTCCCTTGGTGTGAATGGCCCTTATGGCATTAGCACATCTCGGACAGTAGGGGGATGACGAGAAAAAATACTATCTGAAATACACAGAAAGTCTAGCAGTTTGATATAAAACTGTATTCCTTACAGATGATACTCAAAATCGTAAAACACATGCACTTGCGGCAGAGTTACAGATTACGGCGATCCCAAACAAAAGCAAAGTCTCCTGTCTCAATAAACAGGAACAAATCCTGGAGTGTAGGTTCAACACGCTTCACACGCTTCAAAGTCGAAAGCGGACCATTTTCTCGAAAGAGGTATAGGCCGGAATGCACCTTGCTGTCGACGATCCACCAGTGCCGGAAAGCGTCCGATTTCATTAGAGCAGAAGTTGCGGATCCTTGTAAAGAGACTCTGCCGGAAAAAACCATTCGACCACACATTGAAGGGAGAAGCCCCCCTGTCAGTGAACACGAAAAAAGGGGCCCAGGTCTGCGAGGGATATGTATGTATATATAAATGAAGAATGTTAAAAAGGAAAAATTGTGATTTTTCGTATGCCTCTTCGGCGAAGAAGGAAGCGGTCGTTTGCATACTGCCGCTCCCGCTAAGGCATTTAGGCATTTTCAGCTAAATTTTCAGATCTCTGAGGCCGCTAAATCTCTTATCTGCAAGAGGTTAACCTTACATACAAAGGCCATAAAACAGCCAAAGCGAAACCTTGGGCGATCATTCAACGACTCCGTGAGTGACGATAATTCGGTCAGACCCCGGCCTTGTTTTATAGTATCTTCTCATCCAATTTTTGATACATCTAGAAGCCAAAACTCTATTTAACTCCCAGGTAGAACTCTTGTTAAACATCGACTATTCTATTCGATTATCAACTTTTTTTTGTCGGTTGATAGTCGAATATCAATTATTCGATTAACCGCTCGAATTCGACTAACCGTTCACTTTCGACTAACCGCTCACTATTGAGTAGTCTGAAAATCGACTACCGAAATTATTCGAATAAAGGCAGTTTTTCACCATAAAATTATTGTTATCAGAGTGGTTTACTGAAAGAAAACAACCATTCGACAAATTGAAAATGAATGACCCTTTAGTCGACTAGATGTTTGTGAGCGGTTAGTTGAAAAAGTAAAAAAAAAACGGTTATTCGATAAAGTGAAGTCAATTATTTTTTAAAACAACTTTTGCTATTCGACTAATCGGTTAGTCGACTAGTCGACTAACAAGAACTCTAATCCCAGGTGATGTGTCAGCCCAGTCTTGATTGAGAAATTGTTTTTGGACCGCACTTATGTTTTGACTTTGTGAAAATGTTATTTCTTCAGCGTACATGCGAAATATGATAAATCGGACTACTTTGGTAAAAAGATTGAGTATTGTACTGCACTGCCACCTAGGATAACTCCTACACAGGCAATTGATGAAAGCTAAGCTTATCCGCCTCACTCACCCTATGCCGTACTTTTGTTCCCTGGTGGGAATCGAAGTTTCAGAAATTAAGCGGACCCTCAAAATAAATGCCCAGATAGGTTTCTTCTTTTCACTTGCATATGTCTAGTAAGCATGTGCACATTGTTGTTTTATGCAATAATTCTAATTAAGTTTACTCTGCGCCTAGGATTAGCTGCACCCATCCCCATCCATTCATTCACTTCCAGCTACAATAACTTTTTTCTCCGTCACTGCTGCTATCCAATATCTGTTCGCCATCTGCTGTTTGCTTTTACCATTTTCTTTACAAAATAAAATATTTTACCTACAGCTACTTCTACGGCTTCACAAACAAAAAGTTGCTTCATCCACTTTTAAGCTTTTAAATTGTATCAGCTCTTCAATTTTTATGTAAGTACCAGCACAAGGTTTCTATACAAAAGTTGTTTGTAATTCCTTTTTAAAAATTTTTCTTATTGGCTGTGAGGGCAAAAGGAGTGAGAAAACTTGCTAGAAATACATATATTTGATTTCTAGTATAAAAAAAGTGAGTAAGTATAAAAAGTGTACAGCTGCAGTTTTGAAAAGTTTATATTGCGGCTGTTAATTAAAAGTAGTTGCGCTCTTTGAGAGTAGCTATCATTTCACATAAAATCAGAAGAAGAAGGAGATTTTATAAAGTTAAGCAGATGATAAGGGAAAAAGAAGAGAGCAAAAGTTGCTTCAATTACAAAGTAGTGGTGAAATGAAAGCTTTGATTATAAGAAAAATATATTGAAACATTTTGTTTACAACAGGCGTTCTGTATGCCGTCAAGAGCTATAGGCTTTCAGTAGTACGATGGATATCGGACAAAAATCGATCAGAGTGGTAGATAAATAGTTAGAAAATCGACACCGATAATCAAAATTGATAAATATAATACTTGATATGAATACGAATATGAAAAAGATTATGGAAATTATTAGGAATATTAATGTGGATATGGACACGAATATAAATATGAAAATGAAGATGGAGGTGAATATGAATTTGAATATGAATATGAATATGGATATGAATACGAAGATGAATACGAATGCGAATTTGATTATGAATATGAATACCAATATGAATATGAATATGAATATGGATATGCATATAAATATGAATTTGAATATGAGAAAGAACAGATATGGGAATTAATATGAATATCGATATGCATATTAATATGAAAATGAATAAGAATGTCAATATGAAAGAATAGATATTGAAATTAATATGAATATGATTATGAATATGAATATGAACATGAATATGAATGAAAAAAAATATCAATATGAATATGAATGTGAATATGAATATGAGTATGGATGTGATTACGAGTATGAATATGGATATGAGTACGAGTATGAATATGAATGTGAGTATCAATATGAATATGAATAGGAATGCGACAGTGAATATGAATATGAATATGGATACGAATATGAATATGGATATGAATATAAATACGAATATGAATATGAGTAGGAATCTAAATATGAATATGAAAAAGAGTATGGAAATTAATAGGAACCTGAATGAGAATTTGTGAACAAAATAAAATAAGATAAATAAATATGAATATGAATATGAGTATGAATATTCATGCATAGAAAGATAAAGATAGCGAAAACATTAATTTAATGATGCAAAAGTCAAAGGTAATTACTATTACCCCTGTGTATAATTTTTTTTTAAGAAATTGCAGTTTTTACAATTCCACAATTTTGCAGGCTTTATGTTTCACATAAAAGCATAGTATTAACCACATTCATATTAACATTTTTCACTATCACACTTACATACATACTCATATACTTTAGTGTTACACATGAGCTTAATGTGACATGCATGCATATATGTATACCTCCATCTCAATTTGCATCATTTGACAAATTTCGCAACAATTGCAACCACACTTTCCGCCTGTGCATCCAAAAATAGACGCACAATAATTTGCTACAATCGCTGCATCATGACGTCCAAACTGACAATGACACGTAATTGAGTGGACAGTTGAATGGTTGGAGTGATTGCAATGCCAATTATCGGTGTAAACCAAATGACAGTGAGAAGCCAAAAACGGACGAGCTTCCAGGCAATTTGAAAATGTCGAAATTCTGAAAATTTCGTAAGTAAATGTTCAGGTGAAATAAAGCGATTGCTGTGTGCGTGTGTATGTGCGAGGTTATAATTGTAGACTTGAATAATGCAGAAATTGTGTTGCGTAAAGCCGTGGGGAAGGTAATAAGCTATGAGTAGAGCATGACTTAACACGAAACATGACGAAGTGTTTTAACATAAGTTTTCAAAGTAATGCAAAGTTCTGGAAATTAAAATACTGTGTGTATAAATTTAAACACTTTAAGTATTTACTAAAAATACCAAACACTTATTCGCTGTAGATTTATTTATTTTAATTCGATAGGCGGCGACCCCTAGCGCCTAAATGCATACTACATTCTCGATCAGCTGCATGTGCAAACATTTTCTTTGTACAATTAATGAAATTTTTGCGTATGCATGACTTACAACCGCGCAATGGTGGTAAATGATGATTTGCATTGGTCACATTGCCTACCCATCATTTTTTAATAAAATAAATATTTTTTTTATATATACTAACAACCTGATCCCCCCCTTTCACCGGGTTAGTCACCTATACTATAAAAGTTTGTTTGTGTTCGGTTTGCTCTTTCCTACAGGGTCAATTTAAGCACGCATCGAATTACAATTTCCAATTAAAATGACCTGCCAAAGACCTGGCGCAATTTGTTGCAATGAAATATGTACAATGAGTGGCAAAGGGAAGGCATTATATAAATGGGAGAGACAGCTTAATATTGTACATTGCAAGTTAATTTGTTTCAACAACCTCTTTTATGTGTGCTTTTTTTCTTTTAAATGAACTTTTTACGTAAAAAAATAATGCTATTATAGCAACTCAATGAGAACTTTAACTTTAGAATCTACATCAAGTCAATCCAATTAGTTGTACCAATAAAAAGTTTGCAGTTTTTGCTTTCGTAAAACTTTTAAATAAGGATGTCTATATGTCGACGGTCGTCTGCAATAACGACACAATTCAAAATTCGAAAAATAAAATCTTGTACTACTGTTAAGTGGCTGATGTCTCTAATACTTGTCTAATCCACTCCTAATTCTTACCATATACTGGAGTAATCCTTACTACATACTTTAGTAAGGACAACAAATAGATTAGACAAGGATTAGAGAAATCAGCCACTTAACAGTAGTAAAAGTTTTTATTTTTTGATTTGTGAATTGTGTCGTTATTGCAGAGGACCATCGATTTCTATAAATATTTAGTCAAATGTTTTAGCCACAGTCTTGCAAAGACCTGAAGCTCGCAGATAAAGTATGCCACAGTCTCCTTGAGTCCGAGTCATTGCCATTGGCGGCGGAAACACTTAAAGGATAGGCCGTCGATCCTCTCAGTGAGCGCCCTAGTTTTATGTGGGTCCTAGGTATTCAAAATCTTCAGAGGCTTTATTAAGGAGTACGTTGCTCCATTTGTGTCGAAATTTCAAGACCACAAATATTTATTTATTTAATCCTTAGGTAGGGATGGCTAACAGCGCAGCGCTCCATATGGGTACGAATCGGGTTATAGCCGTGTACATTCAATGTACCTAGCATTCTTTTAGCTGTGTACAAGGCCACAGAGAACCAGTTTATTCGCTCCTCATTGTTTAGCCTCAAACAAGTTTGGGATCCAGAACAACTCCAAGATATGTCACCCGGCATGCGAGATCCAGTTATGTACCCTTGCATCAGGCGTTTGTTAAATTGTGTATTTTCAATTTATTTTTAACAGTACTTATGATCAGGTCAGCTTTTAAAGTTACTTTAGGTTAGGTTGATCTGGCAGCTCTATTGTGATATGTACCACTATCAAACACGGGAACCTCAGTGACTATTTTGAAGCCCTTATGAAGCGTAAGGTTGGTTTGATTCATACACCGGATATTTCCGTGAGAGAGAGCTAAAAAAGTGCCTACCTATAAATTCCACCTTGCTCTTAGCTAAGGCTGTGCAGCTACAGAAAAAGTGCTCAACTTTTTCTTCTTCTTCCTCATCTCGTTCATTGGAGAATAGTCCTAATCCCGACGGGTGCTTACCTAATAACCAATGACCGGTTACAGAAGCCATGACCATCGAAATGTCCTCTCTCGAAAGGCTAAGCAGTTCTTCGGTTTTTTTTCTATCAAATTGCGGCCATAGTACCCTAGTTGTTGTAAAAGTACCCTCGTCTAACCATAAGCTACTACTACTTGAATGATTTTAAATCTAGTCCTTAATTTGCAAGTTGTCATGGGTACCCAATCTTACCTATGCTTTCATACAGTGGAGGATGAGTACCTTTCCTGGCTACATTTGCATCGGCTCTGAAATTTCTTTCATTATCTCTATGATCCGGGACCCATATGAGGCTGACCTTGAGGACGGTGTTAATATCATTTAGAGCTGCCAGGAATTCCTGCACAACCTTTGATATTAACATTACCGCGTACATTTATTTGATGGCGTTCATTGATTTCGTTATAACTACTCATACAATGGAGTAAAGCAGCGTGATCGAACAATCCATCTTTCCATAGAGCCATAACTTTCAGTGTGAGCGCCGAAGCAGCGGCCACATGTTGCCTTGCCAGATCTACTGCAGGCAAACTGTTAGCACTACTACCGCTCTATTTGGGGTGTTCCTTAAAGCCCGAGATGCATAAAAACGCTGTTCTTTGGACCTTACTCAGAAGTTTTAGTTAACTTTTCTTTTGAGTTGAAGGCCACCATAAAAGTGTTCCACATAGTAGTATAGGCCTGACTTCAGAAGTTAAAGCCAATATGTAATACGGGATGTTAACCCCCATCTGATTCCGACCGCTTGTTTGCATGTGTATGATGCATTGGCCTTCTTAACTCTTTCCTCTATATTAGGTTTTCACGTTACTTCCTATGAGTCCTATATAATTAACATTCTCCTTAAAAGGAATCTGCGCACCTTTGGAACATAGCGGGGAGACTGTAGGGAGCCTATGTTTCCTTGTGAAGAGAATTACTACAATTTTGGCGGGGTTTATTCCCATAATCTCTGTCCAGTTTCTAAGTGTTGCCATATTAGAGGGCAAAATTTTCATTGAGAGAAGAGGTGGGAGAACCCCTTCCTGAGGAGTGCCTCTTCAGACCTGTCTGCTTAATGTAGTGTTGCCTAACTTAGCCGTTATCCTCCGCCTGACAAGTAAAGTCTCAATCAGAGCAGCAACGTTAGGGTCAATACCAAAATCTACCAACGCACCCGTAATGGCGCTTGCATTGATGTTGTTAAAGGCGTCTTCTATCTTCTATCTATAAAAGCAACCAAACCAAGCATACTCCTTATCTGGTAAGTTCTTTTCCCACCAACCTGACAAGCGAGTGTAGGAGTGCTGAGCTGGTATCACAGCCGTAAATATTCCGCCGCTATCCTCTCTAAAATTTTGAGGAGGAACGACGTGAGACTAACGGGTCTAAAGTCTGGGATTAATTTGGGAGTACCTACGTGCCTTGGGTCTCTCTCCAGCCGAGTGGGATATAGCACGTTTCGAAGTTCTAACTGCTTTTTTTGTAGCTTTTCAAGTCAGGGTTGTATGCTTTCCAGTCTGCAAACGTTATCGTGGCTTAGCCCAATTAACCATGTCCTGCTAGATTCACGTAACAAAATACTTGCTTTAGGAGCTCCAAGCATGAATTCTCCAATCAAGCCCTTTTGATGGGAGCGACTCTAGTGTAGATACTAAATTGAAATTATTTAAATACCATCAGTTTATATGAAGGTAGTCATAGCAAAGAGTTTTCAGTCGAGCGCGCATTTGTGGAAACCATTTTTTATAGGGCTTCCCAAATTGAATCTGTTAGATATGGAAAATAGCCGCTTAGCTTTACGCCTTAAAATTGGGAAATTCAGGGGATATTCTTCGCATCGTACTCTACCTTTCTGATTTCCATTGAATAATATTCGGTATGGCACTAGGTATGATTAGTGTAAGGTATGATTAGTGATTCAAATATGTAAGTTCTCGCACCGAATCAAGCCGCATGCCAATGAGATAAACATACGTATGTAAATTACTGTCTCTGCATGTAGCCCACTCATTTCCCACAATTTTATAATAATCCAATTTTATGCAAACGGCTCTTTTTGTATATGTGTGTAAATTGAAAAAATGCTAACGCATAATTTATGCATTTCTATTATTAAACTCTTTTTGCTAATTAAAGCGATGAAAAAATATTGAAAGCTTTATAATTAAGTGCATTTTACGCCATAAACGCAGGCAAAATAATTATTTAGATTTAAATAATATTTATTACTAGCAATTACCCGGCGTGCTTCGCTGCGCCTTAAATGTA
>NW_023458555.1:38085670-38092943 GCF_013731165.1 Rhagoletis pomonella | reverse complement strand
AAGAATGTCACAGTCGTTGGCGCGAAACGAAGCGAAAAAAGAAAATTTCAGCTAAAAAGGATTCATGTTAAACAAAATTGATATTGTAAATTCCTAGTATTTGCATTGGATAAAAACAATGAAATTTTTATAAAATACCCAGCACAGTAATCGGTATCAAAAGGCGAGAAAGACAAGGGAAAATATGTAATTGCAAATGGCACACCATTTGCATTGGAGATGAAAGGAATGCTTACGCAAAATTGACAAAAAAGGGATGGAAAATGAGGTGGAAAAATAGCAAAAAAAAAATGTTTGTTAAAATTTAGAAAGCATTCAATAGGAAATAGTATTTGGAATAAATTTTGTGTAGCACATATTATGTATTATCTCTGATCTTTATACTATAAAATTTACGTGAAAATAACCAGAAAGTATAAAATACTAGAAAGTTTACACACAATCGCTGCATAAAAAAACTGTCGTAATATAATAATAAGAAATATGGTATTTTTTCTGTGTTTTTAACAAAATTTGAGAAGTTAAATGAAACAGTAATAACCCGCTGTTGAATGCTGTCTTTAAACCTATTGGAGGTTGCCTAGAAAAGAATTAGCTACTGAATAAAATAAAATTCAGCTGCAGAAGAAAGGTGCATCAATCCCTTTCACCGGCCAAGAGCCCTTCTGTAGCTTGAGAAAAAGGGCACTCTCTGCACTTATTCCGTTAGAGGAAGAGGCTCAAAGAAATCGCTACTGGGATGATCTACCAAGTCCGAAGCAGTCCAACGCACTTTTTGGAACATATAACCTAAAACGCTTCCAGGATTCTGTGAGCCTATCCAAGAATAACTAAATAACATTTACAGGAATCCTGGCTGGACACTGCAGGGTGAACTATCACTTGACTAAACTGGGAATTTGAGCGGTTATGGCAGGTCAGAGTGTTTGGGAAATATTACAGGTCGGTTCCATTCGCTATCTTTCATTGGTGACTTCTATGAATTTTTCATTCAGTACAAATTTCAGCAATGTCAGCTTTGCAATTTCCTTGATTTTCGCAATGGCCAGGTACCCGAACAATGTGTCTGCCATATTTTTGAAATATCTCGTTAAGAAATCAGCGACATCGTTTCAAGCACCCTAATAGCCGCCTGGTTGTCAGTGAAAATGTAGATACCTTGACAAGGAATCGCATCACACCACACTAGTGAAATAGCCCCCGGGTCCGCTTGAAAAGCACTTCAGTAGTCAGGAAGGCGGAAGCTGAACGATATGCCTAACTGTTTCGAATAAACTTCACCACCAACTATTTTGTCGAGTTTAGTAGGCCTTGTATGAGATTAGTCAGGGTTACGAAATGCTTTCCTGCCGCCGTTTCTTTGTATCTTTTGAATGAAGCTATCAACGGCAATATTACATAGCACTCGTGAGGGGACACCTCCTTGATTGGTTCCTTTTACCGCGCACTTTTTATATCTCGATATCAGGGGAAATTGTTGAGAAACACTACCAGCGTATTGCAGAGTCTAAGTTCCTGGAGTGGTGAGTTGACTGCATCCGAACTGATATTGTTGAAAGCACCTTCAGTATCCAAGAAGACAGATAGAGCAAATTCTTTGTGATGCAAAGGTTTTTCGATGTCAAAGAAAAGGCTGTGTAAAGCTGTATCCACGCTCTTTCCTTCATTATATCTATGCATGTTGGCAAGCAGCGAAAGGTTCCAACCAACTATTTCCCTGATTGGTTGTCCAATATGCGCTCCAATAACTTCAGTAGGAAGGACGGGATAGTTATTCTTCTGAACCCATCAAGTTTGATGTGCGAAGATTTACCCGTTTTGGGGATGAGTACAACTTTTATCAGCGTGCATCTTTGTAGTAAATATATAAGTGAGGCTGATGGTCGCTCTATGTATATATATATATTTTTTTTTTCTTTTTTTAAAGTAATCATATCTATTGTTTCTGAAAGGTCGAAGGGTCATCCAGCCCAGGTGACTGCAAACAGGTTCCCCAATGCTCCTATGAGAAATAGTGATAAGAGTGAATTCCCCGCCTGGAGCAATTATTTAATGAGAAGTTCAAGTGTGCCCAGCGTGATGGCAAGACTAAAATAAAATTGCTTTAACAAAACTACATAAAATAGAGAACTAAAAATGGATTTCGCTATGAAGGTATTATTCTTGCCCATTTTATTTCCCTGCAAATGTGTATCATTCTGGCAACACTATAGACGTAACAGTATTCTAGAGAAGATTGCTTTAAGCCAGCCAACCAGCACACCAACCACCCAGCCTAACTTAACCTATGTATAAAAATAAAACAATTTAAAAATTTAACTGCAGTTTGGTATTGTAGGAAAATCAAATGAGAAAAGTGTTTTCAAGAAATGAAGTTGCACTTGGAGAGAAATCGTTAAAACGGACGTCAGGGGTTATTGGCAGCAGTCTCGTATCCATCGCATTCTCGCACCATGAATATGGATTAAGTGTGATATAAAAGCATTGAAAACGCTCGCTAACAAAGTAACTAATAAGCAGCAAAGCAGCAGGCAGATATTAAAAGTGCTATCTATAAGGCGCTGAAAAGAGCAATGAGCCAATTGTCCATGAAAGTTCAGTTAAAAGTGCCACTAAAGAGGCATCAAAACGCGATAACCTTTTGCAAGCATGATAAACTTGCAAGCCAAGCGACGACCAAAGAAAATGGCGCTAAAGAAAAGCGCAATAGCAATAAAAGGAAAACGTGGATATTATGGAGAATATGCCGTGCATAAAAGAGATAGGCAAACGAATGTCAGTGTGTTGCTGGCGTTGACAGTAATACTGCTGCGCGTGCGAAAACAACAAATAAATGCAAGAATAAAGTAGATAACAAAGCTAGACGAAGACCAGATATGATGGAAAAAGTAAGATAAGAAGCAAATAAAAACTTTCTTTGGAATTCTTGTCGCCTACAGATTGCCTGGAAGGACGGCGTCAGAGTTGCTGTTATTGGCGATAATGAAGCGACATTAACAACATAAGTAAGCAACAAGGGCAGGCAGGAAGCTGGAGAGCAGCAAGCAAAAAAAAAAAGGTGCGACGGCGTAACTGCTTGTGAATGATAAAAAGGCAAGCTATGAAAAAAAAACATAACTGCCAATTACAGACATATCAGCGGTTATGTTTAACTTTTTATCAGTGGGAGTGGCAATGCCGCAGCTGTCGAAGGAAATCTGACAGGCTATCAAATGATTTTTTCAACGAGGTTTTTTGGTGCTTCGCTGTACTTTTTTAATTTAACTTTTCGTTGTATAGTATGTGATATTGTGTAATTTATAGAGGAAGAGCTAAATGGAAGAAAGCGTATAAAAATTAACTTTTTTTTTTGGAGAAACATTAAAGTTCTCAACGAATACAATAAAATAACGACTACGCGATAGAAACAGCAGAAAAAAAGTTAAGGAATTTTGCACAAATACACTGAAGGAAATAATGCATAGTAAAAATGAATACTTTATATTTAATTATCGTTTAAAAATGTTCGTATTTAAAAATAATACTTTCATACAAAATTTATTATGCACGTATTTGACTGTTCACATCTGAGTACGTATATGTAAATGTACATACGCACCCCAAGCATGCAGAGCGCCGCTCTGAGAGCGGAGACAACACACACATACATACATAGTACAAATCGCGTGCTGTGGTGTTGATGGATATTCAACATTCCCTGCAAAAAATTGTACGACTAATCTCTAAAGAGAGTACTCCGAGATTACTCTCAACCAGGTACAATTGGGCATTAATTAGTCGCAACTAGTCTCATACGTGTACTAATGGAGGTCAATTAGTCTCGACTCATCCCATATGGATATAATTCGAGATCAATTAGTCCCCTCTAACGGGTACTATTAACGATTTAATGACATGTACGCACTTAGTCAATGAAATTTCATGTGCGGCGTTGGCACACAGAGAGAGTATTCGCCTAACAAAACTGAGCAACCCGGTTCGAATCTCAGTTGGCGCAAATTTTTATTTTTATTTCTTAAAAGTGACTAGTCGCTTTTTATACCCTTTCGGGTATAAAGGTGAACAATTAGTCTCTTCATAGGACATGCTCGAACAAAAGCGATCATTTCATTCCATATAAAGAGATCAAAAGTGGTATTAGGCGCATGCTCCTTTGCGATTGCTCCCGGAGTCATCCCGGATTAGTCCCATTTTTTGCAGGGTTTGAAAGCAAATTTACATGTCTGCGTGTAGCTGAGTGCGCAAAGATGCTTGCCACAAGTTGTTGTTATCCGGAGATGGTCGGGTTCGAATTCCACTGCAGGCAACATGCAAATGAGATTTTTTTTGTTAGGTTTTGTCTTGATTATTCACTTCACGGTTGCTTTTTCAGTACGAACGCGGTCATTTTAATATGCGCGTAATTGAATTGAATATCTACCAATACACAGTACTCTCGTTGACGTTTATAGTAAGATCAATTACGTTTCCATTTGATTTTAATATTTTTTTCCCTCAGTGTAAAGACCGCAAAGTAGATTTTTTCGAAACTTCATTTATACCCTTGCACACTGGCCAATTTTCCGAAAAACCTGGCCAAAGTTCTAAACAAAATTTTCTTAAATTCGTATGCAGTGCCCTCTACTAGTGTGAAAAGGGCGCTACTGCGTTTCGTTATGAAACAACTAGCAAAGAGCGCAAACAGCCAACTACACAAAATGATCTCTGGGACGGTTATAATTACGAATAGTTAGACTCGGAAGGTGGTGCTGGAGTAAAGTAGTTCAAAAGAATTTATATTTATAGGAAATTCTTAAAGCAAAGAAGGTCTACTGGGTGATAAAATTTGTCACACTGAAAGTGTCTCTCAACGGTTGCAGAGAGCAGATATGCGTGGTGAGCTATTTTTTTAAAGGTTGTAAGCAAAGTTTGTGAAAAGCTGCTTCAGACGATTACTCAGCTGCTGATCTAAACAGAAAAAAACGTTTTCTGTTGTTGATTTCATAGAGTTGGACCAAAACTAGTCTGATGACTATTTAAAAGAGTAGCTGGTTCATTGCTATGAGGATCGAATTTTTTTTTAATTTATAGGCAGAATGAGAGCAAAAGGCGTCGTAAACTTTTCTAAAGAAAGTTTTAATATCTAGGAAGCCTTGAACGCTTTTCTAATAAACTTAAAAATTCTGACTGAGGACATTATCCGCTATATTGGACGGAAAACATTGAAGTGAGTGCATGGAAGGCCTCGCTGGCTCTCTGTGCAACCAAGACCATGGGCCTCATGCATAAAATCTGAGCTCCGACTCGATTTTCAGTGCGAATTCTTAAGCCTAAACTCACTTTTTATGCATGAGGGCCAATGTTAGGTAAAAGATGGGGTTTAATACCAAGAAATGTACACTGGATGTACACAACTGTTATCCGACCTATCATCCCTTACGTGGCGCAGTTAAGAAACTAGACGGAATTCAAAGGTCAGCAAATGAGATCCTGTCCAAATCATGCTCTAAACGTTCTGTTTGATTAATATCGATAGATATTTCTATCGACAGCTCAGTTGCTAACAGCGCCATCATGATGCGTGCCTTCGGGCTCGGAAAGGAAAGGCCGTTCGGGCTCCATCCTATCAGCAGTCTTCTTCTTCCTATTTGACAGCGTAAAACAGTACAAACTGAAGCCAATTGGAAATGCCAAGTGAAGTCTAGTCCTTCTCCGCTCTGCTACCACCAGCGGGTCCCATGTTAAATATTTGCAGAGTTGGAGCATCGCTGTCCATTTAAATGACATGGCCAAACCAGCGGAGCCGCTGTATTTTAATTCGCTGCACTATATCCATGACGTCTAACCGACGACGACATTACCGGCTGAAATTAAAGCGCTGCCCTCCAATCACATAGGTTCCACACAAACGCCGCCCGAAATTCTTGAGCCACAGTGACAGAACTCAAGGAAAGGTCCCGTTCTTGGGGGGCTTAACTTTTTTTGTGGACGAATCAAAAATGGAAAGCGGGGTTGGTGCAGAGTTTTCATTTGGTCAGTCTAACCTAATGCTATAATTTCGCCTGCGAGACCATGCAAGTGGTTTCCAGGTTGAAACGTTTGTAATTAAGGGCGCAGTAATTTATATCAAATAGAAAGCACCCGCGATAACGCTAGTAAATATCTTCGCAGTTAGGTAACCGGATATTCAGACACTCTCTTCTACTTAATGATAGATTTTAACGAATGGATGACTGTAGCGGAAAGCTGACTTTGATTTCTGAAATAACGAAAACATGGGTCCCTGGGCAATTATGTACGTAAACGAGGAAGCTAACGAGCTAGCGATTTGCGGCTCCACATGCTGGAAATGACTACCGCGCTCAAGGAGATCAAATTCACAATTGCCGAAATTTTTTATTCGAAGGCTAGACAGAGATGAAATCGAGCAGGATCGTAAAGGATTTCCTGGTAGTTCTGGGTGTACCGTGACTCTCTTAAAACCAGTATTCTCTTACTAATGAGCAAAGAAAAGAAAAACAAACTCACGGCAGCCTGCACAGGGCACTGGCTGGTTGGGTACATGCCGAGAGGGTTGGCTTACTCTTTAAAAGGTTATGTCGCAACTGCGAGCAGTCGGGCTCAAAAGAGACAGTCTAACACTTTCTATACGAGTGCCCAGCTTACGCAAGGATGACGCTATAGATATTCGGTAAACCATTCCTGCAGAATATGTTAGAGTGCTGTGGCCTCCTTCTGTACTGTTCGTACTGAAATCCATGGCTATGGCTAAATGGCTATGGGTTGCACGAGTTGTGGAATCAAAGTGACACAACCACACCAGCCAAGCATATCGTCTTGTGTGACAAATTTGGAATTTTACAGGGGCAAATAAATAATTTTGCATTAATGCTGGGGATATGTAAGTTTAAGGGAAAGGAAAAAGAGTTTTTCCGAGTAGTATATGTTACATTATTCATATTTCAACCCCACAAATAATGCTCAATCTACACATTCCCATAACTTACAGCGTTTAGATTTGTTCCTCAAACATTTTTGTTAACTTTTTGTAAATATTTTCTTAAATTTAATTCCCCTCTTTGCGCAATACACAAAATCCAATGCCTGCGCTTATACACTTACATTCTCCTTGTCTTTTTTTTACACTTCTTCACGTTGTTCGCATCAACTGCCGAGTAGATTCGTGTAAATTTCTACTTAATTGATCAAGTTGCTGGCATTGTAAGCCATAAAATCATGTTGACAGTGTTGTTATTGTCAGTAACATCTTGGCCGTTTACCACTCGCAATTAGT
>NW_023458555.1:38080500-38085570 GCF_013731165.1 Rhagoletis pomonella | reverse complement strand
GTTGTTATTGTCAGTAACATCTTGGCCGTTTACCACTCGCAATTAGTCAACAATGATTTTGTATTCATCTTCTCCAACATTTTCTTTTTTCATGCACATTTTAAAATTAGATACAATTTGTTTCGCAAATTCTTGTCGCGTCCATTTTCCATTTTTCATTTTCTTACAACCTTTTTTGTGTTTGTTTTAAGGTCGCATCCAATAAACGTTTCGAAAATACGTACCTTTGCTCTTGCCACCTTTTACTGCACAACTCAGTTTCCTTTTCATTTCATTTGCTTCTCCCATTTACTGCAGCGCTTAGCCGCCCATCAGTGATCACCGCCAACTGCGAGCGAACCGTCGAAATACGTATTTGGATGTTGGCGTTAACTTTGTTTTCCCTTTCATTTGTGGCGCGTTAATTTTTAATTATGCTTGTCCACCCATCCAGCTATTACAACGATATCTGCACAAACAATCCGGCATTCATTTGTCATTGAATTTCATCAATTAGAGTTGTTTTTCCCATGGTTGCTATTCACCAATGTCGCCTATTCGCTTTTATCTTCCTTATTAGTTTTTCACTTTGTTTCTTTGAGCGTTCAACTACATTAATTTCATTTCGAGTTCCTTTCAAATGCACACACATCCACTTACAGTTTTGTAAGCCAATTAAAGCTGTTGCTTTTGTGCAGATTCAACAAATTCATTGCTTATTTATTTATATAGATTTTTTTGATACACATATTTCGCTGTGATTCTTTTGATTTCCATAATGTCTCATTTCGCTTTGTAAGTTTGCAATGTCTTCTGATTTTAGATAATATTGCGGAGAAGTTGAATAAATGCTTGTTTTCATGTTTTCTTTTTTTTGCTCAAAGCTCGTTTTTATTTATGCCGCCTATTGCTTTTAGCTTGAGTGCTAAATAAAGCCACGCCTCTTCTTAATTCAGTTATGTCTGTTTCTCGCGCCTAACTATCTGCGCGTTTATGTTTCTGCTTCATGCCAACTTTGACCGAAATATAGCAATAAAATACTCATAGCGCTTATGCGCCTTGAAGTATGCAAGCAATTATTTTCTCAGGCTCTGGTCAGGAGATGTGCTTGAAGTATTCTCCAATTGGGAATATAATTTCCATATTGATGCTTTTCGCTACTTTTCTTTAATATTTATGAATACGAGGAATCGAAGATGGGGGCATAGCAGCATCAAAGCATTTTCTTTGTATTGTATATTTTGTTCGTGCAGTATTAAATAATGAAAAAGCAATATTCCGCAAATTGTGCTATATATTACGTTCATACATATTTACCAACCAGCGGCTTAGACTTATATCTTATAGCATCCAAGATACGCACACGCTTTTGCGTAGCAAAAAATGTGCGCCCAGCAAAACAAGAAAATCTTAACTGTTAAAAGCTGCAATCAAAACAGATGGCCAGAATCTACGCCACTTGAATCGTACGTCTGCTCTTTGGGAGCACTCTTGAACAAATATATAATGTATATACTGAAAAAACTAAAGCTCCTAGAGCTGAAGGCCTGCCAGCTGTGCTAATTGGGTACTGTGCCGAGGAGTTGATAAGATCCATTTATCAAATCTTATGCAGAAATGCCCAAAGACTAGATTAAGTGTATCTTACCCAATCCGCAAGAGGAGCAAATCTGTACAAATCCTTTCTTTGTCGATTTTAAGGCCACTTTCGACAGCGCGAAAAGAAGTTGCGTATTCGCCGCACAGTGAGGAAAACGAACTCAAAATCTAATATCTCGAAAAAGAAAGCTTTTGAAATAGATAGAAAAAGGTTACTCTTAAGGTCGGGTTTGAGATCAAAGGAATCTTTCATTAATAAGAGCTTTAAAATTTCCTTAGAAAGTCAAATGTTTGTTTCTACACATGTCTTTTTGAATGTATTTAAAAGCATTTCTTTTTAATTTGTTATTAACTACAATTAAAAGTAAAATTTCGATTCTTGTTTTATAAAAAATTTTATTTTTTAGCAATATTTGCGCTAAACATTTAATTTTACTTTCATGATTGATTTTAATATTTTTTTTTTTTACTCAGTGTACTTATGTAGTTCATATTATCATATTGAATAGTGCCGACTTAACGTCCTCCGTGGCAAATTAATGGAGCTGCCATTCCGTAGGTCCCGAATTCGATGCCAGGTCAGTGTAGTTAATTTTTAATTCTTGAGCTTTAAAATAGGTAACCTAGCAACCAGTGAAATCAAGTCTAGTGCGACGTATCTGAATCGTTTTTAACCGACTTCAAAAAAAGGAGGAGGTAATCAGTTCGTCGGAATATTTTTTTTTTTTTTTTTTTTTTTTATGTATGTTACCGCATAACTTTGGACCACGTCAACCGATTTCGATAATTTTGAATCGGAAAGGTAGTGTCTCAGAGGTGGTCCCATACTAATCTGGTTAAGATCCGATGAGCGGATCATGAGATATATATATATACATATTTTTTTTATATGAGAGTTGAAGTCGGTTTTTTTTTTGCTAAAAATTACTTGTTCATCAGCCATTTACTACCTGCAAAAAGTAAATTTTTGGATAAGTCAAACTTACAAGCATTCCAGTAAATAATTACTTTAAAAAAAAACGTATCAGCTAACCAAATTACTTGTCTGAGATGAGTAACTTATCAACCATTTTTATAAGTTGAGCTGCTAAGTATAAATAACATCGCTATGTTGGTTGACTGATGAGAGTCTTGGTATCACATAAACTGGAGAATGGATATGCACATTTTTAGGACATACTTCCAAATTTTTTAAGGGTTTTAATGAATCATATTTCATATGAAAATCGCTGCGGTGTAGTGGTTCTGGTCCAAGCAACATCACAAACAAATATATAGAAAAATGCTTTTTGTTATCAGCGGTCGCCCCTCGGCAGTGATAAATCCCCGAGTGTATTTCTACCATGCAAAACAACATCTCACAAAAAATACAATCGCCGTTCGAAGTCGACGTCCCCTTTATGGGACAACATCAAGGCGCACACCACAAATCGGAGGAGAAGCTCGCCCAAACACTCAAATTTGTGTAAAGCGCCAATCTATAGCATTTTCAGTTTAAATGAAACTTTTTTCAAATTAAATGAAACGTTTTTCAGGTTAAGCGAAACCTTTTTCAAATTAATTAAAACCTTTTCCAGATGAAGCGAAACCTTTTTCAAATTAAATGAAACCTTTTTCGGATTCAATGAAACTTTATTCAAATTAAATGAAACTTTATTCAAATTAAGTATTAAACATTTTTAAATTAAGGAACAGGAAATCAACTTAACCTATTAACAGCCGTTTGCACCATGTCTGGCTAACACTAAAGGCTCCGTTATGCATACTTGGCATTGCTTGAGAGTTGTCACATAAGGAATCTGTTAAATGAGCTTCGCGTGTAAGCTGTTACCCAACGCACAGCATTACGTACGTAGAAGTCTGTTGGTTTATGATTTCTACGTAAAAACACGTACGTAACAGAGCCTTAACTCCCGATTATGATGTTTAACTGGGAGAATATTTTTACTGTTGCTACACGAATTCAAAGCTGTCAACTATTATTTTCTTAAGGGAGAAGAGGGAAATAAAGTACAAATACTCTCCCTTCTCACTCACTCGCTTAAGCGAAATTTAAAATTTGGCAAACTCTATGGATTAGAGCACAGTCTAATCACGGCACCATTCAACTTCGGTTCAAGAATAATTTTGACATGGGACATGTCTCTCATGTTCTCTTTTCCTTTTCACATTATCCTTTACATGTACTTCCGAAAACAGAGATATTTGAAGTTTTATAAAATGAATAAATTATATGATTTTCCTAGTTACCAAAACCCCTCGAAAATCACAACAAACCAACCAACCTACCAAAGCCTTATTTTAAGAAATGAAAGTACCAATTTTGGTCCAATTGGACCGAAACGGCAACAATGTATTCAACAAGCCTTGACCGTAAGGGAGAGCAACACATAACAGCTAATTCAAAGTAATCCAAAAAAGAAGTTTCATTTCATTTGAATAAAGTTTCATTTAATTTGAAAAAAGTTTCATTTAATTTGAATAAAGTTTCATTGAATCTGAAAAAGTTCTCATTTAATTTGAATAAAGTCTCACTGAATCTGAAAAAGGTTTCATTTAATTTGAAAAAGGTTTCGCTTAACATGAAAAAGGTTTCATTTAATTTGAAAAAGGATTCGCTTAATTTGAAAATGGTTTCATTTAAACTGAAAATGCTATATTATTACGCTTGCCACTAGCTGATAAATAAATTTGATTGAAGTATTTTTTAATTGCCAATCTTTTTAATTTAAAGTCACTTTCAATGTGTATACTGCATTCTTCAATTGCCAGGTAGTTTTTGCTTGCTACTCCACATTAAATCTCAATTAATGGCCACATTTAAAGCATTTAAACCACTAATTATATAATTAGGTGAAATTGAGCATTGAAAAAAATAGAAATTTGCATACATATTTAGACATATGCGGCAATTAAGCATTTTAAGAGCAATGTATATGTACATACATATGTATGTATGCATATTTTAAATTATATAAAACTCCATATTTATTGCAACCTCGCTAGTTTAACACACCATTTAACTTGAAATTAATTTCTCCCTTTTTATGAATATGCAGTAAATTGTAATCATTTTTTAAATCGCTCTCAAATACGTAATAAAATTACTTAGTATTTTTTATGCTGCTAAAAAATTATTTGCATTTGCATAATTGCATCGGCTTCATTTAATTGTATTTTCCGCAAAAAATATCCGGTTTTCCAATTAGTGCAATTTAATGCTAATCCTTGGCGCACACAAGCGTATGAATGCCTTAAAATTAGTTTAAGTGCAAACATGCTTATTCAAATCCATATATTTATGTACATACGTATACTTATGTATATGTTTATAGTAATTATGTAAATATATTGTTATATTTGTGAGTCAACAGAATTGAATGATTATCATGTGATTTCAAATACCATTTACTAAACGACATGTTTTTAGGCGTTTTGGTGCCAACTAATCTATATATATAAAATTCAAATTATGTATGTACCTATAGACAC
>NW_023458555.1:38067626-38080400 GCF_013731165.1 Rhagoletis pomonella | reverse complement strand
TGACAAAAGACGAAAGCAATATTTAAAAATATAAAATACAAATTAGTTAGTAACAGCATACGAAGTTCGCATTTAAGTTGAAGTTTGTTGCGTTGATATGCTGCTATGTTCTTAGGCTTTGGCGTCACGAAAGGAATGTTCCATTACGGCGGCAGGACTGGTGTTTTCTAGATTGCAAAGGTATATATAACTTGCGGCCTATCACTGCCCAACCGTTTGATGTGGACCATCCCCCGTTTTGTAAAAACGGCGGCAATTTTTTTTCGCTTTTTTAGATGGAAAGCAGATTTAAATATTTCGTGGTTATGTTTACTCAGAGACTCATTAACATAGAAGTGGGCGTCCGAGTTAATACCCACGAGTGTAAGCTGTAGCGGTTTCTTGTTTATACGTCAAAAATTTGATATGGTTTTAAGCAAACCGTTATTCTCTGTGGCAGTATTAAACTTTATAATTATGGCAGGGTCAGTTGTGGAGTTTTCAGTTTTTCTAGTCCGAAAAATGCTTTTAATGGGAGGTGGTTGAGTGTCTAACGAAAAACATAGGTGATGGAAAATGTTTTGCAAGTTTTCACCTTCCTCATGAGGTATCCCCGTTACACGAACATCGCAAGCGGAAATTATACTTTCTTGTCTGGAAACTTGTATTTTTTAAAGCAGCGAGCTCGTCTTCGAGAACACCAACATGACCGAACGCCGCCTCTAGGCGTGTGACTCTATCATTTACAGCGTTCAGGTCACGTTTGATACCGTCGAATTTCTCTTCGAACTTTTTGCAGAAAAGCTCGATAATTCTATTCTCGGATTCCTGAATTTGTTTTGCAAGCAGGTCATTTAATTTTGCGAGACGTTGGTCCATGTTTCGCAGTAAATTCGGTGAAGACACAGATATCCTTGGAGTTTTCGCAGGTTCCAGTTCCGTAGGGTTATTTTCGCGGCCTCGCTTGCCAGCTCCTGCTGCCATTCTAATTGAAATGATTTCAGAACAGCGTAGAAAACGTATGCTGGCAACACAGTTTTATGAATTTATGATACGGGCCTACAGGTGGCGCTGTACTCGAAGCTTAGCAGATATTAGAAAAGTCACGAACCTTTTCCGAAAAAAAGCTTATGAGCGTGTAAGATAGAGTTGTTGGCAGTGTTGCCGCCGCTCAAAGAACTTTCTAACCAAAATTAGACGAAAAAGTTACCAAATTTAAGGAAAAATAACCAATTTTTTTATTAAATTAACAATTCCAGTTATCACAAATTCGTTTATATAGTACGTATAGACAAATTTTACAAACCAAAGAAAATCAATTTTTATTTGCATTTTTGATCAGTAAAACCTTTTAAGGATGAAAATAAATGAAATACATTCATATATATAAATACATATTTTAGAAAATCAGGCTTCCCCTATTAGGTGCATATGTTTTTTTTTTCTAGAGGTGGCACAAAGCATTGAAAGCCGGAACTTGCTTTTCGGCTCACCGCACTAAAAACCCACCCCTGCACCGATTCCCTCCCTCCGTGGAACTACCGTTAGGCATTACTTCGCCGAGGGGGAGCGGCCTATTTCCTCTCTATGAAAACCTGCGGATTTGTTCCGCTCGACGCAATTTAGTTAAATTGGTGTTTGCCATATTGCAAACAACGGACCAGTTTTCTTCTGACTCAAGCATAGTATCCACTAGGTTTTCAACCGTAAATGGCCTCCCCACCTTCATGCTCGAGTCATCCCTTTCGATTGCAAACCTCGGACAGACGAAAAAACAGTGTTCAGCGTCTTTAATAACGTTATTTGCACAGAAGGTGCAGTAAGGATCGTCTTCGTGTCTGAATTTATACAAGTAAGATTTGAAACAACCATTTCCCGACAGTATTTTGGTCACCGTGCCGTTTTTCTCGCCAGCTTCGTAAAGAAGGAATTAGGCGATATGTCCAGCGTCCCTTACCTAAAGTGCTCCATCGACTCTGCCACCTCTGCAAACAATTTTGCTTCGCCGCGTCACGACTTGTCTTATTCACTGTCGTTTCAGTCACCTCTCTTGCCAATGTCAATTGGGCACAGAGCCCAGATATTACAAGCGCTGCTTAGGTGCATATGTATGTTAATATCTTCGTAAACATTATCAGACTCTAAATGACGTTTTTAAATAAGTGCGTAGGTACACAGTTTCCCACTTCTTTGTAAGAATCAATGGAATACCTAATCAGCGTGAACAACCACATTGTATATACATATTTTATAATTAAGATTAAACAATTAAAAATTGGACTGTATTTTAACTATATCGACGCTCAGCGCGAAATACCTCGATACGCCAAACGCAGTACCGCGTATACGATGGTAAATAAATTTTACAAAAGCGGAAAACACCGATTTTTTCAAAACTGTGGAATGGTATTTCCCTTTAACCTTCTTGCTATAAGACTATTATTATTCATCTTAACTTAAATTAATAGAGTAAACAGTATTGGAAAAATAATAGCCTAATCCCTTTTGTATTGTACATACATGACGTAGTATTGGATTCCGCATATACGAGGTATTTATATATGTACCCTGCAAAAAATTGTGCGACTAATCCCTAAAGAGAGTATTCCGAGATTACTCTCAATCGGGTACAATTCGGCATTAATTAGTCGCAACTAGTCTCATACGGGTGCTAATGGAGGTCAGTTAGTCTCGACTCATCCCTTATGGGTATAATTGGAGATCAATTAGTCCCCAACTCATCTCTAACGGGTACTATTAACGATTTAATGATATGATCGCACTAGCCAATGAAATTCCATGTGCGGCGTTGGCACGCAGAGAGAGTATTCGCCTAACAAAACTGAGCACCCCGGTTCGAATCTCAGATGGCGCAAATTTTTATTTTTATTTTTAAAAGTAACTAGTCCCTTTTTATGCCCGTTCGGGTATAAAGGTGAACACTTAGTCTCTTCACAGGACATGCTCGAACAAAAGCGAACAGTTCATTCCATATAAAGAGATCAAGAGTGGTATTAGTCGCATGCTCCTTTGCGATTGCTCCCGGAGTCATCCCGGATTAGTCCCATTTTTTACAGGGTTCATTCCAAATATTCTCACTTGGTTTCACTGATGAGGGTTCCACTGTTGCTGCTACTCTCCTCAACCGACAGGTGTAGCTGGCCTATGTCTTATAACGAGCCTAATTTAAAATTTTTTTGGAAATACATATTATACAAAATAAATTATGTATTTTTTGTTCACTTATCCATAGCAATGAGCCCGTATAAATTAACTTGAAACACCAATTTTGCGCGGAATTCTAATAATTTTTCGCGGCTTTTTAATGACTCTCGTATTACTCAAATGTTATTTCAGGTACATACTAGGGGTCTTCATCAAAAGTGATAAACTGTTGATAAACTTGTTAAAATGACAAAATTATCATTTTGATAAATGAACTCTCAAACTTTGTATGTACATCTATTCAACCAAAGTTTATCACTTTATTGAACGATTTTGGTGGATAAATGTATAAATTTCAGCAAATTTCAACCCTGACACACTGCCAGGTGGTTGATTTTGGTACGAACACATAAAAAGCAAATTAGCAAAAGGGACGAGGTAAGAATGAAACTCAACTAGCCAGATAAGTTAAATAATAAACAATTTTGTGCAATTATTTAACAAGGTGCGTTCATAAAAGAATGCGGATAGATGAAGACCCATACTATGTAGGTGTGTGCAAAGAAAATGGTGTAACTGCCGGGCTGTTTCAAAAACTTACCGATTAATTAACCACGATTTATTAAAGACACGAACCGGTAGTTGCACCCTCGAACTTTTACATGTTCGTTTGCATATCGCACACAATCTTCAAAGGTGACATAACTCAAAATTTGGCATTTTGGAAATAAGGCACTAAAAATGCACACAGGGCTTTTATTTAACTTCAAGCAAAATCTGGAGCAAATTTTTGTTATAATTTGTTGAAAAAAACCTAAGGTGAAGTCTCCCTTGCCAATATGATTAGCATGTGCTACGAAATAGTTTTCCGCATTTTCTGACAAACATGTAATTTTGACTTGTGTCACTTTTGAAGATCATGTGCGATATGTAAACACATGATTCGAATCTTGGGTTGCCATTTAGTAGTAATAACTTTAATTAAATAACCATATTGAGCACAATAAATGTATTTGTTTATACTATTTTTCAAAGATTGAATATATATAAAAATATATAAAAATGGATAACTGCAGTAAATGTTCAAAATAACCAAAACGGGAAAGATCTTAACAACTTCACAGGCAAGAAAAAAATAACTAAAATTGGTTAAAAGTAACCAAAACGGCAACACTGATTATAATTATATTTTGACAGTATCCGTTGTTTCTGATTGGCGCAAAAAAATCTTGCCTAGTGACGAATTCGACCCTTGATATGGTCGTTACTTAAAGCTATTTATATTCGAAATTGCATGAAAATTGGAAAACAGGAATCTATAAGCTTATCCAGGCAAAAAGCTACCTACGTACCGAATTTTAAGCAAATCGGACCATAAATACGATTTCTTCGAACAGATCGGTCCCTGGTCCACTTCTCGGACAAAATGGATCATATATGCTAATTGATTAACTCAATGTGAGGGTAGGACCAGGATGAATGTATTTGCATAAAAATTTATTAAAGCAAAAATGTTTTGGGTAGGCGTCGGAGCCAATGATAACCATCAGTTACCACCTCTGCATGGTTGTAAGTCATGCAGAGTCCCTACGGCTTGTAGCGCGGTGGCTTTGCCGCTTAAACTCTGAAAGAGTTTTCGGGGGTGTGCGTCAAGCGGAGTGTTGACCACCGGTTATTTATTTAGATTCAAAAATTGGGTAGGCGCGGTGGCCAATGGTAGCTCTTGTACCACCTCTGTATGCTGAAAGTCATACAGAGCCCCAACAGCTTGTAGCGGCTTTGGCTTTTGCTGTTTAAAACCACTCCGGAGGAGTGGTGATGCATCAAGCGGAATTGTTGAGCATGATTTGGGGTGCCAGCAATTAACTACTTTAGTAGGTTTTGTTCTGCGGCAGTTGAGAAGTGCATAAAAAAAATGCATACCCAATGAAGAACGAGCGAATTATTTGTTAACCCAAGTGCGTGTGTGTATTCGCTGCACTTTGTTTTGGCCGGGAGTGCAATACAAGTGCGTGTGTGTGTTCGCTGTTCTTTGTTTATGCGGGAAATGCATAAGTGGCTTAAACACTAATATATGCTAAAAAGCTACCTACGTACCGAATTTTAAGCAAATCGGACCGTAAATACGATTTTTTCGAATAGATCAGTCGCTGGTCCACTTCTCGGAAAAAATGGGCCATAAATCCTTATATATGCTAAAAAGCTACTTACGTACCGAATTTTAAGCAATTCGGACCATAAATGCGATTTTTTGGAATAGATCGGTCCCTGGTCCACTTCTCGGAAAAAATTGATCACATATGCTAATACATGCTAAAAAGCTACCTGCGCACCAAATTTTAAGCAAATCGGACCGTAAATTCGATTTTTTCGAATAGATCGGTCCCTGGACCACTTCCCGGAAAAAATGAGTCATATATGCTAATATATGCTAAAAAGCTACTTACGTACTAAATTTTAACCAAATCGGACTATAATAAGATTTTTTCGAATAGACCGGTCCCTGGTCCACCTACCCGACAAAAAATAAAATTTTTTTAGCCTAAAACATGGTGGTTACCAAAAGCTATTTGTATACAAAATTTCATGAAAATTGGACCAGCCGTTCGCGAGATTACCTGTTACAAAAGAAGGGACTTCTCTTTATATAATTAGTATAGATACACTTTTAGCCACACAAACCTTCTCATCACTTAAAAAAAAACTAGGTAGAATTTTGTAAAATAATTGGTAACAAATATTTATTATTTTTTATTTTTTAATATGTATTGTTCACACTGTAATAAAAACTATACCGAGCCCTAACCGCCAAAGTAACGTAAGCGACATTTTTTTTAAATTTTTCTTTTTGGAGCAGAAATATTCCTAGAGCATCTAGATTATGGTGCCCATACGTCCTTTATTTAAATGACAGTTCTTTATTTTAACACCCTGTCCTTTATAATTGTTTTCAAAATAAAGGACGCCTTTTGTCCTTTATTTCTTAAACTGTCCTTTAAATCAGTTCTGCATTTTTCATAGGTAAATTTTTAAACACAGAATATGAAAAATAAAAATGTCCCTTACAAAGTATAATGAAAACCTTCGCCAGTTTGTTTCGCCCCCACTTAAGGGTTTCTATTTATTCGGTAATCTTTGTTCAATCGGTAAAGCAGGATCGTGTTGTGCGCTGAATTTCCAGTTCCACTGAAAGAAAACAATAAACCCCCTGCTGCCCAGTGGGTCAAAACTGGCATTTAGTGTTCGTAATTCATTGGAGCCTTCAATTTTCACTTAATTTGATTAATTTTAATTTTTTTTTATGACAGATTACAATATTTGCAAAAGACCAGTTGAGCCTGATGTGTGAATTTTTATTTGATTATATTAAATTTTTTTTGTGAAATATGCAGAAAAAGTAGCAATTTTGAAGAAAATAAATTCTCCTGTTCCAGTTAATAAATGTTACATAACAGAAACTAGTTGAAAACAATTGTATGGTTCTACAAAAATGAAAAAATTACACAAAAAAAAATTTTAAATGTTATAAAAAATGTTAACCAAAATAAATATTTTTTTTTTGGGTTTTAGTAAAAATTGGTGGAAAAATTAAGGCTCCGGTGAATTATGAACATTAAATTCCAATTCTGAACCACTGTGTGGTGGCTTCGTCGTGCAGTATGAAATATGGTAAACGCATTTTGATGCATTTCTGCATAAAACACAAAATTTTGAAAAAAACAGTTATTTTGGCGGTTAGTGCTCGATATAAATAAAAGCTTCAAACTTTGTACAAAATTTAGACTAATTCATAAAATTTTCATCAAAATTTCAAATTTTTTAATACAACATTTTTACGAAAATTTCGGATGTGCAGTTTAATACTTCATTTAGTTTTAGTATAATAATGTACAAGTTTGAAGTGGCTCAAAACTCTCGCAGATTTTTGAATTTTTTTTGCCGACGGTTTGTGTATGTACGCTGTAGTCAGGCCCGTCGAGAGGGAGGGGCGAAGGGGTGAATCTCCCAGAGCCTGGGCTTTTTAGGGGCCTGAAATATCATAACCATCTCCTTCGTTATAGGCTTTTATTAGAAATATATTTCGATTCGTGCTGGTTGTTTCTGACTCTATACATTAAAGAAAATGATCACATACTTTTGAATTAATAACGGGTGATTTTTTTGAGGTTAGGATTTTCATGCATTAGTATTTGACAGATCACGTGGGATTTCAGACATGGTGTCAAAGAGAAAGATGCTCAGTATGCTTTGAAATTTCATCATGAATAGACTTACTAACGAGCAACGCTTGCAAATCATTGAATTTTATTACCAAAATCAGTGTTCGGTTCGAAATGTGTTTCGCGCTTTACGTCCGATTTATGGTCTACATAATCGACCAAGTGAGCAAACAATTAATGCGATTGTGACCAAGTTTCGCACTCAGTTTACTTTATTGGACATTAAACCAACCACACGAATGCGTACAGTGCGTACAGAAGAGAATATTGCGTCTGTTTCTGAGAGTGTTGCTGAAGACCGTGAAATGTCGATTCGTCGCCGTTCGCAGCAATTGGGTTTGTGTTATTCGACCACATGGAAGATTTTACGCAAAGATCTTGGTGTAAAACCGTATAAAATACAGCTCGTGCAAGAACTGAAGCCGAACGATCTGCCACAACGTCGAATTTTCAGTGAATGGGCCCTAGAAAAGTTGGCAGAAAATCCGCTTTTTTATCGACAAATTTTGTTCAGCGATGAGGCTCATTTCTGGTTGAATGGCTTCGTAAATAAGCAAAATTGCCGCATTTGGAGTGGTTTGTACGCTGGTGGAATCATTGGACCGTATTTTTTCAAAGATGCTGTTGGACGCAACGTTACGGTGAATGGCGATCGCTATCGTTCGATGCTAACAAACTTTTTGTTGCCAAAAAATGGAAGAACTGAACTTGGTTGACATGTGGTTTCAACAAGATGGCGCTACATGCCACACAGCTCGCGATTCTATGGCCATTTTGAGGGAAAACTTCGGAGAACAATTCATCTCAAGAAATGGACCGGTAAGTTGGCCACCAAGATCATGCGATTTGACGCCTTTAGACTATTTTTTGTGGGGCTACGTCAAGTCTAAAGTCTACAGAAATAAGCCAGCAACTATTCCAGCTTTGGAAGACAACATTTCCGAAGAAATTCGGGCTATTCCGGCCGAAATGCTCGAAAAAGTTGCCCAAAATTGGACTTTCCGAATGGACCACCTAAGGCGCAGCCGCGGTCAACATTTAAATGAAATTATCTTCAAAAAAAGTAAATGTCATGGACCAATCTAACGTTTCAAATAAAGAACCGATGAGATTTTGCAAATTTTATGCGTTTTTTTTAAAAAAAAAGTTATCAAGCTCTTAAAAAATCACCCGTTACAACTTATCTATAGAGGCCCGTGATTTTTCAGTCCGGGGCCGGCCGCGTTTTCTCTCAACGGCCCTGCCTGTAGTATATCGGGTTGGACTAAGAGTACATACTCAATAAACTAGACCTAAATTTTTTCAACCAGTTACACGTTAATGCCTATTTACATTTAAAATTTCGTGTCCTAGCCGGCGACCAAAATTGTTCTGCATATTATCGAAACCAGACCAGAAATGGGCCCTTTAAAATTACAAAACAAAAACAATGGACTTAAACATTGTGCATTACATTAGGTTTTCTTAAAATGCAAATGCCTTACCCAGCATTACCTACCTATCATTATAACAAAGCTTTCAGTTTTAAAATTTTTCGAATAAAAAATAATGTTAAACTAAAGTTTTCTTAAAACTCATTCATTTGTCACTCATATTTTATTAATTTCGTTTAACTTGTGAGGTAGTCAATTAAATTCTAATGATTATGCTACCATTGAACAGTTGAATACTGAGGCCAGTCAAAATTATTCAGTGGGCAGGTCAGACTTTAAAAACAACTAAAAAATACATGTTTTTTTTAACAGGCGAGTATAATATATTTGTCGAGTTTTTTGAATAAACTTATCATATAAAATTATTTAATTTATTTTAATTTAAGTGCAAAGTGATTTTATTTTTTTAATTTTATATGGAAATTGACAGCAAATAAAAGTAATTTTCCATTTAAGTTGCTGGTGAAACCGGCAGAAATTCTATCATTAAAAATTTTCATATAAAATTTAATATCCAAAGTATTTTCAAACTAAGTTTTTTTTAACACCTCTTTCGTCTGAAATTGATACAAATTTCAATTAACTGATGAATTAAATTGAATTTAATTGTTTTAAACACGTGCCAACTTTCCTGAATACAGTTCAGAAATAAATACTTTTCAAACTTATTTCGATTAATGCCCATCTTTTAGTAATACATATAACTTATTAAATAATTTGAATTCAACTTTATCAACTGGATGCAACGCTTTTCAAATACATAAAAATCGAAATGTTCAAACTAAGATTTCTTTCGTTTGACAGCTACATATATCTTCATATTTTACATAGGTAACTTGTGTATAAAATATTTTCACCACCTCCACCGTCATTACCCGGTGAGTAGTATGGAAAGCAAATTATCCTTAGCCCTCTCTAAAAGCACTAAATATCACAACTGTGCCACAATTTTAGCAACCTATGGTGCATCGAAGTGCCCTATTCCAGCTACTAGAAAGACTCTGTTTCTAAAAGAAGGCATATATGTACATATCGTCGCCTGGGTAAAAGATTGTCGTAAGCGCCATTTTGACGGTTTTTAGTTCTAGATGCAGTTATATATTTTTCAATAAGGTCTTTCGATTGGTGTTATCAGTTTTTAGATATCTCCTTTAGTTTCTGAGATATTGACTACAATTTTTTCCAAAAATAGTTTTTTCCCCATATAAAATTCATGCGAAACTTTGGAGTGCTTTGAGCCACCTCTAAATCTCTTTTGATTGATCTAAGACTTTGCATACTTTAGTCTTTAGGCTGTTCACACATTTCTAGGGGGTGAGACCGAGAATCAAAACAATCTAAACACTTTAATTTTTCTCCATATAACTACGGACCACCCTAATATGCATACATATATATGTATGTATGTGTATAAAATAAAAAGATATAGGACACACTTACGCATTTTCATGTAATTCGGCCGATTTGCATACCCACGCAAGGGCAACACGATTTAAGGGCTGTTTGCAGCACAAGAAATGGAAAAGAAATTTTCTTCTATCAAAATTTCTTAAATAAGTTTGCGGCTCTTAAGAAAAAAATTGCTAGAATATTTATTTCTTTCGAGACAATTTACAGCAAAATAAAAGTACTTTTTCAACCAACAGAGTTAATAAAAAAATATTTCTTGTGATTTTTCTTGAGAGCTGGAACAACCCTTAATGATGGAATCCATGGCGAAAGGATAACGCGTTTAACTGCTGGACATGCTTGGCTATCGTGTTAAATTTATTTATGACCATCGAAATTTTGCGACTTTCGTACATTAAATGACATATGCGCTTCAAATTTAAACAGTTGAGACAAACGATCTTCAACAATCAACAAAATTGTTTTAAACATACTACAAAAATACACACATACAGAAGTAAATACATGCAACATAAATATGTACTTCTTCAGTTTTGGATTTCTTGAACTCAGTTTTAATTTTTTATGTTATTTTTTATGGCATTACTTTTTAATGGGCTCCATTGACGTTGGAGGGCGGAGGATCCCAGACCAGAACATATACATACATATGTATGCTTTCATACATTTATAAACACCTACAAATATTTGAGCATACAAAAACCAAAATCTCTGCTTGAATTTTTTTTTGTCCGGTTTGTGCATTGAATTTTAATTTCAACCAAAATAAGCAGAGAAAAAACCAAAAAATTTTTGTCAAAATTTAACGTTTTTACCATTTCTTAAATGGCTATAATGGCGTAAGAGTAAACATACATACAATCCTACAGCCATACAAACATCTGAAGGTATGTAATGTGTGACAGCCCAAATGTGCGACCAGACCATTGCAGCTTTTTTCCGTTGGTGCGCCACCAAAAAAAATGATCTGATTTATATGTGACACAATGGGTTTACGTATTTTTTCCACTTACGTGCATACATACTAGAGATTTACGCCGACAGGCTTTGCGGCGGCGGCGTGGTCAACTTCAAAAATAATCGGCGGCGGCGGCGACGCCGGCGCGTCTGTAAAGGCCGGCGCTACTGCCCATAAGAGCCATGAGGCTACTAATCTTACCATGTCATCTCGTCAGCGTTAGGCATTCGCCTTGTCAATTCAGATTATAATTCTACTTATTTCCTTATTAAATTAGTTTTAAATTTAAATATTGTTACTTCCTACTTGAATTAAAATTTTGAGTGCCTGGCGCTGATGGATAGGCGAACCGAAGAGGGTCTAACGCAAAGAAAGTTACTTGTGCAAATTGGGGCAACAACATCTCAAGTGACAGTTAATGCATGGTCGGGCATACCACAGGTCACGCATTGTGGACCACTGTTGTTTATTCTATTTATAAACGACTTGCCTAACTACTTTAATTTTGCAAACTGCCTGATGTTTGCAGATGATGTTAAACTTTTTTCAGTTGTGCGTGATCTCTCAGATTGTAATCGTCTTTAGCTCGATCTAGATGAATTTCAGCAGTGGTGTACATTAAACTGTTTGAACCTAAATATAGGTAGATGTTGCGTAGTTACGTTATCGAGGTAGTCTAGTAGTGATATACCTTTTGACTATAAATTAGATGGTTGCGTTATAAAGCGGAGCACTGAAATAAAAGATTTGTGCATTATTTTTGACTCCAAACTCGCGTTTACAAAACACGTTGACTATATTGTATCTAAATCGTTCCCAATGATAGGCTTTATTAGGCGAAATACTCAAGAGTTCAGAGATCCAGTAACTTTAAAATACTTTAGTAAGAAGCCGTCTGGAATACTGTTCTATAATATGTAGTCCATATTATGAAGTGGACTCGATCAAAATAGAAAGAGTTCACAAGATTTTCACCAAATTCGCTATTTGCAAGTTGCCCTGGCAAGGTTATGTTCCTCCCTATATTGGCAGACAGAAATTGCTGGGTCTCCAGTGTTTGAAGGAAAGAAGAGATTACTTCTTCATTACATTTATTTATAAATAATCAATGGGCACACAAATTGCGCTTATTTAACAGATCTGCTCATATTATATAATCCCCCGCGTAATTTAAGAAACAAAAGGCTATGGGTTGTTGCTCTGCATACCACGAATTATGCCAAAAATTAACCAATTGCTAGATCATTGAATTGTGCAATACATATTCTAGTGTTATCGATTTTAACTTAAGTATTGATAGATTTAAGAATAATTTGTTAAATTAAGGGGTTCTTACGATTTTTTGCGGGTTATAGATTGAAAACTAGGGTGGTCTACTATTTTCCGGGGGTTTTATCCATCAACTCCCAGCAGAACAGGCCTGGTTAAAATTTCCACTAAAATTTTAAGTGCCAAATTTTCCGAGGGTAAACAAAAGTAATGAAAAATACTACTAATTTCCATCAAGAAGAGGGAACTTTAACCCTGTGTAGAAAACATTGCGATGCGATGGAGCAAAACCTTTCTGGGGTTTGCCCACCACTTGTGAATGCTAACATAGTTTTCACAC
>NW_023458555.1:38065343-38067526 GCF_013731165.1 Rhagoletis pomonella | reverse complement strand
TATAAACTATTTTTAATGCTACTTAATTTTTTATGAATAAAGCCATACATTTTTTGAAAATTCTAAAAGTAAAAAACTACAGTTTTGGAATTTAAAAAAAATATATATATATATAAACGCCAAAACTCGATTTTTTTTATACAGTAATTCCAACTGATTTTAAAAGATCCTGAAATTTTAAACAAGGTGATTCCTTGAGCTATGGATTTTTTAATTTCGAATTTTTTTTTTGCAAACTCTATATAAAGTTTATTGAGGAACTTTTATTTAATTTTTATTTATTTTTAATTTGGTTATTGCAATTACTATTTTTTTCTCAAATTGCAAAAATTCATATCTTACAAAAGTCAACCCAAAAATTCAACGAAAAATTTATATACAATGCATAAGTTTATGCTCTTAAGGCAGTGTCAATCGTTTGAATGCACAAATATTTTCCTTTATCACAATCACGAAAAACAATTTGTTCAAATATTTCAATATACATAAGTTCGCGGTATTGTACCAATCGTGTGACTATAAAAAAATTCTCGTCCATTTTTTTTTTTTAATTTTGTACCAATAGTCCAATATAAAAAATTTAAAATTGTACGATTTTTTAAATTTCGAAATTCTGTAATTTTTTAATTCGATTTTTTTTAAATATATTTTTATATAGCCTTAAATAGCTCCTTTGACATGAGATAATATAATAATTTTGAGATATTAAAAAAAAAAACTTTTTTCCTTTGACAGAACTTGGTTATGTTATAAAAGAAAAGTTCTGACCAAAAATTAATTAAAATCAAAAGTAGTCGATTCCAACCTTTGGTCGATTTGACATGGTATGAGATATACATATGTATGAGAAAGTAACTTCGTGAAATTCGTTACTGACTTATTCGCAAAATATATGTACTTATATATTAAACACATATTTAATGAATATAACATGTAAATATGTACATACCCCTATTCCATATGTACGTGCATATATTCATATACATTTGTATGGAAGCGTTTGGTGTTAGCGCGTAACTGAGCCTCTGCTGGCAGTTAATTAATTTTCTTTGAAATATATTCCATTACATACCTGCAAAGAAAGAGAAGAACCATTTATTTGAAGAACAAACAAGTATTAAATATCAGAAACAAAAAAGCATTTATAGTTGCATAGAGTTGTGTGGGCGGTTTGCTTGGTATATTATTCTATGAAAATCAAATTTAATAAAAGCATAGCAAATTTGTGTTATATTGTTGTGCTATTTTGCGTTCTTCCGCATTTCTTAATGCTTCAGAAGAAGGTAGAAGGCTTAGCTGTAGTTGCAATATGATTGTAAACTACGCATACATATGTATATACATAGCTAATATATTTCTAGAATTTTAGCAGGAAAACAGATTGAAATTATTTCTAGTGAAAGGTCCAGAGCAAATGAAGAGATTTGTAAGAAGTGCTACTAAATGTGGAAGAGGGTTTCTTCGATAAATAATTAAAACCCAGTACGTAAAGAGCAAGGCCTCATCTGCCAGCGAAAGAGCAATTGGAGGAGGGCTTGGCTTCAGTTGCCAGAGCGACGAAACGGCTGGCGTGCTTGATTAAACTCGGCTACAATCGCTAAGGCGGTTAGAGCGCCCAACAAGAAGAAGAATTAAAGAGGGGACGCGCACACAAAAACCTAGTTTCAATCGTAATTTTATTTTACATGCACATTAGTAAATACTTATCTATGTGTATTAATTAAAAATTAATTTTAAATCGATTCATCTTCAACTAAATATATTTACATACTTCAGTTTCTTTAAGTTTTCTTCTGCATAAATAAATTTATTTTTGATTTCAACAGAAATATGATATCATAAAAAGGCTTTAAACTGCAACTGTAACTGCAGCTTATTACATTCACACATTAATGTGCACATGTAGGCAGGCCTCAACAGATTATCAATTTCGCTTGAATAAACAAACCCGGAATTAAAAGGAAATCTTTCCTTGCAAGTAAATGAGCTTTCTGAATAATTTTTCTGTTCAACTATTTAGTAGACGACATAAATATATTTACACGTATGTATGTATTTACACGGGCATATCTAAATGATTGCAACGGAATAAAAACAAGTGTACAAATATTAATAACGACGGATTTGGCGCGAATTAATGAACTCGCAAATGAGAACTGCGCTTTCTGCTGAAAGAGGATATC
>NW_023458555.1:38045755-38065243 GCF_013731165.1 Rhagoletis pomonella | reverse complement strand
ATCAAATAAAGATTGTATATATGATTCTCGCTGTTCCTCAGTTAGCCGGGTTAGGGCGCAAAATAATTCTATCCCTTGAAACTAAAAGTGGATTTCTGATATTCTGCCAAACCCATTCCCACATAAAGCCTTGCACATTTGAATAGAAAACAATAGGGATGTTCAAGATCTTGTGCATATGATGTTGCATTTGCATATTTCGTTCCATTTGTAAATTCACAGCTATAAAATGCAACGGTTGCCATGATAGCAAGCATAAAATTAGCAAATGCAACTACAAATGAAAATCCAAGGCCATTTCCACAATATCCTGAAGGGCTTCCAATAGGGCTTCTATTATAATTTTCTGAATGAAAAAAATTGTGTTTTTCCATCTAGAAGTCAATGGTCCTGCAGAACCTTTATTCTGTTCTAGACCTTTTATCAAATTACTTTGTTGTTTCGACCGAAAGATTTTCGCTTTGTAGACGATATTCCTTTGCAATCACTGACACTGCTCAATTCATTGCGGATTTCTTCGAATGATCGGTTATGGATGGAAAAAAAAATTGGAAAACGTACTTTCTATGAAAGCGTTAATGGCTTCTTAGGCGATTCTAAGTCTGTTTAAGGCCCTCCGCACCTTACGTGACCGAACATAGTAGAGTAACCCTTTCATAATTCCGAAACGAATACATAACGAATCGACTTCTGCACACTTGCGTGCCCTATATCAACGCATACCAGTTAAACAATACACAGTGGTCGGAGAAGCCTTGTTCTACGCAAAAAATTAGAACGGCTGTTACGATTGCAACAGAACTGCGTGATCGTAGTATTATTGTAATGCTAAATCCGAATATGCCATACAATTTATAGTTCGGCAGTTAGGAACTGTCAAATTAACTGCCAATTTCTCTAAAATTAAGAAAATATTTTTGAAAATGTTTACGTTTTTTTGACATGCTGATCACGAATTTCATGTCAAATTGAAACTATGACTGTTGATAGCTGTCATATGGACTGTGAATTTTTCTAAAAATAAGACAATCTTTATTTTAGACATTTCGATTAGGAATTTTATATCAAATTAAAACTTTGAGAGCTGACAGCTGTGAAAATAACTATCAATTTTTATAAAAATTAACAAATATTTCTTAAGGTGCTACTGATAAGAGTTTTAGACACGCTCGTCACGGATTTACGTCAAATTAACACCTTAAGAGGCTACGACTGTCAATTTCTCTATAAATATGGAAAGTTTCCAAGAATTGAACGCACTATGTTTTAAGGCTCACTGTTCTCGAGTTCTGTATCACATTCAAACTCTTTTTGGCGCGAGTATGCGCGGATTTTTTTTTTCGTAGATCCTTAAAGGGACCTATGCATTAGTTTTTGGAAATGAAGATCCTACTCGGCCCACAAATAAGTTATACCTTTTTGAAAAAAAAAATTTCTTGAAAAATAAGCCGAGTGATTAATTATCATCATTATTGTCCATGTTTAAGAAGTATCACCAAACCAGCAGTTAGCGTTATAATTAAAAATTTCCATAAAATAATTGTTAAGAAATCTATCATCTCATAAGTGTTAGAACTTTCCACTTTCCAAATATTATTGAAAATACTAATCAAATTTGAGTTCGTTGGAAATTTTTGAATAAGAATAACTTTATTTCGGTTAATTTATCACAGTTTAAAAATATGCTTTTTTCGCGTAAAATATAGTTTTCCCGACCACTGTACGGCAGTGAAATATTCGCCAAACTCGGATGAGTTAATATATTTTGTACAAAATTTAGTACAATCTCATTCATATTCAATAATTTTCTAATTAAATAACAAAAAATTTCATACAATTTTATTTCACGTCACAAAAATGCAAAGAAATGACGATTTTCAAACGGCAAGCGCCTTACAATGATGGACGCTCCGTTTCATGCAGCTTTTATGATTATAATTCGTAATGCACAGAGCTTCATACAATACTATGTCGTCGAAACGATTACACAGCTATGACTAAGCGCCTAATGTACAGAAAGCCTACGTCTTTTTCTTAACGTCTATATGTTATGGTGATCCGATTTTTCCGTTTCCGAGAAATAATAAAAACATTATAAAAATACACCCGATTACCAAATTTCAGTCGGATGTCTCGAGAACTGAGGTACTGAGGACAGACAGGCAAAAGGAAGTGGCTTAATCGACTCAGCTTGACGTTCTAATTATTTAAGTAAACATTTTCACCGGTTTATCTCTTCTTCTTCTGGTACTTCGAAACTTTGAACTACAGTTATAATACCATTTCATGTTCATGAAAGTTATAAAAAGTACAGCCCGCTGCCGGCGAGGATTCTCCAAATGAAAGCCGCGTTATTTTCTAAGGACAAACCGCCGCGTTGGTTTATGGGCCGCTCTCCGTTTGCAAGTTATGTTTTAGTGTTCTGCTTGTTATACGGTTTGAGAGTGTCAAAAGGACGTTTGGAGGCTTGTTTTTAGGACAATACAGTAAACATATAATATTAGAACAGTACACATATAACATTCAAAGGGTATAGAGATGGAGTCAATAGTAAGTATGTAGTAGTTAAGTTAAAACTCTTGCGTTATTTCGTGAAAAATTCTAAACTTTTGAAGAATCTCATATTTTGCACCTATTGCCACCAAGCTGTCTTTTACTCTATGTTCCTCTTTCATCGCAACTCAATGCCGTTCTCATTTGCATATCATCCACTCTATCCTCAGTCAATGTCCGAGCTAGTGCGTTACCTCTTTGTTTGTCTACACTTATCCTTGGCATTTACTTAGCGTTACACTTAAGTGTAAAAAGAAACAACAACAACTACTTACCATATAATTGCATCTATTACTGCAAAAGAAGGCTGCAGTTTTATGCATACACATTTGCATTTTAAGTATGTATACATACAGTATCGGTCATATCTATAGCACGCCATTTCAAAGTGATATTGTGTGCAACTTATGTTTATTTATTTATTTTTGAGAATTTTCAATTAAAGTACAGTTCTTTCTCTAACAAACCCCATATAAACCCAAGTTTAAAATTTGTAGAAAACTTCAAAAAAGTGCAACAAATTTTCACATAAATTTCAAACTTTTTTCTCAGAAGTATTTGAATTTTTCTGAATACACAGTTTTATAGCCCAATCAATTTTAGTCTGATAATGTGCAAGTTTCAAGTGACTGAAAGTTACCGTTGATTCTTTAGAATTTTTTTCGCCAAAGGTGTTGCAGTTTTCATCCATATACAAATAAATTGAGTTTATTCATTATATTTATGAACGCCAATGTGACAAAAAAAAATTCTAAAAAATTAACTGTAATTCGTAGCCACTTGAAATTTGCACATTATCACACTAAAATTGCAGTGGCTAAAAAACTGTGTACTCAAACAAATTCTAAAACTTCCGAGAAAAAGTTTGAAATTTAGGTGAAAATTTGTTGCAATTTTTTTTTTAAGTTTTCTACAAATTGTTAAACTTGGGTTTATATGGGGTTTGTTAGAGAAATAACTGTATTTAAAATGAAAATTTTTAAAAATGAATAAATAAGCGTAAGTGGCACACAATATCACTTTGAAAGGGCGTGCTATAGATATGACCGATACTGTATGTATAGATGTATGTATACACTAACTCAAGAAAGTACACAAACAAATAGGACACAAGCAAAGCTACACTACTAAAACTTAGTGTTAAAGAAAATATTGCAGAAAGAAAAGATCAACAAAATGTAAAACAAGCGATGAAATTAAATGTGGAAATGTGGAACAGAAAGTGTGGTAGAAATGGCGGCGCTGCAACTACACGGATTACACTGCCCAAATACACCTTCCAAATTGTACTTTAGTAGCAGTTGCAGTGGAATAGGTCACGTCAGGCAAAGCAAGAAGAAAAAAAAATAGCTCAAACAAATACGCTTTCTCGCTTTGCATTATGACGCGAAAAAGAAAGTATGTAGCGCACAAACGCAGACAAGTAAGAAAAGCACGCCAACGAAAGCTGGTAATGTTGAGTAAATAACAAATAAACAAATAACAAAAACATAAAATACACACTGTGCGCGCATACGTAAACTGGATATGTGTATATGTAGGGAAAAATGGCAAATGCATTACGTACATACATAATAAATGTCACGCGTGGTAGCCTACTTTTCAGCGCACAAACTTATGCACTCCACAGCTTTGGTAGCTGGCTAACGCAAGTTTTGTTTTTGTTTATTTTGCAAATTCATGCATTTTTGCCTACATTTGTATGTGCGGGTGCGAGTGCGAGCGCATGTTGTGCGATGTCGCGTGGCAGCGTGAAAAATTGTCAAGTTCATTGGTTTCTGAGTGCCAAGTGCGCTCAATGAGGCTGAAGATTGTTTCGCCTTGTAGTACTCAGTAGCAGTATTGCACTAAGCTCAAAGGAATTGGCAAATACCTAGTGGGTGTGCAAAGTGGATGGCGGTGACATGTGGTGGTGCTTGGAAAATGTGTCAATGCTACGCGACTGCTTGCAAGCATTTTATATAATGTGTACTCATACATATGTACATATGCATCTATGAACATTATAGGGCGCCGAGTAGTGAAACTATAAAGTAAATGTACCGAAGAATAGCAAACGCAATGAAAGGATGTAATTGAAGGTTGGGTTAAGTAATTTTTGCAATTTCTTCGAACTGCATATAAATTAAAGGCAAAAAATACAATGGAATGTAAAACTAAAGTTAGCTCTTGGTTGAAGTAATGGTAATGCCACTGGTAATGGAAATGGTAATGGTAATGGTAATGACAATGGTTATGGTAATAGAAACGGTAAGGCTAATGGTAGTAATGATGGTAATGATAATGTTAGTTATAATTTTCATGGTAATGGTAATGAAAATTGTAATGGCAATGGTAGTGCTTATGATAATAGCACTAATTGCGGTAATTGCAATGGCAAGGATAATGGTAATGCTAATAATAACGGAAGTGATATTTGTAATGTTAATGGTAATGGCAGTGGTATCTAATGGTAGTGATAATGACAAGGAGAACGGTAATGATAATCGCAATGGTAATAGTAATCGTAATGGTAATAGTAGTGGTAACTGAATTAGTAATGGTTCTTGTAGTGGTAATGGTAATTGTAATGGTATTGGTAATTATAATTATTACGGTAATGCTAAGGGTAATGGTAATGGTAACGGCATTAATATTAGTAATTATAGGTTAATGATGTTGGTAATCGTAGTAGTAATGATAATGGGAATGTATTAAGCCAGTGGCGGGAACACTCACACTATCACATGTTGCAAAGTGTGCGTTGCAGCGCAGTCCTCTTACATTGATTCGCTTTTCCGACCGTGTGCAACATGGAGTGGAAAAATTTAATGCACAGTAATCGAAAAAATAATCAGTAAAACAGCCGTTTTCACATTCGAAAATGCATTTTTTTCCTCATGGCGATGTCCTAGGAAAAGTGGGGCATTCAATTTTGCATTACCTACTATCGAAGAATGAATTTGTGATTTAGTGTGATTTTTTTGGGACTTTTTGGATACATTAGAATGCTGATTATATAGTAAACAGTAACAAAATCTAAAACTCATAAGAAATAAACTAAATTATTCATCACGCATATAGTGCATTACTACTTTTTTCACTGAGAGCTTTAAGTACGCCACATTTTCGCACGTGAATAGGAAAGCCAAAGGTGTCCCACACTTCATTGGGCCCTAAGTCCTTTTACTTATATTTATTTATATACATAAATCGAGTAAAAGTTCAGAAATTTTAAGAAAAAATTGCTCAGTTTTTATTCATAATGCCCATTAAGGTAATAAACAATTAATTTCTATTCATGTTCAGTTAATATTACGTTGTTTTCGCAACTGTATTAATTAAACGAGTCTTTTATTCGTCATCTTTATTCTAATCGGTTTCGATTAGCGAAAGTTTTTGTACAAATGTATTTACTATCAAAGTGATAACCCTAGTTACCTTAAATGCACGCTCATTTGAAATCAAATCAATACCTAATCGATAGATTAAAAGGTCAGTAGGGGACATAAAAAAAGGGGCATTAAACGTGTCGTAAAATTTATTAAGTGTTGTTCATAATTTCTTGTGACATGTCTTGAATTTAAAAATATTTTGCTTGGCACAATATTAAAAAAATGTCATTTGATAAGAGATTGCGGATAACAAAGAAAGCAAAAACATTTTTCGATCAAAAATTGGCTCTGTGAATAAATTTGGACTTTTGCACTGATTATCGCGCTATGCGCTAGGTTTTATTTTGGCGCGGGTTTCACTCAACGTAGTCGATTAAGTCGCACAAATACTAGTTAAAAATGTACATATGTAAATATATCTTATGAATGAGTTTGATGTGTTGTGGTATACACCCAGTGGGAAAAGTAGTAATGCATTACATGTGTTATAAATAGTGTAATGTATTTCTTATGAGTTCTAGATTCTATTACTGTTTAATATGTAATCAGCATTCTAATGTATCCAAATGTAATCATAGATAAGAAAGGTTAGTTGCGTTAACTAAATATATATACATATTCACTTATACCTATTCAATTAAAAAGAAATACTTTTGGCTTTGCTGCTATACTCTTTGTCCTAAAAGGTATTCTGGAATAGTGATGTGAATAGTATCGAGTATCGAATAGTATGTATTTGATATTGTTGAGCAATTTGAGTATTCGACTAGTATTGAAAAAATTATATCGATACTTCGATACTCAATCATTATCGTTAAAATATTGGGTTGCAAAATACGATTTATTTATTCTAAAGGACAGTCCATTATGTAACCCCTTGTCCTTTATATTTTTTTTTTCAAAATAAAAGACGCCTTTTGTCCTTTCTTTCTTAAACTGTTCTTTAAATCAGCTTTGCATTTCTCATAGATAAATTTTTAAACACAGAATATGAAAAATAAAAATGTACCTTACAAAATATAATGAAAACCTTCGCCAGTCTGTTGCGCCCCCACTTAGGGGTTTCTATTTAATCGGTAATATTGGTACAATCTATAAAGCAGGATCGTCTTGCGCACTGAGTTTGCAGTTCCTTTGAAATAAAACAATAAACTCCCTGCTGCACAGTGGTTCAAAACTGACATTTAGTGTTCGTAATTCACTGGAGCCTCCATTTTTCACTTAATTTGATTAATTTTTAATTTTTTTTTTTATGAAAGGTTACAATATTTGCAAGAGACCAGTTGAGCCTGATGTGTGAATTTTTATTTGAATACATTAAATATTTAGTGCAAAATGCAGAAAAAGTAGCAATTTTGAAGAAACAAATTTTCATCAAAATTTAAATTTTTAAGCTGAATCTTTATAACGTTTGAAACTGTGAGTGCTGCTCATTCAAACGAGCTTTGCTTCAAAAACGTCCAAAACAAACAAAACAGGTCCAAAGGCTCAAACGGAGAAAAATGGCCCATATTTGGTACAATTGTACCAAAGTGGCAACCGTGTCCATCTTTCTACCGTGAGGAACGCTTTCTGGGCAGTTTTGGACCCCAATATCTAAAGAAATTGCAAACTTCAATGTATATTTGTTGCTGCTATAAATTCAAAGGAAATACAAACTTGCAATTAATAGATAAATATATTTGGAGGAATTTTAATTTCATAATTACTGACTTATTTTAGATTTATTTGCAATGAAAATGCATCAATCTACAGCGCCTGTGTTTATATCTAAGTAAGTGTATAAAATTGTATTTGTTGCATGCTTTCGTTTATTAAAGCTTAAAGCGTTGCAGAATGCATACGCCAACCGACAACAAACAAGACTTTTCGCTTTGTGTTTAATTTTATTTTGAAATTTGAATGCATTTTATTATCTTAAAGACTTCCATTGCGAAATCAGTCTATTGTCGCGCGACCCAGACAAAGTGCACTAAATAGCAATATGATAGTAAATAATAACAAATAAATCACAATTTACTGCCAGTGAACTGCGCTAATTTTGTGACGCAAATTTTCATAATTCCAACTGAGCAGACTAAGCACAATTTCGATTAAAATTAACAAAACGCAGTTAAAATAATCAGTTTTATATAATACAGTACAGTTTTCATAGGCGGCAGCGATAACCGGCTTACCGACACTAAGGCCCACACAAAAGAAATGCAAAAATACTTACATATGTACATATGTATATGCGTACATTTAAATGTGAAATTTTGCTTTAATAACCGATTTTGCGACATTTGTTAAAAACAAAACAAAAAAGATAGCGAAGTTGCACAAAGAGCAACTACACATTAATTTTTTTACGTCGCTAATCTTGTTAAATGTCAAGGAAAGCTGAAAAAATAGTTCCGCGTACGCTGCTTTAAACTAAGTGGCATTCTTTTGCAACCGAGCTACAAAAGAACACTCGGCAAAGTAGCATTATACATGTAAAGCAACAACACACCCTCGGCTATTTATTCGCTTTAGCAAGTTTTTTGTATACGTTTTTTTTTGTTTTTATCGTAACCAGGCCGTCGAGTGTACTGTTTTTTTATGTCCGTTTGACCTATTTTAAATCTGCGCGATTTACGAATAAATCTAAGAAGATTGTTGGATGTGAAGGAGTTCAGGAGTTTGTCTCTGCATACATGTCTCATATCTAATTCTTCCAAAGGCGGGGCAGAAGCACAAAGAGTGTCCCCCCGTCTCATCCTCTTCACGGCAGGATGGGCCAATGAAGTTGTCATCTACGCCTATCACAGTCAGCTATTTGTGCCACGTGAAGTGAGACCAATCAGCAGCCCAACAAGTTGTCTGCAGTTCCGTCTGCTCAATGACGGCAAACAACTAGATGAACCTTCTGAGATTGAAGGGAACATGATTTTTGCTCACCTGCAGCCCCTCGATGCCTCCCAGTCACAGCTGAGCGAAGTATTCACCCAATGTCATAAGTGCAGCTTGACTGTTACTCCAGACACGTAAACTCCTTGCCCTTCACAAATTTTTCGCCAAGTAGTCCATGGCCTTGAGGACTGCAAATTCCTCGGCCTGAATGACCGAAGCATGCTACCCTAGAGAAAAGTGAAGCTTATCCCCTGAGAAGCGCAGCAGGTGGTGTAGCGAAAGCTCTCGTACAGCACACGACAATCGTTCTTTGAAGTTTAGCAAACAGATTTCCAAAGATATTGAAGTGAGAGTCTGCTCCACCATACTGCACTGATGCATATCTGATTATGGGTCTGATCACAGAGATATAAATCCAGGGGCTTCCCCTTGTTGACAGACCTCACATTTCGACCTCGGAGATCCCATCAAACTTATCACATGTTTCTTGCCAGATACCAACCGGGTTCCTTATGAAGCTAAAGGGAAATTTTACCCGAGTTGAGCGTGCTTTTGCCGCCCGTTTTCAAAGAAACGAAGCTACATATTATATGGAAATAGAAAAGATTGAGTGAGTTTGTGGCTTGCTCTTTCACGCTAAACCGGCTGAAAATATTTCAATAAAATTGGCACAGAGGTTGGAACCTGGATGAATATACGAAGCATTTTTTGAAGAAAGTTGCCAACTTCTTTTAAAGTTAAAATCAATTAAGTCATCAACTAAATAAAATATTACAACAAAGTGGGTGTCAAATGCAAGAGTTTTAGAAACGATTAGTTAAGAAATTTTTTTTTACAGGTTTGTCTATCGTTTAGAAATTCAAAATCAATTTTATTTCGAAAAAAATTTTGTAGACGGTTTCCACTTGTTTAGAAATTAAAAATTAATAAAAGTTATAAGTTAAATGAAATACTTTAATATAAAAGTCAAACAATAGAGGTTTAAAAAAACTTTCTTTCTGAAATTTTTTAAGAGGGCTGCCACCTGCTCTTGAAGTTATAGTCATTTTAAGTAGTAAATTGATTAAGGTGTCAATCGATAAGAGTTTAAGAAGAATTTATTTGATTTTTTGAATACGGTTGCCACTTGTTTAATAATTTAAATTCAACTACTACATGCTGTTGGCCGTGAGTAAAAGAGTCATCTTTGAAATATAGTTCAACCAACCACAATGTCTGTCCAAGGGCTTTATTTATCGTAATCGCAAACGCAACTATCACTGGAAATTTGCGGAGTTTCATGGTGAAGGGCATTAAGTTTCATACTTATAAATTAAAGCTTTCTTAAAACTCTTTCCTTTGATATTAATATTAAAATATTTTACATATAATATAATTTATTTAACATCAACTTTCAAAAATATATTCTCACTAGTTGCCTGTTTTTCATTTCTGAATTATGCAAAACCAATTTTCATCCCGTTCATATTGACGTTACTATCTACGACATCTCGCCATTTTGCATGTAGCTTCATAACTCCATTGGTTCAAAACTTCTGTAGTTTATCGGCGAGAAGCTTGGGCAAGTGTATTTCAGCGGCTCTTTCGTCGGCCAATTTTTTACCACCAAGAGAGTTTTCCAGAGACTGAAGCAAATAGAAGTCAGGCGGTGCAAGGTCAGGGTTATATGTGCATGAACAATTTTTCAACCACGTTCCTTAAATTTATTCCGAGTTAGCAAAGATTTGTGTGGTCTGCCACTGTCTTGATAGAATACAACTCTTTTTCTGTTGTAAACAGTAGTGAACCGAATTGTACGTTTCACAATTCCTTTCCAGTCCCACCAAACATGCAACAAAACCTTGTTTGCTATCAACTAAGACTTTGAAGTCGCTTGTCAAGAGTCTTCGGCCTTTGACAATGACAAAAGTGGTTCAATTTCGTTGAGTTTCCGCAGCGTTTCTTTGATGGCCAATCAAATCATATGGGACCCAACCAACGAGCTTTTTTAAGTTGCCTGCTTTTATTAGATGATTCCAAAGTGTCATGTGGGTGATCTTTAGCGTCTCTGCTACCTTCTGACAGCTTCGATGCCATACTTGCTCAACTATTTGCATAACTCTTTTCCAGTGACCGGCTGACCAGGGCTTGCCCCCGCTTTGAAATCAAAATTTTTACACGGAAATAGAGCAAACCACTCCTGGGTCCGGCGTTATTGCAATCTCATAATAACAAATTGGCATTGATATGAAACTAAAATTATAATCCTACATATCGATGTTCCTCTGAAAAAACGACACAGTTCAAAAGTCAAAAAATAAAATCCCTTACTACTGTTAGGTAGCTCATATCTCTAATTCTATATAATACTATTTTAAGAAGTAAGTATTACTACAGTAGATAGTAATATTTAATTAGACAAGGACTAGACAAGTTTTAGAGATATGAGCTTCAATTTTGAATTGTGCCGTTATTGTAAAGGAGCATCGATACGTATAAAGACTATCAACGAAGATAAGTTATTTATATATCGAAACGGCTGATTTGGGTAAAATTTGGTCCAAATGTTGACCATGTCCTGAAATTTAATTCGTATTCCACAACTCACAGGTAAGAGAAATACCGAGGCTGACTCGATGAAGATAAAATAGTAAAGAATAAAATAATACGAAAGAAGATACATATATTTTTTGTTTTATTTCTCTACTATTTTTATTTATTATTTTTGTGTGAGTTCTTTGCTCTAAGAAATCGTAGACACACTGACCCAGTCTTAAATGTCGTTGCTGCTCGCTAGAGAGGAGAACTAGCTTAATTAGATAAAGAATGTAGGAAAACCCACGAACGCTGTACATATTTATATATTGTACATACATAGATTTGTAGGTATGCATTTATGTATGTACATTAGGGTGCATCAATACCCATAAAAAAAATCGGAACTGTATTTCCATCGGATATGTAAGCTTTATATTTTAAGACTTGCTCCCAAATAGTATGAAAAAAAGGAACAGTCCAGCGCCTTCGTCTTGGCCTGCAGGCTGTATCGGAGATACAGCCGCTAAATTTAAACGTAGAATACGTGGTATGGTTAAGAGCATATCCAAGTAAAAAAACAAAAGCACACACTAAGCAAAAAATATCGATAACAAAAGCGATAATAATATCGGTAGCAAAATCGATAAAAACATCGATAAAGAAATCGATGAAAATATTGATATCAAAATCGAAAAAATATCGAAAGCAAAATCGATAGCAAAATCGATAACAATACTGATTACAAAATCGATTACAAAATCTATCAAAATATCGATAACAAAATCGATTATAAAGTCGATACCAAAATCCATAACAAAATCCATAATAATATCGATACCAATATCGATAGCAACATCAATAAAAATATCGAATATAAAACCTATAAAAAAATCTATAACAATATCGATAGCAAAATCGATAAAAATATCGGTAACAAAACCGATAAAAGTATTGATGACAAAATCGATAGCAAAATCGATTACACAATCGATAACAAAATCGATAAAAAATATCGATAACAAAATCGATAAAAGTATCGATCATTATATCGGTAAGTTCCGAAAATATCGATAGCAAAACCAATAACAATATCGATAACAAATTCGATGAAAATATCGATAACGAAAGCAATAATAATATCGATAGCTAAATCGTAAACAAAATCAATAAAAATACTGATGACAAAACCGGTAAAAATATCGATTACAAAATCGATTAAAATACCGACAACAAAATCTATAAAAATATCGGTAATAAAATCGATAACAAAATCGATAACAAAATCGATAAATAATCTATCATAAAATCGATTACAGTGTCGATAACAAAATCGACAACAAAGTCAACAAAATATCTATAACAAAATCGAGAAAAAAATATCGATAACAAAATCGAAAAAATACCGATCATTATATCGATAAGTTCCGAAAATATCGATAGCAAAATCAATAACATTATCGATAAAAATTTCGATAGCAAAATCGATAAAAACATCGGTAATAAAACCGACAAAGTATCGATTATTATACCGATAAACCCCGAAATATGTACTTACGGACACATACATACTTTTTGTCTCCTTCCCGCGCTTCCAACATATGCACGTGTTTGCAAAATGATGACGAGGTGATTTTGTATGGAAAATCATTTATGCCCATATATTTGAATAAAATAAACATATATAGAAGATATCAACCAATACTTCCCATATACCAAACGAAAGGAAAACTCTTGAATTTTTGATTAAAGAAAACAAAAACAAAATCATTCGAGCGGTTTTCGAGCATTTTGGTAATGAAAAAAATTTGCAAATTTTTTCAACAATTTTTTGCCTTAAAATGCTCAATATTTGTTAAATTTATATAAAATTTGTACCAGATAATATTTCTACTGCTCCAAAGAACCTATATCCCGAAAATGAAAGTTATATATGCCAACAATAAGTTGCTAGAGCACTTTAAAGGCTCAAAATTGACCCCAAAATAAGGCAATGTTTACCGTTGTTTTTACGACAGAAACCGAATTGGTTATTTACAAAAATGAATCTGTCGACAGGTTTGGAATTTTATCTTTGAAACGCCACACTTTTCTTTGAAATCGCTTTATTAGTTCTCGTGCAATAAGCGTTTTTGTGAAGCTCTAAAAATTACAACTACAACATTTGAACATAGCCCCCATACCTTAAGGTAAGACGTATTCTACGTCAAAAATATAAAGATTCGCGTGGGTTTAATCTTTTTGAAACGGCCTCCAAAAATTTATTTTTTTATAAATTAAATTAGGTTTTAAAAATATACCTACATTTTTCTAATAAATCCCCGCAGACGATAAATTAACAAAGTTTTTAAATTTTTTTTTTAAATCGCAGAGAAAGAGCATAAAAAATACTAATGGCATCAAAAAACAGAATATATATATGAATTATATATGGCGCTACATTACGCAACATACTGAGTGTTCTTATTATCAGAAAAAAATTCTTACGACTTTCGAGGCGTTTAGCGGGCATCAAACCTATTGGAAAAAGCTCTCTTTTATCTAGTAACCCAAAGAAATTTGCCAGAAAATTAACAATTATATTTTTGAAAAAATTGGTCTTTTGATTTTTCCAAAAACGGCCGCCATTTTGTTAATTTTAAAAAATTTTCAAATTTTCAAGTATGCAAATATAGAGCATCAAAAACACTTCTACAACCAAAAAACCGAATTAAAAAATATTGATTTAAAAAAAGAAACTAGAAAGATTTGAAAAAAATTGTCAGCCGTTTTTCTCTAAAACCACGCTCTGCCCTAAAATTTTCAGATGCTCATAACTCTGCGAATTTTTATTTTTTTGCAAAACAAAAAATACGTCTATCTTTGTTTGTCCCAAAAAACATGAAAAGTAGTATTAAACTAGATTTAGAATTTTGAAGCCACTCACCTTGCATGAATTGAAATAGAATCAGCCTGAATAAAAGTTTTGGAAAATAATAATATCTTTGGAAGTACTTTTAAATCGATCTAGCTAACGTAAACTTTAATATTCTTCGAGTTATTTTGGCATAAGTCATAAAATGTAATAAATTTTATAATTTCGGTTGAAAAGTCGCAAGTTTTTTAGGTGATGCACCCTAATGCACATACATCCATGCACATATTCATAACTTTTTATCCATGCATGCTTTTTACTTATATGCAAGTAGCTATAATCTCCATTCATGCTTACAGTCACTATGTTCGTACATATGTATTTACACTTATTTAGATATGCTTTGGTAGCGTAGTACTAAACTACGCATTAGTTGCTAAAACGTCATTTAAACTCGACAAACGGAAGTAAAATATGCTATTTTTAAATGCAATTTCAGTTGGTCAGTGTCATGCAGAAAATGCGTTTTACTCAATTCGAATGTAGGCAACTGGGTAAAGGATATGAGAAGGTTAGATATACGCGCTGAATTATTGACACAGATTAAAAATGTAAAGTATTTATGTGTACTTAATTAAAACAAAATAGCATCTCAAACTACGCAACTGCAAATTTCCGCTATATTACCACAGAAAACTAGTAGTGTTGCGATTCTCCATACGAGGATGTACCTACATATATGTCTTATTTGTATTCTTCTTTTTGCTGTTATCCTGCAGCCTCTTATATATGTATTTTCCGCTACCATTAACTTTTTTATAGCTCATTTAGAGCAGCTGGTGGAGTACTTTGAAAAATACGTAAGTAGAGCAGCTGAAAGTAGACCATGGTAGCACTAAAGAGTGAAGAAACTTTAACTACATTTGTAGGTACGTATATATTATACGACGTTTCCAGGCTTCGTAATTCGCTCTCTCATTCATAATTCGCTCTCCCATTCGTCATTCGCCTTCGAATTACGTAATTCGCCATACAAAATTTTGAGAGCGCATTACCTCATTTGTAGGTAATTCAGATAGAATTACCATGCGAATGACGAACGAATCAGTTCCTTCTCTAATATTTATCGGAAATATATCAAAGTTTTCACGGCCTGGTTCCATTTCCTGGCACTTTTTCTAGCTGCTGAAAAATTAATTTAAAAAATATTCTCTACATAAATTAAAATCTTTTATAATAACTTGAATTTTTGCTCCATCTTCGATATTTGCAGTACACAAAAATAATAATAAATAGCGAAGGACAAGAACAAGAAGTAGAGCTGCCAAACGATATATTAAAATATTAAATGTGAGGAGCGCTGCAGTACTATTTTCATAAACACAACGGTATGTATGTCTGAAAGCACCTTAGGACATATTCTTTCTCTGATTGAGTCTAACCAGGGACGTGGATCGAATGAAAAATTTGCTCGGTTCGGTTCAGCGGTGCGAACCATTTTTGCACCTTTAAATTGTTTCGTCAAAACGGTTTGCAGATTCAATTTTCTTTTTAAACACAATTTCAACATTTTTTTCGCACTCATTGCATTGATTTCAAAGTTATTTTAAAAAATGTTGTGGATTGTGTTTTGAATATTTTTATTTTACAGAAAAACTTACTAATTAATTTGTCTTCAGGTCATTCTGTGGCCAACATTAAAAATACACTTAACACCTATCTCATTTCATGTGTAAAAAATTTTAAAGATTTATAAATTTGAGATTTGAAAATTTGTTTTATAACCGAGGGACATTAGCCAAATTTTCATTTTCGCTGTTAAAAGTAAAAAAACCGAAAGAGATGGTAAATAATAAACGTAAAAAATATTGGAAATAATGTTTTTTTTGCAAATTTTCACAAAATAAGAAAAAAACTAAATTCTTTGTCGATTCAAAAGTTACATTTCGTTTCAAATATGTATGAAGTAGTTAATAGAAACAAAATGAAAATAAAATAAAATCTCATGCAATAGAAAAATCAACGGAGCAGCGATAGCAGACAAAATAATTCAGGCAAGTAAAATTTTAAAAGAGCGTTATTGACTTTGAACGTTTCCCCCAGAGAGTGGCCACCATTTGCCATAGACGCTGATATCCAGTAAGTTACTGCGTTTTAATTTGCTTACATCCATACATATAGTATATGTATGTATCCAAAGAGCACGTTGCAAGCAAACAGCACTCATTACTCGCACAACAATTCGGCTGATGCAAGCTGATGACAAACTTGCGCCAACTTATAATCAGTCAACAAAGTAGCAGCCACATTTGGCATTGCCTAATTTGGCATTGTGTTGCACAAACCGACAAAAACTGGTCTTGAACAAAGCTGTAACTTTTAAAATATCAGATTAGAAGAAAATGCGACACAAAAATTAGCGGGAGACTACAACAACAGCTCTTAGGCTGCTAACTCATTTATTGCTACTTTTGTTCACTTTCAGTTCTTCAAACATTTAGCAATCAGTACATCAATACTCATAGCAAACATTTTTGAGTTGGTCTTCATTTGTCAGTGGTGTTTGTAAGCTTTTTGTGTTGTTATAGCCATAAGAACCGGTACTCGTATATGCGAATTGTATGTATGTACATAGCTAACTAATTCACGCTGCTATTGGCTGATGTAAGTCATGCGATTAATTGCACTAGTTTTTATGTATACTCTGTCACTGCACTGAAAGCTGAATCAGTATGCACAAATTCCAGTTCATGAAATATTATTTGAGGATAAAAGTCTTACCAGGTTCTCGTAGAAAAAAGTAAACTACTTGGTAGAAATTCTAGTTGGACAACTGATAATAAATTTGGAAGTCATAACAGTTCGTCATGGACTATAGTTATACCGGTTCTCCTCAAGGAAATGTCACTGGAACTTGGAACTTTTCTAAGTATTAATCAAAATAGAATATATTTGAGGTATCGAAAATAGCCGGGGATCACCAAAGCCAAATAAATTTTAGTCAACACTTGTGCAATGAAATTACAGATGTTTCATTTTAATATATTACCAAATACAACTAAAACTTTCTGAGGCCAAAAAGTGCTAGATAATTTTGAAAAGAGCTAAAAAAAGAGATAGAAGGTAAAGCCAAATTTTCGGAGCTAAATAGAAAAATAAAGAGCTAAATCTAGCTCCCAAAGCACCAAAATGGCAACACTGCTATCGATTCTGGTTCTGTGATCTCGGGTTCGAATCCGCTTGGAGGTGTTTAAAGTAAAGTAATTAAATTATTTCAATTCAAATATAAAATAAAAATTTTAAATCTAATTTCATTTGGATAAAACCCAAATACTCTCAAATGCCATACAAAATTAAATGAAATATTTTTTTTTTCTTTTTAAAACAATACAATTTAAGAATTACATAAAAGACTTAAGAATAAATAAATAATACAAAAAAAAATAAAAAATAAAAAAATGCCGTCTGAGATTCGAACTCGGATCTCTTGCGCCATTCGAGAGAGCTTTGCTCTGTCGGCCATTGCCACTGTTGCAGCGCTGCGAGCAGTTATGCTTTTTACGGGGGATAAGTCTATCCAGTTAACTGGTATGATACTACTAGTATTTCTACTGGTAGGCAGCTGATGCAGTAGCGGACAATTGACATCTCCTATGACACCGCCATGTTAAAAATACCAGTCGTTATCATTGAAAAGTTATACAACGTGAACTATTTGGGCTAAAAAGCAAACTGATAGAAATATAGATTATAAATATTTAGTAGCTTTCCCTGCAGGGTATGTACATATGTATCACCTACATATGTACATACATATAAATTAATTTTTACAGTATTTACATTAGCTCAATTTGACTGCCTGCAGCTATTTGATTATCAAAAACAAATTTAAGAAACGCCTTTTAATAACAATAGTATTTTATTTCATTAACGTGAATCACGTTTTTTCTCCGCACTACTTTCTTTGACTTCATATATTCAAATGCATACATATGTATGTACATATATACATATATATGTTTATGTTTAAGTTTTACTTTTTCAAAATAACAAAAATAAGTTTTAGTTTGATAAGAAAACCATTGAATGTGAATCATATTCTTCTCAGTATTTCTTCCCAGCAAGTAATGCTAAGCCAGCAGTGAGTCAAGTTTCTCATTAAATATTATTTTATATAAAGACCTACAATAATAACAAAACTCTTTAAATGTTAATTTTAATAACGTCATGCAGAGTCACGCCAGGTACTTCAGCTGCTTAGAGTCTAAGCCCTAGACAATAATCAGAAAAGATGTTTGCAATTTAAAAAATTGGAAAATTAACCTTAAACATTTCAAATATTACTACAAAAGAGTTAATAGATACAAATAGTCTTTCCCAATTCACAGAGTTATGCAATTTTATAACCCATGTCAAAATCCACTTCTGTTTTTTGTAACGTCACGCCAGCGCATATGGCTAATAGAGGGCAAAATACTTCTTATAGAACACTCCAAGGTTGTATTTACATTAAACCAAGACAGGCAATGCGACCGGAAATTGAATCAAATTTTAGAATTTGGTATTTAAATCATCCTCCCTGAATCTACCCTCTTTACGATAATTGTAAGAGGATCGATCGTTTATTTTTCTCATTGAAATAACACGTAAAAAATTACTTGTTCTATTTTAAGGTCAATACAATTTTCTAGGATCAATCAAGATCTCCGAGACTGTAAGCATATATTAATTATACGTCATTTGAGTATTTTTCATACTCAGATTCATGCAATTTCAATTAAAATTATTAGATTTGACTCAAACGGGCCAATCTAAGTAAAACCGATTAACCGATAATATATAAAAATCTCGTGTCAAAACTCCTCCGAAACGGCTTGACCAATTTGTATTAAATTTTTTGTGTATATTTGCTAGGTATGAGAATAGGTTGCAAAGTATATTTCATACCGCTAAGTGAAGGGGGAGTGGCACCTCCCATACAAACCGGTTTTTTCATATTGCATATCTCTGCAAGTGTTCATGGTCGATTACTGGAATTTTGTATAACTTTTCTTTTATTATATAACAAAGAAAAAATATTCAAATTATTTTACAAGTTATTCAAGATAATAAATTTCACCATTTCCAGGAATTTGAAAGTCAAATTTCCAATATCTCAAAATTCGTCACAGCTACAAAAATGGTTCCAGTTTCTTTTCGAAGGTGATTCTCGTATTAAGGGCTATAAAGAATAATGACCTTATTCATAAAAAATAAAATAGGTTGAAAGAACTTTATAAAATGACGTTTCATACATTTTTCAGTTTATAAACTATTTTT
>NW_023458555.1:38041255-38045745 GCF_013731165.1 Rhagoletis pomonella | reverse complement strand
AATGAACTCGCAAATGAGAACTGCGCTTTCTGCTGAAAGAGGATATCAAATAACGTAGCATTAAAATTACAAAAATTTGGTGCTATTAAAAAAAGCTTCCCCATAACCTGGAAAGATCAATAACAAAAAGAAAATCAGTTTTAAACCGGTCGCCCCTCTACTTACAGGCAATGAAAAAAGCTTTTATTAAAGGCATTTACCGTTCAGAAGCAGCGTAAAACTGAGTTCCCCCAATTTGTGAAACACAAGACTTTCCTCGCAAACTGGATGACAATCTAAGGCAAGGACTTAAACTTCTAGAGGGTTGAACAAATTGTGGAACTATTGTAAGTATGCCTATACATTAGGGTTATTCAAAAATACACAGGAAAATCAACGGTTTTAGTATTTTCGTTCTTCCACGAAATGGAAAATAAGATGAAGCGTATTTTTTATTTTGAATTCGGTTAATATTCAACCGTGCTGCCGCACAGTGCTTCCCTTCCATATAAAATGTGGACAAAATATAATTATGGATGGATTTTTATGAAAATTTGTTTTTTAGTGAAATTGACGACGATGAATTCACAAATGCTCTTTGTTTTTAAATAACTTTCATACTTTCACTGTAAATGCCGTTTGAAGATGAAAAAATGAATTCTTGTAGATAGCATTTACATAGGTACCCAGTCGGAAAAGTAGTAGTGCATTATAGGCGTGGTAAATAATATAACATATTCCTTATGAGTTCTCGATTATATTACTGCTAAATATGCAATCAGCATTCTAATGTATTCAAAAAGTTTCATAATAAAACACATTCATTTCTCGACACTAGGTAATGCTAGGTAGGACACTATGTAAATTGAATGCCCCACTTTTCTTAGGACATCGGCCTGGGAAAAAAATGCATTTTCGAATGTGAAAGGGTTGTTTTACTGATTATTTTTTCGATTACTATACATTATATATTCCCACTGGATATGTACATATAGTTCATTCAATTTTCAAAGGTGAGGTGTCAAATTACAGATTTATTTTTCTGACGAGTGCTGCCATCTGTTAAGAATTGCATTAAACTTATTTAATAAGTTCAGTGAATTAGATATTACAATACCGGTATCAATCGAAATGGTTTTCCAAATCCTTTACTTTTAAACCACACGTAGAAGAGTTGCAACCTGTTTAAAAAATCTAATTCAATTTAATTAAGGGAAGTATTTAACTGGAATACGATGGCGTAAACCTTTCATTTCAAATATTATTTTGTTTACATTGAATTTTACTTTACAAACTGGTGACAGCCCACTTTAATACATTTGCAAGCTTAAACCTTCTTAAACCTCTTTCGTCTGACTTCCATATGGTGATACCTATCTGTTTCAATTACCTAATTCCCTCAATCCAAATGGAATTTAATTTTTTTAAACAGGTGGCAAACCTCATACAGGTAGTAAAGAAACAAATAAATACTTTTTATACCCATTTCGATTGATACCCAACTAATTTGAATTTATTATTTTAAAAGGCTGCAACTCTTTAAAAAAAATAAACTTATATTATCTACAGGTCAAGCTTTTTAATCTGACATTTTTGATAATCAAACGAATCATGCCGACCTGATGGCCCTGACAAACTTTGAAAAAAAATATGATTTTATGCCTTAACATTACGGATTACTTCAAAAAGTGAGCAGGTTTTTTATTTTCTCCTGCGAAAGTTAAAAAAAACTCCAACTATTAAAGAAAGTATATAATAAAAAAATAATATATTTTTACATACATATTTTTTATTCATTACATTAAAAGAGACCATCTTTTGAAATTTTAATCAAAATAAGTAGTTTTTTTCTGGAATACCGTCGGAACACCCTGTGTTCAATTTTATTCCAAAATACTTATTCATGCAGTTATCCGCTGTATATATGGAAATAAAAAAACCAAACCAATATTTCATTTCAAAGAATGTAAGTATTTTTGGCTTTTATTGCCGTGGAGAGCTTACCCATGTCTATGCTCTGACTAAAATTCTTAGTATAAATTTTTTTTGACTTTAATGGTTTTCTGGCGACATATAATTTATTCCATAAGGAAATTTCTGTTTAATTATTCTCAGTGGATAATATACCTTTACTAAAATACCAAACAAGTTCACTTAGCATACAACAAATTTTTCAATTTTTCTCCACTTAGCTTTTAAGATTTGCATGTATTTTACATGGGAATAACACATTTTTCGTAGAATTACTTATAAAATCTTTAAGAATAAATATTTTTTATCGCATGAAAAAAAAATTCGCTTCAGAGATCTTTCAAGAATAAAATTATGACGCAAATTTTACTAAGAATTTTTCCAAAACTTGTGCGATGCGGTTGCGAACACACAAAATAACGCACTTTTGTATGTAAGAGATGATATTATCACCCGGCCGAAAATAAATTTTAATTTTGGACAGGCGCTAGGCAGAAAATTTGACAAAATTCTTTATATGCCCTTCCCTACATTCCTGACCAAAGTCTATACTTAAAGTTTAGGTAGCACCAAATGCATTTTGCTTGACAGGCCCTTTTATGTAAATATACGTAGATAACCGTTTTTCGTTTTATTTTGAAGATCCTCTTCTGAGTTACAGAGGGGTTCTAAATTGGGATTGCTAAAAATGTGCTTTTATGTTTCCGGGAAGCAAATGCGTTTTTCTAACCTCCGTGCGCAAGAAAAATCCTTTTTCTTCCATTGGGTCGTATGAATAAAAACTAAGCAATTGCTTTTTCTTAACATTTAACAATTTACATTGTTATACGCAATAACGGAAAATGGCAAAAAAAAAATTGTTTCGACACTGTCGCGAAATTCTCAGTTGCGAAAATCTAGCCAGAGTCTAGATGGAGTCAAGGCTTTGTCTAGAAAATTTTCGGCTGGACGGTTATGAAAAGTTACCTATAAAATGTATATGTAATTAAGAATGCATCATAATTTTATTGCTTAAAAATTTTCAAAGGAGCATATTTTCATGCGATAAAAAAAATAATTTTTAATAATTTTGTCTAAAATATGTACTTTCCCGATATGAAGTAGTATATGGAAAGCTTCAGTGCCTCGGCAGACCTGTGAAATATTAACCCTTTTAAAGCAAAAAATAATACGGTCTCCTTATTTTTGATATTTTTTAGTTTTGAGGCGGGGCTAGAAATAAGATATTTTAGGCCGACCTAATAAACACATATATGCTTGAATTTACGTACTTGTTAGATTTTCTCCTTACAATAATTTCATTTTTAGATACACGAAAATGACTAGTATCACTTGGTAGCGTAGCGGTATTGGGAAAACAGAGACGTCGACCCAGGAAGAATAAAAGGGAGACAGATAGATGTGAATACGCAAAGCTTGAGATGCTGCTCAAAAATTCTATCAGAAAATAAAGCAACAAGCAGACGTCCAGAGTACACTTCAGGTATGGAAAGAACACTTGGCAACGCTTTTGAATGCCGGCACAGGTGGCGCGTTTAATGAAGAATATCCCAAGCCAATAAACAAGCATGAAGCTTACTTACGAGTTTCCACACGACGAAAACGAGGTGGGAACAGCAAAAATGCGGCTGATAAATAACAAAGCCACTGAGGAGTAGACAGTTGACCGGCTTAGCTGTTCAAAGGTGGCGGCGAAGAGCTGGTAGGGAGTATTGCAATGTCAGCGCCCAATTCACAAGATGGGTTATTCCGCTGTTTGCGTCAATTTCCATCGAATACGCCTTCTTAATATTGCGTATAAGTTCTTATCGACGATACTGTGTTAAAGACTGTAATCCTTCAAGAGCCAAGGTACAATAATGACACACTTTTTTTTTTAATTGTAATTTTTTTTTTAAATTTTTGGCATTTCTGCAGCCATAAGAAAACTATACAATATCGGGATTTTAACCTTATAGTTATATTTTATTTATTATAGTGAGTTTTCTAAATATTTCAATGAAAATAAAAACGGAGAAATGGTTAAGATTATGCTATTTCAGGAGGAGTTTCAACTCCACTTAAAGGCAAAAGAATCTGAAGATTAATTTCATGGTCAAATAAGTGCTAAAGAATTTTCAAGACAGGAGTTGCAAAGCATGCTTCCTCCGTACTGTGCTTTTTACCTCACGCGCAGAAATTCTGCTTAAGCCCAAATTTTTGTGACATCAACTTGTCTGGATCAAAAGTTGCAACACTGATAACAGAATATCGGCAATCAACCGTATCAGAAATTGTGGGAACTGTGGCAAAAGAGGAGTAGATGGAGTGCACTATGAGCTCGTGCTGGCATCTGACTGCCACTTCTTTTGTTCGTTGCGTATACGCCCCGTCTAAACCTCCTACATTCTTTCCCTCACTTCAAGCACTTCACTACTTTAGCACACATTAACCCTTCGTTAGCTAATTTCCCGTGGCACTTAATTTTAAAACTTTTTGTGCAAGCAGTAAATATAGCAAAATGTTGGAGTTGCATGTCAATCAATCTTGCAACAAAGCAA
>NW_023458555.1:38037878-38041155 GCF_013731165.1 Rhagoletis pomonella | reverse complement strand
TTGCTTTGTTGCAAGATTGATTGACATGCAACTCCAACATTTTGCTACATTTACTGCTTACAAAAAAAGTTTTAAAATTAAGTGCCACGGGAAATTAGCTAACGAAGGGTTAATGTGTGCTAAAGTAGTGAAGTGCTTGAAGTGAGGGAAAGAATGTAGGTGGTTTAGACGGGGCGTATACGCAACTAAAAAAAGAAGTAGCAGTCAGATGCCAGCACGAGCACTCCGTCTACTCCTCTTTTGCCACAGTTCACGCAATTTCTGATACGGTTGATTGCCGATATTCTGTTATCAATTAATTTGCTGCTTAGCTAGTTAGCTGACAGTGTTGCAAGTTTTGATCCAGACAAGTTGTTGTCACAAAAATTTGGGCTTAAGCAGAATTTCTGCGCGTGAATTATTTATAATGCAATTATACCAGGGGAAGTAAGAAGTACAGTAGGGAGGAAGCGTGCTTTGCAATACCTGCTTTGAAAATTCTTTAGCACATCTGGGCTATGACATTAGACTTTTGATTCTTTTGCCTTTAAGTGGAGTTGAAACTCCTCCTGAAATAGCATAATGTTACCCGTTTCTCCATTTTTATTTTCATTGAAATATGTAGAAAACTCACTATAATAAATAAAATATAACTATAACTTGAAAATCCCGATATTCTATGGTTTCTTCATGATACAAAAAAGAAGGTAGTTTTAATAAACAACTGTTGACGGATAATAAAATTTTTTGAAGTTTCATAAATTGTGAGTATACGGCCTTGCCACTTTGATAATATTAAAACAATAAATCGGAGTATTTTCCCTCCCATAGTTATAGCAATGTAATAACATTTCAAATCAAAAACCATTATAAGTGCTTGGTACTTTTTTTTACTTACGAGGTTCGCACTTTGTTTTTATTAAAAATATTTAAAATGTAAACTGTTTAAGGAGGCTTCATCGTAATTGTTCTTTTTATTTTGTAATAAAAACCACGCGCGCATTATTCTGTTATTTTTTTGTTTTCTCATTTTGAATGCAATCTAGCGATTTAAAAATCCAATTCTAAAAAAATGTTCCTCCCAAAATGAAAGCTATATATTATATTTCGGTTCAAATTTACTTATAAATTTCTTATAAGATTTTGCAAAAAATTTGGCTTTTTGATTAGCGCATCATCATTAATTTTCACAAATTTTTAAATTATGCTAAACACCTGAAGTCGGTTTGAACAGACCGCCCTCCGATAAAAAACTAATACATCGTCGCTTAAAGTACAAAACCGTGTATCAACAAAATGCACAACTGCGTATGTGAGGTTGCATAAACTATTTTGTAGAGAGTAGAAACACTCATATTTCAAAATGGTTATCTTTTTTTTTACAAAGAAATCGCATTTCAGGACGAATGGATCAGGCTTGAGCCAAGAGCTTTTGTGAGCAAATCCAATTTTTGGCAGAAAATGTCAGTCACGCGGTTTTGAAGAACGACAATACGCGATTTTGTATTTTAAGCGAGTATACACTTTCTTCATGCTTTCTGAAACCTAGTCGTCAACCCCATTTTCGAAATCATGTAGCCGGCATAATTTTCTAGTTCATCATATTCCACATCTTTGAATGTACTGATAAAATCTTCTGCTTAAAAAAAAAAAAATATTTCTTCTAGCGATCAGGTAGCATGAATTTGATGAAATGTCATAATTTTATTAAAAGTCAAATGGTTAACAACAACAACGAATGTCATTAAATGAAGCTACCTTCTTTTTTGTATCATGGTTTTCTTCATGGTGGAATAATACAAGGTGTTGGATATTGAAAGCGTTCTCGCTCTAATCCGCCATCTTGACTCCCTTAGCAAAATCGATGTTTCCCTCTTGAAAAAACTACATTTTACCGCCTTAAAAAAAGTACTAAACTACCTCATTCCCTATTCTAAAGCTGATTTGCAATCACTGAACAATTATTTGACATTTACTTTATTCTTATTCGTTGACAACGGAAAATTAAATAACAAATTTTAAACTTTAATTCGACAAAAAAACGTGGGCTTTGTGTATTCTCCAAAGGATTTACAGCGAGATGGGCGCTGTTTTCAGGCACTCACTGAGGGAAGCTTGAATTTCTGCTGCGTGAGGCAAAATACACCTATAATAATTTGCAATACCGAGGAAGCGGCGCGAGTCAACAACTGTTTGAGGCTTTGGATAACTTTTTCCTCAGGAGGCTGGTAACAATGCTGGCTCACAGAATAGCCTAAGTAGACTACTTCACTTCCACCGATATGGAATTTTTTTATGTTGATTTTTAAGCGAAAGTCTCCTGCAGTGCGCCAGCCACCGGACTCTTTGGGCATCATGTGGATGGGACTTGTCCATTGATTGCTCGAAGGTGTTATGACACCATGATGCAGCAACAGATTAAAATCTTCTTTTGCGGCGTTTAACTTCTCACCAGTGAGTTTGCGTGGGCGCTCGTGGACTGGGGGACCATTGGTGACAATGTGGTGTACGGTTGTTTCACTATCGACATTTGGTGCAGCATCACGTAGTGTGATCTCTATGTAATCCTTCAACAGGTTAGCTCAGAATGCGTCTGACTTGCTTTTGGACAAATTCGACGTAGGGTGCACAATTGTCGCGATGCTGTCAATTTGTATAAATTTATACCAAACTCGGTGCACTTAATTATCTTGGCATGGAAAAGCAATACTTTTAAAATACGAAAACTCCGATGTTTCAGTAATTGTGGACCCTAATTTACTCCAAGTTAATACTTACAACATTCATTTAACAATAAATAAGACTGTTATATTACTGTAATTATTACAAAAATGTAGTTTTATTACATTTTCTTACTTTTACTGTGATACATATTTGAATTATCTAATTCCCTAAATTAAAGTGGAATCTGATTTTTTTAACCGGTGACCACCCTAGGAGGTTGCTAAAAATAAAGCGTTTTCAAAACTATTTCCGATTCCCATATTGCAGCAATGCATTTAATCTTCCAACCTAGATACGAACACGTAAGTATGCGTCCTCCTACAATCGGACCACGGCAACATGGAGTCTATCGATGTCAAACGTTAAGTTTCTTGTTTTGGTGGAATAATGGGACGTCCTCCCCTTCCTTTACTTGATTTTAAACATTTACAATTCTAAATATCAAAACACGTCTTTTCTGAACATTTCGAGTTGAAATATTCATAAAAATAATTTTGGCCGCCTAAATCAGCCAAATACCCTATGTAGGTCGGCTGAATCAGTAAAACGTGACAGTAGTTGACTTTTGAGGTTA
>NW_023458555.1:38034976-38037778 GCF_013731165.1 Rhagoletis pomonella | reverse complement strand
GGTCACCCCTAATTTTTTGGTTTTGGAAGTTTGACTATAATTATAGGTCATTGTGTTTAATAAACTAAATTACCATTTATTGCATAAGTACTACGTTATATATACTACTTTCGCGAATTTAGCTTATAATATACCGTTTGTAGCTATTTGTATGCAAAATTTGATATGAAAAATAGTACCAAATTTCATACTACTTCGCAAAGCGGGCTTTTTTTCTTCCCGTTTCTCTAGTGCTTCCATATTACAACCTTTTCTAAGGGAGCCGTCGACATGAGCTGTCACTACGTACAACACCTTGTATAATTCCACCATGGTTTTCTTATGGCTGTAGAAATGTCAAAAATTTACAAAAAAAAAAACTACAATGAAAAAAAAATTAGGTGTCATGATTATACCTTGGCTCTTGAAGGACTTCAGTCTCTCACACGGTATCGTCAATAAGACCTTATTAAGAAGGCGTATTCGGTGGAAATTTGAGCAAACAACGGAATAACCCATCTAGTGAATTGGGCACAGACATTGCAATACTCCTCTTCGCCGCCACCTTTGAACAGCTAAACCGGTAAACCGCTACTTCAGTGGATTTATTATTTTTGATCCGCATTATTGCTGTTGTTATCTCGTTTTGATCGTGTGGAGAACCGTAAGTAAGCTTCGAGCTTGTTCATTGGTCTGGCTTCTTCTTCATCAAACGCGCCACTTATGTCGCCCAACGAAACTGTTGCCAAGTGTTCCCTCCATACCTCAAGTGTACTCTGGATGTTGCTATCAGATTTAGCTTTGAAAGAGCTAGCTCGGGTTTTAAAACCATGTGGTTGCGACTTTATTTTCTGATAGAATTTTTGAGCCACATTCCTGCCTATCAGCATCTCAAGCTCTGCGCATTCACATCTTTCTGTCTATCCTTTCTTCCTCTTGAGAAGACGTCTCTGTTCCATTCCTACTTCCCAATACCGCTTCACTACGAAGTGAAATCTGACCAGCGCTTGTCCAAAATTAAGATTTATTTTCGACCGGGCGATAATATCAGCTCTTACATACAAAACCGCATTATTTTGTGTGTTCGTAGCCGCATCGCACAAGTTTTGAAGAAATTCTTATGGCGTTTTCGTTTCTACAAAAAATGTTGCCTTCTCATCGGCCTCTTATTAGTGTTCGCGCGTAGAGGGCAAAGAGAAGCTTGCATTTTTCGGTAGAGACGAAATTGGCATTAGTAAAATATTAGAGTTAAATTTGCATCATAATTATATTCTATAATATTTCTGAAGGGAAATTTTTTTTCATGCGATAGAAAAAATATTTATTCTTAAAGATGTTATAACCATGATAAAAACATAGCAAGGTAGAACCGTTCTCTCAATTTGTCGGCCATGATTTTTTTTTGAAGTTTGCCAACATTTTAAAATCATATAAAAGTGAAAATAAAAAATTGAAATTGTTCGAAATTGTTGTTGCTTGAGATTGAAAATGAAAATGTGTGTGAGTTTGTGAGTAAATTTAAAAATTAAATTGTTTGGAAACGTCAAGAATTTTAAAAGTGACTCTCAGCGGTTCTACCTTACTATATTTTTTATCATGGTTATAACAATTCTACGAAAAATGTAGTATTCCCATGTAAAATGCATGGCGCACAGTGCCACCTAAGTGGGCAAAAATCGAAAAATTCGTTGTCTGCTAAGTGAACTTGTTTGGTATTTTTGTAACGGTAATTTATCCACTAAGGCGGCCGCTGTGGTGTAGTGGTAAGCAGTGCGCGCTTCCACTCCGCAGCGCCTGGGTTCAAGCCCTGGTCAAAGCAACATCGCAAAAAAAATATAGAAAAAAGGTTTTTTCTTAACAGCGGTCGTCCCTCAGCAGGCAATGGCAAACCTCCGAGTGTATTTCTGCCATGAAAAGCAGCTTCTCATAAAAATGCATTCGCCGTTCGGAGTCGGCGTAAAACTGTAGGTCCCTCCGCTTTGTGTGACAACATCAAGGTGCACGCCACAAGTCGGAGGAGAAGCTCGGCCAAACACTACCATATGTGTAAGCGCCAACCTATTATTATTATTATTATTTTATCCATTAAAAATAATTAAACAGACATTTTCCTATGAAAGAAATTATCTATATGTCGATAGGAAGACACTAAAGTCAATAAAATTTATACTATATATATTTAAAAAAATAAGATTTTTGAACTTATTGTCCTCAAATTCACTAAGAAACAAATTTTCATATAAATCCGTCCATAATTAAATTTTTTCCCACATTTTATATGGAAGGGAAGCACTGTGCGGCGGCATGGTTAAATATTAACCGCATTCAAAATAAAAAATTCGCTTTATTTTATTTTCCATTTCCATAATAGTGGGGTGTGTTTTGACTTTCCTGAGTATTTGTAAACCACCCTAATGTATGTACATATAATAGTTCCACAATTAGTTTAACCTTTCGAGAAATTTAAGTGTTTACCTGAGTTTCTCATCCAGTTTGCGAGGAAAGTCTTGTTTTACTCAAATTGGGGGAACTCAGTTTTACGCTGGTTCTGAACTGTAAATGCCTTTAATACAAGCTTTTTTCATTTCCCGTAAGAAAAGGGGCTGATTTTCTTTTTGTTATTGATCTGTCCAGGCCCATAATCTGGATCCTATCGGGTAGAAGATAGAAAGATAGTAGAGAAATGGCCAAAATTGCAAAGACAAAGCTGGACATTAAAAAATATTCTTGTCATTACGTTTAAAATATAGTCATTAAGGTTTTGTTATGGGGAAGCTTTTTTTAATAGCACCAAATTTTTGTAATTTTAATGCTACGTTATTT
>NW_023458555.1:37985645-38034876 GCF_013731165.1 Rhagoletis pomonella | reverse complement strand
TAGCAAAATGTTGGAGTTGCATGTCAATCAATCTTGCAACAAAGCAAAGCACATTACATAAGTAAGTACTTGCCATTTTCACAAAAGCAGAACAACAAAAAATGCGTTGCAACCAGAATAGTCGAGAGTACAAAGGCTGCTAGCTAACTGCTGCATTTGCGGTAATTTTGTGGTTACGAGCTGCATTGTGTTAGCTTGGGCGTGTGTGTGTGTGTGAGCATGTGTGTTGTGTTGTAATGTCTTCAATCATTCGTGGCAGGATATGTTCATTTAAAGAGCCACAAATCTACGAATACATATACGCGTAATAGACGACATGCAATGTGTTGTGGCTACGAGCAAAAGCCTGGCGATATTCATTCTTCTTTATCATCCATTTTTAACATCATTAAAAGTGAATGTGAATACGATTGTGAATGCCACAGACAGCTTCACGATCAGAATCCCACTATCTTCAAACTATTTAACATTCTGGCCATTTGGATTGCAGTGAGCTAATTTTTCTTCTGCTGGCGACATCTATTTTTAGCTTTGGTAAATCTACCATCGGGGAAAATGAACACATAAGAAGATATGTAACCGACTCATGGAACCCATACTGGTTAGAGGTAATCAATTAGAAGATGAGCTTTCAGTTTTAGTGTTCAAAAAAGGGATTTCATTCAAAATTTAGAATTAAGCTAGAGCGTTTTGGAAAAGTCAACTCTGAAATTTTTAGTGTGCAAAGCTTTTAACTGTTTTACAAGTTTTATAGATAGTTAAAATTAAAAAAAAACTTAGGAGCTTTTCGCAAGTTGAGCACTCTTAAAATTTTAAATTTCAAAACTTCAGAACCTTATAGTTAAATTAAAAGTACAGGTGATTTTTAATGAAATCGTTGCCTGGTTTTTGTAAGCCTTTCGTTAATTGGATATGCCATAGATGCGAATAAACTCGTACCGGTATAGGAAAAATGCTGTCTCTGCACAACGTTAATTAAGAGCAGTTATGGGCAGAATGAATTTTACCACAAAAAATATATATATACAAAGTTTGAAGAGCGCGATCTTTTACTATGTGTGCGTTCATATAAAAACCTGACATTCGCAGAGAGCTTTTCCTCCTCTGTGCACGTTAACAACTGCTTAAAATGTTTGAAAAAAGAAAAGGTATTAGAACTCTCAACGGTCCTTTTGTTTGAGGCTCTATGTTTGGAACTCACGAAAAGTTACTCAGAACTCGTAACCTATTTTCGAAGAAGCTTTTAATATAACAAAGCTTTCTACCTGTATCGGCCAGTATCACTTTGCTTCTATCGAATTTTCTCAGTTTTATAATTATTAATGTTTTATCAAAGCTTAGAACAATAGCTTTGAGCTTTCGGTTTCCAGAGCTTTCACAGATTTTTAAAAATTTGTTAGTTACTTTTGTGAATGGGATAAAGCAGCAAGGCTTACTAACCGCGCTCATCAACTATAAATCTTTAGAATAGTTTTTACAGATGGGAGTTAACTCAAATTCGCCAGATAATTACTCATTCTCGGAACAATACTATTTAAGAAGTTAACTGCCAAATTTAAGTTAACTCTCCAGTGTAAAAACTGCCTTATGTGATATTATGTATGTCTCACTCATTATGGTTATGAATATTAATGGCGTAGTGATTGGTTTAAATTCCTCTTAACAGATTCTAGGTATTCTAAAGCCGTTTCTTCTATGTATCATATAATTAAAAATAAATAGTCATATCCAAACTCTGATAAAAAAGAGAAACTCATCAGTAAGCAACACAGAGAAGCTCGTAAATTGTTCCGCTTAATTACAAAGACGCCACCTCCATCTATTCGTCTGCTTTACACCAATAAACTCCAACTTCATCGTTATTTGTGCAATACAATTTTAGTTGTACAACCATTCGCTTACCCTACATTTTAACTGCCTGCCTTGTCACTCAAAGGTGCCAAATGAGCATTACTATATACATACATATATACTTGTATAGAGATATATTTATTTGTATGCACTTGGCCATAATGCAGTCAAGCGAGACAGAAAAAGTCTGAAGCCTGAAGGATTACTTCACTAGTAAGTAAAGAAAAACCTTTGTTGTACGCCGCGTTCGGTATAAGTTGTAAAATTCGTAAACTGCAGCAGCTTGTCCGACCAGCAACACCTCCACTTATAACTCTAATTAGCGCAGTGCTAATAATTGAGCTATTTTGTTCTGGGAAAAGTGTTGCAATTGACTTTAATTGCCTCTAGGTGAGCTATCGTAAAGGGGTAAATACGCGAAAATTACCCGCTATTAGAGAATTATGCTATTAGTATTCTATTGTGAAATTATAGAGCTGCTTATTACTCCTTCGCATTTACTGTAATTACTGAAAGTGCTTTTATAGCTTTTTTTATTAAAAGTTTAGTGTCTACGATTGGAACAAAGTGCTTAAAAGAGACCTTTTGCGAGATATATAAATTAGTATTTTGCACTAATAAGTCATAAGTCAACAGCTTTCAAAATATTTAATTGATATTGTACTTTTACAATTACACTTCTAACGAAGATAAGGATGCAAGTTAGTACACTTACTATTCCTTAAAGTGCTAAGGTATATCTTCAATATGCCTCGCAAGTACCCTATTAAATTAATGAGTATTTATTCAGAGGGGAATAAACATGAAAGACGTTTTTGAATTTTTACCAATGGACTTATATGGTTAGCCACAAGAAAGTTGCAATGCAGTATTATTAAATGCGATGATTGATACAAAGTACAGACACTGCAGTATTTCGTCAGATCTTCCGGCAAATTTCAAGTGCACAGACTATAGTTCACTGATCTTTACTCGGTGTAATTTTTTTCCTACTAAAATGTAGCAAAGGAAGAAGAGAATCTAGACTTGGGCCTGTATTCTGATTGTCGGGTCATTTATTGCAACAGTGACTCTAAATTAGACTTCAAGGCAAAAGACCGATATACACACAAGAGCTATCAATCAAGCACAGTTTTCGGTTGCCAAATTTATGCAGCTTTTAGTCGTGAGAAGCGCAGTTCACCCGCTTGGAAATTAGCTTGCATGCAGTAGGCATTTATTTTGACAGTCACGCAGAAATAAAATCCCCCGAATGCGATAAATACACATTCATGCCGCGCTGGTCTGCTCTAAATGAACTTACCTGGACGTACACTACTCCCTCAGTATGACTGAGAAGCCACCATGGTGTATCACATAGCTGTATGGTAGACGAACCGGCGAGGAAGAGAACCTCCTTGCTCATTGCAGGTATCCCGCTGTCATCTAACAAACTTTAACCAGGCGGATAATAGGTGGTCTACAGAGCACACTTGTAGGACATCACGACGCATCTGGCCTAAATAGGACAGGATAAAATCTGGATTACTCTACCAATTCTTGATGGCGATGCATTCCAACAAAATTGGCCTACAATCGAATTAATTCTGTCCAATTCGCCGAGATGTAGAGGAAATCGAGAATGTAGAGCCCCTCTTGTCGAAGGTCCGTTGATATCTGTTCCATAACTATGTTCTGAATGGTATGAAAGAGCTGAGAGCGCCTATTATCTATGATTTTGTGATCTCCATCAGAACTACGAATGGGTTGTAACTTCTAGAGAAACGAAGAATAAAATAATACTCATTTAGGGAATACTTATGGGCCAGGGCATGGTGGCCGAAGTGCGACTCCTTTCAACGTTGGATTAAAGCAGCCACAACAATCTAACCTAACCCACCATTTACCGCAATTCTTCCTAATCTAAACCTTAATTTGTATGGTAGGTTGGATCCATGAGTTCACCGAGGGACCATTAGTTGCGCTCTGGTTGCTTCAAAAAGAGATCCTCGACATCTTTGTTACCCATATTGTACTACGTACATGTCATAATTGAGTTTGTGTTATTACTTGTAATCATTTTCTCAATTATCAGTATTAACAAAAGTAGGTACCTGAGAACTCTACTTTTGAAATCCAATTTTCAGTTAACATATTTCCAAGCATCCAACTTTCGCACAATAACTATTATTAAGTAATGGCAATGCCAGCAAAAATTATCAGCTTCCACACATTCCACCCAAAGCACACTTTGTGTTGGCTCCCTGACATGCCTTCATTTATTCCGACAGCGTGTTCGTTTCGCTTGTCTAACATACACACAAAGCATAAATCTAATTATGCCACACATGCGTGCAAGACCATGTTACTACATACTAACTCCCCTGGCCGACAATGAAGCCAATGCACAAAAGTTTGTTAGTAATCTGAGTGCGCAGGTGGCATAGACAAAAGTTTACTTCCGTGACACAGGACAAGTAAAGAATTATCGGAGTAAATAATACAAAGTTATTTGTAAGTACAAACATAGTTGTGTGACTAAGCTTAAGTAATGTATTTATGTGCGCTTGCACTAAGTTTTAAGTAATCTAATTATCTATTGTTATTTCTATTGCAATTTTCTTGCAAAGGTGTGGCACGTTGTTACTTATTTCCTGTTTGTTTGGACAACAAACCTGCGAGCACAAACTAAATTAACTTATTTTTTCTACAAATGGAATGTGAGGGAAACATATTGCATTTGAGTACTGCTAAGGAGTAAATAGTAACTACCTGCTTATGTAGCTAATAAAATGGGTTCCAAAAGATATTATTAGCAAACATTTTTTTTTTTTTTTTAATAGAAGTGTAAAATAAATGTTGAATGAAGATGCAAACCAACAGCTTTATTTTTGAAATTTTATTCCAGATTAGTCCTCAGCCGAGGTTCGATAGCAAAAGTCAATTTAACTAGAGATTTATGGGGCTATTCACAGCGCTATCGCAACCCTGCTGAATTCATAACGCACGTTTGCACCTTGTGATGACGTACCGAAAATTGTCGCTAACTCTTTGGAGAACAGCTCCTCCGAACATTAACATAGAAAATTAAATGTGCTCATTGTAATCAATGCCTAGAAAAAATATATTGAAATATTGGGAAAAACATAAAGGCTCACAGTGTTTCGACTAAATATAAGGAGGCAGCTGGGCTTGCAGATGGAAAACTAGAAGTCATAAATGGGTCTAGTTAGCAGCCTTTTCATGGCCTGCCGAGTGGCGACTATTTGAATGTTTCTCTTAGTCCTAAAGAGTGGATATAGGAAGCTCGATAAAGGTTTGAATGTTTAGTTCTTTATAATTCTACTTTCGAATTCTCACTTAGTCACAAATTGCTGTCTTTTTAAAGCCGTTTCGAATCCTTCATGATACTTGTGAGAACATAACCAACGTGCTGGTAAACACTAAGCTTATTTTGCTTTGTAAAAAATGTTAACACTTACATATATGTAAATATATGCAGAACATAGAAGAAACGTGTGAATTGCGAACCATTCATGCAAACATGTAACCGATTCCTGTTAAACGTGCATCCACGCACACGCAACCACACGTAAAGGGTGATTCAAGAGTAGTGTAGACTTTTGATAGCAATTTTTTTTAACCGACTTCCAAAAAAGGAGGAGGTTATCAGTTCGTCGGAATATTTTTTTTTTATGTATGTTACCGCATAACTTTGGATCACGATAACCGATTTCGATAATTCTTTTTGCATCGGAAAAGGTAGTGTCTCAGAGGTAGTGCCATACTAATCTGGTTTAGATCCGATCATTGAGTTATAATATATATATATATATTTTTTTTTTAGTCAGTTTTTTTTTTGCTAAAATTTTTTTTTTATATTTTAATGTTATTAGATTTTTTTTAGAAAATTGGTATTACAGGTTGAGGCAAACTTCATCATGAAGAGCTACTCAGTTTAAGAAGTGATCCAAACAATTTTGAAAATTGTTGTTCCGTAAGAAATGCATTTCGTGCTTTGCATGAATTTTTCAGCCATCTGAGACTTTTGGTGCAGAAATTCGAAGAAACTGGTTCAGTCGATCGCGTGACAACACCAGTGCGTCTTGGTGCAGGACAATCAAAGTGTGGACCAGGCCGCGACAACCTCAATTTATCGTCGCGCACAGAAATTGAAGCTTTCCTACACCACTTTCATCGGATTGCCACAGGAACTGAAGAGACAAGTAGCAATATTTACCAACTGTGTGCTTGCACATGAAGTTGATGTCAAATTTTCGAGAAAAAAACTCAGGAGCGATGAAACAGATTTCCACCTAAACGGATACGTCAACAATCAAAACGGTCGCATTTTACTATGCACCCACAATGAGTCAATTTTTGGTATGGTTTGGGGCTGGCAGAGTCATCGGACCGTACCTCTTCGAAAATGATGCGTCCAACGGTGCACGTTGGTTTTAACCGGACGCTCTTACTTGCCGCACTGCGCATGAAACAATGGTTCTTTTGCGAAAGAAGTTACCAAGATGTATTATCTGTCGAAACTTCTTCTTCCTATTTGGCACTACAACCGTTTTCCGGTTTGCGCCGAGACCAAAACGCTACTCCAATTGCCTCCATTTTGTACGAATTTGCGCCAATTGCTCATCCCGAGTGCACTTGGTCCCTCCATTGTGTTCGTGGTCGCTCTTGCTTTCGTTGTCCACCCATGGGTGCGGAGTCGAAGGGTCTTTTCACTGGAGCATCATAATCCATGCGTACAACATGTCCAAGCCAGCATAATCGCTATATTTATGTGCGGCTATCTATGCTCGTATGGACTCCGACGCTCTAGCTCTGAAAGTATTCCACTCGGAACCCGCTGGTGGCAACGGAGGAAGAGGGAAGCCCCCACTTCGATGGCCAATTGGATACCAATTGGAGAAGGACCTGGCTTCACTTGGCATTTCCAATTGGCGTCGGCTGGCACAGAAGAGAAACGACTGGCCTGCTTTGTTGAAGTCAGTCAAAATCGCTTAGGCGGTTACAGCGCCGAATAAGAAGAAGAGAACTATGCCCATGTCGTTAAACAACTCATACAGTTTATCATTCCATCTTCGACTACAACCGTCATCCACGAGAACAGGTCCGTAGATTTTGCGATAGTTCTCCCGAAAGCACCCACGAAATGGTCCTGAAATAGTCCTGAACAGGTCTCAACATGATACCTAACTATTTTCGAAATGGTCCTGGACTAGTCTCGGAAATGGTCCAGGAATAGAACCAAAATGTTTTTCAAACAGTCGTGAACTAGACCCGAAATGATCCCGAACTAATCCCGAAATGCTCCTGAAATAGGCCTGAACAGGTCGAAATGGTCCTGAAATAGCACAAGAAGCATTTAAATAATTTCTGCTGTGTTTCATAAGAAGCAGTTCCAAACTTTCTGCTGGGTTAACGCAAATTTTACCCATACTGGGTGCTAAGACGTTCGCACATCAAAAAATCATTTTGACAAATTTTTTGTGTTTTATTTTTAAAAGAAAACCTTCGGTCACATTGAGTCACCCTTTATAAAGGATAAGCTAATAGTAAACACAAACTAAAACCATAGAAAGGTGTCACTTTATACAACTTCATACTCCACGCTGGCATTTCCTCAATAGAATTGTTTTATTAGCGGTTGGTAGCTGCAAACATGGCAGCACAAAATGTACGTGAGTATTAAGGATATACTCATATATATGTATGATATACATATGGACATACGTACCTACTCCTATGAATAACGAAAGTGCTACACTAAAAGCTACAACTAGAACAGCGCAACATACGGATGTAGTTAGTCATGTTGACGGCGGCGAATGTGAGACACGCGCTCACGCCAATTGCCAACGTGAAAGGATAACAAAATGCGACAAAGCAACTAAGGCGTTGGTAGAAAAAAAAACCAAATTGGGAAAAAACCACGCAGTTGAGAATTGAAGCAGTTGTCAGTGGCAACAGTGGCAGTGTTTTAGTAATGCAACATGAAATGCATTGAAAAACAAGCAGCTGAAGGTAGCGACAAACTTCCACATACGATTACTATGTTACAGGTACGTATGCACTCGTATATAGCAATGTATGTGTCGTCAATATATGCAATGAATGCATTGCGATAGTTAGTCACTAGCACACAAACTGTCAGTTAACAACAGCACCAAGGCGTAGGAGTTATCGCGCACTCACTAGATGTCACAGCATTAATATGTTGCAAGCATTAGCAGCCATAACAATATACATACCTCTGTATTATTTTAAGGTGAGTTAGTTGATAATAAATGTATGCTTGTACTGTCAATGTGTGAATAGTAGTGAAAAGTGTCATTTGTTTGCGCTACGCAAGAAAAAATACAGCTTGAAGTACCGCATAGGTAACATTTATCCAAGCTTATTTAGAAGTTGATAAATGGGTTTCGCAAGCATTTGAAAAAATAGTCATGCAGATATTTTTATAATACGTACATACATATTTGTACTGACTATGATGAGGTACGAATAGCAATAACGCGGCTGAAAAACCACAAAGCTGACAGCCTACCAGCTCAGCTATTCAAGTACGGTGGCGAGGAGTAGATAAGGTGTTGAGCAATAACACCAGCTCCGTCAGAATTGGAAGAGACCTCTCCGAGCCGTTCGCCACCAAACGGGGTTTCGCCACCAAGGGCGACTCCCTTTCATGTGAACGCAGAATCACAGGTGGAGAAGCAATGAAAATAACGCAGCAATGTGAAGAATTTCTCGCAGAGTTTTTTCAGAATTTTCTTTATTTTTCGTACAGAAAGTTCAACAACTTTATACAATTTTGCAGGGAAGCTAAGAAAAAAATTAAAATCTGTTGAACACTACGATTGACTGGGACGGGACTAAGACGATAGCCGAAACTTTTCATTTTATTTTTCATTTCTTTTAAAACATAATGAACCATATGTATGCAATTACCAATAAAATGTCTAAAAAATCGGATCCTTAAACAGAGGCTGAGCCATGTTTTTGTAAATAACTTTACTCAAACTGATAACTAAGTTAACTGATGTACCTGAAAGTGGTCGCGTAAAAGTTTAAATGGAAATTTTGTGGAATTGACAGGCAGCAACGGAGTATAGCGGGGGTAAACATATACTCGTGCATATGCAGTTACTTAATACTGTTTTGGTGAATGCATTGTAGACGAGGCTGAGTAATGAGCGGCCGTAGTCGATATAACATATAAACTTCCCTGAAAGTTTTAGTTTTCGAAATGCACACTTTCCCTTGTTTTGTTGACTTTTTTTGGTCTCTGAAAACTTCTTATTTTTTGCTTCCTAAAATATATAGTCACTTCAGTTCAATAAAAAAAATTAAAAGGGTTCCCGCTTTTTTCTAAATTTATCTTGATAAAAGGTATCTAAGGTCAGAAAAAAAATCTAAAATTGCACTACATTGCAATTGTAAACTCACATGATGATTACAATGGACAAAACCCCTAAAGAAATTTGAATGTCCACTGAAATGCTTGAGTATTCAAAAATACAAACATACAGATTTTATCCTACTTATATGCTTTATCTAGGTTGGATGCATCGGCAAAATTGAAATGGCAGTTCAAATGTAAGCAATTTGCATGCCAATACAAAAACACCTGTGTATATACGCAGTATGTACATCAGGGTGGTGCAAAATAAGTAAAGTCGGAATTTTAATGCGCTCACCGCCTAGGATTGTTCTCAATCAAAAAAAAAATAACCCCTATAGAGGTCGCTCAAAGCGCTCAAAGTTCTCCATGAGAAAAACCAATCTTCATGGATATGGTATGGAATTCTTTAAAATCAAAATTTTTGGATCGGAAGACTCTGGTTCGCTTCAGAAGACTTTCAGGAACAATACCTTATTGTTTATTTAACCATTTCTTAATAATAAATATTATTTATTTATTCCCCTTTGCATTTTCTGGCATTTTGTAAGTGTTTTGGCGGACGTATAAAATATAGTTATCCGGTTGAAAAATATTTATTTTCAAGACTTCTATACCATTTCTAAAACAAGTGTTTTTTTTTTCATAGAAAATACATGGTCGGCATTGAGCGCTTTTTCACATGCGTATTTGGACTACCTTAATGTACATACATATATGTACATATAAAAGTTATCTGTAAGCACATACCTGTAGAGGAAATAGCTTTCGGTTTGTCTGACTGTATTTATGGAGAACAAATAAAGACTTGCAATTTTTCGAAATAGAGTCAGTTAGTTACGTACGGAGCAGCAGGTGACAAAAGAATTAACCGGTGACAAAGAGACAAAGAAGGAGAAGTGAGGAAATGTGCAAAGAATGTAGGAAGCTGCTAAAGAGACTTCACTTTACACACAGGATATGAATACAATAGATAATGGTGTCGAGGGAAATTGGCTAAGAGGGACAAGTGTATTTAGTGAATAAAGCGAGTTTGTATGCTATATGCATGTATATATATATATATGTATGTACATATTGTCGTTTAAAATACAAAACCACGTATCAAGAAAATGCAAAACCTCCTATGAGAAGTTGCTCAAATTTTATAGGAGAGAGTAAAGTTGGCTTATTTCAAAACCTCTCTTTTAACCCTAAATACCTCTTCTTCTTGGATCTAAAAATATCGATAATTTGAGTTGAAATGGATAAGGGCTTGATGTCATGAGCTTCCGGTGAGAAAATATCTTTTTTGGCACAAATGTCACCATACGCGGTTTTGTACTTTAAACGACGATATGTATAAATACATATGTACGTAAATAATGTTTCGAAAACGAATTCAAACTAAAAGAGAAAAGAATAGTAAATTATAGATATTTGAGAAATAAATAAAAAAATTCCAATATACTCTAATAAGTATGTATATGTAATTTAAAAATATATCACACGTTTAAAAATACCAAAAGAAAAATCTCACGTAATCTTAATTTTGGCATGTAGGTTACGGGCCAGTATACCGTTTTATAAGAAATTGAAGAAATTTGCATAGGCTCGGTGACCGCCGCCTCTTTTGCTCGCAGCAGAAATTTTACGTGCCCATACCTGCACTCGATCCTACCTTTAGACTCCGTGAGCTTTATCATCGAATTGTGGTCGACTACAATGACAAAGTGCAGAAACTTCTGGGCTGCGATTGTAGCCAAAACCCTTATCTTCTGTTAGCTGAGTGCTTTGAGGAAAGTTACCCCGAATGACGTACTATGTCCGAGGGAAACTACTTTCCTCGACGAGTGACACTTCAAGACCACTTTTAGCCTTGATGTATCGACGAGAAGCCGTAGCTTCGTCGCGATTTGGGCATTCGAATAAATCACGAGCTCGAGAGTCCCTGATCTCTCAATCACGACATCGATTATAGATTCTGGAGTTGCTCCGCTCCAAGTGGTTTGTTGACGAGGTCAACGGGAATGAAGCCCAGTTCGACACTTCTCACCACCTTGCACCTTGCTGAGGAAGTTGAAAAGCTCTTGGCGGGAAAAAGAGGCAGCTCAGAGGGTGATCCAAGGAATAGTGTGAGACCAATGTCAGACCCATCACGCCGACTGTCCTCAAATATCGACCTATCCAGAGACACGACCATACCTATAGCCGGTTTCCAGCCGTCCCCGCGTGAAGAGTTAGCAGCACATCCCGCAGTGCATGCGGACGAAAGACACCCTCTCAGAAGTGGCGACCGTCCGTGCAACTGTCGGTGGCTATTTAGTTTAAAATAAATCAAAAATTACGATTTGAATCCTAACATTTTTAGTGGTCTTAAAAGAGTTACAGGCATATCAAAAATTACGATCAAAATCAGAAGTTCCTTACAAAGTTTAAATTTATTTTTGTAACTTTACTTTTAAATTTTTGTTTAGTTAGCTAAGCGCTCTCTAAACTCTCCATGCAGGCAATCAGCTACTCGATTTATCTACATGCATTCATTCCAGGCATTTAATCCAACTTTTGTTTGCTATCGTCGGCTGGACTTTTACATTTCCAACGCATGCAAATACACATGTGTATCTACGTATATCTGTAGCTAGGTACAAATGTGTGTACATACTTGTATATGTATACGGAGATAAGCATGTGCACATTTTATTTGCTTTTAAAATTTAGTTAAAACTTTGGCAAGTTTAGTCAAATCTTTGCAATTTGAAAATATATACTTGAGCATTTGTATGAGCGGAACAAACAAAGTGGACATTTGAACTTGTTTTGTCTAATTTAAATATCGGTCAGTCGAATTTGTGTAAAGTAAATATTTTTGCAGCAATTCGGGCAGATGTGAAGAGTTTTTGAAGTTGAAAACTATGGACGTGAGTTTCTAAATATGTTCGGATAACAAATTTTGACATATGATACAATTTTCGAGACTACTTAAACTGAGTTGAAGGGGAGGTAAAATAAGACTACAAACTGTTTAGTTTGATTGTCAAGATGAGTTTGGTTGCTCTATGTAATTTAGTGTGGTTGGGGACCAGCATATGTGAGCAATTTGAAAAATTTAGCAATCAAAATTCTATTGGCAGAGTTCACATGTACAATTTGCTGACCAACTCACAATTGATGCTAATGGAAATGGTTTCATCTCTAAATTCACCTTTAAGTCACCTACAATGAGTATGAGTAGATAGATACTTAAATGAAGAATAGCATACAATTCTATTGTAGCAGGCTTTACGTATGCCAACCTGCAGGCGCAATGAAATAAAGCAGAACTGGTATGAACAGCAGGGTCAGTCAGAAGAAAAAAATCCAAAAACAGCAAGCTAAATAAAATGAATTGTATTGAGTGAATAATATTTTCCTGTTCATACAATCGCTAGTACACAGAAATGAAGTCTCAAAATGAAGAACGAAATATAAGTAAATATGCAAGAAGGCATATATGAAAATGGAAAATTTCAAAAGGAAGTGCAATAAACCATTGAAAGTCAACTCAGTGCGGAAAAGCAAAGTACAAAAGAAGAAGGTACGTTAAGCTTGACTAAAGAAAGGAAATGCAGTAACCAATCTCAGGTCTTGAATGGCAAAGAAAAGGCAATACAAATAATGCAGTTCACCGCATTGATGGCGGTGAGGAAAAGGAAAACATTAAGAGAATTGAATCAAAATAAATAAGAAATTTTAATGGAATAAAGGAAATAAGGAGCAGTGTTAAGGAAGCTGTAAGTAAAGAAGTAAGAACATTTTTTTAAACATAATTGAACTTCAATTCAATACAGCCACATTATGAGGGGCAGTTGGCATCATCATCATTGGCTGAAAGTGGCATAAGTTAAAGTACAGCGAGCGATGAAAAATCGGGGTCGTAAGGCAGCGCGGCACTGCTAGCTGTATGTACATAATTATCACCAGGGAATTTCGCCAATGTTTTGGAAAACAGCTCTTAATATTGTACTGGTGATCAAGGCGTTGTTGGAATTAAGCTGGGCATAATCCCTGAAGACTACCCAACCAACATATGGTATACAGAGGAGCTGAGAGCCATCCAGCGCGCGATCTTAAAGGTGGTCAGGAGCAGTCATGAACGTGCAGTAAAACCTATTTTTTATGGGTGCACTTTCCGCCGGATGGCTATCAATCGGCTGTGGGATGCGGCAATATCAGGGTGGATAAGAGAAGTCACCCCGAAAATGGCACCCTTGAAGGGAGCAAAGCTGAAGGTGGTTGAAGATGCGGACGCACCTGGCCGCGTTATCGGTCGCTTCATGGCGGGGTTGGATAGCTCTACCAAACAGCACACCATTCTGCTCCTTCAGGGCCAAAATGACGGCATGAAAATCATGGATTCGCGAGTCCTCAAACGCGGTCGCAAGTCCACGGTGGATGAAATTACCATTGCTGTGGACCCAATTTCTTCTGACGTCACCAGGAGACGGACATGAAACATAAACTATGGTTAAGGTACGAGAAAAGGTCAAACCATCTTTGCCCGTAATAAGTAGTGATTCCACCCGCATTGACGAAGATAAGCAGCTATGTTGTTATAAACCCCAACCGAGGCTTCCAAGCACCCTCTAATCATCGTCAGAGAGTCTGATCTAGTCGTCAGAAGGGGACATTACGAAGCTGCCGGCTGAACAGTGGAAAGCAGCAAAAGGCAGTTCAACAACGCCTCCGCGACCAAGTATTGGCACGTCTCAAGTGAGGTATCAATAAAAGTACCTCAAACTTTGTAGACTGGTTCTAAATCCCCAGGCTGGCATATTTGTGCCGAACTTCAAAAAAATCGATACCAATGGGTAGCTACCCAACCATTTTTCAAGCGAAGATTCACGCAATAGAAATTTGTGGCAGAGAATATATTAGAAGAGGCACAACGTCGAATATATCTGCATTATATCGGACAGTCAACCACTACTAACACTGAAGTTCCACAAAATAAATTCTCAGCTAGTGTATGATTTCTTCAATGTTCTCAACGCTACTGGAGCCAAAAATACTATTTTATTAGGATGGGTACCGGGGCATGAAGGAGATAATGGCAACGAGGAGTCATAGCGAAACAATTTAATGGTCCATAACCCTTTTGTGGACTCACCAAAGCACACATAAAGGAGATCATAATTAACTGGGTAGACAAATTATTCAACAGGCACAGCAAAATGAATTATTCTGAAACAAACGTCTGTCGCTTTTGTGAGCTGGACGAGAAAACGCCAGAACACATTCCCTGTGACTAGCACAGACTAGCTCACTTGGATGGTGGTACTTTTAATTCATTTGAAATTTGGAAAAAACGCAAATGGTAGGCTACATTAAAAGCCTTTTCCTATAGGGCGGACAGTAGATCACTTAAGAGGTTGCAGTGCATATAGCCCATAATATTAATAATAATTATAATAATAGTATCCTGATCACAAGTTGATTAGGACATTCAGATATCCTGTCAGTCGTTTTCAAGATATACTAGTCTAAAGTCACTATGGTGATCGATTCTTGGTCAAAAACGTTTATCAAAGCAATCAAATTCTACATCTCTTTAGTCCAGTGGATGTCCTAAGAGAAAACCACGATTTTGGAATAAATGGTAAAGATACCAAGGCTGGTGGCATGTATGCTTATCAAGGAAACGCGAACCTCCATTCCCACAATGGCTTTGGAAGCAGCGCTCAATTTCTTTCCATGCACGAAAATTTCGATATAGAGTTACGATATTCTTTTTCTCGCATTTTTAACGCAAAATGCAAGCTGAAATGCTCGTGTGCGAGAGTTTTAAGATTCAGAAAGTTACCAAATCATTTAGTGCTCACAAGAGAGCTCGTTTTTGGACATTTTGTGAGACACTCACTAAAGTCTCGTCCGCCATGTACAGCTGCTCACGCACAAAACGTACTACAAAAAATTTTTTTCATTAATATTCGCAATGTGTTTCATGTTAAATTATTTTTTTTTTGTAATTTTTTATAAAAATATACATACATACATTGCGTATAGTTACAGTGACCATTTGTACCGATCTTAGCGGGACAGTACTGATTTTGAGAAAGTTGTCCAGCTGAATATTTTTTAAAAGTCGGGACCAGTGTTGCTACAACATTTTTTTATTTTTTATCAAAATCACCGGAAAAAGTTACTACATTCAATAGAAAATTACTAAACTTCCCACCATGCAAAACATGAGAAATAAGCAACAATCGCCAATGGCAACAAATTGGCGACTCACCGATTTATTGCTGTGGTGACAAATCGGCAACATCACTTCGTTCATGTCAATTTTGAATAAAAAAGTTCTCAAAAATTCCGAAACTTATGAATATGGCGTCAATAGTATTGGCCAAAAGCATCCAAATTATGCCCAAGGACAAGATTGAAAAAATAGGAAGTCGCACAGCGAGAAAATGAATTAATTCCGATTGTAAGTTGCAATTTGGTACAAAAAAATAAATGAAGTATTAAAAAGAATAAAATTATTCCAAAAATCGCCTGAAGCGATAAGAAAAGGACTCATTCAGGTAATAAGAAAACGACTCGCCCAGGCGAGTTGCCTTCGGCGGACGTTTTAGAGCGACCGGTAATAGGAAATCGATTCGATGGCAATATTACCGGCAATAAATTTGTTTCCGAGGGCGACACGTTTTCTTATTGCTGGCAACACAAATTGTTTGGTGGGTTATTTTATGTGCTGAAGTTTACAAACATACATATCGAACCTAACCACCAAAATAACGTAAGCGACATTTTTTCAAAACTTTCTTTTTGATGCAAAAATATTCTTAGAGCATCTAGATGCATTTCTGCATAAAAAAGCAATGAAAAAATTTCGCTTACGTTATTTTGGCAGTTAGTGCTCGGTATGTCTATACATGCAAATTTTTTAATTTTGTTATGCTCTAAAATATTTAAAATTTTTTATAACATAAAAAAATGTAGGAATTTTTTCCAAAAGTTTTATCTGTCAACACTAGCATTTTAAATAGATATACATACATTCATTTTTCTAAAATCTGTGACCTACCGAAATTTTCGTGGTACACTTCAGGTGGCCTCACGCAACATTTCTATCTGCAACTCCTTAAAAATGGTTGCTCATACGCCACACAGTACCAGAACAGATTTTACAGATATAAATATTTTTGTATGTACAAATGCATATACTCACACAAGCATAACTATTCAATATGTTTCAGCATAATAAATGAAGTGTTCTCAAACAGCATTGAAAAGCAAATGTTTTGAGGAGTCTGAGTATAAATATTTGGCCTCAAAAAATATCCACCAGAGCAAAGCTAGACAGACACACTTGAATAAAAATTCACTTGGTGTAAATCAATGCCATTGAAATGTACATACATACATATAACTATCGTATAAAGCTACATGTAAGCAGGTGTGAATTGCAAAATACCAACAAAATGAAATGAAATCAAAATTTCATTGAATTATCATCAACAGTAGCGGCAGCATTATTTAAGAGCAGCAGCATTGGCATACCATGCATGTAGGAGTAGCAACAAAAAATCCACTTGCATGAGGGCAAGAAATGAGAAAGTGACATATGAACCAATATGATTGTGAATTTAAATGAAATAAAAACGCAAACGAAAAGCACATTTGCAATTGCGAATATGCATATGAAATGAAATGAAGCGGGAGTGGAATGAATTGCAATGAAATGAAATTTCTTCGTAGCTCCATGGCAGCAGACACAAGATGACGCCGCAAGGGGGTGCGAACGAAGGAGGCGAGCGAGCGAAAATGCAAAATGAAGTAAAATGAGAATCCTTCGAAAATTTACGTAGTCAACAAATTGCTTTTTGCAATGCACACACACACACACACACACACTAACATACATGCCTACAGCTGGCTGTTTTCTCATGACTTTCCTTTTTGTAATTTTTTATATTCAGCTGCTGCTGTCGAATTCCAGATGCTGCTCATAGTATTTGATATTTCATATGTGTGTGTGTGTGTGAGTGTATGAGCGCAAAAAAAGACGCGAGGAATGACTGCACATATGCATATGTCAAAATGACATTAAGCAGCTAGCGCCTTAATATATGCAACGACGAGCAACACTCGTTTCGAGTTGCCTACCAGGCAGCGCGGAGCGGTGCACACTGGGACGGGACTGTAAAAGCTGCGGTCAAAATAAGCAACTGTAAATAATAAATATTTACCGATTTTTATAAAATTCGGCAAAGTAAAAGCATCCGCTTTTCACTGAATCCTGCAACAGGTTAACACCTACAACTTCCGGCATATACCTTTTGTTTGAATATATATATATATATATATTTATGTTGCATATTCTTGGTTCAAAAATTTTACCTTCGATTATACATAAAAATTCAATAAATTTGGCAAGAAATGTCTGTATGAAAAGAAACAAGTAATTTTTAAGCAAAAAAAAACCAAACCGACTTCAATTCTCATATATAAATTTTAGATTAACGTTAATTTCTTCATGATCCAATGATCAGATCAAAACCAAATTAGTATAGGAGCACCTTCCCTTTAAAAAAAAGAATTATAGAGATAAGTTAAAGCGATACAAAGTTATGCGCTCACACATACAAAAGAAAAAAAATATTCTGATGAATTGATAACCTCCTCCTTGTTTTTTGGAAGTCCTTTTTTTTGGAAGTGAGTACTCATTAAATTTGTGACGAAAAAATCAATGTATGACTTTGAAATGTATTGGCCGATTCAGTTACATACATACATAAATAGGTCAGGTTGGAAATCATTTCATTTTGTCAGGATCAGTCCACGAATTTTTTTTAAACACTTCTAGAACAGTTTAGAACTATTTCAATACCATGATATGATCCCAAACCAGTACCAAAATACTTCTGCCGTAGTCCTGAAGATGTTCTGAAAAAGTCGTGAAAGTGAGAATTAGCCCCGAATATGCCTCGACTAGTCCCATATAGTGGAGAACTAGTTCCGAAATAAGCCTGAAAAAAATCGTGAACTAGTTCTGAAATGGTCCTAAACGGACCCGAAATAGTCCAGAACAGATCCCGAAACAGCCGAAAATGTCGTGAAATTTTCCCGAAATTATCCAGAAAAGGTTTTGAAACGATCCCGAAATGGTCCCCAATTATTCCAATTCTACGATCCCGAACTAGACCCAAAATGATCTTAAAATAGCACTGAACTGGTCCAGAAATGGTCCCGAACTAGGTCCAAAATAATCCCGAAATGTTTCTGAAGTACTGTCGAACTAGTCAAGAAATGATCACGAACGTGTTCCGAAAGGGTGCTAAACTGATCTCTAAATGGCCTTGAAATAGCCCTGAACTAACCCATGATAATTTTCGCACAAGAAGAAAATTTTCTGCTGCTTTAACGCAAATTTTACCAAAACCGGGAGCTCGGATGTTTACACATCAATAACAGGTGCTGAACTCGCAGTTTTTCGTAGCTGGTACCTTTTCGGAAATGGGACATGCTAAAGCGTAAACCTTGAAGAAGTGTTAGCAATTCTGACCAGCGCCAAATTAAACCCTGAAAACGGTTCCAAGATAGCCTTTTCAGTTGTCGTTTCAGATAGCCAGCTGACGATATACAATTTTGTTAAAGGCTGCCTTAGTATAACTAACTCTGTGTTGGGTACGGGTGGATATGGAATCGAAGACAACGAGGTAGCAGAGGCAAAGAGTCCTCTTCGAGAACCATAATTGCTGAATGGGTTCACTCTGAATGCAGTAAGTACTGGAACGCGGTGGATGGCCATAGTAATGGAAGGCCTTTTGTCTACCTCTTCGATATATCTGCTCTTATTCAATTGAACAGAAATGACGTCAGGCTACTCTACGGATATCTAACGGGCTACAACCAACTACGTTTTCATATGCGCCGCATAGGTGTTATCGGAGTGTTATAATGCCGGCACAGCATAGAGGACGAGGTAGATTTGGATTAGATGGGTATTTTTTCAATAAATCTGCGTAATCAATTTTTCTTAACCAAAATTAACTAATCCGTTTTTACTATTTTTGGCTGCTTCAGTCCCATTGTACGGCATGTAGACAAGAGCTAGAGCTGCTCGCAGTTGACTACCGCGAATCAGGTAACGCAAATAGCAAAAAAAAAACAATAGAAAATTAAATTGTTTGTATGTAGAGTCGTATCTGCTCAGCTACGAATTGTAATTTGAGTTGTGTGACAAACAAACAAAACAAAAACGAATGCAATTCAAATGACTGTAGAGACAACGATTTCTTCTTAAGCTTATACACTGGCTATGCATATGTGTGTGTATGTATGTATATGCTAACATAACAAAATTTTCATAGCCTTTGAACGTACGTGTAATAGCATAAGTGTCGCCGATTTTTTTTTTAGCTTCATCTCCTTGAGCTCGTTTCATATGCAAGACTCATTTGCATGCACTCGCACTTGAAAATTGAAACTCAACTGATATACGAATATATAGTACATATGTATGTGTAGATACTACGAAAATGGTATAATCATTTATGTATTTGCGAAAAGTACTTGAGTGGCGATGCAAGTAGAAAAAGTGAGCTTTTTCTAGATTTTTTCTTTTATATAAATTTTTGTTTTGGGTTACTTATGCATATGCAAATGTTTGTGTGCGTTCTACGTTGGTTTTTTGTACAGAAAACTGCAAAGTGAATTTGTGAAAATACAAAAGTTCTTAATACATATTTTCCAGTTTTCTCGTTACCTAAAGTGCTATTGTAATTTCTTTGTGGCACCTAGCATTTTGATTCCCATTTGATGAATTTGAAAGTGAAACTAAATTATGTATTTATTTAAACAAAATTTTTTTACCAACTATCCCGGAGGGATAAGAGGTTCAGAATATATACACTGAAGCATTTTCGTCATAAAAGGCTACTAAAAATCCGTTGATGCGAGTAATACAAATGCCATGGTTTAATGTAGCGAGAGAAATTAGGGGATTACGAGTTAGGGTAGGTTAGAGGGCCGCCTATGCGGGTGGAGGTAGACTCACTTATACATGCATTTCAGCTGTCCATTGTTGTACCCTTAAGAGGAGAGGGGACAAAGCCATAGGAACGCCCAAAAGGTGAGACGGAGGTTAGAAACAGAGGCCTGTTACTAGAGAAACGGTCCGGCTCACCACGAAGCTGCTCAAGTGACTGATATCAATTCCCAATAGCTCATCGGTTGAATGTGGAAAAAGTGTGAACCAAAGGTGCCTGAACCTTCGGCTTGGAAAGGCAGAGCACCAGAACAGCAGGTGTTGAAATAATTCCACCTCATCGACAATACTCAGCCTTACCGCTTGTTTACCTATCATGCAATGACCAGCTATAAATCCCACTAACAGCAAGAAGTATAACTTGCTTAGTCTGAAGAGCTTCTAGGAACGCCTTAGGTCTACACGTAGCCAGAAGGATTTTGCCACCTTGAATTACAAGGTCTTCGCTCAACGATCGCTAAGTTGGCTTAACGCACATCTGTCCAGAAGTAGACCACACGAGGTCACGAGAGCACCCAGGATTTCTCTATCTAGGATCCAGCTCTTTGGTGAGGGACTTTTGAGCGATTTTCCCATGACCCGAAGTAAAAATGAGCTTAATAGTTTAGTAATACGATGCCGTCGATAAGAAAATTAAACAATCTTTCACCGTTCTCGAATGAACCAATAAGGAGCTGTTTGGGTGTCGGAATAGACATTCACTTCCTTAAAATGTGTTGCTACTGAAATTTATAAAATAGCCTGGTAAGTTTGCAGATCAGAAATGAATTGTCATGGGATGGCTGCCCTTTTCCATCCTTTGAGTCGTTTCTCTAGGACTTACGTACTTTGGGAAATTTTGCCTGAGTGCCGGCCCCTATTTTATTAATTAATTTGTTTTTTTTGTTTTTTTGGCCACGCAAAATTTTATTCCTTTCCACCTCATAAGGTCTGCTCTCCGCTATGTCTGGCAGTACCACAATAGATATGGAATGGCTTCTATGGCTACCTTTTTGGAATATTATTCGCGCGATAACGCTTTGACTGTGAAGTGCCTACATTTGTTATGTTGTGGTTTCGGTAAGCCACTTAACCGTTTTAAGCGATGTAGCCCGAATTCGCGCGCATAAAATTCGTCTAACCGAAACGGCAGCCTTTCGCATCAATGGCTCGCCGAATTTTATTGTAATATTTGCTGGGTGATCTATTCTAATAAACTGCATTTGCTGTGCATTGGATTTATTTGAGTTTATCTTAAATCTGTGCCTGCACGGGACCAAAGCCAATAATACAGATTCATTGAGCAGTCAAGAAAAATTCCCCGCTCCATTTTGCCATCCTCGACGAGAGTTATTTGGCTGAAAAGTTCTTCTGAAAACCTCTCTCCTTTCAGGTCACCACGTACTTCGTCAAAAAGAATAACTCCCAATAACGGAACAATGCCAAAATTACTACTCAAACCAAATGCGTAAATCACAAATTTCAAAACCATATTCCAAAGTATTAACACACTTGCAAATTCCTATGCTTGATGTTTCACATATAAACAACGTATTTCAAGCGTTTAAATACGCCGAAAATCCTTGGCCAAACAATTCTAGCAAATGCAAATTTAGTCACAAAAACTAATGCAAAACTGCTTCAAATGTCACAGTTTGAAAGCTTAGCGAATAATAACAACAATAACGAAAACATTTCACATACTCGTTTTACTAACTACAACAATAACTTAAGTACATATGTACATATGTATAACTTCCAACAATTCGCAACAGCAAAAACAAACATACATATATTTGTACATACATACATAGTTGACTTAAGTCGAACATGAAGTTGCATTAAACTGCATCAAGCAGCAAAAGCCAAACGAAATTGAGTGTGAGGAAAAATAACAGGACTTATAAAAAGTAGCAAAAAAAAATCCCTGAAATTATGCATACTCGCTTTCGTGGAAACTTTACTCATTAAAATTTCACCGTAGGATTATGGGATTGCTGTTGCACGTACTTTGGTGTCTGTGAGTGTGTGCTTATATGTGCGAATAAGGAAACCTACATAGCTGTCGGCATGCAAGAATTTCATACAAGACCACGAAGAAAATTACGAACACATATACAGTTAGCAGGAAAGCTGGGGTCAGCAAGGAAGGAGAAAAATGCCATGTACCTATGTAAAAATGTAAAAAAAACACGTGCTATGGAGCCACCATCGCTTGATGGAATATAAAATTCATAAAATTTATTCTAAATGGGCGATAGATAGAAAGAAAAGAATTCTTGAAGGAGTCTGAAGGCCCCGATGACTCTTAAAGTTACTGAGCGAGCACTACCAGCTTTGGGCTATCAGCTCATTGAATCCCTTCAAAATGCTGAGTACTGATGGCATCATACGCCTGTGTTGTGCGGCCGGATTTCCCCATTCTATGCGAGCTCCGTAAACGAGGGCTATGCCACAAAGCTTTAGTGGATAGTAGGAGTTACTTTCATACCCAAGGCAGACAATTTCTTTCATATATCCCCGCAGAGATTTCAGAACCATCAGTCTCTCATCGTTTCTTTTAAAAAGTTGATTGAGGTGTACATCGGAAACAGAACTACGTATCCTTAATTAAGCATGCCTACTGCACGGGTAAATCGGTGGAGTGGCCGTCTTTCTCTGTTATAAATATGATTGATCACTCCCTATCGCAGAGGCTCTAACTATGCAGTTGTTTCCTTCCTTGAGGAGATCAGCGTTTGGAGAGATTGACGTCTGGCTGAGTGTTCAAAGTGATAACTTCTTCAAGCCAACGGCAAATCGGAGATGTTATAAGGATCTGTTAACGGTAAACAGGACGCATTTCTGGATACTAGTTAGGGTCTCAATTGGCCATATGCAATAATAGTATTGCCTCAATCGCAGTCCATATTTAGTATAAAATCTGGATGGAATCATCTCATTATCTGTTCCTTGGCTGTCTAGCATATGAGAAATTTGCATTTAATGTTATGGTAATGGTAATTGTAATTATAATGATAACTGAAGGGGTAACTGTAATGGAAATCGTAATGGTTATGGTAATGGTAATGGTAATTGTTATGGTAATGGTAATGGTAATGGTAATGGTAATGGTAATGGTTGTGGTAATGGTAATGGTAATTATAATTGGAGACGTAAATGTAATGGAAATCGTAATTGTTATGGTAATCATTACTTATAAGGTAATGGTTATGATAATGGTAATGGTTTTCGTATTGGTTCTAGTAGTATTATTTGTAATGTTAGTATTAATGGCATATAGTTGTAATTGTAATGGTAATGGTTACTGTAATGGTAATTGTAATGGTAATTGTAATGGTTATGGTAATTATAATGATAATTGTAATGGTAATTAGAATGTTAATGGTAATGGTAATTAAAATGTATTCATGATGGTTCTTGTGGTGGTTATTGTATTACATTACCAGTAATATTTAATTAGTTAGGACTAAATATTCAGCCAATTTGAACCTTCCTACCAAGAAATTTAGCTTTGACATCAGCTCCATTTGCTTAACAAAAGTAAAGTTGGTTAAAAGCTCTAACTATTAGAATTTCAATTCCGCACTCGGCAAACTACCCACTTAATATCGTATCTACTTATTATTTAATAGTCAGATATAATATTAGAGAAGATACTTTCGAGGAAGTCGCTATTGCATAACTGTGTAGGCAGTGGAGTGGGCAGTGCAAGAGGTGTGCGTGTGTAGCCGCTAGGGGAATCATGTGAAAAAGTCAATGTGTAAAGTTGCGCCCAAAGTTATGCTAAGGTATTTGCGCTGCAAGATTTACGAGCAACGCCTGCACTTTGCCTGAAAAACGGCAACGTCAAGCCAGCACCAGACAAGAACATAGTGGATGGAGAACATCATGTACATACATATATATAACTGCGAGTAATACTACTACATACATAGATTTATATGCAGATTGTGCATAGGGGCGTTGTGAAGCCCCAGTAAGGCAGACTTCGCCCAAAAAAAAAGAAATTTTACAAACTTTTTAACTGCATTTTAGCAAAGTTGTCGCGCTTTCCGCTCATTGAGCGACAGGTAGCGCGGAGCAATTGCTATAGCGGCGAGTAGATAACAAGTGTTCACAAGAATGTAATGGGTGTTTAGGCGGCACTAAATATTTGCTACAGTGCAATCACTTTGATGGTGTAAAGGTGTTGAGGATGCGATTTATTGAAGCAGCAAAGCCGCAATCACGCCTACAAACGATCAAATACACAAACACACTCTGCAATAGTACACATATATATATATGTAATTATGTACTCTATATTACTACTGTATATATACATACTTATTTACATAGTATATCTATACATTTGCACACGGCCACGAATTTGCACAAACTAAGTACGTTGAGCTAGAATCTGGCGCTTGAATGCGCTCCCGAATCCGTTTAAAATTTACGACCAAATGATGCTAATGACTTTAAAATGCGGCTGTGCCATTAAAAGCTCAAATGTCAGCGTAACGGTGCAGCGGCGCCGCTGCATGGTGCGGCTGGTGCTGAATCTTTGGCAAATGCGTCAGTGAAATTGAGCTTGACGCGTTAATGATTTTAACGTGATTTTATCTGATGATAAAAAAAACAAGTTTCAAAAATTATACGCAATGCAAAACTAGAGCGTGAATTGCTGGATTCTTGCAAATTAAGTTTTTGTATAGCTTCGTTTAAAGCAAGCAAAAATTATAGCGTTTCCTGCTCAGCGGTGCAGATGCATTTAAATTCTTTAGAGCGGGCGAGATTTTAAGCGAATTCGTTTTCAAATTTCTTTTTAATACAAAAGGTCTTTTATTTGGTACATAAATTTGTAATCAAAAATTCAACGAATTCGGACAAATTTAACTGCTGCCATAGCACAAACTATGCATGAATGTATTTATGAGGAAGAGCGAGGAATATTGCATAGTGCCAAGCGAGCTTTTGTTATTGTTATAAAAATGCATAAATTTCACTTCACCAAATCCCTCGGCGAACAAAATTCTATTGTTGAAAGGCAAGGAAATTTACATACATACTTACTTAGTTATTTATAAATTCATGGCGTCTTGCTTTTTAGTATAAAGAAAATAAATATTAAATTAGGTTTTAAAATTTTTGGGGATGCCAGAGAATTTATGCTCAGAAATATCAAAGATAAATGATTTTATAGAATTTCTATCGAATAGATACATAAATTATTTTATTTTCAATTTATAAGGATTTCATATTTTAGTTCGTTATCTCCGCTAAAATTATAATGCCAATCCAAGCACTCAATCATAGAATACATTTTTACGTGTCAATTGCCAAAAATCAACAGTAAGTCGCAGCTACTGCAAACTTGCACTTTACTTCTTTTCACGTAGTCTAATTAAAAAGCTCGACATTTTTACAAAGGTTTGTTGATTTTTTTTTGAAATACCGCACAAAGTGTGAAACATGGATTTAGAGGGCAATTCTAGCGACTAACTTTCAAATAACCAAAGCCTTTTGAAAGACAAAAGTCTTTCGTAAGACAATTGTTAATTCTGGCAACTGCCTTGAGAGCTTGTTTCTACCTTCGAAAGACTAGTTGAAAGATTAGGACGTCTTAATTAAGCAAAAAGTTTTCTAAAAATCAAATTGAATTGAAATAAATATTTTTTTTTTTTTAAGATTAAAAGCAAATAACATTTAAAAAGCAAAAAAAAAATAAATGAAATAAGTTCCTATTAAAATAAATAGAAAAATAGATTTCTTTTTAAAACAATAAAATTTAAAAATGAAAAGAAGAAAAAAATTCAAATTAAGTGAAAGCTAATTTTAAGGAGAAACAATTAAATTAAATTACCATCACCACTTTAAATATTTTTTAATATTTCTATGAAAATAATATAAACCTAATTTTGATTGAACGTATCATATTTTACAACACAAAAACATCGGTCGTAAAGATTAAGTGTTTTGGTTAAAATTCATCTCTGAGTGCACAAGGGTAAGGTTCTTACCAGTGTCCTACCAGTCACATTTCTTCAAATGATATTTACATAAAACTAAACTTGTTAAAGCAATTTTATACATTAGTTATCGTTCTATGTTAGAAAATATCTTTCGATGTTGTATAAGTTCCCACGACATAGTTATAATTCACAATTGATCACATTCTGTAGTAAAGTTTCCCAGCAGTCAGAATGGAAGGGCCCAAAAAAATAAATTTCGAAAAATTTAATCAAACAGAAAAACTATTTTTCTTTTTATAAAATAAGATCTTAAAATTAAATGTAAATTAAGCCAACAAAAAAAAATAAACAAAATAAGTTTCAAAAAAATAATTTAATTAAAAAATATGTTTTTTTTAATCAATAAAATCTAATGGTTAAAGAAGAGTGAACTAAAAAAACGTTCCTAAAAATTAAATGAAATAAAAAATAAGTTATTTTAAAAACAATTTACAAAAGAAAATAATTAAATAGGTTCCTAAAAATTAAAGGAAATCAACAAAAAATTAACTTTTTTTCAAACAATAAAATCTTAAAATTACAAGAAATTAAATTAAAAAGAAATAAATTTAAAAAAATAAGAAAAAAATCCGCTGCCGGAGGGCTTTTCCTCATATCTCTCGAATGGAATGCCGATGCAGTGCTCACTCGGCCATTGCGACTGTTGGAGCAACGCGAACAAAATTATAGGGCTTCCGTCAAAAGTTTTTCGTGCCTGAATAACCAAAATATTTCAAACTATGTTGCCCACTATCTTTCAATTGCCTTGCAAAAGACTTTCAGCTATTTCGGCCAGTATAATCCTGTTATCCGGCTTTTGTTAAAGAATAAAATATTTAAAAAGAATATTTCTATAAAAAATAACTAAAATTAAATAACAAAAAAAGTTGATTGATAAAACTTGTCACTATGTGGTCCGCTTATAATTACAAGCTGCATATGAATGTATGTATCCGTTGTTTGGGGATGTAGCATACCTTTAGGCACCAGGTGTTGGTTATAGTCGCCAAAGCAAGAGAATGGCAACAATAGTAGGACCGAGGCCACGAAGTGAGTGGCTGAGCGGCTTAAAATTAAAACATGTGAGATACTATTGGAGTGGCCACGCAATAAGCGGCATTTCTGTAAGGCTCAGCTCAGACGCTCGCCGCTTTGCCACTCATTGCGTGGCCTCTACCTTAGACAGATCAACAAAGACCGGGATCATCGATACACTCCTGACCGCAAGTCTTGGATTGAGAATAAACACAACGAAGTGCAATATAATTTTTTAATGCACGCTCCCCTTCGAATTCCACGGTTTCCTTAAAGCTTAGAGTGCACTTAAAAATTTATTGGTTGCGAAATGAACTCCTTGCTTATAATTAGCATGTAAAGGAACTTTTCGTTCACCAAAATAAATGCAAACTCAACATCCAAGAATGTTGATCAAATTACCACTATATTTCAGCGCAGTGGACAGTGGAAGTATGAGTGGAGGCGATATGCAAATACATGTACATATGTAAGTGTGTGCGTAAATGCATGATGGCTGCAATGAAAGTGTTGGAATTTTTACGATAATGCAGCCATTGGTGTTGGCCATAAAATCTTTGCTGCATTAACATAAATTTCCGGTGACAATGCGTGTGGCCGGGTAATGGCTGTGGCAGGAGCACACAAAAAAACACATGCGTAAGTACGTAGAAGTGCAATTACTTATGACCGCTTGCATTCAGGTACATACGTACATGCACATTTTTGCCTATATATAAATACATATACGACTTATTATATATACAAAACAAACTTTAGCACTTTTACGCGCACATCTTATTTATGTACATATAAATATATCAAATTGCGCTGCTGGCGCGTGCGACAACCGCGAATGGGAAATAATTTATGCAACACTTAACATACGTACATACGTATATATGCATAAATGCGAGAATTATAGGCAATTGCATGCATTTGAGTATACATACATATGTACATATTTTTTGGGTACATTTACATTGAAGTAAGGGTCGTAAACCAGATGCAGCCGCGCAGTTAAAAGCAAATGGATTAACACTTATGCGCCAGCTGCCATGCGTTTCATATGTACGTATGTATGTATATTAGGGTGGCCCTTATTTCGAAGAGAGCTCGCATTCTCCATTTCATCCCTCTATATTTTTGTGAATAGCCTAAACTATACAAAGTTTTAGGACAATCAAAAAGGATTTAACGCTCAAAGTTACGCTAAATCCTAAGTATTTTTCGTAGAAACTGTGTAGAAGCAATATTTTTCAATCGGCTGAATCATTTTACCCTCCGGAGACTTCCAGAAAAAATAACCAATTTTTTATTTAAAAGTTTATTAATATGAAAAACTTTTTATGGTTCCCCTAAAATCTCTAAAAAATGCAGTGGGGGACCCATAAAAAATCGTTAATATTAAACAAATTTTAAATAATCAATTGGGTAGTATTTTTTAAAGTCTTCTGAAGGGAAACAGAGTTTGCCGATTGAAAAATATTGCTTTTCAAGTATACTACACAATTTCTACGAAAAACAGGTTTTTTCGCCACATAAAATACATGGGAAACCTTGAGCTAAATCTTTTTTGATTGACCTAAAACTTTGCATTAGTCGTTAGTTGTTTAGTCTTTTGGGCTATTCACACATTTCTAGGGGGTGAGAGCGAGAATTCAGATACTTTTACTTTCTCCGTATAACTAAAGGCCATCCTAATGTATATATGTATGTTTATGTAATTAAGCGCAAACACATATTTATGTGCATATGAATGTAGCTATGTATGTATTCATATTCATATTAAAGTACGCACACAAACAAAGCGATAAAGCAATAAGAAAAACAAATGCAACGGAAATGATGCATAAATGACCGCCAATAACTCCAGTCGCGCGCAAGAAGAGCCTCATCCGGCACATGGCGTACCCAACACATTTAAATCACATCCATATGTACATAAATGCCATGCCGCCAACAATATGCGAATACAACAATTCCAGCAGTAAACAACAACAAAATCCCAACCGTTGAAGAAAAATGTGACTGCAGCGCTGCAACAATGATTTTTAAAAATAATATTTATATACATATGTACATATGTATATGTGTTCGCAATTGTAGGCGCCAAAGGACACTCAACGATTTATCAATATCCGTTGAGTGTGCGCATAAATATTTAAAGCATCGAAAATTCACGACGGCCCACAAGTATTTGTCTTGCATTATCCAGGCATATGAATGAGTACATTTACACATATAAATATGTATGTATATATTATGTATATGGTCATGGCATATGAACTTTTTGTTCATGTGCACGTATATCTGGGTTCCCTTTTTTTACGCCTGAAAAGCATTAAAGTGTACCTTTCCGCGTAAATCCTAGCCAATGAAAAGCGGATTTTAAATGACTGCTATTGAAATATACACTTTTCAGAATGCTGCTGTTTTTGTCAATATATTTGCGTATTTACGAAAGAAATGTCTTTTTTGAATTAAAACTTGACTCGAAAAAAGTCGTTAGCTGTAATTCTTCTTACGTCCTTTGCTGAAAATATGCTTATGAAACAAGTCATTAAAAAATTATATTTAATACGGAAATATCAATAGTGAGCAATGAACTCGCTGTATCTTTGCATAAAATTGCTATACATATGTATGTATATAAGAAATACATAAATTCAGTCAGCAAAATATGGTTCCCTCATGAATCGAAGATTTTGTCCAAGGTGATATATGTATTTTGGTACGAATTCCGTCCATTTAATTTAGTAACTAAAAAGCTTTAGTATCAAGTACAATTACTTTATACTTGAAAGTGGTAACTAATAAATCTTTTTTTATTTCCTCGAATATACTTTCAAGAACACTATTCCTCAGAATTTGGTTGAAGATCCCCCTATCTCAGCAAATAATTCAACACCGCCCTATATAATTTGCCGATGTATTAAATTTACATTGAGATAGGGCGTTCTTGAACCTTTGGTGAGTTATGGTGTTCTTTAATTAAATTCTGAGATAGGGCGTTCTTCAAAACCAATTCTGAAATAGGGCGTTTTTCAATCATATTTTGAAGTAGGGCGTTCTTGAGCAATTTATGAGATGGGATGTGTTCGAAAAATATTTTGTTCGTAATGACAGGAAGAATCATAATTTCGACTCGATTTCGAATTGAAAGCCGTGTGGCCTTTAAAAAAAAAATTCAATATGGCGTGTAAATAAAATTTTGATGTACATTTTTTGTGTCTCTGGAGAACCCGACACTAAAAAGAAAAAGTGACGGCGGATTTTTAGGTTTTTGTGATTGCTTATTTCGAATATCGAGGCCAAAATATTAAAATCGATTTACTAAAAACTTAACTGATGGCGCATCTGAAATCAGATTTTAAAAATTCAAAATGGCGGTTCTACCATTTATCACGGAAAAGTTAAAATCGAAAGTTCGTACATGGCGTATGAGTAACGCTCGCATCTTTTTTCGTACAAAAACTTTAGGTATATTGCTGCAAAAAATTTCCCTTTCGCAGTAGAAAAAGAATACAATAAATATAACATTTATGCGTTTAAATGGGCGACGCAAAAATAGAAGTTCTCATTAACTACTTAGCACTTGCAAATGTTTTGGTACAACATTTTTTGGTGAAAAAAATTAAACGAATGAATATTCTCCAACACTTTTTTTCTTTTATTTGCTTATTCAAGGAATCAGAAATGTTTAGGACTTCAGGACTATCACCAGTCACTAGCCTTTAGCAAAGCTTGTTTCTAGAATATGACTTGCCTACAACAGATATGGCAATACCGGCCACTGTCATTCAACTCACCACAGTCTTTCGAAAGACATATTGAAAGATCCGCTAACGAGGAGGTCTTAATGTTATCCCTTTTAGCAATACACTTTTTAAAAATTATACTTTTCTTAAAAAAAAATATGTAAAAAAAAAACAATTCAAAAAGCTTGTATAAAATCCTAAAATTAAATGAAATAAAATTTTTTTTCTTTTTACAAATTAAGTAAAAAAAATAAATACAATAAATTTCTAAAAAGTAAATGAAACTTAAATTACATTTTTTTCTGTTTTCCGCAATAATATCCAAATATTAAAAGAAAATGTAACTAAAAAAAATTTTTTAAACGAAAACAAACTAAAATGAGTTCTTAAAAATTAAATGAAATAAAAAAACTATTCTTTTGAAAACAATAACAACCACACCTTAAAAAATAAATTTTTCAAACTTAAGTATGAAATAAAGAATTATCAAATTATTTTTTTATTTTTTTTTTGCTTTTCAGTTCATTTGTATTATATTTTGCTAAACTTGGTTCGCTAAAAAGCTTTAAGTCAATCAAATGCACAGTAATTTTTTTTATGAAAGTAAAATTGAATGTTAAGCGCAAATATTGATTTTTGAATTCTTTTGCTAGTTATATGAGAAGTTGGTTAAAAATGCAATAGATTAAAAAATAAAATTTTTTATAAAACAAGAATCGAAATTTTACAAACTGACCACTTGTTGCCCAATAAGTTCTCTAACTGCTGTCAAAAAATCATAACATTCGAATGAATGGTTACTGAAATATTTCAAAAAGTGTAAAAGCTTGCATAAAAATTTGTTTGCAAATAACTCGTCAAAAAAATAAAATTAGCGCAAAATATTTGGTGTCAATATTGCACACCATGTTATCTTTCAAAATCGGTCAACGAAATATAAAAAATTTAAAACTTTGGATGGCCCACTTGAGAAAACTTGACTCAAAAGTATTTCGAATTATCTTGCCTTCTATCTTTCATTTGTTTTACGAAAGACTTTTTACTTTCTTAGACAGAATTGCCCTGAAAATATGCCGAAGCTGGTGCTCAGATGGCAGCGGTGAAGCAGAATTTATTTTCCTGTGCGAACGCCTCGGGCTGGCTTTCTTAAAACATAAAACTTAAGGTCGAATCAATAAGTGGCATGCACAAATTCATACACGGTTCAAAATGTGATATCTAAGTTTCCATTAAAACTACCTTTTTAAATGCTAGTTTATGGCCAGTTTAACGAAAGCAATTTAAGTGATAAATTATTATTATTTTTTTGAATTTAATATGAAAACTGGCAGAAAAATAATTAATTTTCACTTATATTGCTTTCGGGAAGCCGCCAGTTAGAGCTGAAAACTATGTGAGGAAAAACACAGTTTTGGGTAATTTTTAAAACTTGCTTAGAATACTAAATAGCAATGATTTTTATTTTTTTGCTCGCTGTCTCTATACAGCATTTTATAGTTGTGAATATGATCGATGTCCGCTTTTTTATTTCGAAGATAAAATCATGAAAAAAATAACTTGTAAATTCCGATTGGCTAAGTACTCATCCAGTTCTTTTTATTTCATTTTCTTCGTCATCATTTGCTGCAACACAATTGATTTAACTGTTCTCCGCCTTCCGCCGAACTTTTTTTTTTCAATTAGCAAATTAGCCTTTTACATATTGTTCTCCGAAACTCTTCTGCACATATGATCTTCCAATTTCCATCTAAATCTACTGATAACTTTATCCACTTTAATCGGAACTTGCACGTCCTCGCACATCTCCGGGCAAACAATCAACAAATCATCAAAACTTTGTCAACTTGAACCGGCAGCCATTCAATCATCCAACCAATTTACTTTAGGAGCAACATGTTTTTGTTATGGCACAGGCGTTGGTTGCATTTAACGATTGTTTATGGAACAAGTAGAGAGAGATAGATAGGGAGAGCGTGATGCAAGAAAGCGCAGCTTAGTAGATGTTTCGCAGTAAAAGTTGTTATTGCCGCAGCTGTAGTTGGCATAAAATTTTTACTTTGCACAAATTGCACTTGAAGCATACACGCATGTGTGTACTTATATATCGATATACGAGTATGTATGTACATATGTGCATATATGCGAGCATACAATAGATATGCATGTGAGAACATAAAAGTCAGCCTCCCTAAGCTATGCAATGTTTATTTATATATTTTTCCTCTTTTACTCACATCCGCTTGCTTGAGTTGTTAGCATGCAGACTTGGGTGTTTGCAAGTAATATCCTGCCAAAGCCCAAAAGCAATTCACATTTCACTCTCAGTGCATTGCAGCTTATTGTATTATCCTGTTTTTTTTTTTTTGGTTCTTATTATTTTCATCTATTTCTACAACTTCCTGTTGGTTGTCAAGACATGTCATGATGCTGGTGCAAGAGCATAATACTGTCTTGTTGCTGTCGCTGTTGTTGTATTGCATGGTTGATGTTTGCACTCATGTTGCATTTTGTAGCTATTAATGCGCTTCAAAGGTATTTAAGAAAAGGTCTGCTAGTGAATTTTTCGATACATAAGTTTGTACATTAGACCAAGCCAAAAATAAATAAAAACTCTGCAATGCGACGGGAAACTAGCGCAAATTTTAGTGCTGGATACGGTAATGATCCTTCAAGAAATGCCCTCTATAATTTTTTCGATATCAACATCGACAAATGCATGAAAATTCCTAAATAGTCTTGAAAATTACGAAATCGACCCGGGAATCCCGAAGAAGTCTCGAAATCCCGAAATAGTCGAGGGAACACCGAAATAGTCTTGAAAGTCCTAATCCAGTTCCGCGAATCTGCAAAATACCGAAATAGTTCCCAAATGGAGGTCTGGTGAGTACGAGTGTGATGAGTTCAGTTGTGGTGAAATGCGTTTTAGTCAATATAGGTGTGCTAGGATCATGTGCGGTGAGTTGTTTTGAGCTGAGGTGAAGTGATTTGTGGCAAGGTAAGTTGAATGGACTGTAAGGTAGGTGCTCATTTGCTTAAATTTCTCTTAAATAATAAAGTAAAAGTATTTGGCCATCGACTAAATTTGTACCATGGGACTTGAGTGAAAGTATTTTGCATCTCCAAAGTACCTGAATAATTTGGACCAGAGTATTTAGCGCCTGCCAAATATATACATTTTTTCGTAAATACCCAAGTCGTTTTTACTTGAATAGTTAGACATTTCCAGATACTAAGTGTTTGAGCATTTAGTACACACAAACTCTAAATACAAAAGCATTTACGCATGCCCCTCACAGATACAATGATAATACGCCATGCAGACTCAGATCTTTTAAATTCCTAAATTATCCTTTTTTAATCGGATTTATTTAGCCTGCCCTGTTTCGGTAAAATCTAGTTATTACAAAAAGCATTTAGGGATCAAAAAAATCTTAAATAGTAATTTGAGTGGCGTATAATCAATGAAAATTATATGGACCTAAGAGGAGTACATAAAATACGAAAATTTTAGTCAGTTTCCGGCAGGATTGCAGGATTTTTTTTACTTGGCCTAATGTATGCACATATGTGTATACATCTGTGGACGTTCGCATTTTGATTGACTTATGTAAACTGCTCTTTCCTACATCCTCCGCGAGCTGTTCGCCTTTATTCGTAATCGCTTAACAAGCAATTCTCTGCTTTTCTTAGATTGCACCTCTGACTTTTCATTTTGTTTAACAACTTTTACTATTTATTCGCTGTTTTCGACATTCTCCGCATGCGTAGAAAGCAAAGAGATATCCAACAGTTAGGCTGCAACAATATCAGAGCAGCACTCTTACCAAGAAACAATATACAAACGCATTGAAATAAAAACAAAAGCTACAAAGCGCAGCGAATATGCAATGCAGAATGAAAACAACAATGCAGCAGCAATTGCTCGTATGCGCCATTCCTGCCATTTTAGGTAGAGATTCCGAAAACTTTTTAATACAAGCAAATAAAATAAGGTCGAAATTCGCGCGCTTACACATACATACATACACACCAACGTATATGCATGTGCATTAGAGTGGTCCAATTTTTGTATGGTAAAAACAAAAATTCATCCTAGAAAACGGTGCACTCCCTCAGTTTTTTTTTTTTCTTTTGATATTTGTAATATCCATACCAGCTTTCATTTTTCTACTGTAACCAATACAGGGTGCACAATGACCTTGAATTGCGCTACAGGATCGCTGTGAAACTGGCAAAAATATTGGCGATTTTTATAAAATCCTACTGTTGCCATGACAACTGAAGCTTGTGATATTTTTTTCGATAAAAAAAAGTTTTCTAAGATAGGTCGTTTTCGAACTGGCTGCCGAGATAGGTCGATCTTCCACTCAGACATCGATATGTAAAAAACACTTCTAGAGTAAAATATGAGCAACATGAGCAACATCCTCTAAATTTATACTTAGAAACATAAAGTTGGGTATCAACACCTCCGTCGGCAAGAGGAAAAATTTTGGAAGGTGCCGCAAACCCTGGCTCGGGAAATTTTTTTTTACCAGTCTAATGTGTACGACTGTACAAACACGCAAACAAATACTATGTACATATGTATGTATGCATACATATTTATGGTAAAAAATATTGTCAACAAATAGTGGCATCAACAACAAAATGCGTGTAACGATCGGCCACAACAGCGCTGACAATCCGTAACAGCAACTAAAGCAGAAGGCAAAAAAAAAAAAACAAAAAACACAACAATTCACCAAAAACTTCAAACTGAAATTGTTTTGCTTTTGTTTTCATTTCATGGAATATTGCGTTAGCAAGCAGCATCGTTGGTAATAGTTTCGTGCAATAAGCTTGGCGAACGTTGAAAGTTAAATGTACAAATTCTAAACACTCGATAGAAAAATAAAATAAAATAAAAATCTAAATTGTTGTTAATGGCTTCAATGGCGCCGGGAAACTATTTTTCCATAGAAATTTGGGAGAAGTAAGAATACATTATTTGATGCAAGTTTTGATTTTTGAACTTAAATCTTAGCGAGACTTGAAAATTAGCGTCTCGAACAGCCCCAGAATGCCTACGTGGACAGAGGCTGGCAAGAAAAACAGGCAACCTGCGTTTTTAGTTTTCTCTCTGACGTCAGGGTTGTTTAAAGAACTTTGAGATTTCAAAGAAATGATTAATGCAATCAATTATTTTAAAAAATTTAGGTTAATGTAGAATAAGAATATGGGTATCAATTAAAAGTGAAATTTTCCTTGAAATATTTATTTCAGATAAACTACATGTTAAAGACTGATATATACACGTTATTCTATCTTTATAAGCATAATAAATAAATATAACGATAATGGCTTTTTCAATATCTATTCGTCCTTGTTATAAAGAAAAATTAAATGTTTAATTAAATTCTACAAAAATTCTTCTTTCCTTTGGTTGATACCCGTATTCTTATTCTACATTGTACTGAAGTTTTTAAATTAAAAAATCTTGCCGTAAGAGAGAAAAATTAATTATTTTTTACTACATTTGGCCATAGGTTTTTTGAACATGTTGATTTTTTGTTGAGGGAAAACAGTCAAGTAGCCCGGAACTCATAGTATATGTAGGTGTCAGGACACCGAGATACATACTGGGGGAAACTGCAAAGCCGACGAATTGGCCAAGAGTGATAAGACGGCCTCCATCGTTCTGGGGAAAATTCATGGTAGGTATGACAATGGCCACATTTAAACTACAGGCAGCAAACGAACGCTGACGTGACCCTCTTATGACCAAAAACGGACTAGCGAATTCTGAAAAGCTAATAACGCAGGTTAATTCAGGCAATAAGCAACCTACGTGCCAAATTTCAAACAAATCGGACCATAACGAAGATTTTTTGGAATAGATCCCCATCTTGTCCACCTATCAGAAAAAAGGATCATTTGTGCTAGTCTAGGAAAAAACCTACCTACGTACGAAAATTTCAAGCAAATCGTACCATAAATAGCATGTTTTCGAATAGATCGGTCCCGGGTCCACTTACCGAAAAAAGGGATCATATATGTTAATCTAGGCAAAAATCTACTTACGTCTTTGGTCCACTTACAGGGGAAAAGGGATCATATATGCTAATCTAGGGAAGAAACTTCGCACGTACCTAATTTTAAGCAAATCGGCCCATAATAAGTTTTTTTTCGAATAGGTCGGTCCTTTGTTCACCTACCTACCTACAGTAAATTTGTTTGGCCTATGTTTGGCCTATGGTTCGCGAGATTACCTGTTACAAAAAAGGGACTTCGTTTTATATAATTAGTATAGATATAGAAGAGAAACTCGTCCAAACACTAACATATGTGTAAGCGCCAATCTATTATTATTATCATAGATATAGATTTAATTTTAGTTACTGTTTTTTATAAAAACAAAGCTCATTCTTATAGCAAAACCCATATAAATCCAGGTCAAACTTCGTATGTGGGGTCGTATAGTTATGATAAGCACTATAATTACAACTTTTACGAGTACACTTTGAACGCTCAGTGTATGTTTGCGGGGTCGTTTGAAAAATAGTTACGAAACAAGCAAGGAATTTAATATGTAGTACACAAATTGCTTTTAAATCGTATATGCTTAAAAGAATGCTTCAGTAAAAAAAAAAACATAAGAAATCAAACAAGTTTCAGCGCAAAGCGAAACTGATAAAAAATCCAATTTATCAGACGTTTTCCACGCACAAATATAGCACACATACACACATATCATTTGTACATATGTATGTACATATGTGTATAGGTACATCTACCCCTACGAATGCAAGCACTTTCAGCAAGAAGAAAATGATAAATTCTGCAAATAACAACAGCAGAAAGATATGAATAAACGAGTGAGAAGCAGAAAAAAAGTTAAAACAAGCACTCAAAAATAAAGCATTCAAACAAACTACAGCAGTACGCGTGGCAAATTTTTTAACAAGACACAGGCAGCCAGTTTCCTGGCTTTCCGATTGAGCCAAATGGAATGCATACCGAGTAGGTAGTCGCTGATTGATAAATACATTACATTACATTGCATACATTGAGGCGTATGCGCATTGCGATTGTGCAACAGCGCACAGTTACCACAGACACAGGCCGCCAGCTCAGCGAGTTGGCTATCACAAGAAGGCCATGTCGAAAATATTTGGCGCTTAAACTTTTTTTCTAAGTCTTTGGCCGAGCTTCTGCTCACAAATTTTTGGTGTGCGTCCTGAGGTCTTAAAACAAAGGGAGGGATCTATAATTTTACGCCGCCTCCGAACTGCAAATGCTTTTATGAGAACCTTTTTCATGACACAGAAATACACTCGAATTTTTGCCAAGGGGCGACCACTGTTACAAAAAAACCTTTTCTAATTTTAGATGTTGCTTGAACCAGGCATCGAACCTAGGACCTAGGTGCAGTGGTAGTGCACACGTCTAACCACTCGGTTCTTTTATGAGAACCTTTTTCACGACACAGAAATACACTCGAATTTTTGCTAAGGGGCGACCACTGTTACAAAAAAACTTTTTCTAATTTTAGATGTTGCTTGAATCAGGCATCGAACCTAGAACCTATACTGCAGTGGTACTGCACACGTCTAACCACTCGGCTCGAAGCGTAGAAGCCAAGGTAAAAAATTCAAAAAGAAAAAAGTAAAACAACAAAGCAAACTAGCGAATTCATAAATCCCAGTTTTTGATTGCTGATGTGTTATGGCATTCCAGCTAGTTTTTTGCAACTGCAGTTTTGTTGCCCATTTCTTCGTACTAACGCTAACTCAATTTTTTTGTTCCAATACGCTAGATTGCAAAACACTTTTTACCGCTCACTTTGTGATACAGTTTTTTGCAAGTGTTAGTGTAAGAGCTGACTATTCGCCTGCTTGCTTGCACAGCCCACGCAACTCAACTTGGGCAAAGTAAAACCAGCGTGAACACGCTCGCATATATGCAATACATCCTTTGGTTTAGGAATGCGGTCTACATGCGATTGTGGCGTTTGCCGGCGAATATTTATGCATGCATGCATGTATGTATGTATGTGTGTATCTGTATAAGCATTTGTGTATGCTCTTGAAATGCATAACTGCAACGTGCCATATAACGCTTTGATCTATTGCCATTACAACAAGCTCTGCATAGATTGTTAAAGCTATGAGTTATCTTTCTGTTCCGGTGCCGGTGTCTTCGTCGTTGCCCCATTGCGTATGAGTGATTCGCTAGCAATGCAAGATTGATGGCAATTGTTAGCTGTATGCCTGCCGTTATTGAGCTTGTGTGCCTGCCTTTAGCGTACGCCTGCATTTCGATGCAGCGATTTTTAAACGTTATTCATGCTATATTTTCAGCTCAGAGATATTTATGGCAATATTTAAGTGGTTATAAAATGCATATAATATATTTTGAAAGCAAGAAAAATGCGTTTCGAAAGAAGAATGAAGGCCATAAACTAGCAACGTAACGAGGTAAAAGCTTGTTAAAGCGATGCTGCAAGGATTTGGGAAAAAGCGGGAGAATGTAAAAAACAAACTAATACTAGAAGGCTGTGTAAATTCTGCAACTGTACATATGTATATTAGGGTGGTCCTTAAATGTAGGAAGCAAATTTTACTTCATACTTGCTAAGCCTCAACCGCTAGGTCGATTCTACTATAGTCGAAGATGTCGCATAAGATGCCAGTTAAGGCGTGTCGCAGAAGGGTCAAATTGAGATTACCCTACAAAGGCGTCTTAATCGACTCCAATCGGAACCAAAATGTATACGAGATATATCCGTGACCGTGGTATTACAGATTGAGCAGATCAGACTGAAAAAATCGTTCATTTGATTTTTTAAGGATCACCCTAGTGAATATGTTGTATGTATATATCTCCCAGCTTTCGACCGCAGCTCCGCTCATGTGAGGTTCGGTTTAATGTTATGATTTCAAATTTAACAAAAAAAGGAAGGAAATTATACCACCGAAAATAATAAATTTTATTTAAAAATGTAACTTCAGTTAAATCGGTTATTTCAGTATAAAAATAAACTTACATTTTGTAGGTAGCTTTTATACCATGATGACTTATTATATTCTAAACTTGTGATACGAATGTACATTAGAGTGGTCCAAAAAAATTAAGTTGGAATTTTAAAGCCCGCACACCCTAGGCTTGTTCTATATCGAAAAAAATATACCCCTATTTTTTTATTTTTAAATCAAAAAATATTTAGGGGGTGCTCAAAGTTTTCCATGTATTTTATATGGAGAAAAAACCATTTTTCGTAGAAATGGTATAAAACTCTTAAAAATCAATACTTTTCAATCGGAAAACTGTGGTTCTCTTCAGGAGACTTCCAGTATTAATATCAAATTGTTTATTTAACTATTTTTTACGATTAAAGATTTTCCCATTGCATTTTCCTGGGGTTACTAGGTTACTAGGAAAAAATGGTTGAAGAGACAATTGCGTATTATTACTGGGAATCTCCTGAAGATAAGAAAAGTTTTCCCATAGAAAACTGTTGATTTTCAAGAATTCTCCACTATATCTACGAAAAGTTTTCCCCCTTATAAAATACATGGAAAACTTTTAGCGCTTTGAGCACTCCCTATTTTTTTATTTTGATTATATATTATATTATACAGATTATATATTTTTTCGATATAGAACACCCTAGGGGGTGGCGGCATTAAAAATCCGACCTTATTTCTTTTACATACATTTTTGGACTACTTTAATGTACATACACCATAAGGCCAACCTACAGGTTGTAGCGCGCTAGTATGTTGTAGAGATGTCGTTTTTAAATCGATTAAATCGAATATCGCCTTGGCACCCACGTCACTATTGACAGCTATACTTTTCGACTAATTTACTTGGGAACCAGCATTAACAACGATAATAATGTCACCATGTGAATCCAACGCAGAATCACTCCAGCCAACAAGTACTACTTTGAACTGAGTAGGCAATTCAGGAGTAAAGTTCTCTCTCGACGTACGAAAACCACACTCTTTAAGTCACTCATCATGCCCGTGCTGTTATATGGTGCAAAAGCATGGACAATGACAACATCCGATGAGGCGGCTGTTGGAGTGTTTGAGAGAAAGACTTGGCTTCACTTGGCATATCCAATTGGCGTCAGTTCGCACCAAAAAGAAACGGCTGGCGTGCTTTGTTGAAATCAAAAAATATTTAACGGTCGCTTAAAGCGCCCGATGTTTTACGTGTATTTTCTATGGGGAAAAAACAACTTCTCATAGAAATGGTATAGGTGAACGATTTTGAATATTTACTCAGATTTTTTTTTTAAATACAACATGGCGACCGATTCAGTTTAGGATAACTGGACCCTCATATACATATCTGTCATTAGCCAACAACCTTTGGTAAATATTTGCAATTTTCAGAGCTATCCACGAGAAGGTTTCACGTTTTGGAAGCTTCATTTGTTATTTTAGTTTTTAGATTTTTTTTGTAAGCTTTTCACGTGGCGGTGAAGTAATAAAACAGCTTTCTCGTTTTATTTTCTGTTATTCTGATATCTTATAAGAAGTTTTAAAGGCAAATTTTCAAATAAGATAGTTTGAAATCAACAAAAATATTTCTTTACGTCTTATTAATTCACCTGGTATAATTTCATCGTCAGTTTTTCTTATTAATTTTTTTTTTTTTTAAGATTTGTAATACTTTTTTTTTTTGTATCTTTTAGCTTTTATTGCAATTCATTTAAAATATTCAAAACGGCACTAAGACCAAATATGATTTCTTAGGAATGTCTAGTATTAAGGTCCCTCCACTCATGGATTTACAGGAATTTCCAAATTCAAATAGTTTCGTCCCGCTAGATTCTCCATTCAGACCGCTGTGTGACAGCTTAAAGCCAAAACGTGTGCTTCTCTCCGCCTTTCGAAGTCAATTTAATGTGTATCGCCGATATTAGCCCATTAAAAATCTCTTAAGATAAAGTCTCAAAAAAAATTTAATATCTTGTTTCTGAGGATTAAACCGCATGTGCGCCATATATATAATTAAAATAAAAAAAATATGCGAGAAAAAATTCTTGAAAAACTCATCTGTAATTTTTCCCTTTGTGCTAACCCCCGCTAACCGCACCTGTTTAATTTCCATTTCGGCATGTTTGCCGTCATGTCGCGCTTATCGCTTACAACTTTATTTGCTCTGCACGTTCATACATTCGCCAGACTTTAACGAACAACCCACAGAAGCCAGAAGCTGCTGCACACATGCATACATAAATATTAAGTTTGAATTTCACATATCCCTTGCTGCCGCAACGTACGTGCCGCAACTCAGCAACGTGGTTGTAGACTTACTGCGAAGCGTCTGACTTTATGTCCGTCTTCAGAAGTTCAAAAGTAGAGAATGTCTTCTTGTGTACATATACAAGTGTTTTGTGTGGGTGTGTGTATATTCGTACATACATATTTATGTGAGCGCAATTTTTCTTTAAATTTATTATTGACAGAAATTTCGTTTATTGGAAAAGTAAGGTAAGCGCCCAAGATATACGTATGCACATACATTCATACATACATACTTATGCATTTTATTTTATTTCATTTTTTTTTTGAATTTTTACACAAAGTTGTGCGGAATAATTTATATCAAGACATTTTTAATTTTTTTCATACAAGAAAAAACTCGTTACACAAGTTTTCAATCTTTAATACTAAATACATTTAGCTTTTGGTAACTTTGCATTACTTTTTTCGTAACTGATGAAGCTTGCCTTTTCGTGCTCTATACATAAGTATTAAAAGCAAGGTATTTAACCGGTTTTCAGTTATAGTGATAGTAATCTATTTTTAATGGGGACTAACCTGATAACAGTCCTTTCGCCAGACGCGACAGGTGGTGACAAGCAAGCCCAGCAATAGTAGAAGTGAAAGACATATGTACATATTTCAGGCAAAATACCTTTGGCGTGCTATTCGAGAGATCAAGGGTTTGAAAACTCGGGCAGCATATTTTTTTACCCATCCTTTTCACTTTTTATTTATTTTTTTATTAGTTTTAAGATTTCACTGTTTTCATTTTCTGTAAATTATTTTGTTAATTTTTTTTCTTTTAGTTTTTAGATTATTTCATTTGAAAATGTTCTTTTTTTATTATATATATTTGATTTTTAGCAACTTATTTAATTTTTTATTTAATTTTTTTTTTCAATATCTAAAGTTTTTGGTTTGAAAATAAATATATATTTTTTTATTTCATTTAACTTTGAAAAACATATTTATTCGATTTTTATAATTTTTTAATTTTTTCTGTTCTAACTTTCACTAGCTTTAATTCTTAGCTTTTATTGTTTAAAAAAAATATATTATTTATTTAATATCATTACTTTTTATAAACTTATTTTATGTATTTTTTCCTTTTTAATTTCCTTTTAGTTTTTGGAAACTTATTTTGCTAAAAATTTCTTTATATTTGTTTGCATTTTTAAATTATAATTTTTTTTTTTTAATTTTGGAAACTTAATTTTTTAATTTATTTTAAATTATACTTTTTAGCTTTTAGATTTTATTGGTTTAAAAATAAACATATGCACTTTTTTATTTCATTTACTTTTTGGTAAATTATGTGATTTATTTTTTTTTTTTAACACCCTTTTATTAGCTTCACCTATATGTTTGTATGTATGTATGTTTGTAACCGACTCCTTTGGACTAGATTTTGACCCACTTTAAACGGACAGATTTAATTCAAACTTTGTACACTTATCAAGAATCAGTCTCTGTGTGAGAGCAAGTAAGACAACCACGCTGTCTGCGCATGCGTACCGTCTACTTACTTTCCGGCTCGATCACTCGAGCATTTAGAAAAAATTTTATTTTTAACAATAAATCGAACTAAAAAATTAAAAATAAATATAGTTTAAAAAAACTAAAAAACACGCTTTTAAAGCATATCAAGCTAAAAAGTAAAAAATAATTCTTAATATAAGTTGAAAATAATAATGATTGATATAAGTTGAAAATAATAATTATTGTGAAAAAGTGTGGGTTGCTCGATAAACGAAAAATATGGCAAAGAGCGCCCCACGATTTTTCACAATAATACTAGTATTTTTGGTTCATTATTATTTTCAACTTATATTAAGAATTATTTTTTACTTTTTAGTTTGATATGCTTTAAAAGCGTGTTTTTTAGTTTTTTTAAACTATATTTCTTAATCATTTATTTTCTTTTTATGAATTCAGTTTTAAGAAATCTAATTTATTTTTTAGTTTCACTTTATTTTAGTTTTTAGATTTTACTGTTTTAAAAAGATTTTTTTTTTTTAATTTTTGCAACTTATTTTATTAGCTTTTCTTTTAAATATAATTTGCTTCTTTTTTACTTTAGCTTTCGTTGAAATTTTACTGTTCTAGAAAGAAAACTATAACTTTTAAATTTCATTAAATCTTTAGAAATGTACGTTATTTATTTTCTCCTATTTATATTATTTTTCTCCTGTTTTAAATTTTATTTGCTGTTAGTCATTTATTTGATTTTGACAAAACTTTTTGGAAAAAGGGGAACAGAATAACGTGAATATTTTCCTCGTTAGCAGATCTTTCAATTAGTCCTTCGAAAGACAGAAAAGGGATTTCGGGATAGTTGCCAGAATTGACTGTGGTGAGTTGGAAGACAGTTGCCAGAATTGCGCTGTAAAGCCTGGCAGCAGTTATGAAGGCATTTTTGTTGACCATCATCGGTTCGGAATAAGTGACCCTGTGATGCTGATGAAAAATATATAATTTCTCTACTGTTTCAAGATTTGTTTTCTGCTACATTGCTGCCACAATTTCCAGCTTACTATGGCGGAGACGTCACCTGAATAAGCACCAAGTTTAGTGCCTCTGTTGACTGGCCTAGTGGTCTCCAGTTCGAAATCGCAGAGTGAGCACCTGTTGACATTACTTCATCTAAAATGATTTGCTTTGAGACAATGCTAAGGTCACCAACTACATCCAAGAAAACCCTCAATCTGAATTCTTCATTCTCAAGTCCAACATGGTCTAACGACATTGTGTCGAGCGGTGCCTACCAACTTTGCTTCGTGTAAGTAGATTTGCTAGTTCAACATTTTCTCTCACCCGTTTCCTAAAAGTGCCAAGGTTTGGACACCAAGAATGGGGGTTTGGCCTGCCATTGGACTGCCTTTGGAGCCCAAGCCTGCATGTAGACCTCAGACACTACTCTAGAAAGGCGATCGTTCATCCCTTCTAGGTAATCTGTTCCCTAGCTGACCTGGACGAACTCATTTATCTTCAACCAAGTATTGTAGAAATTACTGGCAGATTTTGGAACTTTTGCAATGAACGTGATTTCGGAATTTACAAATTTAAAAAATTTAAATGTTTCTATTTTTTTTTCTTCTATATGAACTCAGAACTTTGCTGCAATATACATACATTTGTATGTAAGTAAATAATGTTGTTCATATCAGCACGTGACGATGATTATGCTGCAGTTATTCATACGTTTTTAATAAACCTTTATAGTATGAATACAAAAATATGTCTACGTCCATACCTATATATGTACATATGTATCAGTGTATTCCTTCATCGACTCCATATTGAAAAATTATCAACTTTCATGACAGACATGCAACAACTTTCAGAGTAATTTGTGGTTTCTTTTACCGCAACTCACACTCTCATGAAAATACATGTAGGTCCCTACTCACACTTGCAGCGGTTTTTAAGCACGTTACGATTTGATAAATTTTTTTTTTCTCTTTCAACACAATTAAAAATATATACGAAAATGAAACACCAAAAAAGCACGAAAGTTTGAGTCAAAAAATATTATAAAAAAAACTAACCAACTACGAGTATGTTGAGCAACTGAAGCAATTTGTGTTTTCTGTTTTGTTTGTATGAGCCACTGTGTGTGTTATTGAGACCTTTGAAAATGTTTTAATGCTATGCTGAATGTGCGTTGTTGTGGGCGGTTGAGCAAGAGTTGTTGCTGCAAAAAGGTAAGCACAATTTTCCCATAAGTGTTTTGTATGAATTTTTATTTTTGAATTTGATACCACACTTACCCGACGACTTTGGTGACTAAATTTAAACCGTCAGCCGCATAGACTGGCATAATTGGGGTAAACTTTTACAGTTCAAAGTTCAGAGATTAATTTACTGTACGTGAGTTTCATACATACCTGAAAGTAGAAAGAAAAAAAAAAATAAATTTTAATCTTTTTATTTCATATGCAGGTATGAAATTGAATGCAGTAATAAATATAAATTACAATTAAAACTGGGGTATCCCCTTATAACGGATGGGACAATTGTACAGAAAAAAGTTTTTTTATTTTCGTCATTTCAGTGCCTAGTGGTATTAATTTTGGCCTATAGATTACGTTGCCGTTTTCAGAGAATCCATGTCCCATCAAAATTTTGCGATATTCAGTGTGGAAATTTTATTTCAAAATATGAACTTTTAGCAGGGGGCGAAAAATTAATATTTTTCAAGGTACTATCGAAAAATCGGTGGATAAATAATAGAAATGGTGAATAGGCAATTGAAAATGCGCATTCATTTTTTTTATGAAATATGAGCAGAAAGGCCGACATTTTCACATGGCATACATACTCGTGGTACATGGCGTATGAGTAACATTTTCTCAGCCCACATATCCGCGTTTAATAATTTAGAGAAGTTTTTGAGATTTTATCATACAATTAAGATGTTTGACAAGGAGAATATGTTAAGTCTAACATATAAATACACTTCTTATAACGGCAAATATTTATGTGCCGTTTCATCTGTCCTTTTGTATATCATTTTAAATTTTGGAAAAAGGTTCGTTTGACTGTATACCACTGTTTTATTTATCCATCAATTTTCTTCGGTAGTAGCTCGTTTTTTCGAAAAGAACGGGTTCTCAAGAAACAGAAAAAAATTGCAAAAATCTGTTATTTTTTATTTTTAAATACGGCTTTTCTAAAAACGCCATCGAAATCTAGAATCCAAAATTAAGTTTGCGCGTTCGGCCGTTTAGCTGTGATATTTCAAAACTTTAATATTTATCTAGTCAGGAGGCTGCATGGAATCTCGCTCAGAGCCCTAGAGAGACCAAACTAGTCTTTATTTTCTGTGAGAGTCAGACAGACCTCAAAACTTTACCGTCGCTCACAGGCAATTAAAATTCCCTTACCTTATGCCGAATAACTCTGATTGAGATAGCTCAGATTTATGGAATCTAAAAAATATATATAGGTGCTTAGACGCCTGCATATTAAGACGTTTTGCAAAAGTGACGAATTAGTAAGAAAATATTCGATCACATCCTTCCAAGAAAATCCAGTTGGACGATATTTAACAGATCACACAACACATTTATGCATTGAACGAAAACGCATATTTTAATACAGAAGGCTAGATAAATTCAAAATGCATCGTTTCGAAAAGGGTTCAGGTCCTTACTTTATATTTTCTCGTTTATATTCAATGAAAAGAAAGTTCGAAATCTTTTAATAAAGATCGAATCCCTCTGATTCTTATGTAGTTTTGCTTTACTTTAAACAGGCGGAATGTCATATTCAATGTTTTGCGAAATACTTGAAGAAAATGGCTCTACTGTACAATTTTTGAATTGGGACTTAGCAACTTTGCACTCTAAGTTAGCGGTATTGTATCAGAGCTCTGTTATATTGTGAGAGTTCTGCTCTTTAGTCGTTCCAACTTAAATTAAAAATTTTTACCTTACCATAATAATTTTGCATTGGCCAACGCTAATGCTCTTATCAGGCACCACTAGGCTAGGCGGACAATTGCTAGTTGTATTTTAGAAACATTAAGAACAGATTTAGTTTTAATATTTTTTCAAAAAATTTCCTTTTTTGACTTGTTATTAAAATAAATGTTTTTTTTTCTGCGTAATTTTATACGTTTCAGGAACTATTGAACTATTGAAAAGCTACTCAGAATAGTTTAAGTTTTTTTTTTTCAAAACTTAATTTTTTCTACTATTTTGAGAAAAAAAAGTTTTTTCGGCGTAATTTTACAGAACCTTTTCTTTCCTTTTTAGGAGCTCTAGAACTATTGAAAACCTATTCAGAACAGCTCAATTTTTTTTTTTTTTTCAAAATTTTACTTTTTTGAAATCATTGGCTTTGACACAATCCCTATGTTTGAGCATTGCAGTTGAGACCTGGTCGAACTGCCGTATAGTGTTCGCAAGTGGGAGGTTACCAAAATGAATATATAAATTAAATCCGACATTTGTAGGTTACTCATACGCCAGGTATGCCCAAAAACCAGAAAGAATTAGATAGCTAATATTGTTCTGAAAAACATATATGTATGTATCTACATGCTGATCATCACAGATTAACTTTAAAATTATGACTTTAATGAGCATTAAATAAAGATAAGTTGATAATAAGTAGTCGTGCACGTAAATACATACATACATACATAGTCACGAATATGAGTACATTAAAATGGTTACACTCCCCAACAGTAGTGACTTGCTGGAAATAGTAACCCACTGTGGGTCGATGCGTCACGTAGCACAGAGCTAAGCCACTGCTGTTGCAACTAGATGCGTGTGTAAGCGGAAAACAGAAAACGTAAAGCAAGATAATGTAATAGGATATGCGGCAAGCGTAGCAAAAATATTTCATAAATATGACAATAAAATATAAATAAATAGACGTGGTGAAAAATAAAAATATAGAAAAAGAAATACTTGTCAATTTGTGATTCGTAGAGATTTAGTAAAAGGGAAGAACTAGTATAGCAAAGCGGAGATAGCGATTGAGGATTGAGGAGGCAGTGGGCGTTAGCAACAGCTGCGTGAAATGCACGGATATAGACAACCTAGTAGAAATACTAAATGCGTGCAGCATTTCAAACATACAAACTCTTCAAGTACGCGTACCGACAATTATGAGCAATTGTCATTTGTGCATTTTTTGTAAAACACTCACAACAACAGTGGACGCAGCAAGCAAAGCATAAAATAAAAATCACTAAATAAAATAAAATAAAACAACAAAACTGCAACAATAGCATCAGAAGAAGGAGAGCTAAGCTCGGACAAGGACAAGCGTCGCAGCGCATCTACTTGCCAACTGTGCGCACACTGATATCCATTAAGTACTATTAAGTACTCAAGTCTTTTGTATAATATTGTTTGCAATGAAAACCCACAGAAAAAGGTAAAGCAACAAAAATCACAAAATACATACAACTTATGTACATACATAAAACATCCATACATATA
>NW_023458555.1:37975618-37985545 GCF_013731165.1 Rhagoletis pomonella | reverse complement strand
AACCGATGAGATTTTGCAAATTTTATGCGTTTTTTTTAAAAAAAAAGTTATCAAGCTCTTAAAAAATCACCCGTTACATCTGCAGAATATCAGGATATACACAAATTATTCTGTTACATAACATATCATTTTGTAACATTTGTACAGTTGCATCCTAATGTTTCCATTACTTAATTTCTTCGATCTCCTTGAGAGCAATCCTGACATCCTATTAAAAATTTTAAGATGCAGATGTCGAATTATCTGCGTTTCCAACGTTTTAATGGACAATTTGGTAGATTGCATCTGTACTTGCACCTAAACTATTGGACGGACCTTCAAACTATTGAATAAATGGTCACGTTGTAACACTATGAGCGACTCCAAGAAGATACTCGAAAATATCAGCCTCTTCATCATAATCGCAATATTTCTTGCGGTTCCGTGTTGCAAAGAGACGGCCAGCATTGAGTTGTTCAAATCATCTCCAACGACACTCGCTGAACTTTCAAAACATTAAAAAATTTCCCCAACCGCTCTTGATTCCTACCATTACGTTGATGAAATTCCAATAGGAAACCTGGCAGACGTGTGAACATTGCAATAAGAGGTTTTAACTCATTATGAGTAGAAAAAAGCTGCGAAGGAATCAAGCTAGTAAAGCTGCATCCACGAAAGCAGGAGGGACGAATGCTAACTCAATCAACATCCCTCAACATGTTTTGAGCCTAATGCTATTTAAAAACCGTACAACATATTGGGTGAAATGAAAGTGAAAGCACCCGTAGAGATGATATGGAAATATTTCTTTCCCAGCCCCAATAAAAGTAGCCTCAAGGCTAGTAATAGATACTTCTGGAACCAAGCAAAACCTACACAAATGATATAGACTTGATTGCATTATTGCCAGCATCGTTATTATCGACAATAGCTCAACTTATAGTGTAAAGCCGTTTAAATAAGATAGGCATTGAAAAAAAAATTTCCCGTCAGGCATCCAAATTGGAGAGGAATTAAATATATCACGATTGGCAATTAAAATTGCTCATGGATAACTAGTTCACTCAATGTTTTGGGTGTTAATAGTTGTGGCCTACTGCGAAGGCCGCTGACACTAAATAATTTCTGCAAACCGAGGAAACTCGACAGACGTATTTCCTCATACTTGAGTGGTTATTTCATCAGCAATAACATTTGGTGATTTATCACTCGCTGCTGCACGTTTCTAAAGTTAATTCACGATTTTTCTGGCAATAACTTTTGCAACATTGTGTGGGAAAGAACATTGCAGTTTTTGGATTTGTAAACCACACATCGCCAAGTGGAAGTCTTTACTGAAGAATTTTCATTATGTTTAATACACAAATATCCATTGTGTAACAAATTATGGGTCTAAAGGCTTAAAACGAAATTCCAAGGCATAATGCAGAGCCTGATTTGAACCACACCACATCTAGATGACTGCTGAAATTAATCGATCAGTTATGCGAAATAATCCCTCCATCCTTCAAATATCAATCACACCATGACCAACCTTTCTATTCACACCAGGTCACTGTTATATTATGTTTGTTATCATTTATGGTATTAAAGTTCACCACGGAAAAAAACCACATATCGCACACAATCTTCAAAAGTGATACAATTCAAAATTTGGCATTTTTGAAATTATGTACTAGAAATGTACGCAGAGCCCTTATTTACCTTTCAGCAAAAGCTGGAGTAAATTTTTGATATAATTTGTTAAAAAAACCTTGCCTATTTGATTAGCATGTGCTAAGAAATAGTTTTTCGCATTTTCTGGCGAACATATAATTTTGACTTGTGTCACTTTTGAAGATCGTGTGCGATATGCACCATGTACAGTAGATTAATGGCATGGATATGGCAATTAGTAGCAAAAATGTGTGGTGAAAAAACTTGTCACTATTGTGAGAAAATTTTACACTGCTTCTGTGCCGGCTCGGAAATTTTTATTCACATTTTGGCGCTTATACTTTTTGCTAAGTGTTTGGCCATATTTAGGTTCTAATTTTTAGTGACACACAAAGAGAAGGGGCCTACAGTTTTACGAAACGACGCATCCGGACAGCAAATGGTTTTCTGTAAAGCTTTTTCAAGACAGATATACTACACTTAGAGGCTTGCTTTTGTCTGCCGAGGGGCGACCGCTGTTAAGAAAAGACGTCCGACCACTGAGCCACACCTCATAGTTCTAAATTTATAAAGGAATGTTGACAACTACGCTCGAATAAAATGGAACGGCAATACAAATCAAAAAAAGGAAAACGCTCTTTGTTTATTCATATATTCATAACACCGTGCACAAAAACAAAATTATTTCAAAATACACGAAAGAATCGATATACTCACGAAACTATGGGCCAAATATAGTAAAACTGCGTTTTTAATTTTTAACTCTGACTTTGAAATTTTAAAGATATGATTAATTCGAAAAGTTATTTAAAAAAATCGATGAAATGTAGAATAACAATATGGGTACCAAATGAGTGAAAAAATTCTGTAGAATTTAAAAACAAGAAAGTTTTTGGCTTACAAGGACGAATAAGTATTGAAAATGCGCTTTTAATAAATGTTATATTTTTAAGTTAATAAAGTTTGCGGGACGAAGTTCAATGATGAGGTCGTGCATATATTAGTCCTTAACCAATAATTACAAAAAAAAATAATATTGCAAATTTTCAAGGATATTTAAGCACAAAAGTTTTAAAGGACATTTCCAATACCCATTTGACACCAATGCGCCAAAAATTTGATTCTGTTATAAATCTACAGAATTTTTTTATTATATTTGATACCCTTATTGTTATCCTACATTGCACCGAATTTTTTAAATAATTTTTTTAAATTATATAAATTTTTTTTTTAAATTTTAAGGTCCTTTTAAAAAAATCCTGATGTCAAAGAGAACAACAAAGTACGCATTTTACTATAATTTAAACATAGCTTAGCGAATATATTAATTTTTTTATGTGTATGCACGGTGTAATCATATGCATACGAGTGCATACCTATTAACAGCGTCTCCGAAAATTTTCAGTTAGAATTACGCGCACCAGAGTTCGCGCAGACATCAATCGTGCATACTCAGTCGGACCTGGTTGATTTTAAAACGTACTCATTGCATCGATGAAATGTAGTCTTTCAATATATCACTCGTTAAAATATACTATGTCAATATGGGTATCCATCTAAGCGCGTAAATGTCTCTTACGTTTACCAGATTTACGTGGTTACGATGCATTTTGATCAAAATAACTTGTGATATAAAGTTGTCTAACAACTTGTCCAGTGATCAACTGGTATGTGATCATTTGTCCCGTGATTAACTGAACCCGTGATATATAGGGGTGATATCAATTGGTAGCCCTAATACAAAAGTTGTATACTAAAACGTCAACCAAAAGTCGGCACGTGGTATCTATATTCTACGGCCATAAAACTTCATATAAATATGTTTATCTCATTTAGGATAAAAAGCACAAATACCCTTTATATTTCTACATTTATAAATATAGTTACATATAAAATTTTGTAAAATTTTATTTTTTTCCATATTTCTTGGGACAGTCTTATGTGTGTAATTTTAGAAAAAAAGTCAGACGCCTTATACTAATATAAGTGAGAGTGTTACGTATGAGTGCAATAATCTTATTTTATTTGTTTATTTTTTGCTTTAGAGCTAGCATAAACAAGAATTTACATATGTAAGTGTGTACAATATTTAAAGTTTTGCGTGCAAAAAAGCAAGACAGAAGAGAATTTGCATAGCTAACCCTTAACAAGAGTATATTTTTGATAAATCCATACTTCATATTCAGTGTCGAACGTAATCCTTTAAAAGTAACAACAAAAAAAAAATAAATAAAATCTGCTACAAAAATATTACCGTAAACTGTTCAGCAACAGTAAATTGAGATTGCTCAAGGGTAAAATGCGAATTCCCAAAACATTTGCTTACAGATATTGAGTATTTGATACTTTGAATGTGTAAGCGATGCAACATATGAAAAATTTACGCATGCACGAGCGCAAAGTAGAGATCATGAAGGAATGTGTAAAAACAAATATTTTTCGTGTGTATGAAAATTCACCAATTAAGTGCAAACGTTTCAACTTTCACAACTTGAAAGATTGCCTTAGACAAAATTTTTGCATGTACAATACAAATATTTGTCCAATATTTATTTTGATACAAAATTTATTTGCACAATAAATCCATTTTACAATATGAGGTACGTATAGCAGCGGACAGCTCAGAAAAGCTCTGTGTAAATAGATAGTGTATGAGAGTTAGTTATATCAGCTTATAAATACAAAAACGCTCAATATATTTTATAACAATAACAAAGAGAAAAAACTGCAAAGCACAATATAAAGAATTGTATATCGTATCTACTAAAGCATAGCAAACTTTCGGGTTTTAGTCACAAAGCTTTTTGCAATATCCCACACACAAATCCAGCATTTGGCTTACTTACTAGTACACGCCTCATTTCAATCAAAATGTTGTTTTTTTTTTTTAGCCTGTCAGCAGTTCGAAAACCTTGCAACACCTGCTAACGAGTAGCTTTGCGACGTCTGGCGTTTGCTAAATAGCTGTTACTTGAAGCTTTTTGAAGTGTGGATTTCAAAATGATTGCCTGCAGTGATTTCCTTTTAAACTTCATTCAATTTATTGCAGTATTTTTGTAATAGTTGATTTTAGTTTGCTACATGTTTCACTTTGCCGTCGTTGCAAGAGCCGACATTTAGGCGCTTAAGCCTACGTAAGCTTCTTAATGGCATTATAAAACACCGTAGACATGGAGCAGTGTAGTTGTAAAGTAAGTGTGAAAATTGAAATAGGAAATATGTATGTATGCCAACTAAAGTAAGAAGAAAAGCTGGAAAATCTTCAGAAAAACAATAAGTGAGATGAAATAATGCCGAACGTATATTGACTTTTGAACCTAAAAATGTAGGAATACATACATACATATCTATCTGCGTTTGTTCATATGTATGTTGGGAGTAATGTAGACAAACCATATGATCATAGTCTCTGAATTCTAATCTTGCTACACTCGTAATGGTAGTTCATATAAAATAACTGTTATTTTTGGGTTTTATTTTTTAAGGAAAAAGGATATTTTTTTGAGCTGAAAAATAATAGGTAAGTTTCGCTCTTTAATTTTTCGACATAGATATTAAATTTTTGAAAGTACTTATCAGGATACTAAATACCCCTCTATACCCAAACCCAGGGGACAGGCTAAATTGCTTTAGATATTATTTATCGGGAATTTCGGCACTATATTGGGGTTTTAGGGACTCTTTCGGATTATCGAAACTATTTTGGGACTAACGGGGCTGCTTTGGGATTTTCGGCACTTTTTTTCTACTCTCGACACTATTTCGGAACTATCGGGACTATTCCGGAATCTTCGCTATTCTCAAACCTAATTCGGTATTTTCGGGACTAGTTTTGTATTTTCAGGTTTTCCAGAAAAACTCTGGAAAATTTGGTATTCTCGGAAATATCTCGATATTTTCGGGATTTTCTGAACCAGTTCGGAGTTCTCGGGAAAACTTCAGGATTCTCGGGAGTGTTTCGGAATTTACGGAAATAGTACGGATATTTCGGCACTGCTTTAGGATTCTCGGCACAATCTCAGGATTTCCGCAACTACTTCGACACTTTTTCGGTATTATTTGCACAATTTCAGTATTGTCGGAGCCACTTCGGCATTTTTAGTATTTTCGGCACTGTTTCCTAACTGTTATTTCTTTACTAAGTCCTGTGAATTCCGAAAATCTCGATAAAGCACCAAAAATCCCGAAGTAGTCCGGGAACCCCGAAGTAGTCCCGAACGTCCTTAAAATCCAGAAACAGTCAAGAAATTCCAAAAATAATCCCGATAATCTCAAAATTGGCTCCAAAACCACGAAGTTTTCCTGAAAATCCCGATATAGTCTGCGGACTCCCAAGTCGTCCACAGAATTTCGAAATAGTGCCGAAAATCACGAAACTGTCCCGAAAACTACGAAATAGTTCCGAGAGCTTAGAAACTATCCCGAAAATTTCGTCATAGCCCCGATTCCGAAAACGTAAGTACTAAAAAAAATACTGAAAACAAAAACACGAAATCTTCGGTGTAGTTCGCAGATTTTCGACCACCTTAAGTCCTCAAGACTTTCGAGAGGGTGCTGATTGAGACACTGAGGCCTAAGTGTAAACAGACTTGGTATGTGGCAAAGTGAATTATCTTTGCTCTTGATTTTTTCATTATCACGACACCTACGGAAGTAGTAATTCGCCGAATAACCCATTATACCGGCATGCAGTCTCAAAAGACAATCAATCATAATGATTCCTATTATCAGCCGAATTTGGGTGTTCAAATTTTATAACAGAGTGAGCTTTGACGATTCCAAGTATTAATCCTCTTTTGTTTTCCAACTCGGAGAAATGTGTCTTAAACTTTGGTTTTTACTAGGCCAGCGATATACACACTTCCCGAGAAGAGTTTATGGTCTATATATCCCACACATCGGTAATGTTTCGAAATTTACGGGAATACTACGGAATTGGGACCCATTTTGCGTTTTTGAAGACCTCAGCGTAGCCACGACCCATCACTGGCTTGATGAAAACAGCCTGTGATTTTTTGCTGACTCCTGCCAATGTCTTATTTTCACAACCATTATCATCTGGTAGCTCTTTTGCTTTGCTCTTGCGAATATTTACTGAATATGTAGTACTTCTCGAGGGTTGCTTACTGGACGTTTCGAGCGGCCTAATGTTGGTATTCGTACTTTTGCTGATAATTCAATTGTATCTTTCCATGTACTCGCCTCGTTGGATTTCATCCCAGTTTCTTTGACATCTACCGATAATGTCCAGTATTTCTTCCAGCTGCGTAAGTCTGTTTTTCGTGTTCATTTTTTTTCTGTATGATCTACTTCACATTCTTTATCCTTTATTTTCACTTCGCGTTTTTCACCTTAAGGCTTCAGCTTCAGCCTCTACACCTTGCGGATGGATTCCAGCCTAGCCACATTTGATAGTGCCAAAAAGTAGGTCCTGCCGCGGTTGACACAAGTCATTTGTGAATCTGTTTTTCAGAGCCAGGACAGCTCTGAAGCGAGAGTAATGCTTAGATGGACCTACACGAACAACTTTGCTATAAAGTAGCTTTGATCATTCATAAAGACCTGCCAAGTTTTTAAAGATACGGAGGCGATGGCAGCATTAACCTACAAGTAATTTGGTAGAGGTTCCACCCTCGTATACTGAAATGATAGAATGCGACTATTACAACCCAAAATAACCCTATTTCCAAATGTGTTATATCAATCACTCAAAGTGCTATGATATCGTGCTCATTCTGATAAGGTATTGCCCCGTTGTACCATTGCCTTCCTCACTGGGATTAGTTTTCCCACGATACAAGCTCGTTGCAGCTTGGGAACACTTAGTTAAAGGTCAGCCTATTCACCTTGTCACTGAAATGCTATAGGACCTGTGTGGCCTTTTAAGTCAAAGCCTACTGCTTTTTAGTTATACGCATCTGCCAACAGCCCACCGAGCTGAAAGCACGGTTTGTCTGAGCTTGTCCAGAAATAGAGTAAATTGGCAAATAAAAACCTGCGGCCAAGTTATATTTTAAAAATAAATATGTCCTCCTAATTTCTTTTTAAATTCAACTTACCAAAGACAATTAGGGGAATATTATAAACTGCAGATAGTTAGAAAAGTTCTGCAATGTGCATCCGGTGATATGCTAAACTTTATGATCCCCAACACCAGTGGCATGCCGTTACTTGCTAATTTTATTCAAGTTATGCTTGGCATCAACTGACCGACAATAATGTACAAGTACATATATGTATATGTATTTATGTGTGTAGATCTAATGGTCGGCCGAGTTGCTCATGCTAATTCCCCATACAATGCCTCTCCATTTCCATTTTCACTGCTCAACTCATTTCAATTTCTATGTTCTGCAGCTTTTAAGCTCCAACGTTAATGTATTCTGAGGTGCGAGAAAGCCCAACAACGCCCTAATGCTGGAAGTGCTGCAAGAAGTTTGTTTTTGGTTACCTTTGCAATTGCTGCACAGCGACGTTGCATTGCAGCTGTGTAATAACTGTGTAATGAACTTTGCCTTGCTTCATTTGTATACGGACTACATTGCTAGCTCTTGCGGGATTGCTACTCATTGCATATACATACATACATATGCCCCTTAAGGTATGCTTATTATTTTTTGCTTGGATTTATTTTTTATTATTGCTTGCTATGTAAGCAACAGCTTTTGCATAAACAATCAACACCTTTCTTGCAACGAATATTAATGTGCGCATTTGCATTTTCCTGCAAGCCGCAGTGGAAATAGCAAGAACACGAGAAAGATGGGAAGATAAATGTAGTTATGGGAGTAAACAAACACACAGTTACGGTAAAAAGACAGTTATAAATAAAAGTTCTTGTTAGAATAGCACCAAGTATGAATGCAAGAAATGGATAGAATATAACTGTAATGGCAGAAAAAAATACTTAACTGCAATAAAAAAACGTAAGCGAAATTTATATTCCAAAACCTTCGTTTTCAGGTAGGACCGCTCCTAGAACAAAAGCATTTTTCTGCATGTCGCTGCATTTCCAAAAAAAAAACATAATAATGCGGCATGCGAGCTCGATTCGGCCAACATTTGGCTTTTGCATTTTTTTTTTTTAATTTTTTATGTTATATAACCAGTTTAGAGAGGCCTCTTGATTTAAATGTTTTTTTTTGTCATTTTCGAGTTATCGATTTAAAAAAAAAAAGTTTTCTTTTTTAAATGCCCATAACTTTTCGAACAAATGGGACCATTTTTGTGGTTGAGATTTTTCTTTTGCAAAACAATTTCGGAATATAAAGTTGAGACAATTTTCAGAACCGTTAGTTATGACGCACAGTGCCGCCTAAGTGGGCGAAAATCGAAAAATTTGTTGTCGGCAATATGAACGTGTTTGGTATTTTTGTAAAGGTAATGTATCCGCTAAAAATAATTAAATAGAAATTTCCCTGTAAAATAAATTATATGCCGCCAGGAAGTCACTAAATTCGACAAATTTTATACCAAGAATATCAGTAAGAGCATAGCCATGCGTAAGCTCTTACGGAAACAAGTGTCAAAAATACATTCTTTGAAATAAAATGTTGGCTTGACGTTTTTTATTTCTATATAGATAGCAAAGAGCTACAGGTTTAAAAATTTTGGAATAAAACTAAACACAGGGTGTTCCTGAGGTATTCCTCAAAAACAATTTTTTCTAATCAAGATTTAAAAAAATTTTAAATTTTAATGGAATGAATATATGTAAAAATATGTTATATTTTTTTATTATTTCATTAAACAGTACGGGTTTTTAGCTTTCGAAAGAATAAATAAAAACCTGCCCATTTTCTGCACTTTTTGAAGTAGTGCGTTTTTGCTAATGCATAAAATCATTTTTTCATTTTTTTAGTGCGAATGAAAAGGGTTTACTTCTTAACTACATTTAAGAGGGTTGCCGCCTGTCAAAAAAATTAAGTTCCATTGGATTTAAAGGAATTAGGTTATTGAAATAGATAGGCATCACCATATGGGGGTCAGACGAAAAAGGTTTGAGAAGGTTTTAGCTTGCAAATATTACGAATAATTGTGTCAAACCAAAGGTTTGCGACATCGCATTTATTATTTTATTACAAATTCATACATTGTCAATCAGTGACTTGTTTTGATTACATTCTTTTTAAATTACTGGACTCTTAAATTAACCCAGGAATGTTTTTACTTTTCACTTACTATATCTTGCTTAATATTTCCAATTTTCACGTTTGTCTGATACCCATATTGATATACATATTTCAGTTACCTTATTCCCTTAGTTAAGGCGAATTTGATTTTATAAACATG
>NW_023458555.1:37971411-37975608 GCF_013731165.1 Rhagoletis pomonella | reverse complement strand
TTTACATTGAAAGTATAAAAGTTATCCAAAACCTAATTGCATTTTTGAATTAAGCGTTCTCAATTTTACTAAGAAGCGAATTTTGATTTAAATCCGTCCATAGTTCTATTTTTGCCCACATTTCATATAGAAGGGAAGCACTGCGTGACGACCCAAAAGGCTGCATGGACACCGGAGCATTGAACTAAATGCTTCCGTTTTAAATGCACATGCTTAGCATTGCAGGTTAACTAGATAATATTTTATGTCAATCGCTTTCCATTGATTGGTATGATCATGCAGAAGTGGTAACTGATTGTTAACAGTTTTTTTATTGAATAAATTTTTTTTGTAAGTATGTATATTCATACTAGTCCCTTCCTTTCACTGAATTAATCAAATTGCTTTGATTTAGGCATAAACATGATCACAATATTTTTTTTCGCAAAATTACTTTGATAAATTCCAGTTTTTGTGAGTATAAAAAAATGTATGTTCCACCTGTTCCCCTTCCAGCGCAGGACATCTGCAAATACTCCAGCACCAGAACGATACCTCGCCAGCAATTTATTACTTTCAAATTTTCTGTTAATTAATTTTGTTTCTACTGTCACAAAACTCCACCTGCAACAACTTGGCGACTTGCGACCGTCATCACCCTCTGTTTCGAGTCCCAATCAGTTTTGATTTTCTGCTACTTTGCGTTGTATTGTAACAATGTGACAGTTGCTGAATGGCTTGCGGCTTTCGGCGAGTGCGCCGTGTGCCATGTGGCATGCGGCAATATGCCTACCACAAAGGTTTCTTTGTGCGTACTATTTAGTACTTCTTTGTCATTTTGTGCGCCGCTTATGCCCCACTCCACTACATTCTCAAATTGTTTCTGTTTATCTGCCTTGTATTCAGTAGAATTTTGTTGTTGCAAGTTGCTTAACGGGGCTGTTGACGCAAGTATAACCACCACATTGCTGCCATGTTGTCTCCATTACCATTTTTGTTTTGTTGAAACTTTGCTGCTCAGTTGCGCGTCATATCTGGCAATGTTTGCGTCGGTTGGCACTGACGCGCTTGTGGCAAAGAAAACGAAACGTGCAACTGATTAGTTTGCTTTTGGTTGTATGCTTGTTTGTAGTTTTTCTTTTACGTTTTGTGCTGCTGTGACCTCTTTGGACTTCGCAGTCTGTTGCTGAGTTTGTTGATGCAACGAATGCTAAGACTTTGTGTGGCATTGTTTGTCCTGGCGGTTCTGGTATTTTGCCTTTATGGCTTATTGGCGTTTTATTTCTGTTTTTGTTGCTTGCTTTTGCCACTTTCTGCGCACTTCTGCTTTGTTGTGCATTCCGCCTTGCATGGCGATGACTTCATTAGCGTTTGTGGCTTGGCAGTTCTTAATATTTCACTGCGCGCTTTTCTCATTGCAACTTGCAACACTTGGTTGCTAGGTGCTACAATGCAGGTAAATTACTACTAATTTCTTTTGGAACTGAGGTTCTTCTGTTACGCTTCTGCCTTTCAGGCTACCCACTCCTTCTTCCACTTCTTTAGTAAGTTTTCTCGCTGGAGCTTCAGCTTTCGTCCTTTGCTGTGTTGGTACCCCTCGTGGCTGACGTTTGTGGCCCACCGTGCTGTTTTTTTGTATCTCTTGCGGATTTCAGGTGGAAAATGCACTTCTTCCCATGTCCTAGCAGTCGCTGCTTATTAGTTTGGATTTCAAGCTACCACAACTGTTGGTTACCGTGTTTACTCTTTTGCTTATGTCCTGCCTTTTTTATTTGTCGCTCATCCCTGTCTACGTTTATTGTGTGCCACAGGCGACTGTCACTCGTTGGCTTCTTAATCATGAAATGTTGAAAAGATTTATCAACAAGCCAAAGTTGCTGGGTTGGATGAAAGAAAATATGAGCAGACGCTTTTTGTGCGGCAGTGATTGAGTTCACATTAAATTAAGAAAGGATTATGGGAAGCGTTTTCTTCCATGACAAATAAATCTCTGGGAAATGTACATACATACATAAATATATACATCTATAGGTATTTTAATATACATTTTCATTTTATTCGCAAAAACACACTAGTATAAAATGAAAGCACAAAGAACTATTTTCGAACCACACGCATACATACATATACATATCTCTCGAGTGGTTGTTAGTGTAGTGTCACTTCCCTCTCTCGCCAGAGAAAAAAAAACGCTAAAGCATTCTTCTTGCATATTTCAATCAACGGAGTTCCAGAATAAAATAAAAACTAATTCAAGTATTTAAACAATTTTAGCCTTAAAACGTTTATTCAGGCGAAAGAGTAATTACTTTGGAGAGTTTTCAAACAGAGTGTTCATTAGGGTGCTCCCTAAAGAATGAAATGAACGATTTTTTTCAATCTCACTGTAGGGTAATTTACCTGTATGTTTTTATACTTGTTTAAATTCTTGATGTTCAATTTATGGTTCAATGAATTTGTTTGTTATTAAAAAGAAAATGTTTGATTATGCAAAAAATAAACTTTCAACGAGATCAAAAAAAGGAAATACAATGTTTATTAAAATATCATATCTTGATATACTTACCTCCTCAAAAGTAAAACCACGGTCACAGATATCACATATAAATTTTGGTCCCGATTGAATTCGGTTAAGGTGTGTCGCACAGGGGGCAAAGTACAGATGCCTTTATAGAGGCTCAAAAAATAAAAATTATTATTTCATTCGATACCACTAAAGTAGAGGATATCATATATAAATTTTGATCCCGATTGGAGTCAGTTAAGATGTGTTCATAGGGCAATCTGTACTTTGACCCCTGAGCGACACGCCTTAACCGACTTCAAGCGGGACAAAAATTCTCATGTGACATCTTCGACTCCGATAGTATAGATTTTGGGTATTAGATGAAAAAAAATTTTAATTTTTTAAGTCTCCATAGAGGAATTTGTGCTTTGCCTTCTGTGCCACATAGACTCGAAATGCCCGAAATTCTTTTATTTTGTTCGGACTAAATAACAGTGTTTCGTTAAACTCATTAAATTTGTGCTTTCATACTTAGTATTTAGTGCTGTGAAAATAAGTAAATATATTTAGTTATAGTATTTAGCACAAATTGAAGTACTTAGGTTAGGTAAGTACCTACTATCACAATCAGTATTTAGCATCATCCAAAATACTTAAGCGAATAGTACTTTGGTATTTACTAGTGCATAAATACATAAGGGCTTAAATGCTTTTGTAATTGTGGCCTTAATATTGCGCTAAGCTTTAAGCTCGGAACACTTTGACGACTGCAACTTCACGACGTAACGACAGCGACATCATTTTGTCGACAAATGTCGCCTTGAAGCCAGCTTCTTAAACATTTTGAAGACCTCAGCGACATAGCAAATAGCTGATTTTAAAGTTTTACATTTTGGTATATTTATTTCACAAATTGTGTATTTTTATTTAAGTAAATAAGAAAAACATGAACAATCAAGAATATGTGATTAATTTTGCGACAATTTAATTTTGCAGCACTACATCTACTCATTGTCGCCGGCAAAATTAGAAATAGATTTAATTTGGCGACGTCGACAATTGCAGTCCTGCAGCCAAGATGTCGTGCTGTCGTCAAAATAATTGTGTCCGTAAGAACGTGTGTATTTAAAATTTGACAGATGCTGCTTGTCGCTTGCTGTCGTCAAAGTGTTCCGAGCTTTACAATTAAAGTTTCAACTTCTCCAAATTTTGTATCCTATACTTTTCATTTAATCCGTTCATTCCCTTCCGTAGCCCTTGTGATTGCCTACTCTTCCCTAACCAATTAATTAATTCAACATTATAGTAATAACTTTCATACGCTCAATACAGTAATTTTCTCTTACGCCCCAAAAGTATGCAATTATTATGTTTCCCTAAAGAAGTACACACAGAAAAAAATGTAAAAGCACTCGGCTATTAATTTCAGCAGAATAATTGCGGTGATCAACGTGAGAAATGGTACAACTGTTGCACAAGAGGCAACAAAAAAAAAACAAAAAAGAAGAGTTGAAAGAAAAGTAAGAAGAAGGCGTATAAGATAAAATAAACTAAAACACGAAGTAAGCAGAAGCAGAAAAGTGCAGAAATTAAATTAAATCAGAACGAGAAAAGTGAAAGGGATTACAAAGAAGAAATTGACGCAAGTAGCACCACAAGAAGCTGTAAAGGCCCGTCCACATAGAACTTTGGCGTTGCGTTGGCGTTGGCGT
>NW_023458555.1:37968290-37971311 GCF_013731165.1 Rhagoletis pomonella | reverse complement strand
AACCAATTGGTGATCAAACTCCAACCAATAACTTATTATTTGCTATAATTATAATGAAATTTTTAAGACTAAAAATATGTAAGGTGAATTATACAAAGCCACAAATGTAACCGTTTTAGCGAACCTAAATTTCCTTGAGTCAACGGAATAAAAAAAGTTAGAAACCAATTTTTTATTACAGTCATAATTCAGTTGACATGGAATTTTCCATATACATATGCAAATTTTTTACCTGCAATTTTTTTTTCAGAGTTCCCTGCGGGTACATATTTTTTACCAAATATTGACATTTTTATTGGTTGCTCATCCTTCCTCATATTCTCCTCATAGTTATATTTAATTTTAGAAAAAAGACATATGCCTAATGTACAGACATAGGTACGCACATATGTGTATACATACATGTAGCAAATTGTTTACATTCAGAAATCTAAACATTTTGCCAATCTATCCGGGTGTGTCCTATAAAATGTTTAGCTACATTGCCTTTAAACGTTAACTTTTAATGAACATAGCATTCACCTCTCCGCCCGACTGCTCGTCTACTCATCTCAACACTTCTGCGGCAAATTGCAGTAAATAAACCAAATATCTGATTTTGCACTTCTACTATTTTGGCCTATAATCTGTTAGGTAATCAATAAGTAAATTGGCTGAATTTTCGGTTCATGCATCCTTTAGTTTCCACTTGATTGCGTATGCGCTTTTCAAAAGAGGAGCAACTCAAAATTCAGATGCGTAGGATATAAATGCTTGTGTGTATTTAGAAAACTGTTAAATAGATATCCTAGTTACCGAACATGAAAATTATATAACTGCGAAAAAAGGAAATTTCTATACTTAACTTACTTAAAATACTGCTAATAAATGAGATTTGCACCTCGAGCGTTCGAACCCATAATGGGAAGGTGGCACTAGCAGGCTGGTTAATGTTCTCCGGAGGACTTAGACCGCTCATCTCACACCGCTCAGTCGCTCATTGCATAACCCTAGTTCCGAAGTGGTTCTGAAAAAGCCGTGAACTTCTCCCGAAATGATCTCGAACAAGTCTTAAAACGGTTCCAAAATGGTCGCTTACCCGTCCCAAAATAATTCCGAACTAGTCCCAAGAGACTTGAACTAATGCCGAACTAGACCCGAAATGCTCTTAAAAAAAAATCCTAAACTAGTCCCGAAATGAACCGAAATTAATTATAGTCGCAAAACAGTCCAGTTTAGAAATTTCGTTGGTATGTCTGTCTGTATGTTTGTACGCGCATCACTCGAAAACTAATGTATGGAATTGAATGCAGTTTTCCCCGGTGTATTGCTGGAAGTCTAACTTAAAATAAAGAAAGAAAAACAATAGAGAGTTGCTACCTATTGGAAAATTTAAAATAAATTGATAAAATGAAGTAAATATTAAAATATGGCTGTCAAAAGAAAGAGGTTTGAAAAGGCTTTAAGCCGAAAATATTTTTGTTGAAGGCTGCCACCTGTTTGAAAATTTTTATTTATTTCAATTCATATAATTAATTGAATATTGCGTTGTGGGCATCAAATTAAAGAGTTTTAGGAAAGTTTACTGACTGAAATATGTTTGAGGAGAGTTGCCACCTATTTGAAATTTTTTACTAAATTATAGTGATAAAATAAATGAAATATTACAATCTGGGTTTCAAACAGGACAAAATTACATTTAAGGCACAGTGAAGAACGCCGGGTATTTGCTAGTTTTGAATAAAATGCAGTGCGATATTTTGCCCAGTTTTGGCTATTTGTCTTTTGTTTATTCAATGTTTTTTATTTTTTTTTTTTGTAAAAATTTAGCTGACTATACAAAAAACACCATATAAATTCATATTTTAAATTTTGTAAAAAATTACAAAAATTTCGTAAATTTTCACCGAATTTTCAAACTTTTCAATGAGAACCTCTAGATAAAAGTTTGGTATGCAGTATTGTATCTTTTTTCGTTCTAGTCTAATGAAGTGCAAGTTTCAAGTTGCTAACAAATATTGTTGATTTTTTAAAATTTTTTTGATTGAAGGTTTTTCACGTTTTTTCCGTACAAAGTATGTTCGACAATTTTCTTTTATATGGAGGACGCTTCCAGAATTAAATGGGCTACAAAACTGCATTCCAAATTTTGTATAAAGATTATGATTAAAAAGTTTGAAATTTGGGTGAAAATTTGCGAAATTTTTATAATTCTTGTACAATGTTTGATATTTGAGTTTATATGGTGCTTGTTGTTTAACTAGCTAGACTTTTATAAAAAAGTGATAAGCATTAAATAAGCAGAAGGCAAATAGCCAAAACTGGTCCAAATATCGCACTTCTTTATTTTGTGGACAACTGTACATATACGATATTGTACCGATATCACAATCATATAAATATTTCTTTTGCTATATTCTACTTTTAAGGTGTGAAAAAATTACCGTGAAAAATATTTCTCTTAATTTCTGAGTGGTTTTGTGAACGCCTTTGTGTCGCAGTTTTTTTCTTCTTTAAAGCACAATAATTTGCCGTTCGCGCTAGTTGCCAAAGTACTGCCGCCTAGCAAGAAGTAATATTTTCACACACAAAAAAAAATTCAACAAAAATGAGAAATGAACGCAAAAGTTCGTAGCGGCGCATGAAGTAGACCCCAGTGGATTGGGAGTAAAAAGAGTTAAAACTGCGAAATTTTTTGCATAAGCGCTGAAAAATGGCAGCTTGGGGAGTAAGGGAAGCTGCAAAGGAAACAGATTATAAAACAAGCCAAGCAGCGGTGGATGGCATGAGGTGGAAGACAACCTTGCGCTCGCAGAAGTAAAGACTACAAGTTTGTGTGAGTGCTTTGAGCAATTTCATTTCAAGCGGTGTATGCATGTCTACAGAGTGCTCCTCACGTGAGCTATGCCTGCAGCCGTAACGTATTTATGCAAAGAAATTTCTCAAACCAATCTGGGTAAACAAAAAAAAACAAAAAAATCTAAGACACTGCTTCCTTCAGTAAAAGCATAAATATCAAATGTTTCTCCGGTTGCAACCTCC
>NW_023458555.1:37914472-37968190 GCF_013731165.1 Rhagoletis pomonella | reverse complement strand
GCTGCAGGAGCAGCAGCAGCAATTCAACATTTACTTTGGTGTTTTTTCATATTACATAGACGTCTTCCCTTGACTCAGTCTACGTCCCTTCGTGCGCCTTGCGCAAAAATAAAATAAGAAACGAAAAAAAAATAAAGTAAATAAAAAATCGCTTAAGGCACACAATTGGCATTTCTTGCAATTTCAGCTTACACTTTTTGTTCTTGTTTTTTTTTTGTATTTTCCCGCTTTCGGCTGGCACATTTTTCTCCTTCAAGTAGTGGCTTAACACAAAATTATTTCATTACATTGCTGCTGCTATTTGTTGTTTCTTTCTTTTGCTGTAAGCAATTTTTTAAGCGTCTATACTCTTCCTCTTCCTTCTATTTCTCTTACAGTTTCTTGTGGTGCTACTTGCGTCAATTTCTTCTTTGTAATCCCTTTCACTTTTCTCGTTCTGATTTAATTTAATTTCTGCACTTTTCTGCTTCTGCTTACTTCGTGTTTTAGTTTATTTTATTCTTATACGCCTTCCTCTTTTTCTTCGTTTTCTTTCAACTCTTCTTTTTTGTTGTTTTTTTTTGCCTCTTGTGCAACAGTTGTACCATTTCTCACGTTGATCACCGCAATTATTCTGCTGAAATTAATAGCCGAGTGCTTTTATATTTTTTTTCTGTATTTACTTCTTTAGGGAAACATAATAATTGCATACTTTTGGGGCGTAAGAGAAAATTTGTTGTATTGAGCGTATGAAAGTTATTACTATAATGTTGAATTAATTAATTGGTTAGGGAAGAGTAGACAATCACAAGGGTTAAGGAAGGGAATGACCGGATTAAATGAAACGTATAGGATACAAAATTTGGAGAAGTTGAAACTTTAATTGTAAAGCTTAGCGCAATATTAAGGCCACAATTACAAAAGCATTTAGGCCCATATGTATTTATGCACTAGTAAATACCAAAGTACTATTCGCTTAAGTATTTTGGATGATGCTAAATACTGATTGTGAGAGTAGGTACTTACCTACCCTAAGTACCTACTTCAATTTGTGCTAAATACTATAACTAAATATATTTACTTATTTTCACAGCACTAAATACTAAGTATGAAAGCACAAATTTAATTAGTGTCAACGAAACACTGTTATTTAGTCCGAACAAAATAAAAGAATTTTGGGCATTTCGAGTCTATGTGGCACAGAAGGCAAAGCACAAATTCCTCTATGGAGACTTAAAAAATAAATTTTTTTTTTTCATCTAATACCCAAAATCTATACTACCAGAGTCGAAGATGTCACATGAGAATTTTTGTCCCGCTTGAAGTCGGTTAAGGCGTGTCGCTCAGGGGTCAAAGTTCAGATTGCCCTATGAACACGTCTTAACTGACTCCAATCGGGACCAAAATCTATATATGATATCCTCTACTTTAGTGGTATCGAATTAAATAATAATTTTTATTTTTTGAGTCTCTATAAAGGCATCTGTACTTTGCCCCCTGTGCGACACACCTTAACCGAATTCGATCGGGACCAAAATTTATATGTGATATCTGTAACCGTGGTTTTACCGATTGAGGAGGTGAGTATATCAAGATATGATATTTTAATAAACATTGTATTTCCTTTTTTTGATCTCGTTGAAAGTCTATTTTTTGCATAATCAAACATTTTCTTTTTAATAACAAACAAATTCATTGAACCATAAATTGAACATCAAGAATTTAAACAAAAATAAAAACATACAGGTAAATTACCCTAAAGTGAGATTGAAAAATATAGTTCATTTGATTCTTTAAGGAGCACCCTAATGAACATTTTGTATGAAAACTCTCCAAAGTAATACCTCTTTAGCCTGAATAAACGTTTTAAGGCTAAAATTGTTTAAATACTTGAATTAGTTTTTATTTTCTTCTGGAACTCCGTTGATTGAAATATGCAAGAAGAATGCTTCAGCGTTTTTTTTTCTCTGGCGAGAGAAGGAAGTGACACTAAAACAACCACTCGTGAGATATGTATATGTATGTATGCGTGTGGTTCGAAAATAGTTCTTTGTGCTTTCATCTTAAACTGGTGTGTTTTTACAAATAAAATGAAAATGTATATTAAAATACCTATAGATGTATATATTTATGTATGTACATTTCCCAGAGATTTATTTGTCATGGAAGGAAGTGCTTCCCATAATCCTTTCTTAATTTAATGTGAACTCAATCACTGCCGCACAAAAAGCGTCTGCTCATGTTTTCTTTCATCCAACCCAGCAACTTTGGCTTGTTGATAAATCTTTTCAACATTTCATGATTAAGAAGCCAACGAGTGACAGTCGCCTGTGGCACACAATAAACGTCGACAGGGATGAGCGACAAATAAAAAAGGCAGGACTTAAGCAAAAGAGTAAACACGATAACCAACAGTTGTGGTAGCTTGAAATCCAAACTAATAAGCAGCGACTGCTAGGACATGGGAAGAAGTGCATTTTCCACCTGAAATCCGCAAGAGATACAAAATAACAACAGAGTGGGCCACAAACGTCAGCAAAGAGGGACACCAACACAGCGAAGGAGGGCAGCTGAAGCTCCAGCGAGGAAAGTTACTAAAGAAGTGGAAGAAGGAGTGGGTAGCCTGAAAGGCAGAAGCGTAACAGAAGAACTTCAGTTCCAAAAGAAATTAGTAGTAATTTACCTGCATTGTAGCACCTAGCAACCTGGTGTTGCAAGTTGCAATGAGAAAAGCGCGCAGTGAAATATTAAGAACTGCCAAGCCACAAACGCTAATGAAGTCATCACCATGCAAGGCGGAACAAGCAAAAGCAAGCAACCAAAATAGAAATAAAACGCCAATAAGCCATAAAGGCAAAATACCAGAACCGCCAGCACAAACAATGCCACACAAAGTCTTAGCATTCGTTGCATCAACAAACTCAGCAACAGACTGCGAATTCCAAAGAGGTCACAGCAGCACAAAACGCAAAAGAAAAACTACAAACAAGCATCGACCAAAAGCAAACTAATCAGTTGCACGTTTCGTTTTCTTTGCCACAAGCGCGTCAGTGCCAACCGACGCAAACATTGCCAGATATGACGCGCAACTGAGCAGCAAAGTTTCAACAAAACAAAAATGGTAATGGAGACAACATGGCAGCAATGTGGTGGTTATACTTGCGTCATCAGCCGTTAAGCAACTTGCAACAACAAAATTCTACTGAATACAAGGCAGATAAACAGAAACAATTTGAGAATGTAGTGGAGTGGGGCATAAGCGGCGCGCAAAATGACAAAGAAGTACTAAATAGTACGCACAAAGAAACCTTTGTGGTAGGCATATGCCGCATGCCACATGGCGCACGGCGCACTCGCCGAAAGCCGCAAGCCATTCAGCAACTGTCACATTGTTACAATACAACGCAAAGTAGCAGAAAATTAAAACTGATTGGGACTCGAAACAGAGGGTGATGACGGTCGCAAGTCGCCAAGTTGTTTCAGGTGGAGTTTTGTGACAGCAGAAACAAAATTAATTAACAGAAAATTTGAAAGTAATAAATTGCTGGCGAGGTATCGTTCTGGTGCTGGAGTATTTGCAGATGTCCTGCGCTGGAAAGGGAACAGGTGGAACATAAATTTTTTTATCTCATAAAAACTGGAATTTATCAAAGTAATTTTGCGAAAAAAAATCTTGTGATTCTTTAGAAGGACCTTCCTACATGTTTATGCCTAAATCAAAGCAATTTGATTAATTCAGTGAAAGGAAGGGACTAGTATGAATATACATACTTACATACCAATCAATGGAAAGCGATTGACATAAAATATTATCTAGTTAACCTGCAATGCTAAGCATGTGTATTTAAAACGGAAGCAATTAGTTCAATGCTCCGGTGTCCATGCAGCCTTTTGGGTCGTCACACAGTGCTTCCCTTCTATATGAAATGTGGGCAAAAATAGAACTATGGACGGATTTAAATCAAAATTCGCTTCTTAGTAAAATTGAGAACGCTTAATTCAAAAATGCAATTAGGTATTGGATAACTTTTATACTTTCAATGTAAATGCAGTTTAAGTTGGAAAATTTGGGTTCTGTGGCATTTACATAGGTATGTATGTACATACATATAGTTCGCTCTATTTTCAAAAGTGAGTTGTCAAACGACAGGGCTTGGACTTTAGATGTGCAATAAAGTATTATTTTTTGAAACGGGTTGCCAACTGTTACAAATTTTATTAAAATTATTTAATAAGTTAAATGAACTAGATATTACAATTGAAAAATGAAAATGAAATGGTTTTGAAAAAACTTTACTTTTAAACGACACATAGAAGGGTTGCCCCATGTTTATAAAATCAAATTCGCCTTAACTAAGGGAATAAGGTAACTGAAATATGTATATCAATATGGGTATCAGACAAACGAGAAAATTGCAAATATTAAACAAGAGATAGTAACTGAAAAGTAAAAACATTCCTGGGTTAGTTTAAGAGTCCAGTAATTTAAAAGGAATGTAATCAAAACAGATCACTGATTGACAATGTAAGAATTTGTAATAAAATAATAAATGCGATGTCACAAACCTTTGGTTTGACACAATTATTATTTTAGTTGAACTAAATTTGACTTTACAAACAGCTGGCAACTACCTTCGTAATATTCGCAAGCTAAAACCTTCTCAAACCTCTTTCGTCTGACCCCCATATGGTGATGCCTATCTATTTCAATACCTAATTCCTATAATTCCAATGTAACTTAATTTTTTTGACAGGTGGCAACCCTCTAAATCTAGTTAAGAAGTAAACCCTATTCATTCGCATTTCGATTGATACCCATCTCTTAATAATTCACTTAACTTATAAAAAAATTTAATTTAATTTTTTAACTGGTGGCAACTCCTTAAAAAAAACTAAACCTGTATTGTCTACAGGTCAAGCCTTTTAACCAGACACTTTATTTTTGAAAATAGAACGAATCGTGCAGATCTGATGGCACTAAAAAAAATTAAAAAATGATTTTATGCATTAGCAAAAAACGCACTACTTCAAAAAGTGCAGAAAATGGGCAGGTTTTTATTTATTCTTTCGAAAGCTAAAAACCCGTACTATTTATTGAAATAATAAAAAAATATAACAAATTTTTTCATATATTCATTTCATTAAAATTTACAATTTTTTTAAATCTTAATTAGAAAAAATTGTTTTACAGGAACACCCTGTGTTTAGTTTTATTCCAAAATTTTTAATCCTGTAGCTCTTTGCTATCTATATAGAAATAAAAAACGTCAAGCCAACATTTTATTTCAAAGAAGGTATTTTTGACATTTGTTTCCGTAAGAGCTTACGCATGGCTATGCTCTTACTAATATTCTTGGTATAAAATTTGTCGAATTTAGTGAATTCCTGGCGGCACATAATTTATTTTACAGGGAAATTTCTATTTAATTATTTTTAGCGGATAAATTACCTTTACAAAAATACCACACACGTTCACATTGCCGACAACAAATTTTTCGATTTTCGCCCACTTAGGCGGCACTGTGAGACATAACTAACGGTTCTGAAAATTGTCTCAACTTTATATTCCGAAATTGTTTTGCAAAAGAAAAATCTCAACCACAAAAATGGTCCCATTTGTTCGAAAAGTTATGGGCATTTAAAAAAGAAAACTTTTTTTTCAAAATCGATAACTCGAAAATGACAAAAAAAAACATTTAAATCAAGAGGCCTCTCTAAACTGGTTATATAACATAAAAAATTTAAAAAAAAAATGCAAAAGCCAAATGTTGGCCGAATTGAGCTCGCGTGCCGCATTATTATGTTTTTTTTTGGAAATGCAGCGACATGCAGAAAAATGCTTTTGTTCTAGGAGCGGTCCTACCTGAAAACGAAGGTTTTGAAATATAAATTTCGCTTACGTTTTTTTATTGCAGTTAAGTATTTTTTCTGCCATTACAGTTACATTCTATCCATTTCTTGCATTCATACTTGGTGCTATTCTAACAAGAACTTTTATCTATAACTGTCTTTTTACCGTAACTGTGTGTTTGTTTACTCACATAACTACATTTATCTTCCCATCTTTATCGTGTTCTTGCTATTTCCACTGCGGCTTGCAGGAAAATGCAAATGCGTACATTAATATTCGTTGCAAGAAAGGTGTTGATTGTTTATGCAAAAGCTGTTGCTTACACAGCAAGCAATAATAAAAAATAAATCCAAGCAAAAAATAATAAGCATACCTTAAGGGGCATATGTATGTATGTATATGCAATGAGTAGCAATCCCTCAAGAGCTAGCAATGCAGACCGTATACAAATGAAGCAAGCCAAAGTTCATTACACAGTTATTACACAGCTGCAATGCAACGTCGCTGTGCAGCAATTGCAAAGGTAACCAAAAAGCAAACTTCTTGCAGCACTTCCAGCATTAGGGCGTTGTTGGGCTTTCTCGCACCTCAGAATACATTAACGTTGGAGCTTAAAAGCTGCAGAACATAGAAATTGAAATGAGTTGAGCAGTGAAAATGGAAATGGAGAGGCATTCTATGGGGAATTAGCATGAGCCACTCGGCCGACCATTAGGACTACACACATAAATACATATACATATATATGTACTTGTACAGATGTGTAATGTATGTATGTATGTACATTATTGTCGGTCAGTTGATGCCAAGCATAACTTGAATAAAATTAGCAAGTAACGGCATGCCACTGGTGTTGGGGATCACAAAGTTTAGCATATCACCGGATGCACATTGCAGAACTTTTCTAACTATCTGCAGTTTATAATATTCCACTCATTGTCTTTGGTAAGTTGAATTTAAAAAGAAATTAGGAGGACATATTTATTTTTAAAATATAACTTGGCCTCAGGTTTTTATTTGCCAATTTACTCTATTTCTGGACAAGCTCAGACAAACCGTGCCTTCAGCTCGGTGGGCTGTTGGCAGATGCGTATAACTAAAAAGCAGTAGGCTTTGACTTAAAAGGCCACACAGGTCCTATAGCATTTCAGTGACAAGGTGAATAGGCTGACTTTTAACTAAGTGTTCCCAAGCTGCAACGAGCTTGTATCGAGGGAAAACTAATCCCAATGAGGAAGGCAATGGTACAACGGGGCAATACCTTATCAGAATGAGCACGATGTCATAGCACTTTGAGTGATTGATATAACACATTTGGAAATAGGGTTATTTTGGGTTGTAATAGTCGCATCTATCATTTCAGTATACGAGGGTGGAACCTCTACCAAATTACTTGTAGGTTAATGCTGCCATCGCCTCCGTATCTTTAAAAACTTGGCAGGTCTTTATGAATGATCAAAGCTACTTTATAGCAAAGTTGTTCGTGTAGGTCCATCTAAGCATTACTCTAGCTTCAGAGCTGTCCTGGCTCTGAAAAACAGATTCACAAATGACTTGTGTCAACCGCGGCAGGACCTACTTTTTGGCACTATCAAATGTGGCTAGGCTGGAATCCATCCGCAAGGTGTAGAGGCTGAAGCTGAAGGCTTAAGGTGAAAAACGCGAAGTGGAAATAAAGGATAAAGAATGTGAAGTAGATCATACAGAAAAAAATGAACACGAAAAACAGACTTACGCAGCTGGAAGAAATACTGGACATTATCGGTAGATGTCAAAGAAACTGGGATGAAATCAAACGAGGCGAGTACATGGAAAGATACAATTGAATTATCAGCAGAAGTACGAATACCAACATTAGGCCGCTCGAAACGCCCAGTAAGCAACCCTCGAGAAGTACTACATATTCAGTAAATATTCGCAAGAGCAAAGCAAAAGAGCTACCAGATGATAATGGTTGTGAAAATAAAACATTGGCAGGAGTCAGCAAAAAATCACAGGCTGTTTTCATCAAGCCAGTGATGGGTCGTGGCTACGCTGAAGTCTTCAAAAACGCAAAATGGGTCCCAATTCCGTAGTATTCCCGTAAATTTCGAAACATTACCGATGTGTGGGATATATAGACCATAAACTCTTCTCGGGAAGTGTGTATATCGCTGGCCTAGTAAAAACCAAAGTTTAAGACACATTTCTCCGAGTTGGAAAACAAAAGAGGATTAATACTTGGAATCGTCAAAGCTCACTCTGTTATAAAATTTGAACACCCAAATTCGGCTGATAATAGGAATCATTATGATTGATTGTCTTTTGAGACTGCATGCCGGTATAATGGGTTATTCGGCGAATGACTACTTCCGTAGGTGTCGTGATAATGAAAAAATCAAGAGCAAAGATAATTCACTTTGCCACATACCAAGTCTGTTTACACTTAGGTCTCAGTGTCTCAATCAGCACCCTCTCGAAAGTCTTGAGGACTTAAGGTGGTCGAAAATCTGCGAACTACACCGAAGATTTCGTGTTTTAGTTTTCAGTATTTTTTTTAGTACTTACGTTTTCGGAATTCTCGGGGCTATGACGAAATTTTCGGGATAGTTTCTAAGCTCTCGGAATTATTTCGTAGTTTTCGGGACAGTTTCGTGATTTTCGGCACTATTTCGAAATTCTGTGGACGACTTGGGAGTCCCCAGACTATATCGGGACTTTCAGGAAAACTTCGTGGTTTTGGAGCCAACTTTGAGATTATCGGGATTATTTTTGGAATTTCTTGACTGTTTCTGGATTTTAAGGACGTTCGGGACTACTTCGGGGTTCCCGGACTACTTCGGGATTTTTGGTGCTTTATCGAGATTTTCGGAATTCACAGGACTTAGTAAAGAAATAACAGTTAGGAAACAGTGCCGAAAATACTAAAAATGCCGAAGTGGCTCCGACAATACTGAAATTGTGCCAATAATACCGAAAAAGTGTCAAAGTAGTTGCGGAAATTCTGAGATTGTGCCGAGAATCCTAAAGCAGTTCCGAAATATCCGTACTATTTCCGTAAATTCCGAAACATTCCCGAGAATCCTGAAGTTTTCCCGAGAACTCCGAACTGGTTCAGAAAATTCCGAAAATATCGAGATATTTCCGAGAATACCAAATTTTCCGGTGTTTTTCTGGAAAACCTGAAAATACAAAACTAGTCCCGAAAATACCGAATTAGGTTTGAGAATAGCAAAGAATCCGGAATAGTCCCGATAGTTCCGAAATAGTGTCGAGAGTAGCAAAATAGTGCCGAAAATCCCAAAGCAGCCCCGTAAGTCCCAAAATAGTTTCGAGAATCCGAAAGAGTCCCTAAAGCCCCAATATAGTGCCGAAATTCCCGATAAATTATATCTAAAGCAATTTAGCCTGTCCCTTGGGTTTGGGTATAGAGGGGTATTTAGTATCCTGATAAGTACTTTCAAAAATTTAATATCTATGTCGAAAAATTAAAGAGCGAAACTTACCTATTATTTTTCAGCTCAAAAAAATATCCTTTTTCCTTAAAAAAATAAAACCCAAAAATAACAGTTATTTTATATGAACTACCATTACGAGTGTAGCAAGATTAGAATTCAAAGACTATGATCATATGGTTTGTCTACATTACTCCCAACATACATATGAACAAACGCAGATAGATATGTATGTATGTATTCCTAAATTTTTAGGTTCAAAAGTCAATATACGTTCTGCATTATTTCATCTCACTTATTGTTTTTCTGAAGATTTTCCAGCTTTTCTTCTTACTTTAGTTGGCATACATACATATTTCCTATTTCAATTTTCACACTTACTTTACAACTACACTGCTCCATGTCTACGGTGTTTTATAATGCCATTAAGAAGCTTACGTAGGCTTAAGCGCCTAAATATCGGCTCTTGCAACGACGGAAAAGTGAAACATGTAGCAAACTATTACAAAAATACTGCAATAAATTGAATGAAGTTTAAAAGGAAATCACTGCAGGCAATCATTTTGAAATCCACACTTCAAAAAGCTTCAAGTAACAGCTATTTAGCAAACGCCAGACATCGCAAAGCTACTCGTTAGCAGGTGTTGCAAGGTTTTCGAACTGCTGACAGGTTAAAAAAAAAAAAAATTTTTGATTGAAATAAGGCATGTACTAGTAAGTAAGCCAAATGCTGGATTTGTGTGTGGGATATTGCAAAAAGCTTTGTGACTTAAACCTGAAAGTTTGCTATGCTTTAGTAGATACGATATACAATACTTTATATTGTGCTTTGCACAAGGGTATATTAATTTTGTTCACATAACGGTTGTTTGTAACAGCCAAAACGAATCGAGATAGATATAGACAAATGTATACATAAATGATCAGGATGAAAAAAGAAATCGATTAAGCCATGTCTGTCTGTCCGTCCGTCTGTCCGTCTGTCCGTCTGTCCGTGTACACGATAACTCGAGCAAAAATTGAGATATCTTAACGAAATTTGGTATGTAGGTTTCCCTTAATCCAAGGTAGGCTGGTATTGAAAATGGGTGAAATCGGACTTTAACCACGCCCACTTCCCATATAACGGTAATTTCCAGAAATACGAAAACTGCGATATTTTAGTAACTACTAAAGATAATTCACTCAAATTTGATATTTATAATAAGTTTTAGACGAAAAATAAGAATATTATAAATTTTTGGAAAATGGGCGTAGCCACGCCCACTTATGGTTATATGTGTATATCTTGGTAACCGCTGCACCAATTTGTTCCAAACTTGGCACAGTTGTTGGCCTTCACACAACATACTAAATGGCCGAAAATTTTTAAAATCGCTCAATAACCACGCCTACTTCCCATATAACGGTAATTTTCAGAAATACGAAAACTGCGATATTTTAGTAACTACTGGAGATTATTCGCTCAAAATTGATATTTACAATAATTTTTCGACGAAAAATAAGAATATTATTAATTTTTGGAAAATGGGCGTAGCCACGCCCACTTATGGTTACATGTGTATATCTTGGTAACCGCTGCACCAATTTCTTCCAAACTTGGCACAGTTGTTGGCCCTGGTACAGCATAAAAAATCGCAGAAACTTTTTAAAATCGGACACTAACCACGCCCACATCCCATATAACGGTAATTTAGGGAAATACAAAATCTTCAATAAATCAGTAAATATTGAAGCTAATTTATTCAAAATTGATACTTGCAACAATTCTTTACCAAGAAATACGTTTATGGTAAAATTTTGGAAAATGGGCATGGCACCGCCCACTTATGATCACATATATGTATATCGGTAACCGTTCTACCATTTGTACCAAACTCGGTGTGGTTATTGTGCTTGCCACATATAAGCAAAACGTTGAAAATTATAGAAATCGGACTAAAATAACGGCCGCTTCTCATATAACGGTAAATTTCAGAAATGCTTGAAACTTCAATATTTCGAAATTGAAGGACGCTAATTTACTCAAAATTGATACACCCCGGCTTACCTTCTAGCGGAAGGTTTCGGAAAGGTGAAAAAACATATTTAATACTTGCGCCGGTTATTTAAAGTTCGGCTCCGCCCGAACTTAGACTTTCTTACTTGTTTCTCTTTGTTATTGTTATAAAATAAATTGGGCGTTTTTGTATTTATAAGCTGATATAACTAACTCTCATACACTATCTGCTAACACAGAGCTTTTCTGAGCTGTCAGCTGCTATGTGTGTCTCATATTGTAAAATGGATTTATTGTGCAAATAAATTTTGTATCAAAATAAATATTGGACAAATATTTGTATTGTACATGCAAAAATTTTGTCTAAAGCAATCTTTCAAGTTGTGAAAGTTGAAACGTTTGCACTTAATTGGTGAATTTTCATACACACGAAAAATATTTGTTTTTACACATTTCTTCATGATCTCTACTTTGCACTCGTGCATGCGTAAATTTTTCATATGTTGCATCAAAGTATCAAATACTCAATATCTGTAAGCAAATGTTTTGGGAATTCGCATTTTACCCTTGAGCAATCTCAATTTACTGTTGCTGAACAGTTTACGGTAATATTTTTGTAGCAGATTTTATTTTTTTGTTGTTACTTTTAAAGGATTACGTTCGACACTGAATATGAAGTATGGATTTATCAAAAATATACTCTTGATAAGGGTTAGCTATGCAAATTCTAATGCACGCAAAACTTTAAATATTGTACACACTTACATATATAAATTCTTGTTTATGTTAGCTCTAAAGCAAAAAATAAACAAATAAAATAAGATTACTGCACTCATACGTAACACTCTCACTTATATTAGTATAAGGCGTCTGATTTTTTTCCTAAAATTACACACGTAAGACTGTCCCAAGAAATATGGAAAAAAAATAAAAATTTTACAAAATTGTATATGCAACTATATTTATAAATGTAGAAATACAGAGGGTATTTGTGCTTTTTATCCTAAATGAGATATACATATTTATATGAAGTTTTCTGGCCGTTGAATATCGATAACACGTGCCGACTTTTGGTTGGCGTTTTAGTATACAACTTGTATTAGGGCAACCAAACGATATCACCCCTATATATCACGGGTACAGTTAATCACGGGACAAATGACCACATACTAGTTGATCACTGGACAAGTTGTTAGACAACTTTATATCACAAGTTATTTTGATCACGTGGCGAAAGCTGTGAACACGAAAATGCATCGTAACCACGTAAATCTGGTAAACGTACTTAATTTTGTACGGATAATTGGTTTATTTACGAGGTTTACGCCGTTAAGAGACATTCACGCGCTTAAATAGTGATATATTGAAAGACCTCATTTCATCGATGCAATGAGTACGTTTTAAAAGCAACCAAGTCCGACTGAGTATGCATGATTTATGAATATTAGTATTTAAAAAAATTATTTAAAAAATTTGGTGCAATCTAGTAGACTTAAAACCGAATACATTTTTTGGTGCACAAGGATGAAGAAAGGATGTGGAAAATGTCCTTTACAAAGTTTTTGCTAAATATCCTTAAAAATTTGCAATATTTTTTTCTGTAATTATTGGTTAAGGACTAATATACGCACGACCTCATCATTGAACTTCGTCCTGCAAACTTTATTAACTTAAAAATATAACATTTATTAAAAGCGCATTTTCAATAAAACAAATAAAAAAAACAATTAATTAAACAACTAAACATCGTGAAAATGCTTCGGCGGAGACTTCAACTTGGCGAAGTGTGGATTACAATTCCAAAAACTGCAATGTTCTTTCCCACACAACGTTGCAAAAGTTAATGCCAGAAAAATCGTGAATTAACTTTAGAAACGTGCAGCAGCGAGTGATAAATCACCAAATGTTATTGCTGATGAAATAACCACTCAAGTATGAGGAAATACGTCTGTCGAGTTTCCTCGGTTTGCAGAAAATTATTTAGTGTCAGCGCCTTCGCAGTAAGCCATAACTATGAACACCCAAAACATTGAGTGAACTAGTTATCCATGAGCAATTTCAATTGTCTAACAATGGTAAGAATATTGAAGTATAATTCTTCTCATATTAATCGTTATATTTAGTTCCTCTCCAATTTGGGTGCTTGATGGGAAAGTTTTTTCAATACCTAGCTTATTTTAACGGCTTTACACTGTAAGTTGAGTTATTGTCGATAATAATGATGCTGGCAATACTGCAATCAAGTCTGCATCATTTGTGTACGTTTTTCTTGATACCAGAGGTATCTGTTACTAACTTCGTGGCTACTTCCATCGGGGCTGGGAAATAAGTATTTCCATATACTCATCTCTACGGGTGCTTTCTCTGTCATTTCACCCAATATGTTGTACGGTTTTTACACAGCATTAGGCTGAAAACATGTTGAGAGATGTTGATTGAGCTAGCATTCGTCCCTCTTGCTTTCGTGGATGCATCTTTACTAGCTTGATTCCTTCGCAGCTTTTTTCTACTCATAATGAGTTGAAACCTCTTATTGTAATGGTCACACGTCTGCCATATTTCCTATTGGAATTTGGAACTGCTACTATGCAGTCATTAACACTGAGCCAAGGACCAATAGCATGAAGGAAGGTTGGCATAATGACTTTCATCATCGTAATGGTAGGAATCAAGAGCGGTTGGGGAAATTTTTTAATGTTTTGAAAGTTGAGCGAGTAGCGTCGGAGATGATTTGAACAACTCAATGCTGGCCGTCTCTTTGCAACACGGAACCGCAAGAAATATTGCGATTATGATGAAGAGGCTGATAGTTTCGTGTATCTTCGTGGAGTCGCTCATAGTGTTTCAACGTGACCATTTATTCAGTCGTTTGAAGGTCCGTCAATAGTATAGGTGCAAGTATAGGTGCAATCTACCAAATTGTCCATTAAAACGTTGGAAACGCAGATAATTCGACATGTTTACCATATTTGTGCGAAATTATAGTAAATCTGCATCTTAACATTTTTAATAGGATGTCAGGATTGCTCTCAAGGAGATCGAAGAAATTAAGTAATGGAAAAAGTACGGTGCAACTGTACAATGCTACAAAACGATATGTTATGTAACAGAATAATTTGTGTATATCCTGATAATCTGCAGATGTAAAACATTTTTTAATTTTTTAATAAACCAGGGCATATGATTAGCACTAACTTATTAAATTCAACTTCTCTATAAAATTTTCTCCTTAAAATTTACCTTTCATATTATTAAATAAGCCAAATGAAGTATTTCGCAAATCCTCTCGGGTTGATATAACGGCTGTTATTTACAATATTTAGAACAGCACGAGGGGACATATAAAATATTAAAGCAATTGATTTTGTTTATCTTATATGTATATATTAGGTAAGTTTTTTTTATGGAAACAGATAATTTCTTACAAAAGTTGAATTTAAGAATAATTTAATGTTCATCCATACGCCCTGTCAGACCAATTAAACATAATTCTAGAATTGCAAGCCTTCACGACATATTTTTATTATAAACAAAATTTTGGAATGGTTCTTCAACGAAAAAATTTAAGTTTACAGGTAAGAGGTTTGCCGAAAATAATTATAATGAAATTTTTAAGACTAAAAATATGTAAGGTGAATTATACAAAGCCACAAATGTAACCGTTTTAGCGAACATAAATTTCCTTGAGTCAACGGAATAAAAAAAAAGGTTAGAAACCAATTTTTTATGACAGTCATAATTCAGTTGACATGGAATTTTTCATATGCATACATATGCAAATTTTTACCAGCAAATTTTGTTTTTTCGGAGTTCCCTGCGGGGACATATTTTTTACCAAATATTGACATTTTTATTGGTTGCTCATCCTTCCTCATATTCTCCTCATAGTTATATTTAATTTTAGAAGAAAGACATATGCCTAATGCACAGACATAGGTACGTACATATGTGTATACATACATGTAGCAAATTGTTTACATTCAGAAATCTAAACATTTTGCCAATCTATCCGAGTGTGTCCTATAAAATGTTTAGCTACATTGCCTTTAAACGTTAACTTTTAATGAACATAGCATTCACCTCTCTGTTCGTCTGCTCGTCTATTCATCTCAACACTTCTGCGGAAAATTGCAGTAAATAAACCAAATATCTGATTTTGCACTTCTACTATTTTGGCCTATAATCTGTTAAGTAATCAATAAGTAAATTGGCTGATTTTCGGTTCATGCATCCTTTAGTTTACACTTGATTGCGTACGCCCTTTTCAAAAGAGGCGTAACTCAAAATTCAGATGCGTAAATATAAATGCTTGTGTGTGTTTAGAAAACTGTTAAATAGGTATCCTGCTTACCGAACATGAAAATTATATAACTGCGAACAAAGGAAATTTCTATACTTAACTTACTTACTTAAAATACGGATGATAAATGTGATTTGAGAGAATGCACCTCGAGTGTTCGAGCCCTTAATGGGAAGGTGGCATAAGAAAGCTGGTTAATGTTATCCGGAGGACTTAGACCGCTCATCTCACACCGCTCAGTCGCTCATTGCATAACCCTAGTTCCGAAGTGGTTCTGAAAAAGCCGTGAACTTCTCCCGAAATGATCTCGAACAAGTCTTAAAACGGTTCCAAAATGGTCGCTTACCCGTCCCAAAATAATTCCGAACTAGTCCCAAGAGACTTGAACTAATGCCGAACTAGACCCGAAATGCTCTTAAAAAAAATCCTAAACTAGTCCCGAAATTAATTATAGTCGCAAAACAGTCCAGTTTAGAAATTTTGTTGGTCTGTCTGTCTGTATGTTTGTACGCGCATCACTCGAAAACTAATGTATGGAATTGAATGCAGTTTTCCCCGGTGTATTACTGGAAGGTTAACTTAAAATAAAGAAAGAAAAACAATAGAGAGTTGCCACCTGTTGGAAAATTTAAAATGAATTGATAAAATGAAGTAAATATTACAATATGGCTGTCAAAAGAAAGAGCTTTAAAAAGGTTTACAGCCGAAAATATTTTTGTTGAAGGCTGCCTCCTGTTTGAAAATTTTAATTTATTTCAATTCATACAATAAATTGAATATTGCGTTGTGGGCATCAAATTAAAGAGTTTTAGGAAAGTTTACTGTCTGAAATATGTTTGAGGAAAGAAGCAACCTGTTTGAAATTTTTTATTAAATTAAATTTATAAAATAAATTAGATATTACAATCTGGGTATCAAACAGCTTAAAATTACATTTAAGGCACAGTGAAGAACGCCGGGTATTTGCTAGTTTTGAATAAAATACAGTGCGATATTTTGCCCAGTTTTGGCTAGTTGTCTTTTGTTTATCTAATGTTTTTTTATTTTTTTATAAAAGTTTAGCTGGCTATACAAAAAACACCATATAAATTCATATTTAAAATTTTGTAAAAAATTACAAAATTTCGTAAATTTTCACCGAATTTTCAAACTTTTCAATGAGAACCTCTAGATAAAAGTTTGGTATGCAGTCTTTTTTCATTCTAGTCTAATGAAGTGCAAGTTTCAAGTTGCTAAAAAATATTGTTGATTTTTGAAAATTTTTTTGATTGAAGGTGTTTCACGATTTTTCCGTACAAAGTATGTTTGACAATTTTCTTTTATATGGAGGACGCTTCCAGAATTAAATGGGCTACAAAACTGCATTCCAAATTTTGTATAAAGATTATGATTAAAAAGTTTGAAATTTGGTTGAAAATTTGCGAAATTTTTATAATTCTTGTACAAAGTTTGAAATTTGAATTTATACGGTGCTTGTTGTTTAACTAGCTAGACTTTTATAAAAAAGTGATAAGCATTAAATAAGCAGAAGGCAAATAGCCAAAACTGGTCAAAATATTGCATCCTATTATTTTGTGGACAACTGTACATATACGATATTGTACGATATCACAATCATATAAATATTTCTTTTGCTATATTCTACTTTTAAGGTGTAATAAAATTACCGAGGAAAATATTTGTCGTAATTTCTAAGTGGTTTTGTGAACGCCTTTGTGTCGCAGTTTTTTTTTTCTTCTTTAAAGCACAATAATTTGCCGTTCGCGCTAGTCGCCAAAGTACTGCCCAGCCTAGCAAGAAATAATATTTTCACACACAAAAAACAATTCAACAAAAATGAGAAATGAACGCAAAAGTTCGTAGCGGCGCATGAAGTAGACCCCTGTGGATTGGGAGTAAAAAGGGTTAAAACTGCGAAATTTTTGCACAAGCGCTGAAAAACGGCAGCTTGGGGAGTAAGGGAAGCTGCAAAGGAAACAGATTATAAAGCAAGCCAAGCAGCGGTGGATGGCAGGAGGTGGAAGACAACCTTGCGCTCGCAGAACTAAAGACTACAAGTTTGTGTGAGTGCTTTGAGCAATTTCATTTCAAGCGATGTATGCATGTCTACAGAGTGCTCCTCACGTGAGCTATGCCTGCAGCCGTAACGTATGCAAAGAAATTTCTCAAACCAATCTGGGTAAAAAAAAAAAAATCTAAGACACTTCAGTAAAAGCATAAATATCAAATGTTTCTCCGGTTGCAACCTCCGCAAGGAAGTTATAAAAAAAGAAGAAAAAAACATAAAAATAAATTGCACTAAAATGAAATGGAATTAAGCCGACACCGGCGGGAGCAACTTCTCATTTTAAACTTGCAGAATCAACCTTGCCGCCACCAGATTTCCGGCGACGAGCTGTTTGCAAGCCTGACACACGCATCCGTTAGCTATGAGGATAAATTTTCAGTTTAACCTTATGCAAGTGTGAGTGCAAGTAGGAAAAGGTAACAAATGAATTATATGTGTTCAGTACTTCTGTGCATTGAGCCAAAATTAAATTTAACTGTTGGTTGCTATTCTAATATTTATGAATACAATTACATATGTATGTATATGTATACATATGTATATGTAAATACTTATATCTACATATACAATCTACACATAAGCAATATCACACCAGCAATAGCAACACGCCTAACCTTCTACACGCCACCTAAACATTCGGCAAAATACTTAGCAACAATTGCCGCAAGCGCACCAAGCACCACAAAAACTTCATTCCAATTAGTGGCTAACAATAATAAAAGCAAGAACTGCGGCGGCTGACGCGAACACAAGAAGGCAAGTGGCGGCGACATACCAAAGGGCAGCTTTTAAAATCTCGCGAAATTTCTGCACATTGTTTCCATTGTGTGTCATAATTTCCATAGCCACAAACCACTTTGGTGGCATAACATTTAGGCGGAACATTTGAAAATGGATTGCTCATAGAATGAAAGTTAAAAAGTGGTAAAAGCCACTAATTGCCATGAAAATGGAAAAGGATGGTTTTATTTTTTCAGAGCGACTTCTCATGCCTTTATCAATGTTGTTATCATCAATCAAGAAACGAATGAAAGTTTGTCATTTATTTTAGCCCCCACTGTTGAGAAAATTTAAAAATGCCTAGAGGTATGCAACAATTTTTTTTAAATCAAGTACTAGCCACACTCATACGTACACGTGCTAATCACACATTTATAGAAATTATGAAAGCAAATCTGAACGTACTTGATTTGTGCGAAGTAATTTCAGCGAAATAAAGCAATTACAGTTACTACAGTATTTACTAAGTGTTTTGGGTGTAGCGAGAGGCAGTGAAAAAAAATACCAAGGCACTGCGAAGATATTTTTCAAATCAAATATGTATTTGTCAAATACCTTTCGTTTATACCCGTATTGTAATAAATATTTGGCTTATGTAATCAATTAAATGTAATTACACTTTTCAAATAGGTTGCAACTGGTCTCAAATATATTTTAGTTTGACACCCATATTGCAATATATCGTTTGATTTATCAATTTAATTGAATTCGAATTTTAAAACAGATGGCAACCCTAAAATACTTTCGGTAGTAAATTTTCCTGAAGCTTTTAGGTTTGGTACCCATATTGTAATACATAATTTATCTTATTAATTAAATTATATTGAAATTCTCAAACAGGCGGCAGCTCCCCGCAAAGATATGTTCAGATATAAACCTTCTTAAGCATCTTTCTTTTGGCATCCATACTGGAATATTTCCTTTATTCTATCAACTTACTTAAACTCAAAGTTCCAACTATTGTGCACAAGGGTATTATAACTCAGTTTATATAGGCAAATGTATACATAAATGATCAGAATGAAAAAAAAAATCGATTAAACGGTGACTGTCTGTCCGTCCGTCAGGCTGTGCACACGATAACTCGAGTGAAAATTGTGATATCTTAACGAAACTTGGTACGTGCACTTCTTTTGAGTGTACCTCTCGTATAACTGTAGAAATACGAAAACTGCAATATTTTAGTAACTACTGAGGATTATTTACTCAGAATTAGTATTTACAATAAATGTTAGACAAAAAATTAGAATATTATACATTTTTGAAAAATGGGCGTAGCCACGCCCAATTATGAATACATGTGTATATCTTGGTAACCGCTCCACCAATTTCTTCCAAACTTGGCCTTGATATAACATACGAAATGGCCGAAATTTTTAAAATCGACAATAACCACGGTCACATCCCATATAACGGTAATTTAAAGAAATACGAAATCTTCGATAAATCGGTAAATACTGAAACTAATATATTCAAAATTGATGTTTGCAATAATTTCTTAGCAAAAAATACGCCACGATCAACTTGTACCATACATAAAAGCGAAAATTTGAAAATTTTTTAAAACGGACTAAAATTACGCCCACTTTTCATATAACGGAAAATTTCATAAACACTCAAAACTTCGATATTTCGAAATTTAAGCACGCTAATTTACTTAACAGAACCCCTTGAAAAGATGTAACATTTTTATGGAATTTTGGAAAATGGGCGTGATACCGCCCACTTATAACTATATAAGTTTATCTCATTAAGTCTAACTGAATATACTAGCAAATATGTGTGAAATAAATAAATAACCATGTAACGGTAGTTTTCGGAAAGATGAAAAAACAAAATTTAATACTTGCGCTGGGTAATTAGTGTTCGGCTTCGCCTAAGCTTGGACTTTTTTGCTTGTTACACTATGCGACAGTCAAAATCGGGATGGGATGAAACCAACGGGAAATGTTATATCGGTCAAAAACAAGTTATACGTGGCCCGGCGTTTCGCAGGGTCACGTCCAGGAATCGAGATATATCGATTTGAAGTTAGTAACTATCATATAGGGGAAATTGTCACCTTTGGTGGCCTCAGAGTCGGATGAACGTGGCGAGCGCTTCCATCAAGTGACAATGCCAATGGAAACGCGATACAAAGGCAAAAGGCTCGATTCGCTGGTGGCTGAAATTTGTTGGTGGTCGCAAAAGACGTACAATCCCGACAATGAAGATGAAGAAGAAGAATATACAATGGAAGTTTCCTCCGAGGGTAAGTCACACAAATGAAGTTAACTGACTGATTAAAAACAATTGATTTTTTCCAGATGAAGGCACATCCTCATCCGATACAGACTCTGAACAAGTGGGCGAACCACCACGCAAGAAACTAAAGGGCGCAAACAAACGAAAATAAGTTTTGCGTTCATCGATTTTTATAACCTATGTATCTATGTAATAACCTAATATTTACCTGTAATAATTTTTAATTTTACGTGTTAATAATAAATAATATATAAAAAATATTATCCAAATTCATTGAAACATAAAATCAATATTCTTGTCAAAATGAGATACCTTCACTTAATTGTGAATAAAAGCGAAACGCGTCCATCGATTTTCATGATCTATGTCTCATTTAGCTTAAAGGTTATGTGACTTTGCGTGAAAGTAATACGATTTTCCTTTTTTCTGTTTTGGATTATTTATGAATTTAAAAAATAAAAAAATTTAATATTTTAGGCAAAAATATATATTTTTTTTCATACATTAATTTTTACCGGCAAAACTGTTGATCATATAGAAAAACGTTATATGAACAGATTAAAGGAATTGTAATTTTTTTTAATTTGTTTGAGCAAAATCGAACTAGTGGTTCTCGAGTTATGTCAAAAAAAGACCACCAAAGGTGACAGCGAAACGCCGGGACACGTACAACTTCTTTTTTCCGATATAACTTTCCCCGGTAGTTTGAACCCTTCCCGATCACTGACCCCTACCATTTGTCTCACAGTGTTATTATTTAACTAAATAAAAATGCAAATTTAATTCAAAATCTTGAACTGATGGTTTTTATGTGTATCTCCCGATTCAAAAAAAAATTTATATTTGAGCTCGTTCCTCTCTATTTTTGGGTGAACATTATTTTAGTGGGTCACCAGATATGCAAATTCAAACAATTTCATGCCGTTATAAAAACAAATGGAAGACGAACATAATAGTTACTTAATATATTTTGCAGAGGCTGTACCCCAAAAAACTTCAGACTCACATAAATGAAGTAAAATAAGGCTGTAATAAAAATTGTGTATATTCTTAGCATTATACTTATATATACATATATATTTACTTATTTATGTACAAATGTCGTTATTTGTGTATCTCGGTTGCATTTTAATTTCGTGGTCTCAATTGTAATTACTTTTGTAAATAGTTCTCTTTTATTGTTTCTAAGCAATATTAGCTTTACTAATTGTACTACTGTGGTTAAAAATGGCTTAAACTTTTTCATTGTATCACCGTTCCCATTTAAGCGCATTTCCTTTTTTACAAGCTTTATTTCCATATTTCTCCGCCACTCATGCCAATTTTCATCTGAAACGTTTCATTTGCGTTTTATTTGAAAAGCCTACACCACTCATTCCCTTTGTTTGCAATTTAACTTTTTGTTTTCCAACTTTAATTGTTCCCTTGATGAAGTTTAACATTTGTTTATTTTTATTGCACTTAACATACATACAACTGTTGTTGGACAATGGTAAAAGTAACAAAATTTCTAGCTCCAAATTTTTGTGCGAATAGCAAATAAACTATAACCTTATATTATATTTGTTTAGTCAAAATAGATGGGCTATATCGAATTTTGTAGTAGAAAATATAATATAAAGGGTAAATTATATGCAATAGCTTCCCCAATATTGTTCAATTCACACAAATAAGTGCTTTCAAATTTTCACCAACGGAAATTAAATTTTTTATTTGTAAAAGCTATTAAGTAGAGAGCTGTTCACCAAATTTCAGCGACTAAGCACTCTATGGCTTGTAATACAATATTTCCCATACGATCGGAAAAAACCGTTGTTGTTCAGACTTGTCTACATGCTTTGAGGAATCCCAGCAGCTTAACCTAATCATCCGCTGCTTTATTTTCTTCGCCATATTTTCAATATGAGGCATTCAGAAGGCGTAAAAACCCCAAATTTTACTTTTTTGAACACTATTGACTTGGCTCTCGAAAACTAAGCGATTTTCCGACTGGAACTATTTCTTGAAGGCCTAGTTCCATTTTTATCTGCTTGCTAATGGGAAGAGATATCGTAAAAGTACACATAAGTGGAGTTAAACCTCGAAATAAGAAAACCTCATCCAAAAACCCAATTTCTACGTAATTTTCCTCTAACTTCCGCGTTGATGCCGCTGAAAGCCTAAGTCCAAATCATTTATTTTACTTAAAGAAGAACTTTCGAAATTCATTTTCTCTAAATATTTGAGCAGAAAATAAGAGGATACACGAGTACACACAAGCTTGTAAACATAGGATTTTTGTTCTTTATTTTTATACCCGAGCGCACTTGTGCACAAGGGTATTATAACTTTGTTCACATAACGGTTGTTTGTAACAGGCAAAACGAATCGAGATAGATATAGACAAATGTATACATAAATGATCAGGATGAAAAGAGAAATCGATTAAGCGGTGACTGTCTGTCCGTCCGTCCGTCCGTCCGTCCGTCCGTCCGTCCGTCCGTCTGTCCGTCTGTGCACACGATAACTCGAGTAAAAATTAAGATATCTTAACGAAACTTGGTACGTGTACTTCTTTCGAGCGTAGGACGGATGGTATTGAAAATGGGCAAAATCGGACAATAACCACTCCTACCTCCCATATAACGGTAATTTTCAGAAATACGAAAACTGCGATATTTTAGTAACTACTGAAGATTATTAACTCAAAATTGATATTTACAATAATTTTTAGAGGAAAAATAAGAATGTTATAAATTTTTGGAAAATGGGCGTAGCCACGCCCACTTATGGTTACATGTGTATATCTTGGTAACCGCTGCACCAATTTCTTCCAAACTTGGCACAGTTGTTGGCCTTGGTACAGGATACCAAATGGCCGAAAAGTTTTAAAATCGGACAATAACCACGCCCACATCTCATATAACGGTAATTTGGAGAAATACGAAATCTTCGATAAATCAGTAAATATTAAAGCCAATTTATTCAAAATTGATGCTTGCAACAACTCCTTACCAGGAAATACGTCTATAATAAAATTTTGAAAAATGGGCGTGGCACCGCCCACTTATGATCACATATATGTATCTCGGTAACCGTTCTACCAATTTGTACCAAACTCGGTATTTTTATTGTGCTTGTTACATAAAAGCAAAACGATGAAAATTATTGAAATCGGACTAAAATTATGGCTTTTCATATAACGGTAAATTTTAGAAATGCTTTAAACGTCAATATTTTGAAATTTAAGGATGCTAATTTACTCAAAATTGATACACCCCGGCTGACCGTGTAGCGGTAGCTTTCGGAAAGGTGAAAATCATATATTTAATATTTGCGCCGGGTATTTAATGTTCGGCTCCGCCCGAACTTAGACTTTCTTACTTGTTCTTTCTATTGCAGTTCACTGGATCTTCCAAGTAAATTTTTCACGCATTTTTGCACAGAAAACAATTTCTAGTGTTCATTTAAGGCTCGCGTGATTTTTTTTGTTTGTTTTTAAACAGAAATGCCAATACGCAACAACATAGAAAAATCAGCGCGTTGACCAGAGTCACCACAGTCTCCGCTGCAATATAAGCATGTAGGCACATTTTATATTACAGTGTGGGCATGTTGTATATATAAGTAGTAGAAGGAGAACACAATCTGTTTGTTGCTTACTTTTTCTGGTATAGAGACTACGCTTTTTGTGTGACCACAGAGTACCGAAATTCTTCCGCATCATCGAATAATCAGATATGCTGGGCAGTAGATACTAAAGTTCGACAATGCGTATACGTAACTATTGCAACTGGGGGCGAAAGAGGATGAAACTGGTGGCAGTAACAGCATATGTGAATGCTTCTTTTATATATTTTGTATTCTCCATTTGCGACATGAGCCGATTAAGTTGCATTTTTGTGGTTTTCCTCACAATAACGACAGTCAAAGGAGAAAAAAGCAAGCTGAATAAAAAACAAATATAGGACGATACATAGTGTTCCGACACACAAAAAGAAATGATACTAGTATAACACTACAATAGATACATAGGATTACAGATACAATAAGAGAAGGAGAGAGAGAAAAATACGCTTACGCTTCACCTGTAACCTAAAATGGGTGCGATGTTCAACGTAACCGCAATAAAGTAGGGACCCACATGTTTTCGATGCAACACAAATGCATACAAACAAGTCAGTTCGCATATTTTTGCACATACAGCGCACACACATAAACACACGTAGAAAAGCACCCGTATTTGCACACATAATCAAGTAAAGGAATTTTACGCATAGGGTTTCGTGGTTTGTTTTTGTCCAGCAGAACATTTCTCTGCCTACTTTTAGGTGCAAAAACGACCAAAAACTTTTGGCGTGATATCAGGACGTACAAAGGTAAAAATGCGGGTTTTATAAGGAATGACAATAACAAAAATTCAAATGGAAACTGAAATTGAGAGGGTTATAAAACAAGCGTAGAATAAGGCTGAGTTCCAAGTTGCATTAACACACGAATTGGAGCTGAGTTGCGCAAATTGGACATTTCCATCATTTATTGTTTAGAAATAAAAGAGGTTGATGCTTTGCATTAATGCAATTTGGAACTATATCCAGCAATGCCTCCTTAAAGGCTTTATTAACCATAAGCGCAAACGCACCGTTTCATGGTGAAAGGCATATATGTAGTTTCATACTTTTATATTAAACCCTTTCAGTACAAAAAATTAACCGCTGCATCTAAACATTTAAAAATTTGTATACCTTACTAACTACAGCATCGTTCGTTTCCAAAATGAAATCAAAAATTGTATAAAGCTCTTGCCTTTACCGTTATTCAGCGTCCATTACATGGGACAGTGGTACTCTAGTTGTTTGAAAAATTAATTGATCTCGTCCATTTTTATACATACCAACATGTTTTCTAAATGTTCTGAAATTGTGGTGAAAGTTTGCAAAATTTTTATAATTTTTGTACAAAGATTGAAATCTGAATTTTTTTTGGTGCTTGTTGCATAGCCAGCCAGACTTTTATAAAAAAAATGTTTAGCATTAAATAAACAAAAGATAAATAGCCAAATAAACTTTTTTGCGACTTTTTTATTTTAGAATTTTTGATTAAAACTATGTACTAAAATTTGTAATATGTTTTTTATTTTATTTTATGTTTTTTTTTTTAGTTTGAAGTTTATTTAATTTTTTCGTTTATTTATTTATTTTAATGTCTACTATTATTTCATATTTTTAGGTTTTGTTTAATTTTTTATTTCACAAAACTATTTTTTAATGGTATTTTGTTTAACTCTGCTTCACTTTATTTTATCAATAATATTTTTTAAGTTTTTTTCAGTTTATTTAAATTTCTTATATCTTCATTTTATTAACAAACTTGTTTATTTTATCTTTCATTTTCCATTATTTTATTCTATTTATCGTTATTTTTTATTTATTTTTTCAACTTTAGCTTAGTAAATTTTTTAAAGTCTGTATACTGTTATTTTGTACTAAAATTTGTAATATGTTTTTTATTTTATTTTGTGATTTTTTTTAGTTTAAAGTTTATTTAATTTTTTCGTTTATTTATTTATTTTAATTTCTACTATTATTTCATAATTTTAGGTTTTGTTTAATTTTTTATTTCACACAACTATTTTTTAGGGAAATAGATAAAATTTTCTTCAGTTTTTGTATGCATTGAATTTTTAGTTTATTTTTTAGTGAAATAGTTAAAATTGCCTTCAGTTTTTGTATGCATTGAATTTTTAGTTTAATTTCTATCTATTTTTTTGTAATTATTTGTATCTATTTTAATTTATTATATGCATTTTTTTACTTTTATTGGTATTTTGTTTAACTCTACTTCACTTTATTTTATCAATAATATTTTTTAAGTTTTTTTCAGGTTGTTTGAATTTTTTATATCTTCATTGTATTAATAAACTTGTTTATTTTATCTTTCATTTTCCGTTATTTTATTCTATTTATCGTTATTTTTTAGTTATTCTCTCAGCTTTAGCTTAGTAAACTTTTTATGTTTGTTTTATGTTATTAGAATTTACTTTGTATATTTGTTATTTATTTTAATTTATTTGTAACTTTATTTTAATTTAATTTGTTTCTCTTTGTTCCATTTTGCTCGGTTTGCTTTTATAAAATTTTTTTAGTAAATTTTTATTCAATAACATCTTTTTTTTATTTATTTTACTTTTTATATATGCTTTTAATTATTTTAATTTACATTTTTTATTTCATTTTTTTGCATTCAATTTAATTTATTCTTTAACTTTACTTTACATTATTGCATTTTTCTTTTTTTTTAAATTAGTGTTATTTAATTTAATTTGATTTTTTCACCGTTTTATGCTTGCTTGTAATTATAATTGTATTTATTTCATCATAGTTTTTTTTTGTGTTCTATTGTACATATTTTTGTTCTTAATTTTGTTTCATTTTAACGCAATCTCATAACTTTCTGCGAAATTACTTTTTAACAAATTTTAGTGTGAAATATCTTCATTTTTGTCCCAGTGAGTAAACTTTAGAATCTCAGAATATCCGCAGCTGCAAACTTTCGGGATCATTACTGTATTGTTGCATACCTTAAGGCGCTTAAGTGGTTACTTGCAAAACTTTCACTTAACCAGAATAAGTAAATAAATTAGATATTACAAAAAAATGCATCTTCAGAAGTTGGCATTTTCATTTAAACTATCCACACAATTGCTTGCCATTCCTCTTCAGAAATTGCTCTTGGCGCTATCATTTCACTTTCACTTGCTACTTAGCTACTTGTTCTCAAATTTAGTATAGCAAAAACTATAATAGCATAAAATGTGTCACTTTCCAATTGCCATCGCCCAATTTTTTGTCGCAATCCAATAATTCAATTACTTAGTTGCCTTTTCCTTTTATTTTTTCTATTTATATCATTGTACTCCCAGCGCTTTGGCAACACTGTCACTCGGCAGCGAACCGATGAGACAGCAGTTGAAATAACAGCAGCTACAGATGGAGCTGGCGTACTGCACAATTTTGGCAACAACCGTTTGCCTGCTTCTGTTTTTTCATGTCAATTTCAATTTATTTCTTTCAAATTCAGCAAAAACAAAGCAAAACTCAGCATGCAGATGGGGACGAAGCAAAAGCTTTTTTAAAACAAGCTGCATTCACCACTGAAACCAATGTGCCACAATATGGCTGCACAACAATGTGACAAAGTGCCACACCAAATTGAACTGGCCAAGCTTGGTGCATTAAAGTTGCATAGAGCTGCGCATCGTTGTCCTAAGCGTTCATACTTCTAGTCCCAATTGACCTGATAGCTATTGCTTGGTCAGAAATTGAAAGTACAAGCAAATATTGAAATTGATTTTTTGTCCTATCGTATTCGCTTTTCATACTTATGTCAACTAAGCGAATAAGTTTTTAGTAAATTATTATTTTTGCTTTTTTATGCAATTTAAAATTTATGGCCACAAATAAAACCGAAAATTGTGAAAATCGTAAAATTTTACTACAAATTAAAGTTGGCTTTTTAAAAGTAATTTCTTTCATCAGGGTCTAAAAATAAGTATACTTACACCTTAAGCTCTCGTTAGCTGGACATCCAAGACATTGCTGATATTATTTCAACAACTACGACCTTACCGCAAGAATTCTAGTTGCACAATGGCCAGTTAAAATTCCCATCAGCGGCGAGAGATATACCTTGTTTAGCTTTAAGAGCTCCTCAGACTGCTGTCGATCTACCCGTGTCCAGAAGGACATAGCCGTCTAGCATTGCAAAATTTTCGCATAGTTCACCTGACTAGATAGACTGTAGATTCACTACGCCCTAATTACAGATATTCCACTACCTATGCCCAATCTTTCCATGAGAGAATATAGGTGGTGAAGAATCCAGTCGGTCCCAGCAGGGGCAGTCTGAATGTTCTACTGACTCCAATTAGAGCTGATCTTTGCACTCTCTAAAGCTTCCTAGGCGGAGTGACCTTATCTAGTCCGCTCCATGACAGGAAGTAACTATACAATCAAACGGGTTTCATAACGATTATATAAAGCGAAGAAACCGCCATCGGCCACTACTCTCTCTTTTTGGAATAAATTTGTTGCCCATTCCGCTGCGACAATTATTTATGTGTAGCAAGCTATTAGTTACAGCTGATAAGGCCGATTTCGACGTAAAATGTATCCAGGGATTTAACGATCGCTTTAGGATGGACTTTATTAAAGGTCTCCTCGATGTCAAAGAAAGCACCAGCTGACCATCTGCGTAGGGCAACTGCCCAATAATTTCTGCAATTGAGTGCAGAGCCAGTTCTATCGATATACCCTTGCATGCTGATTTAGGGACAAATGCTCCTTAGCAATCCTGTTTAAATATTATGTGCAGCTCATTAAATCTTTGAAGAGTCTGTAACAGAAACGACAAGTGAGTTGGTTGATCTGTTTACCCGGAGTATTGAAGGGCTAAATGAGTTTATCGCACACAGTAAACGGTGTTCGCTTAATAATTTTAAGGTTCTCACATTTCCTGCCTATTCCGGATTACTTGGAATAATTCAAATGCTCCTCGATGATGATTGCCCAACTTCACCCTTCGTACATCAAATGCATCGAGAGGATAGGATTTCTATGGAGACCATATCGAAATCACGAGGGTAGCTGTCACTGTTACTTTATGAAATTCATAAGTTTGTGGCGGTTATTTTATACGATTTTTTCGAAGCTCCTTCAAGACACCCGCTAGGCTCTTGCAATCTCCGAGTTATATATTCCAAGCTAAATCTTAAACAATTTTGAGTGGGAGGCTAACCGACCTATTCACGCTTAAAGAGTATACTTGTAGCTCTAGTTCAGAAAGTCCTCTTCTCCTAGCGCGGCTCGGCCTTGTTCATTGTACAAAAGTTCTTATTCACGACATGCTGAATAGCCTGATGAAATTGTCAATCGACAGCTTCTTGGCAGCCCAAAAAACTAAAAATTAACTACTAATTATTCTCCAATTCGAATTTGAAAGATGGATGCCAGTTCTATCCGAATTTTTTTCAATATTCGGTTATTACGAATATTCGAATATCTAATTAGAAAACCGAATATCTGTATATCCAAATATTCATAGCTATAACAAAACGAAAGGATACTAACCGGATATCTGGATGAACAAGGGACTGGGAGTTCTATCCGGCTTTTTTTTTAATATGTGGATAATCCGAATATTCGAATATCTGTTTAAAAAGACGAGTATCCGAATATCCGCAACTGTACCAAAATGAGCGCATATTTACCAAGTATTAGGATATTCAAATAACAAAATGAACGGATATTATCTGGATATCCGAATAACAAAATAAACGAGGACTGGGATTTTTATCCGGATTTTTTGAATATGCGGATAATCCCAATATTCGAATATCTAATAAAAAATGCGTATTCGGATATCTGTGTATATAACAAAATAAACGGATTTTAACCGGATATCCGGATAACCGCGTTTTCGAATCTAAAAATAGCAATTCTTGGTGTATTATTGAAATGTTGTTTTATTTTTTTACACTCAGTAGATTCAGTAATTTTGAAAAGAATTTTACGAATTCATTCAAACACTGCTTAGAATATGCGGATAGCCATATGAACCGATATTAACCGGATAACAAAAAAGAAGGGATATTACCGGATATCCGGATTTTATTCCCATAAACACACGAATATACGTTTATCCGAAAATGCGCGTAGCCCCTGTTCTAAATTGAACCCATTTCAACTGTGGCTGGTTACTAATAACATATATATGTATATGGGCTTTTCAAATATCAAATGCATGTGCAACACCACAAATCTCAAGTCAATATCAAAGATAAACGTCCAAAGGCGATACCGAGCTTTTTTCACACATAAGTTACACAAATAGGAAAAGTGCAAGCGTTAGAAGAGGCATAAAATAGCACTGTTTCATTGCTATTGCTGCTGTCATCCGAATTCATTCGCTTTGTAAAATTCACTTTGAATGCATTTGACCCTAAGCGCGCGCACACAGAGTAAGAGAGAGAGGAAAAGCGAGGTACACCAAAGCCAAGGGCTTAAAAATCGTTTTGGTACAGTTAAACGCTGTTTTGCTGTTTTCCCTATTTTCTATACGTTTTGTGCAGGCGAAAGCACTTGTTGTTTAGGACATTGATACTGCTTTACGGCTCTTCAATGTTTTTTTTTTCTTTTGTTACCGTTGCTACCGAAAAATGCGTTTCTTTGACAAATGCGTTATCTCTACGCGCAAACAAGCTAGCAAAGGCGCACTTGGCCGATAAAGCTTTCAATGCCAAATTTGTTTGCTTGTGTATTTGTGCGGACTGTTTTGTGCTTCGTTTGTGCGTTCTAAAATATCAGAAGCATTGTCCATTACAAGCACGTGTAGCTGATTGTTTTGGGGCGTGGGGGTGCATGCAGCCGCAAGTACATACAGTTATGTATATATACGTTTGTATGTATATATGTATGTATGTATGTGTCTATATAGGCATCGAAGCTTGATTGTTGGATTTGACATTCATTCGAGCCGCCTTTGCGCAGTGAAGTGTAGTCAAATCTCTTTGGTAACATTACAAGTCCAAACTAAACGCACACACGCGCGCTCATACACTCCCACATCAATGAATGGCCCAGTGGTACTCGCATATGTGTGACTGTTTATCTATGGCAGTGGTAATGTGTGCTTTGAACCGCTACGGTTCTGGCCGGTTTGTTACAAGGATTCAATGTTACTCTTGGGTATAATAGTTTTAAAATGGCCATTATCATTTCTGGTACAAAAGCCTGCAAATCGTGTTTGAATTGGAGATGCCTGCTGGCATACATATAAAGCCGCACATGCACACATTCATATGTAACTGCGTGCTTACATGTTTGTAAGTAAGTATGTACGTACATCCTGCAGTAAAACTGTCAAATATTATTGTTGTTAGTACCTACAAGCTAAACATACATACATACACACCAAAACTGATTCATGAGCCCACGACCAGAGTTTACAGCTTTGTTCTTCCTGGTCGCTTTTGCAGTCAGTGGCAACAATATTGATTGTGTTGGCATTACATAATACGTATGTAGCTTGTTGGAGCGTATCAAGTCAAGTGTCAACGAAGACAAAGAAGTGTAAATTAGTTTAATGCAAATAAAATGAATTTCGGCTGTTATTGTTGAGCAAAAGGCCCTAGTACAATGTTTAATTTGCTTTATAAATACCCTTGAATAAATATTAATTCACTAATTTTCGATGAATCCAGGTGTTGAGAGCAGGCTATGATTCATATCCTGCAAGTGCAGTCCCTGCTTTTACTGAATATGGAAGATTTACTTAAAGAAAAACATATAAATATTTGTATTTGGCCTTTACACTATTGGTGAGTGTTTGGCCCAGATTCTCCTCAAATCTGTGGTGTGCGTCTTGATGTTACACAAATGGAGACAACTGCAGTGTGAAGCTGCCTGCGAACTGAAAAGAGATTTTAGGAGAAACTTTGTCAATGCGTATATGAGCAAATCTCATGTGTTTTTTTTTTACTGTGACTCGCTTTTCTCAGCAGAAAAAAACGGATTGATTTCAATCAATGGAGTTCCAGAAAAAAGTGCAATATAAATCGAGTATTTGAAAAATTTTAGCCTTGAAACGTTTATTTAGGCGAAAAGGGACCGAAATTACTAATTTTTTCATTGTCACTCGAAAAAATCATTTTTTTTCAATAACTTTAGGAAGTTTTCAAAGAGAATATTCATATTAGATGCAATGAAAGTTGGCATTAAATACAACATATCTGTGAAGTTTCAAGAGTCTGCCACCAAATTTTAAAAAATGGCAGCTATTTAGTAATTTTTGAAATTTAACGTTTTTTTTTTCATCTTAAAAGTTTCAGATATGTACTTCAAAATTTCAACATTATGCAGTGAAAATGTTGTTTTTGACAAAACGAACTAATCTACAGTAACAAAGCTATTGTGCCACCAAATTAAAAAAAAAATCCAATTTTACAATTTTTATTGGCACACTCGAAACTCAACGTGAAATTGTTATATATGCAGAAATTAGAATATACATTCGTGAAGGATATTGTAGAAAAATATTCCACGTCAATATTTAATAATATGACTTTTAAGTTAAGGTGCACGAGTTAACGTGTTAGCTGACTGTGTGTGGTGCTACATGTGGGGTGTACACGTTGCATACAGAATTTTGTTATTTTCAATCTTTTTAGTACACATTTTTTTAAGATTTCATATAAATACAATTTCGCGTTGAAATATTGTTCTTCATTCGAAACTGAATATAATATAATGCCTTATCTAAGATAAGTGTGCCATTATTTTCAACAAAACCACGTTTTTTTCTAAAAAATATTCGCAAGTTTGCAATTTTCGTGGTCGGGCTATTCTTGCGAACAAAAAGGCACTGTGTTAGTGTGTCTTCTAACGGTGAATTATAGTCAAGCACCGCTGTCTGGTTTTAAACAGTCTTTTCAGGTTTCTGGGTTCTACTCTGGATGACCTGTTTCTTCTAATATTACTCGTGGAAAATAATTTTATAGCAGTACTCGGTGCACAAATATGGACAATGAGAACATCCGATGAGGCGGCTCTTGGAGTATTCGAGAGAAAGATTTTGCGGAAGATTTACGGGTCTTTACGCTTTGGCGACGGTAGGGAAAAAATGCTTCAAAAACTTCCATTATAAAGGCGCTAGTGAGGTTGGATACTTAAGGCAGTATAAAAAGAATTGCCAAGGGAAATACATTTTCTCTACATATCGATCTACTCGCAGCAAAGGCACTCGACAAAACTGCGTTTTTTGCTAAAAATTTTATTTACTCGCACAAGCCAGAAATGTGATTTCTTTATAAAAAAGAGAACCAATTTTGAAGTAAATATGAGTGTTTTACTCTCTAGAAAATAATTTATGCAACCTCACATACGCGGTTTGGCATTATCTTGATATGCGGTTTTGTACTTTAAACGACGATATGTATAATTTCAATCAAATGCACATTTCATCATCTTAATGAATACAACCAATTTTCCGGTGGTCTTTGTAAAAGCCACAATACACTTATCTTTAAGGAAATACTCACGAGAAGGCACAGTCGAGCCATTTCAGTACTGACCCACTCGAATAAATGTAAAACGTGAAATTTCGGCAAAGCCTTGACAAAGACATTACGAAAATGCAACAATAACAATAACAGGAATAATAATAGTAACAACACGAAAAAACATAAAATTAATTTCACTCATGATAAAGGCCAAGAATAACAATAGCAGTTGCAATAGCCGCAAAATTATATAGCAAAATAGCAAAATATCCCAACGAAAATTACGAAAATTTGCAGCTCATTCGATGAAAATTCAATTATGCCAATGTCAACACACACAAAATTCATTGTATTTCTTGTCTCATCACCGATGTTATTGAAAAAAATGAAAATAGCCAGATAGCCTGCAAATTGTTGATGAGCCAAAGGTGAGGCTGAGAATTTAGTACGTGCAAGAAGATAGCAGTTGCAGCTGAAAAAACAACAAAGCAGCAAATGGCAGCAATAAAATCAGTAGCAATAGGAGAATGTCTGGTATGTTATATGACTAGTAATATTTATGTATGTGCGTATACATGTCTGTATATTATAGGAGAACAATAAAGATCGTAAAGCAATCTTGTACTGACAGGCAATTGGTCAGTCAATCACTTTAGTCAGCCACAATGATGAAGTCACATTTATTCACTAATACAGGAGCATACACTGTGTGTAACTGAGATAAGGACGCGGCGCCAGGTGTGGTAGGTAATCGATGAGAAAATGGAAACAGTTAATGTGCATACATACATAAGAACTTTGCTTTGTTGTTTCTTGCGGAGCGGAGAGTTCGATCAAAAACCACTCAATATTGCTTTCGATTATTCTCAAACTCAGTGTGGTTGATACACAAGTTTGGTAACTGTCTTAGACTTCTGTTGCTTGGGTATATGCAGTCTACGAGTGTAAGCTCAAGTAGTCTATTTATAGTGAAGAAAAAATAAAAGAATATGAAGATAAATTACAAAAATCTGTTTTGACAGGAAATAAGACCGATAACAAACAGATCCCATCACCATGACCCCAAAAAGTTTACATACATTGGTGCACAAACGTCACAGGTATGTAGGAAAGAATAAGTGCAGGTGCTTTTGGAGCCGGAATTAGACTTAGTATTCTGTAAATGGCCCACCATCTTTCAGATTGATATGCTAGCAATCTCGAACTGAGACAATTTATGCTTTGAAAAGTTGTTAAAAACCTCGTTTATAGTAATCTTTTCAGACTGCCAACCAGGGCCCTATCCAAATGTATGATCATCCTTACGCTCTTAAAATAAGGTAAGGTTTTACAATCTTCAGCTCTTACCTGGGAAAAGCATTATAACACAGGCGATTGAGGGATCGAAGGGAATCAAATAAGTAACGCTGTGAGTACCATAGACAAGACAGGCTCTTTGGCCACGACCTCACAGGAAAAGAGTAAATCTAGTAATAATCTAGTAATAAAAAAAGTAAAGAGAAGGGCGCACCCTGGAAACTAGCTGGCAGTAAAATGTAATAAATAAGCTTTAGAACGCGGCAAAACCAACGGCTCGAGATCGTCAATGCTGAGCCCAGGAGTTCTTGTTAAAACCAGAAACGGGCACTTTATGATAAGGATTACATTTCGATTAGATTGCTTTATTGTAATCCTTAAATTATGTATATGCGATTCTCCTTCTTATTTCGCTCAGTAAACGCCAAAGCGATTTTGGCCAAGTTCAACAAAGCACACCAGTCGTTTCTCTTCTTTACCAACTGACGCCAATTGGAACTGCCAAGTGAAGCTAAGTTCTTCTCCACCTGATCTTTCCATCGCAGTGGGGGCCTCCCTCTTCCTCTGCCTCCACCAGCAGGTTCTGAGTTGAATTCTTTCAGAGCTGTAGCGTCGGTGTCCATTGCAACGACATGGCCAAGCCAGCGAAGCTGCTGTATTTTAATTTGCTGCACTATGTTCATGGCATTGTAAAACTCATACAGCTCATCGTTCCATTGTCTGCGGTACTCGCCGTCGCCAATGCGCAAGGGCCCGTAAATCTTCCGCAAAATCTTTCTCGAATAATAATCCAAGAGCCGCCTCATCGGTTGTTGTCATTGTCCACGCTTCTGCACCATATAACAGCACGAGCGTGATGAGTGAGTGAGTGTGATTTTCGTACGTCGAGATAAGGACTTTACTCCTGAATTGCCTACTCAGTCCAAAGTAGCACTTGTTGGCAAGAGATTCTGACATCACTATCGGTGTTAATACTGGTTCCCAAGTAAACGGATTTCTCTACTTTCTCGAAAGGAACGAATGCTCTGACTGTTTGTTTGATGAGAGGAGATACTTCTCCTTGTCCTCATTTATCACCGGACCCATTCGCTTTGCTTCCTTATCCAACTTGGAAAAGGCAGAGCAGACTTCGCGGTTTTTGTTACCGATGATGTAGATGTCATCGGAATAAGCCAGCAATTGCACGCCATTGTAGTAGCGGTTCAGTTCTGCAGCTCTTATTATCTTCCACAACATCAGATTAAAGAAGTCGCATGAAAGAGAGTCGCCCTGTCTGAAGCCCCGTTTAGTTGCGAACGGCTCCGAGAGGTCTTTCCCAATTCGGACGGAGCTGGGGGTATTGCTCGACGTCATTTCACATAGCCATATCAGTATAGGCAACTCCTTTTAGTGCTGTCGAAAGCGGCTTTAAAGTCCACAAATAGGCTGTGAGTGTCGATCCTTTTATCGCGGGTCTTTTCCAAGATTTAGCGTATTGTGAATAACTGGTCTATGGTTGATTTGCCAGGTCTAAAGACACACTGATAAGGCCGAATCAGTTCATTGACGGTGGGCTTCAGTCTTTCACACAACACGCTCGATAAGACCCTGTAACCTATGCTTAGAAGGCTGATCCCGCGGTAGTTGGCGCGAATGGCGTGGTCGCTTTTCTTGTGGATTGGGCAGAGCACACTTGAATTCCAGTCATCGGGCAGGCGTTCATCTGACCATATTTTGCATAAGAGTTGATGCATACACCTCATCAACTCCTCGCCGCCGTACTTGAATAGCTCAGCTGGCAGGCTGTCAGCTCCAGCGGCTTTGTTGTTTTTCAGCCGTGTTATTGCTATATGTACCTCGTCATAGTCAGGCGGTGGAACGTCACCTCCGTCATCATCGATTGGGGGCTCGCGTTCTTATTCTCCACAACTTTCCGTGCTGCTACCATTTAGGGGGGCGGAAAAGTGTTCCCTTCATAATTTAGGTACGTTCTTACCATCGGTAACTTGGTCGCCATTGTTGTTCTTACAGAAGTTCGCCCTGGTCTTGAAACCTTTCGTAAGTCGCCTAACTCGCTGGTAAAATTTTCGGGCATTCTTCCTGTCGGTCATCATTTCAAGCTCTTCGCATTCACTCTTCGTACCAGTTGTTCTTTCAGGCTCGCTGAAATCCGCCTACTTCTTCGGCGGCGGTACTTAATGAGCGGGAAATGTGCTTCCACTGCTCGCATATGTCGGTTTGTTGAAGAGTGCTCTCTGAGCGCAGGTGTGAGAGTCGAGTAGCGAATGCATTAGCTGTATGTTGTGATTGCAGCTATACGATAAGCTTTCCTTGCATATTTGGGCGCACATTTTTTGCTGCACAGAGGCGGGTGCCTATCTTGGCTACAACAAGATAGTAGTCCGAGTCGATGTTCGGGCCTCGGAGTGTACGTACGTCTAAACAACTGGAAGCGTGCCTTTCGTCTGTCATAACATGATCGATTGGGTTTCTCGTTTTTCGATCCGGAGACAGCCACGTATCTTGATGAATCTTTTTATGCTTAAACCTAGTACTGCGTACTGCCCTGTTTCTGCCCCGGCGAAGTCGATCAGCCTCAGTCCGTTGGCGGACGTTTCGTCTTGTATGCCGAATTTCCCGACGGTGATTGCAAAGATTCCTTCCTTGCCCACCCTGACATTGAAGTTGCCAAGCACGATTTTGATATCGTGGCGGGGGCAGCGCTCGTACGTGCACTCCAAGCGCTCACAAAAAAGATCCTTGGATATCTCATCCTTTTCTTCCACCGGGGTAAACGACCGGAGTCTCCCTCCCACCACAAATCCAACACTGAATTCGCGCTCCTTTACATGACAGCTGTAGTAGACGTCGCAAGGCCCCAGGCATTGTTTGCCTTGTCCCGTCCAACGCATTTCTTATATGGCGGTGATGTCAGCTTTTGTCCTTACGAGGACATCAACCAACTGGGAAGAGGCACATTCCCATTAAGTCCGGACATTCATAAAAAGGGGGTTCTCACGCAAGGCTTTGTTCCTCTTTTTCATTGGATCCTATTTTTACGTGATGGGTCCCAAACTCAGCGCACAACCCATTGCTGGCATGGGGATGGTTGCAACCAAACACGCGTTTATATAGCGATCCGCTTGCTCCGAGACAGACAATCTGTGTCAAATTTGAGAACATTGAATCTACACTTTACTATTAAATTCAGGCATTTTAAGAGTACTGAAACTCATATACCAAGCATTCCAGCTATTGGTTGTTACGCAAAAACCTTTGTTCACAGGCTTAAACGCTTCCGAGCTGCAGACATTTTACTTGCCACTGATGCTACTTACGACTAAATCTACAAAGCAGCTTATTACGACTCACCGACGACAATTTGACTAAGTGACTGAACGAGTGACATGCATGATTGGGTACGCCGCTAAGGGATTCCCGTTATTTGCTTAACAATTTTCTTAAGCCGTTATGTGTTTGTCTTTTTTAATGCTTTTATCTGGCTGTCTATAAATCGAAGCAATTTTCGAAATGCCGACATAGCAAAGCAGCACATAAAATAAGATGGCAGACAACTAAAACGGAAAAATAATCTCAAATCCAGCATGCCTACATACACGCACGGGCACACGCCCATATGTATGCCTCTTGCTTGCGATGGGATATTTTATTCGAAGCAATAAAAATAAACTTACTGTAACGTGCAGAGATAAAGTGATAGAGGTACAAACACACACACACACCCAAACAATTAAATATGTTAGCGCTTGAGTAATACTTCTTTTTGGTTCTTCCTCCATTTTTTTCAAGTAAGTAGTACTTCTTATTTTCATTTTCTGAAGATTTTAAAATCAATGCAGGATAACAATTTATAAAATGAAAATCGAGTTGATTTTATCCTTTACGCGCGAATGCTATGCCATAAACAGTAGTTGACAAAGGGATGGTGGCAGCGTAGTCAACAAAAACAAAACACATTCTCATAGAATAAACTGCAACATACTTGTACTCAAGTGGAACGCTGAGATTTAATTTATTTTATTTTGTACTCCCGCGTACAAATGATTTCAACAAATCCCTAGCAAAAATCGTTGTTTTCTGCAGGCAAGGCAACAAATTGAAGAGGGCGGCGGTAAATGTTTGCTGAAGACGCAAATCAAATCCCATTGATTCCAATCGACTCATACGAATTGTTTTGATTGTTTTGAATATCAGCCATGCGAAATTCGCGTCTGTACTTAAGTTGTGCGTGAAGCATCAATTGACAAAAAGGCGAATAATTAAAGGAAGCTCGTAAAATTGTATGAGAAAAGAATAGAAACAAAGTTGAAAAGAAAGTGTCATATAGCAAGAAAGGGAACTTTATTAAAACATCCAAATGGAAATCTGGAAACAAATAGATGTTGAAAAATCACATATTTAAGTATATCCATCGATTACATATTCGTGGTGATGGGGCTTACCCCCATCTGCATACATTTAAATCAATTTATATGCTTTACACAATGTATGTAGTATTTTATCATTCTTGTATGAATTACTAGACTCACAAGTTAAAATTTTTTAAACAGCGTACTGTAGCGAAAGAATACTGATACGACTGATAGACTTAACTGTGGATACTTATTTAACTAGAGTGGCATGAAGAGTTGAGATGGTTTATCAATTTCTGGCTGTTTTTATAAATTTCCTTTGCCGGTTAAACCTCATAACCTTCAGTTTCAGCTGAGTTTTCGAAGCGATCTAGTAGAAACAAAGAGTCGGCCGACTTAGCTTAGCTTAGCACTCGGAAAGACCCGGGAAGTACATGAAATTTATCAAGTTATCGATATTTATTGAACTTTTATCATTTGTAGAGTTACCGATTTTCATTATCGAGTTATCGATATTTATTGATGTACTAAATAATTAAAAAAAAAAAAGTTTCTATAAATCGGCCGAAATCGTCGTGTAAAAATTTGCTTTCTTGTAAGTAGTTGTTATTGCAATCTGCTCAATTTGAGCTGTTTTCGCATTTTGTATTACTTCGTAATTGAATTTAAACTTTTTAATAAAGGTAAATGTTATGATAAACAAATAAATAATAAAAACCATTAAGACAAAAAAGTGAAGCCAAAATTAAAGATAATGACGAAAACAAAAAAACATTGAGAAATTCATAAGAATTAGGCTAACTGAGATGGTAAGAAAATTTATTGAAATTTTTGGATCGGAATCAAAATAATTTCAGTCATAAGAAATTTAGTTATCGAAATTTATGGAATAATCGAAGTTTATAGTTATCGAAATTTATCGAGTTATCCATGTTTATTAAGTTATCGCAACGTATGGAATTATTCAAATTGATCAATATTTATTGAGTTGCCGAAGTATACGGATATTTATCGAGCTATAAACATGTATGGGTTTATCCAAATTTGTTAGGTTAATGAAATTTATCAAGTTATCTATATCTATATTATCAGCATTTAAAGACTTATTATATGTTCGTTATCGAGTTATCGATATATATTGATTTATTAAAATTTGTCGGTTTATCGAATCGTAGCTTTTGGATTTTTTAAATTACGTCAAGTCATCGTAATTTTAAGGTTATATGAATTTATCGGGTTACTACTGCTTATCGAACTTTATCGTGCTACCAGAGTGTAACGAGTTATTGAAATTTATCAATAGCCTTTGAAAAATATGGAGCTGTCAATATTAACCGAGTTATCGAAATTTATAGATGTATCCAAAGTTTATCGATTTATATCGAGATATATACATTTCAGAGTTATCGAAACTTATCGAGCCCTAGAAACGCATGATTATCCAAATTTATTGAAATTAGTCGAGTTATCGGACTTTGTTGAGTTATCGGATTCTAGTGCTTTTGAAATTCATTGAATTATCGATATGTATCAAATTATCGAAATTTATCGATAAACTGGAATGTATCGGGTCAATTCCAAGTCATGCCAAACCCCTTCATAGATATAAAAAAAATTTGGCCATGTTTTAGTTTGAAAGCAGGATATTTTCCGATAAGTAATTTTGTACCTTATAAGGTTAACGACGTGCTAAGTTAGAAAACCTCTCCAAAGGTCTAAAAAAAACTATAAAAATTGTGGAATTTCGATAGTAACTGGCAATTTTAGTGTATAGGTATTATTCATACCCCAGTAGCGAAAATGGTCACCGGTGACATCGTCACTAATAAGGATTTAGTGACATCGTCGCACTTGCTGTGAATCCTAAACGGCTGACCATGACACTGGTGACAATGTCATGGAGGTGTACTCCTATCAAAGACTTATAACAGACAATGTCTTGCAGCGGTCACTTATAAAAACTCAATTGCAAGATATTGTCACTTGAATGTCATTAACGATCACTGCATGACCAAGTCATGCAGACGACATCAACGACGAAAATACCATTTATATGAAAAAGTCATGAACGACTCCCATACAAACGGAACCCAAAGTCTTTTAACACGTAACTTTTCCGTACAAGACTCTTAAGTTACTAATGTATGACATTCGCTACGGGGGCACTCTGTCGAACATATGTTTGTATGTGTTTACGGAATCGTGGGCTGTTTCCGCTTGGAAGTTGTGGATCTCAATAACAGCAGTTTCAAATCATTGGACTGCTTTCGGTCATCAGCTCATTCAACCCCGTCAAGGCTTCGAATACCGACATCCTCATACCAGCCAAGATGCAAGCAGTTGTACAGATAATTTTGAAATCCTTTCCACAGAAGAAATTCGCATTCCAAGTTGTCTTACAAATAAGTTTTTTTTTTGAAATTATCTGGTTTATATGACCCATGATTAATATGAAAGTGAGCTGCATGATATAAAAAACCCCCTAGCCTGACCCTGTTCACCTTCAGACTCTTGTGAGCTGCAAATACTGAAAGTCTTTATGAAAACCCAATGAATAAGCAATTCATTATTGATACTTAAAGAATATCGTCTATGGCTTGAATGACAAAATATTACGGGGTCTCAGTCAAAAAAACTAAAATTTTTATTTCGATCTATGAAAGTTGTTTTTATGCTTCAGTGCACCCATGCAATATGTATGCACAATGCTTTAAAATAATATCCTTTATGGCAACGCTGCATGTCCAAAGTCTACACAAATACATAGCTTGCCATAAAAGCAATCATACTTAAGCGTCCTACTTTGCAAACCAAAACATTATAGCAAAAAACCATTGCGAATTGCTTGCGCAAACAAAACACACAATACACAATGCAAATTATGCATGAGATTTCGTAATTTATATTGCAAAAGTCTGTGTTGGCAGTGTTTTAGCCAGATGGCTTTGTTGATGGACGATTGTTGAAAAGTTTGTATTGTGTCACTTGCCACATACCGCATGCCGCATGCAATTAACCGTTTATATAGCAATTGCAATAGGACAACTGAGTCTGCATGGTTGCGTGACAATCACGTGGTAATCATGCCGAGATTCTTTGCTAGTTTGCAGTCGATTGTGGGCATGTGCGTATAAGTGCTTGTGTGCATCTAAACGTTTCTACGTGCAAATGTGTGCATTGGTATTTAGGAGCAAAGCTTTATGTGTCACGCACCTGATAGCTGCTTCATACAAATACGCTCGCAAGCAGTTACAAGCAAATGTATGTATGTATGTACGCTCCAACAGTGCAACTGGAATTTTGTCAATCAACATAAGCAAGACAACACAAGCATTCAAATGGCCTTAGACTACGCCTCTTGGACTTTTCTCCCCTGCGTTGAATGAACGACTATGTATGTATGTATGTACGTGTGTAGTTTCAGCTGCTGCTTCTGTTGCATGTTTCTTCTGCAAATCTTATTAAATTTGTAATCCTTAAGGATTTTCTAGTATGCACAACTAAAACTATACAACTAGCATAACTACAAATACAACAACTGCGAAAATGTCAACACTCTTGGAGCAATGTAGTATGCGCTGCGGTTGCAACCAACATCTCGTCTGTTCGTGCATTCAATTGTGCCTGCTCTAAACAACTGTGTCATTGTTTCAACATTGGCTGTGGCTAAGGCAAATGTTGCATTTGTATTTAATAGCATAGCTGTGGTACTTACAGTTTAATGCCTTAACCAAATAAGCATAGGAGCGAAAAGCTAGGCACACATGCGCTTGCAAATATTGAGCAATTTCTATTTTCCAACACATACGAAAGTATGTACTACATACTAGAGATGCCGTTTTTAAATCGATTAAATCGAGCCCGTCCGAATCGATTTTTTAACCACTTTTTAGTCCCGACTCGATCCGTGAATCGATCCAAAATACTCGAGAATCGACGTTCGATTTTTCCTCAATTGATGCATATTAATCTTCGGTTTACCCCAGAAAATCTAGAAAATTTTAATGAACCTGGTATGATGGCTGTTAAAAAAAAAATAAATAAAGGGCGCTTGGCATTTCCTGATAAACAAAAAAATTATAAAACTTAACCCTTTTCTTAAGAATTTATGAAGTTTCTGTTGAATGCTCATATCGTTGTCTTAATATGGAAAAACCGTATATCAATTTTTTTTTTCAGAATTATTTACAGATTGCTAGCTACCTGATAGCCTTAGGATAAATCTGGATATTGAAACCGTTATAAACAATGTATGTTTTAACAATTACTTTCAACAAATATTGGCAATTTCAATGTTGAGCAGATGCTGTTGTAGCGGCACTACTTACTAAGCCTCGCCTGGGTCGGTTTGTCCATCAATCATTGTCGTCAAGCTCAACTAACGGTAGTCCCAAAGAGCGTTCCTTCCAACGGGGTCGGGCTGAGTGGGATTTACTTAGCCTCATTTAGATCGGGGTCAGGTTACAATTTTTTTTTTTTTTTAAACTAAGCAAGATACGTTTTTGACAATATATGAAATGATCTTGGGAGATCAATTTATTTTTTGACGACTTCTGCCTGCATCGATTATTTTTATTTCGGTTCAAATCGATTAAAAAATCGATATTTTCTATTTCGATCTGGCATCTCTAGTAAATACCTGTACAGTGCGTATGTAGCCTAACTAAGTAAGTATTTTTAGTGCAAAGTAGATTTTAGCCTTCAGTTAGAGCTTTCGTACGGACATAAAGCTTTTACTTGAAAGCTATATTTTCGGCTTAGCTTTCCATGCTATTTAGTTTTGCTAGCGCTACTAAAACAAAAACTTTTTATTCGAATCCTAAATTATTCATGTAAAGTTTTTTTTGAAAAGCTTTGATGTAAAAGCAATTTTTTGCCTAATTTTTTACCTCGATTTTAAAAATTTAAGTCATTAATAATTTGAAGTCGATTTGTTACGGTGTTTTACGAAGTTCTACAAAAGCTTTCACTAATTCATTCTTAAATTTGACCTATCTTCTGCTAGTTATTTTTTTCTCCAGCTGCGACATGGGCTTTGTACGATTATGATATTTTGAAAACAATTTTTTTTCTTATATTTCAAGTTTACAGCTTTTCAAAAACTTTTTTCTTTGTTTTTTTTTTACTTTAAAAGGTAAAACTTGCTTTCTTCTCACGATCAGTGTTCATAATTATTAAACGTAAGTGCCGTTTAACTTTCTCATCTCAAATTGGGCCTAATTCTTGAGATTGCTGAAGAGAACCACTTCGAGACTTGAGCTAGTCAAATTTCAGTTTTTCATTTCATTTAAACTACGTTTAAATAGAACTAAAAAACTGCACATTGAGTTTAAACTTAGTTTAAGCAAGGTTAAACTAGGTTAAACTGGCCCTTAACCGACATAGCCGAGTTAGGCATACGTCAATTTCTGCATTTCGCGAAATTCACGCGATGCTTTTAGTATGTTTAGGCGTGACTGCTAATACCGGGCGCCTAAATAGTAATAAAACTTTCTTAAGTTATAATTTAATGACAGTTCAAAGTATGCTCATCCTAGTCTGATGACGCCTGGGACAATGCTTGCGGAGCCTTTTGCGCACACTACATGACATAAGGTCTAATTATGGAAACTTAACTTAACTCAACGTAACTTAGAACTTAAAAAATCAAATTGAAACAGACTTCGACGTGACATTAAGTTACGTTAAGTTTCGCCTGTCCAAATATAAGCAACATCCATTAAAGAGAATTTTTAAGTGGCAGCCTCTTAGTTACGTTAAGTTAATCAGATCTTTGAAATCATGCGAAGTGATCGTATCTCTTTTTTACCAATAAATATTTTTTCTTATATAAATACATACATGCAAATATAATGGTATCATCTCTCACTGAGTTATTCAGTGTAGGAGGCTTCTAACGATAGGCGTGGTTTCACATGCGGGCCTACAATCTAAGGCCTAGGTGTGGTAGTGAGGTCACTGACAGCCACTTCAACCTTATCTAACTTAACCTTGCCTAGACGTACATAGATATGCAGAGTCATTTACGGCACGGCTAATCTCTTCTCTATTCGATCGAAATGCACGTGGCTTCACTATTTCCTGGTTTCCATGTGTCTGTGCCTTTTTTCATGTGCTCTACTAAATTTTCTGGTAAATAGCCTTCCAAAAATACTAAGCGAAAGTACTTCTATTCGCATCGAATCACGGGCTGTGAAATAAGATACGTTTGACCTCTTCTTCAATAGATTAATTTAAAATCCCGCAGAGCGAAAATCAACCTTAAGTTTAAGTCGCGATTACATGACTTGATGTTTACTGCATTGCTTTATATGTGTGCGCCGACATATTCGCTTTAATTATTATATCAAAGTTAATTATAATCGCAAAACCTATAACTTCACTGATGCCAAATTTGATGAGATTTCACGGTCATTGAACTTGGTGGACTGGGAATTTGCCTTCGACCTCGCCCAATTGTCAACCGCTTACGACAATTTTAGAGACGAGCTAAGAGCAGCAATTGAACATTTCGGTGAAGAATATTTCCAAACTGGTCAGGTACAACTCTAGGCTGGTCAACCTTAACAAAAAAAAACCCCAAGGTATATAAACTGTATCGCCAGACGAGTAATAACTAAGAGCTTGTTGAAATCTACAGGAGGTTACAAACAGAGTTTGATGCCTTCAATAAATTTTTATGTCAGAACTACATTATAAAAATGGAGAGTGAAAAAAGTCTAACAGCAAACGGTTCCGGATGTTTGTAAATTGCAAGAAAAAGCCACAGGGATTCCCGACATGGTGCAGAACGTTTAGAAGATTTGTAACATGTTTGCCAATTTTTACCGTTTGTTGTAAGTTCCTCAGTCTGAAACCGGAACAGCACACTTGTCCTTAAAGGATTTCAGCTCTCAGAAGATGAAGTTCTAGATCGCCTTTTAGCCTAGCCCAACAACCCTAGTACTGGTGAAGAAGGCTTCCCTCACGTTTTTAAAGACTTGTGCTCCAGCGTTAGCTTTACAGGTATCCAAAATATTTAACAAATCCCTAAATCTAGGTGAGTTCTTACCAATTTGGAAAAACACACCTATTCGTAAGTCTGGGAGCAAGTCTGACGTCCAAAATTTTTGTCCAATCAAAATTCCAAGCATACCTAAACTTTTCGAAAAGCTTGTTCATGATGAGATTATTTTTAAGATTTCTGAGCTCATATCCCTTATCAGCACTTAGCGTAATTTTCAAATTTTGTTCTAAAACAAAACGTTCATCAATGCGATGCCATATTCACTTACCTCTCGAAATCCTTTGATAAGATTAATCATATATTACTACCTAAAAAACTGGAATCAATCGAAGTGCACGCAAAGATGCTTAAGTGGTTTGCATGCTATCTTGTTGATAGGACCCAATTCGATCGCATAAGTAATACTAAATCCAATGTGATTAAAGTCACCTCAGGGGTGTGAATATTATTCCGGGCGTTAAAGCTATACGGTCATATAGAAAGCCTGTCCAACTAAATTAGTCTTCAAGATGACTTGCTAAGACTAAAAAAATGGTGTGATGCTAACTCTTTGCCTCTTAACGTTTGTAAATGTTAATTTATGTCCTTCAGTAGACGCAAAGTAACAGTTAATAGCCACTATAGATTAGACACAGTTACACTTTCATATAAAAATTTATGAAAAGAAAGATCTGTAAGTCATATTTACTTCGAAAATGTTCTTTTCTAATCATTCGATTTTATAATCACCAAGGCTAGGTCGATGCTTGACTTTGTAATGCGGAATTCAAATAATTTCAAAATCTCTTAACACTTAAGAGCTTCTACTTCTCATTTGTAAGATCGGACCTTGACTATTGTAGCATCATTTGGGATCCCTTCTACTTGGGGTCACCTTCAAGGGTAGAGAAGGTCCAAGAACGCTTTACCAGACACGCAGCTTACTACCTCCCGTGGGATTGCAGCATTGCTGACACTACCTACATAAGAAATGCATGTAGATGTAAAATGTCCTCAATAATTTTATTAGGGACATAGTCACCAGCCACGTTAATTAAGGCCACTTCTTGCTCGATTTAATTATTTTCAATTGTCCTGTTCGGGATCTCAGGTTCAGCGACATGTTCGATTATCAAATCACAAGACCACCTTTATATTTAATGATCCACTTACGCGTTGTCTGAAGTAGACTAACCAAATTTGTAAAAATTTAGAAGTTTTCTTAAATTCTCGTAATGGCTTTAAGTCTAAGCTAATTCTGGTGCTGCATTTCTTATACCCTTGTATTTTGTACATGTACATACCTTAATACTCATTATACCTATTTTGTAGTTTTTTTCTCCTTTTTTTAACTGTACTAATCTATCTGAGTTGTACTTAGTTGATGAATTGAATAAATAAATAAATAAATGAATATATTCAGGAAATGATAAATGCTTTAAGGTCGCTATGATTTTCTCTAAATTCACCTTGTTGCACTCTTTTTTAAGTCAAACATTTTTTTACAGAGAACTTCTATTATATAATGCTTTATTTTACCTCTCATGCAGCTTTTGCCTGCGATTCTTTAGTGAACAGTTCACTGGTTCAATAGTGATTGTTAACATGGCAAACCATCCGTTGTCTCAATCACGTTGATAAGAGAAGAGCATTGACGCTGCTCAACAAAGTCCATAAGAGAAGCTAAGGCCTAAGTTCAAAACAATAGTACTCAAAAACATTCTTAAGTGCCAATTCAGTTAATATCTAAGTGAAATTTTCAACGGATTTCTCACCTGTCCTAACATAACCTTCCATAAAACGACAAGAAGTCATGTGTTCCGGCTTCAGGTCTTTGTGTTGTGAATCAACAGAATTATTTCTTCGTGGAGATATTGAAATGAAAAACAAAAACGTTCAGCACTCGTAGCACTTGTAGCTCTTCAAGTATCCACAACTCTTGGTGAACACTCCCTACAATGTGGCATTTATTCGCTTTTATGCGCTTAATTCACTTGCATGGCTGTGCGGTTTCTGCGGCTAAACGTTTGCGCATACATTTTGCATGCAGGCAACATTCATTCAGTGTCATTGTATTTGTTTAAATACCGGAATTGTACAACCACTCGTACAACTGCTACTATTGCCATTTGCATGACATTGAATATTTTAAGAGAATATAACGAGGAAGGGAGAAAAAAAGTGTTCATGTTGTACATACGAGATTTGAAAAAAAAAAGTTCTAATTGTAGGAAATCCTTGCCACAAAAAGGCGCAAAAGCATACACGAGCATGCTGCTGCCGCGTAGTTATCTGTACGTTTCAGAGAAAATTTCTTTGAATAGATTCGTGCATACACTCTTGAGTAATTATGCAGCTAAATAAAAGAAGCGATAGTGAAATTAAATTTTGCACAATGTCTAAATTGCACAGCAGTTCTCACAAGGACTCACAGGAAAGTAAGATAAAATAATTTTTACCTTCAATTTTCTAAATGCATGCATGCATTTACGTTTCACTGGAACAATCACCGTTTTTTTTTTCTTTTTAAAGGAGCTCCATTTTGCTGTGTAAATATGTGTAATGTGCAACAGGTATTAAATTTGTTCCCATCCGTTGCACATTTCCTTGAAGCAATTATACACATTCACAGCCAAAGTAGAGTCAACTAATTGTAACGTATATACGAATGTTTGTCTATGTTCATTTTTGCACTTAGTCCAACATAGATTCTCTTACATAAGTACATGGCGCACACACGCTCTTTGGTGCACATTTGTCGTTTACTTTTTATCAATTAATTTATTTATTGTTCGAATTATGTAAATAGATAGTCTGTTCACTCACCTATAAACTTGCAATTGGCAATGCGTTCATCGCTGTGATCGCTGCAGTCTGAGTCGCCATCGCATGCGAAACGGATGGGTATGCATACACCATTGGCGCACTGGAATTGTTTCTCCTCGCAGATTCTGACTATACTTTGAGCTGAAAGTATAGTAAAAAGAACAATAACATTAAAAAATGCACATAAGGGGCGGACGAAATGTTTTCACTACTTATCATCTAGCTTTCAAAATTGATATTTATTTCAGTAATTATGAATTCTGCCGCCAAAAATACATAACTTTTGTTGGAAACTTTTTTCTGGAATGGAGTTCCGGTTAAAATAATGCACTTTCGGTCAGTTTAACTCATTTCTGGTGGAAACCGGAAGTTGGTAATACCACCAAAAGGTAGAGCATTCCCGATTAGTTACGCCAAATCTTTCCGTTATTCAGTAAACAACTTATCGCACAATTTAAGAGGCGGTGGACTGGTGGTCTTGGACACTCTATAACTATAAAATAAACATATTTTGGCACATTTTGAAACATTTTCTTTGGTAAGCACAAAATGAGAAGTAAGTGACAACCGTTACCTTATTGCACATCAGACCAATTCACTTTGAAAGGCCCCTTTAATTTACGTTCGTTTCAGCACTTAAACGCGATTACTCATCGGTTATTACATACATGTATACATATTTATGAAATTCACTACTGCATTTCCGCCTTCATTCACATTATGTATAATTATGGGTTTGTTGTACTAAATATCATTTTTCGCTTCATGGCAGTCTCGTCGCATAATTTTTTGAGGTGAAACTTCTTTAGCGGCGGTTGGTTGGTTGGGAGTAAATTGGCAAATTCAAAGGAAATTCCGCACGGAAATGGCGCAACGGAAATGGATAGGGCTAAAACCACTAAAGATGAAGATAGGGGAATAAATATTAAAATAAAGTCAATTAAAGAGGAAAGGATTTAGAGAGAGACACAGAGACTCAATCTGGGAATTATTTTGGGAGTTTAGAGTTTTTTCGGGATTCTCGAGACTTAGCGTTAAATTAATCGATGTTTTTAACAGTTTTGTTATCGCTATTTTTATAGATTTTAAAAATAATCGATATAATAATCGATATTTTTATCGATTTTGTTATCGATATTTTTACCGATTTGTTATCGATTTTGTAATCGATATTTTTAACTATTTTGTTAGCGACATTTTGTATCGATTTTGATATCGATTTTGTTGTCGAGATTTTTCGGATTTTGTTATCGATATTCATCGATTTTGTAATCGATTTTCATCGAGTTTCTTGTCCATATTTATCAATTTTGTTATCGATATTTATCGATTTTGTTATCGATATTTATCGATATTTTTATCGATTTTCTAATCGATTTTGCAACCAATGGTATTGTCGATGTTGTAATCAAAATTTTTATCGAATTTTCATCGATTTTGTTATCGATAGAGTATAAAGAAAAAAATAAGGATATTGAAAAACAGAATAACATAAATGTTATTAAAATAGACAGGGGTAAAGGTAGGGATCTATATAGAAAAAAGAGAACAAATATAACCTTTAGCAAAAGCAGATGTGTATACATATATACATGGGTATGAGACAAAATAGAAAAGTAACGCAAGTTTCACTTCTACAGTGTGGCCCAGGCGCACTTACGTTTTTACCATTTAATTGAATCATCGATATTTGCAGTCATGAGTACAATACATATTTATGCACTTATCTCATTTAATTTTCAAATCCTTTATGTTTAAGCGCTGCAACAGCATAAATTTAAATCAACTCCATGTCAGGGCAACTGTCAGCATTACCAACACTTTGTCGGAAAAGAAGCGTCAAGGCCAATAATGAAAGTAACAGAAACAACAACAAAGTAGCAACAATCAAGACTTTTCCGCTGGTAATGCATTTTTATTGCTGAGTAAATAGCTGCTATACGTTGGTACCCTGCAGGGAAAGCTCCTAGTTGTGAACTAGAATTCTAACAATTTGCATTTCAGCCCAACTAGTTCACGTTCTATCCTTTTTCAATGTTAACGACTGGTATTTTTAACAACACGAGAAGTACCACTTGATGAGATAGCCTGCCAATTCATCACCCATGAAAATCATAAGCCTGCGTTGCACGGTGTTTCAACTATGTATATGGAGGCAGGTGGAAAAAAGTCAGAAAAGGTGACAGTTGATAAAAAAAAAACAGTTGGGCTTAGAGAGGGAAAAGTTAAAGTCATAAATCCAAAATTTCAGATGATTTACTCACTACTCTTCTCCTCGAGCGGTACATATCCAAAAAGATATTGGAATCGGCGCTATACTGACTAATCACTTTAGTTGCCTTCGGTGCTGAACCCATTAAAGCAAGTGTTTATTTTTAAACTATAATTAGTTCTTTAAGTGTCGTGGAATATTCGAGTGAAGGTAATTATCATTTATTTGTTATTTTCCTATTTTCCTTATCAAAAAATTTTCTTTGAAGTGTACATAGATGCTAGATGCTAAAGATTATTAGTAAAAAAAGTGTGAGTACCGGTTCGTTAGGTCTTGAACTTAGACACATTTTTTAGAGAATTTTATGTAGTTTTCTAATATATAATTGCATCTTCTCTCGCGACTTTTCAATTATATTTTATTTTCGATTTTCAGCTTCCTTTTGCGTGATTTCGTGAAAAAATTTTTTCAAAAAATAGAAAAGTCTTAGCAAACATTGGGAAAAAAGTGTATGTAATATTTAAGTAAAACCTTTTTTTCTTTTTTTTTTTCTTTTTTTTGTGGCACAAGTATTTTTTGCAATTAGGTTTTCGAATTCTTTATTTATATTTAAATTGAACTAGTTATTTTTACTGACACTGATTTAACTTTAAAAGTTTTAACCACCGCCAAGCGGCCTCAAACCTGCAATCTCAGAACCAGAAACAGTAGTCTTCACGTGACGCCACATTCGAGATTTGTAAGAAAAACAATTAATTGCGTTTACGTTTATGCTTTGGCAATTCAAAGGCAATTGCCGAACTGGTAGGCGCATACTAGTTAATGAACTTGTATTTTCTCTAACTGGTTTGGCTTTTCACTGCAGGGTACATACATACATATGTATGTAAGTGTGAATGTGTGCAGCAATCACTTAACTACATTTTACATGCCAATTTTCACAGTCGCAATTTCTTATTGTATTTGCGCAAGCAAACATAAAAATGAAAAATAGAAACAACAAAAGTAATCATTGACAGGATTCTTATAAATTTGCATTTTGGTTATGTGCAGAGGTGTAACCCCAAATCGGGTAAAAAGGGGGAGTTCATATTTTGCATAGTGTTGTAGCTATTTTTAAAAATTCTCAGAAGGCACTTTAGCGAACAGAATTTTTTATAGAGAATAACTATTTTTCTTGTTTGCAAATGTTAGTAAAAATTAGAAAAGAAAAGCTTAAACTTATACTACGCAGTGACGAGTATTAAGTTTCTGCATCAGTAAGTCGACTTTCCAACTTTCCTCCTTTAAAAAAACTATTGTAGGCTTGTGAGCAACATGAAAATGAAATGTCAAGCAAATATTCAATTTGCACCCATCGAAGTGCAGGAAATAAAAAACCGGAAGTAGGTTTGACTGTGTGCGTTTTTATGTAGCTGTATATGCTATTGAAAACAGCAGTTTTAGCTTCAGACAGCATCTGCAGCATCAACACCGTCCGTATTTCGCTTCCTCTTTTCAAAATATTGATTGCTTGTTGTTGTATGTATATTGAGAACGAATTCATGTACGTAAATATGTAAGTGTGTGTGCGTGTGAAAACAGCAGAAAACCTAAAACACATTGACGAAGTGTTTTGAAGTGTGTTAGTGGTGCGAATTTGTTGGAAAAACATGAAGCGTTACGCTACCTACAGAAAGTGCGGACTGTTAGCATAACAAACTTACCAAATTTAGTTTTCTTGGTTAAAATTTGAAAGTATTTCATATTTTGTCTGTATGTATGTTGTGCCATGTTTAGCATTTCATACAAATAACATTGGAGTGAAGATCTCCAGTTTGGAAATGACACAAAAAACGCCAAAACACGTGGACTTAAGTTCCATTTCTAGATCAAGTAATTTTTCCAAAATATTTTAATATTTTTTATTTAAATTTTAACAGGGCAAAAATTAAAAAAAAAAATATCCACAATATTTATTTGCGAAAAAATCAATCTAATAACGATGAAAACCGATGGAAAAGTAAACAATGTCAAATGAAAATGTCCCGTAATTATACCTTTCATGAGCATGAAATGGTATTATAACTTTGGTCCGATGTTTGAAAGTACCAGAACAAAAAGAGATAGACCCATGAAAATGTATACTTATATGATCAGAACGTGGAGCTGAGTTGATTTAGCCATGTCCGTCTGTCCGTCTGTCTGTCTGTTTGTATGCAATCTAGTCTCTCAGTTTTCGAGATATCCGGATCAAATTTGGTAGGTGGGTGTATTTTTATAATGTATTAATCATTTGTCGGAACCGGAAGAATCGGACTACTATAACATATAGCTCCCATACAACTGATTGTTCAGATATGAGATTTTTCGTTAT
>NW_023458555.1:37905183-37914462 GCF_013731165.1 Rhagoletis pomonella | reverse complement strand
TATAGCTCCCATACAACTGATTGTTCAGATATGAGATTTTTCGTTATAATTCATCCATTTATGTAGCTAGGACCATGAAATTTCGCGCTGTTTTCACTCATTATCAACAGAAGACTTACAGCGAAAATAACAAAGATCGGGTCACTATAACCTGCAGCCCCCATACAACTGATTGTTCAGATATGACATTTTTTATCATAACTCCTCCATTTATGTAGCTAGGAACATGAAATTTTGCGCTGTTTCCACTCATTATCAACAGACGACATACAGTGAAAATAACAAAGATCGGGTCACTATAACCTGCAGCCCCGCTACAACTGATTGTTCAGATATGAGGTCTTTTATCATAACTCCTCCATTTATGCCGCTAGGAACATGAAATTTCGCACCATTTTCACTCATTATTAACAGAATACTTACAGTGAAAATAACAAGGATCGGATGACTACAACATATATCTTCCATACATCTGATTGTTCAGATATGGGATTTTACTGTAAAACTCCTTTATTTGAACAGCTAAAACCGATAAATTTCGTAAGATATTTTATAAATAATAATACAAAGTCTACTGAAAAAATCGTCAAAATCTATGCTGTATAAGCTTTATCTCCTATAGCACTGATTGTTAGGATACCAGTTTTTGCCATATATCTCCTTTATGTACGAAACTAAACCCAATAAATTGTGTTACCGGTGTACATACCGATCACATAGCGGTGAAAATCACTTAGATTGGTGTCATATAAAGTATATCTTCCATACCTCTGATTGTTTAGATGCGATTTTTTATATAAGTATGTAACTCCTCTATCGATGTATGCAGATGTATTCAAAAGCAGTAATCTGTCAAAGTAAAATTTGCAGATGTTCATGAAAGGTATGAAGCCTTCGGCATAGCCGAAGACAGCGCTGCTCTTACTTGTTTTTTGTATGAAATAGTGGCAGGAACAAAGATTACTCATACGCCATGTCGTACATGGCCGTACTCGTACATGGCTTATGATTGCTTTTACACAGCTCAAGTATTGAACTCAATTCTGCTCCCATGTGGAAGAGAGGGGGTGAGAAGAAAAGGGGCGAGTACACGTGCGTCTGTACCGTAAAGTCCTTTCAACTTTATTGCTTTGCTTTTGACATTTTCGTTGGTTGCGATTTAAAGAACCAAACACTTGAATTCAACAGAATTGAAGCGTGTAAAAGCAAATAGAAAACACAAAAGAGAATGAGAAAGAGAATTGCTTTCAACTACTTGAATCATGTAACATTTGTCATATTTTCCAAGTCAAAGTTCGCAATGCAAACTGAAAATATCTTGGGAAAATTAACTGATCTAGAAAAATGGTATACAGATACATTTTAGGTAATTCAAAAAGTGGATATAAATTTTGCGTCACTTAAAAGCTGGGCACACATTTTTGGTCAGTTAAAACTGAACATTATTCATGGAAATTAGAAACAAAACTGGACATAAATTTAGGAATATAAAAATTGTATATAAACTAAATACAAATGGGAAATACATTTTTTGGTACCTGCTATTCAAAAAAAGTTGTTGGCACTTAAAAAATGGACATATTTTTTTAATCTGAAAATCGAAAATAAATTTTTGTAACTTTATTTTTGGGTATTTGAAAAATGTACATTAATTTTTGTAGTTAAAAAACTAGACATAATTTTTTGGAGTTTAAATGGGATATAAATATTGGTCACCTAAAAACTGACAACACATAAATTGTTTCTATTTTTAAAAACAAAACATAAATTTTGGTATTTTGTATATAAATTTTTGGTCACTTACAAAAAAATTAATTTAAAATTTCAGTATGTATTTCCAAAACTGTACATAATTTTTGTTTTTTTTTTTTTTGATCGTAGATATACGTATTTGGCCCCTTAAAAGTTGGGCATAGGTTTCCGGTAACTTAAAAACTGGACATAAAATTTCGGCAATTTAAAAGCTAGACATAATTTTTGAATTAAAAAATAAAAATTGAGTATAAATAGAAATAAAGTGTTGGAAGATAAAAAAAATTAGATAATCTTTAATAATCGAAAACTGTATTAATTTTTGGTCACTAAAAATTATTATATAAGTTTTGAATATCAAAAACTGGACTAAAATTTTTGGTAGAAAACTATAAAATTCGACATGGTTTCTGGTTATTAAACAGCTTAACATATACTTAAAAATACGGCATACATATTTGGGTATATAAACACTCCACAAAACTAATTGGTGGTTTAAAAATTTAGCAAAATTTTTGTTAAGATTTGGAAAATGTGAACATTTGTTTTTGATAATTTAAAAGTAGATATAAACGTTAAGCCATTAAAAACTGGAGAAAAATTTTGGCAACTTAAAACTATATTTAGGTAACTTAAAAATGCGACATAAAATAAAATATATTTAAAAATTATACATAAATTCTTGTTGCTAAAAAGCTTGATATAAGATTGTGGCCATTTAAGAATAGGACAAAAAACTCTGTATATTTGAAAACCATAAAATTATGTCCAGTTTTTATATGACTATAAATGTATGTCCTGCTTTCGAGTTGGCTTTATATAACGAGTATTATTTATTGATCAAAAACAAATTATGTCCTGGTTAGGGACGGCCAAAAATGTATGCGCAGTTCTTTAATATGAAAATATTTATGTCCAGATTTTTATTCCCAAATAATTGGTTTCCAAGTTTTTCGTTCTGTCATTCAAATATATTTTAAGCGTTATGCAGTAAGTAAAGCTCACTTCTTGGATCGATTTTTACAGCGGCATTGAGGCTATATTCAAAGTAAACCGAATTAGGATAGAACTTCCAAGGTCACCTACAGATTGATTCAGAGAACGGATCTTCATTTTTCGACACAGTGGAAGCAACATATCCCACATGCGCGACCTCAGTGTTAGCAGTCCTTTGTTAAGGAGACTCATCCTACCTGGCAACGTTTGGGAAGTATTATTACCTTGAGGCTGATCAATAGGAGCCCCCCACAAAGACGTAGTGGAATCTACATATGTATGTCTAGTTTTTTGGCATCATACATTAACTCTAAACTCTACTCAAGTTCTCTCAGCTCACCTATAATGCCTTATGTAGCGCATCGCTGATTTGCAATTCTTTCTCGCTTGTCGCCCTGTTCACTTGCCAGCGCACGCACAATAAAAGCAGACTATGCCACCAAGACCAATATTTTCTATTTCACTGCAATATTTTTTGCCATTTCTCTGATAACTGCTCACACTGCTTGCCTGTACCACGCCACCTCCATTCGATAGTCTACGCTTGTTGCACCACCAGCCATTCAGCGCATTTTTTTAATCGAAAAAGTTTATTCAAGGTACAAAAAAAAATAGTTCATTGAAAAAAAGTTTTAGCTTTTCGTTTATTTATTTTGCGGCACAGGCATTGTAGTAACTGCGAATAACAAGAATAACTGAAAAGACGTATGTTCGTGTGAACGTACGCGTATATGTGTTTAGTGAGCACCCGTATGCACATTAGTGTGTACCAAAAATGCATGCGAAGAAGTAAAGTCGGAATTTTTATGCTCTCACTCCCTAGGATTGTTTTATACCGAAAAATAAACAATTACTTTTTTATTTTGAAATCAGAGGTCGCTCAAAGCGCCCAACATTTTCCACGTATTTTATATGGGGAAAAACAACTTTTCGTGGAAATGGTATGGAAGAGTTGAAAATCAATATTTTTCTACCAAAAACCCATGTTTATCTGCAGGAGATTCCCAATTTTTTTTTTGTTTATGTAACCATTTTTTCATTGCAACTTTTATTTATAGGTCCGCCAAAACCCACAAAACCCCCAAAAATGCAATGGGGCGACCAATAAAAAATCGTTAGTATTAAAAAATGGTTACGTAAACAATTGGGTATTATTACTGAAAGTCTCCTGAAGAGAACCAGAGTTTTTCGATCGAAAAATATTAAATTTCAAGAATTCTATACCATTTATACGAAAAATTTTATTTTTCCCATATAAAAACACATGGAAAACTTTAAGCGCTTTGAGCGACCTCTACATATTTTTTGATTTTAAAATAAAAAAATGGGGGTATACTTTTTTCAATCCTAGGGGGTGAGAGCATTACAATTCCAACTTTACTATTTTTGGACCACCCTAATGCACATAAAAATGTATGTACATGCCTAAGTAGAAAGACTCTCAGGCGCTGTTGATCTTTGTAAGAATGTCATTATCACTGCAATTTTTGAAATCAATCTTAGAAACCTTATAAGAAATAGTTAAGTGAGGAGAGTTGCAAGCAGAAAAAGATAGCGAAATTGAAAGAGATAATAATAAAAGCTGAGACTGATTTAATTTTCAACAAGCGTTAAAAGTTGTAAATTGCCTAAGGATGACTATGACGGGTTAGATGAACATTTGACATTGCAATTATGGCAACGAATAAAAGGGGCATTTAAAATAAAATATAGTTTAAAACTTAACCAAGGACTTGACTTTTTTTGGTTGAATCCCAGCAGAAAAGAATACTTATGTATGTATGTAAATCTATTTGATATTACAGAGATACTTTATGAGAGCATAAAGATTTATATTCTTGAAATTAATTTAAACTACTTTTGATACTTTTTATAAGTATTTTTGCCTTTATCGACAGATATTCCATTCAATATTTATATCGTTGTCGTTATTACCGCTCACGTTATCGATATCACTAATGAGAAATGATCAGCATTCAAAATACTGTTGTGATTTTTTTTTGTTACGGTTATTGACATCGATGTTAGAATTGATATTGTTATCGATGTCGCCATCGTTTTTGTTATCGTTGTGTTTTCCTTGTTATCGTAACCGATATTGTCATAACTACTTCCTTCATTGTTATCGTTATACTATACGAATACATACAGTTATCGTTATTTATATCGATATTGTTATCGTTTTTGTTATCATTAGATCAATATATTTAGTTATAGTGTTTTTAGGTTTTACGTTACGGTAATCGGTTTCGTTGTTGTTATTTGATTGATATTGTTATCGATATCGACATCTTTTTCACTTTACAAATATTGCTAGCTGTATTGAAAAATATTTATATATTTATCGATAAATAGTGTCATCGTTATCGATATTTTTATTGTTATCGTTGTTGTTATAAATTATCTCTCAAGCTAGCAATATCGCTACCGTTCTCCTGCAAGCTAATGTCATTCAAATAATTGCTATTGTTATCGATAAATTCATAATTTTTACTACCATACGTAAATATCGCTAGCTTTAAGTGAAAAGTTGCAGTACAATATTTCAACTTTTGCAGGCGAGGAAAGTAACTTTTTTTCTATATTCACTGTTACAAGTTTTGTGTCAGCTTCAATTTTGTATTCAGCGTTAAATTTTTCCTCGTCGAAATATACGAATTAAATAGTAAACTTCTTCTTCAAACTAATTTAAAAAATGTACCAGTCTTCCTGTTGCTATCTTAGCTCTAATTAATTTTTAAGCCTTCTTCAACGTTTTGCTTTTTCTGCAAATCCTATTTTTCCTAGAATGTCTTCGCTTTTCTTACCATCTCCATCGTTTTGTTACTTTCATACTTTTTCTGCTTCAGCTTGCACTTACGCTTCACCAGCTTGCATCATATAGTCCCTCTTACTTCGTACTTATTATGACTTATTAGCTTGCATCACCCACTTCTCAACGTTAAGTAGTTACTCATTTATCTGTGATGCCCTTACTGCGCGAACTTCCCTCACCCACATGCATAAGGGCTTGCCATTCTCACGGCTGTTGCTTATTCTTTCTGCTTCTTCTATTCTTCTTCACCTCGTTCAAAATAAATCGCTTCAAACGTTTCCAGTCACTTAGATGTTTCACCTTTTACGCTCCCGCGAAAAGCACTTGGCTTAAACGCTCATTATTGACATATTTGCCCCCCTCCCCCTTTACGCTCAACTAAGAGTTACTTATAGCAAATGCTACGCATAAGCACAATACGAACATATATTCACTAAGCAAGATGAGGCAGGGAGAGGCTAAACTATGCGTGGCGCTTCAAAACTCTGTATCAGTTAAGCAACTTGCCTGTAAGCCATTTGTACTTATGTATGTCATTCATTCGGCGTCTTATGGCTTGCCGCTATAATAATGTTCCCTTTATATTTATGCAGCACTAACAACCAACCCGGTTAAATATGCGTTATTCTCACCCACCTGCACTCATCAATTTACATATAGTATTTAGTTCTTGTATCAATATTTTTTTTTTACTTATGCTGGGTCTGAGTATATGGATTCTCTGGTATTTAAAATTACACATGTACATCTTTTTGAGGGAGTGAGCAAATCGATTAAACAATTTTTTAAGTATTAAGCCAGAATAAAAAAGGGATTGGAGTTTTGTAGCCCTCGAATCAATTAAATTTAGAACGAAAAGCATTTAAGCGTAAAATACAATCCATATTTAAATCTTTACAAACAAATTGTTTTAGAAATTATTTTATAACCACTATTATGGAGGCGATCCAAAATCTTCCCTATAAAACGTGTCAGCCACTAATATAAATAAATATAAATATCTCTTCGCTGAAGTAATAAGGCGCTGCCATTCCCAACAATTCGAACACAGCTTCACACGATCGTCATATCCTTGACGCATCGATCTCTAAACTGCACTCCATTTTAGAACTTGATATTAGTCCCTACCTCCTCTACTTCCACATCTTGAACGCAACTTAAAATCTACTCTCCCGCCCTCTCAGCTAAACAAGATGTTTTTTCAGCCAATGAAGGTTTGGAGACAATGAAAACTTCATCGAAAAATAATAATACAAAAAAATAACGATTATTCTTGATAAAAAAAAATCATAAAAAAAGGGTTAAATTTGATCGGAACAATATAAATCCAATTTTGTCGATTAAATTATGACTTGTTTTACAAACATCATAACTGTTACGCTCCCTGTATCGATCAAGAAAATCGTTACTTTTATATTTTTATTTTTATTTTTTTCGATAGTTTTCAACATTTATAATAAATCAGACTCGCCTTTTTATGGCCGATTTACGCCACCTAAGATCTAAAAAATTAAATCTGAGAAAAAAGGAAATATCAAAAATTAGCGATCAAAAATTTATAAAAAAAAAAAAAAAACACTGCTTATTCTAGATCTGAAATCCAAACCCAATGTTTGTGGTAAAATTATAATTTTTATTATACAGATCATAACTGTTAAGATCCCTGCGTTTAAAACTCTCCTTGGCCAAAGTTGCGGGTTTCTTTTCCTTCTGTCTTCTTTTCTTCAGCTGCTTTGCGGTCAGCTATTCGCCCGTGCGAAGTACCTCAATAAGGGACGTCTCCGTACCATAGCGATTTGCGTCAGATTTTAAGAGTAGGCTTTCCATTAACGTAATGAAGTGGCATCATCATAACCGCTCGGGGTGGATTTTTATAAATTTAGGGCGGTTTGTTTACGGTTCGGTTAACACAAACTGGAGGTGGAATCTCCGAGAACGTCACCTCGAAAAAGCAAGTCTTTACATGATTCACTTTTACTCGAAACGCCATTTTCGCTTTTGCTGTTCCCAAAAAAAAACACTTTTTCTGCGGTTTTCTTTAGAAGGTTCCACTCTAATCTATTATTCGTAACTACAACCCATTTTGCCATACTAACTCTAGCTGTTAACTTTTGCTTCTTCTATTTTACATTTATGATTAATAATCCCCCCTCACCCCTCACCAGAGCATATACATATATGTACCTATATGTACATATCGATGTACTATAAATGAGAATGCATTATGAATGCCAATTTTCAATTTAATTAGTAAGAGTGGCAACTGAGTATTTAGAAGTTAAGTAGTACAAAAGTCAGCGCGCCTTGAACCCTACATAATCGCCCTGGTTCTTAGTGTCAAAGCGATAGAAAATCGCAATTCGCATTCGAGTATGAAAGTGTTGGCACCGCGCTTTGGAAAAGGTCAAAATGTGCATATTGATGGTCCTCTGCAATAACGACATAACTCAAAATTTCATATTTTTCAGTAGAGCCAATTCAAGATTTTGTGTTTAGTAATTTAGCAATAATATGTCTTGGAACTTTATTATTAGGCTTTCAAATTATGGCTTCGCCTGAAAAGATATTGGCACTGCTGAACAACGGCACAAAAACAAAAAAAGCTGTTATTTCACATAAAAGCATCACTAAACTGTATACAGTTTTTGACTTATGCCAATATTCACGGTAAATGTGAGACATGTGTAAGGGTTGCCTACATCGGTTTTGTAACAAATGGCAAAACTACGCGTCTGTGGGATTGGTAACAACTAAGCATATGTCGATTTGGCTCAGAAAAATATGGGTTTTTATAAACCTAATCCACTATATAACTCAAAAACTCAAAACTTTTGAGTTGTGCCGTTATTGCAGAAGACCATCGATATGTATTTATAACTTTGTATATTTATAAATATAGTATGAATGTAAATTTCAGTGTTTGAAGTGTTATCTGCTCTGGTTGGCTGAGTGGGCGATGATAATGAATGAGTGGCTGCTGATGCCAGATGGTGAGATTTTGTGCAGAATACGGTTGTACATACGTATGTATGAATATGTGTGCATGTGTGTGAATTGTACAAGGGATCATGGCTATTGTTGTGTAAACGCGCTGCTGCATGCCTGATTTTCATATCCGACGAAGCGTCCTGTAACATATAAGATACGTACATAACTATAATACAATTTTGACAAAGTCTAGGTGTGTTTGTGTGCATATGTACATTTGACTGGTTCAAAAAAATCAAGTATCTTTCTTTTTTTTCAAATATGAAATGATATATTTTCGGAACAGTGAAAACAGACGTCTGAAAAAAGCGCAGCCGTTAATACTAGGTTATAGTGAATTTGGATTTTTGTACCTAAATAACACAAGAAAATATTTTTTCAGTTTTGAAATTCCATAATTCATTTTTAAGTGAACGTGTCGTCGTATGCTCAAAATTTCAAGAAAAAAATTTCCAAAAATCAACACTATTTTGTAACCACTTAAACTTAAATTAAAGAGCTGTAAAACTGCATAGCAAATTTCTCAAAGTTTTGAAAACAATGTGAATTTTTTTTTTTAATTTTTTGAGTTTTTGGCTATGCAGTTTTATAGTCCATTTCATTCTCCTATAACAAAGTTCAAATTTGAAGTGGCTACAAAAAATTCGCTGATTTGTATATTTTTTTTTGTCGGTGTCAAGGCATATTGAACAAATCGAGCCCTAACCGCCAAAATAACGTAAGCGACA
>NW_023458555.1:37898439-37905083 GCF_013731165.1 Rhagoletis pomonella | reverse complement strand
ATTTTGGAAAAAATGTCGCTTACGTTATTTTGGCGGTTAGGGCTCGAAATAGTCTCATTAGATCAGCTGAGTTGATTTTTTTTGTAATTATTTGGTCTATAAAGAGTCCAATTTTGTTTATTAATTTTTCACAAAAATTCTGAATTGTCAAAGTATATTTTCACGTGAAAGTTTCTTTTTTCATAAGACGAAGCGATTGAAAGCCATATTTTGGAACGTTCGCTTAACTCAGGAGGGGCACAAACGCTGATTATTGTGCCTTTAAAAGTTGGACTGATGCTCTTGGAAGCACCAAAAAAAAAAAACAGAGAAAGAAAGTTCCAATTTTTTTTATATTTCACTTGACACACTATGATTAAAAAAAACACATAATACTTTTTTGACACTTTAGAGTCCAGAAGCAACAACAAATTACACGTAAATATTTTTTCTCTTACGGTACTACCTGTGTTTAAGCTCGACTGCTAACACCGGACGCCTAAATGCACGCTATGTACTGCTGCATGTGCAAAAATTTTCTTTATGCAATTAATTGAAATTTTTGCACAAGCACTTCTCAACTGCCAAGTAATAAAACTTTCTTAAGTTTTATTTTAATGGCACTTCAAAGGATGCTCGGCCTAGACAGATGCATCCTCCGGACAGGACAATGCTTCCAATGCAATGTGGCTTCCAACCACGCTGGGTTGGTACTTACCTATAGTTATCATTGGCCACAGTGCCTACGCACTTTTTTACTTAAATAGATAACCGAAGCTCGGCCTAGTCTAATGCATTCTCCGGACAATGCTTCCGAAGTCTTTTGCGGACTCTGCATGGCTGAAAACTATGCAGAGATTGTAAATGGCGTCTTATTTCAATGTGCCGAATATATTTCTGAAGGGATTTTGAAAAAAAAAAATATTCTGTCTTATCCTGAGTTTCACCCGAAAATTTGTCATCCGCCCATAGTAAATACATGGAAACCAAACGTGAAAAGCGAACCGCTTCGGGAAAAATGAAACTTATGATAAGGCTGATTGACGACTTTTTGAACCGGTCTAAGGCACATACATAGGTATGTATATACAAATATGTACACATATGTATGTACATTTGTATTTGCATTGACTTTACATACGTATACCTCCCTACTGCTTCTTTTCAATCCTTCAATATGTTTGCCCTTACACTGCAAAGTTTGCGTTTATTGCATGCAAACACTTGTGTGTGTGAATTTCTGCATTGCCACACCGGCTTTGTCAAAGGATATTGCCAGTCACAGAGGCGTTATTTGTCAACTATAATAGCTTACTACCGTTCAAAGCTCTGCTCTTCTCATTCACTCTCAACACGAGCGGCCGCTGTAGCCTACAAAAAGCTCGGTTCAATCTTATTTCCGGCTGCGCCACAATTTTTCTTTTACTTTCCAAAATTTTTCTATTTTTTTCTGCCTTTTCCATTTATTTTTTTGTAGCAATTTTTTTTTTCTTTCACATCCACCTGCAATAATTTTTTCTCCTCCTTCCTGAATGACAACTTGCTACAATGGTAGCCAAATTTGCGCCTCCTCAAGCCGAATGTCCTTTTTACACGCTTGAATGCTGCTTATTGGCATACTGCCGTCATTACTCTTTTTTTCCTCTTTCTCTCTCCATATCACGCTTGGTGCTGTCTGTCTGCATACTGGTTTGCATTTTGCCTGTTAAAGTGAAAACTTCGTAGAGGCGGTAAAGTTTCCGTCCGTAGGCAAGCAATCGGGCAAACAGGCAGTCACAGCTGCCACCCGCTATTCAATTTTAAAAAAGAAAAAACAGGAATTAGGATGCTAGGAGGACGGACATACGGTTTGCTCACTACAGCCGCCTCTTTATGAGCAAGTATGTTTGTGAGTGTGCATACATCTGCAGCTTTGCGAACCAGTCAACGACGACATGTAATTCAATTTGTTTCGATTAGAAAATTTGAAAAGTTTTCACATCCGTCCCACAGCGTGAAAGGCACATCCTGGCATCATCTACAGCTACATGTGCATAAATAGAGAACCTAGCACACGTGTGTGTGAAATCAGTCGCATATGCTCTCATAGCAGACTTCTTTTCCCCTGTCTCTTTCGTTCGCTTTCACTTGAAATAATTCCAAAACTTTTGTTACCTTCCTTTGCTTTCACTATTTTGCACTTCCCTTTTTATTCATTTCTCTTCTTGCAGTTTTTTAGTCAAGCTTTCAATTGGGATTTTCACGCCTGATGGATTTATGGGTGTCAAATGTGCGCATAGTTCACTGCCTACGACTATAGACACATTGAAGTTAGCTTATATGCATACGTATGTATGTATGTATGTATGTACATTTTTGCAAACATATTTATGCATCTTTATAGTTTATTTCCTACTATTCGTACGCTTCCTTCCATGGGTTATTTATCGCTATGTGTGTGTGTCCACGAAAAGGTTAGGCCCACTGCATAAATTGTTTCTCATACGCAGTGTTGGCCTACGCATATAATATATGTATGTACTATCATTCCCCATCATACGCAAATGCACACAAGTAAGCGTTGTACTTATGTTTCCAATAATTCAGTTTTGTGGGAAGTATTCAAAGCAATATATCGGCATAGAAGTGCTCTTAGTTTAATTTATTATGCTTTGCCTCCGCATGCAAATAAATGTGTACATCAGCAGAAATTCGAGAATTTGAAAAATGTTTTGAAAAAATAACTCGAAATGTCAATTCCGAGTTCAGCGATAGCATTCTAATTTAATTGCAAGTGTGAAGTACTTACAACTTACCATCGATTAATGAGAGTTTTTGTTGGAAGGTTTTTTTTTCGTTAACTGTTTTCATATAAACAAGTCATCGAAGAAAATTTCTGACAACGTCAACAAACAAAACACCCCAGACTGAAATGTCCAACGGGTTTGTTTCTCATAAACATTGCCCGATGAAATGAAGTCTAGAACGTTATTTCTGAGCCATTGTTGATTTACGTGCGCTGGTAAGTCCTGTGGGACCCATGCTTTAGAATTTACTCTGAAATAGTTTCCCAATAAAAGTTTTCTGATTTAATTAGATGCCACAGACAAAAATACGAACGAAAAGCGGTCATCAATCGTTATTACGCACAGTGGTCCCAAATTTAGGTTGACAAAAACTCTTTAAATTAATTTATTTTTGTATTTTTATGTTTAATTATCAGGGACCGAACATAACAGTTATTGATTAAAATTGTCATAGAAAAATTCACTATGAAGGAAATGTTCTACAACTAAGTGACACATACAAATCGATTTCTGCTTTCACCGAGAATCAAATTTGAAACTAAATTTTTATTTGTGGTTTTTATTGAAAATTAAAAAAAAATAACTATTTTTTATTTTTATTTTATAAATCCAAAATAACAATTATTTTTTACTTTTATCTAAATATTCTGTAAATTATTAGTTATCTTTGATTTTAGAAAACAGCTATTAAAGTCTTATATTATAAAAGTCATTAATAAAAATCAGTCATCGACTTTTATTTTTAAGTCGTGCGTATAAAATTGCATCATTATCATTTTTCGCAGTTAAGGATGTATTTAAAACCCTAAGTTTACAACGACTTATGCAAATGACTTTTATAAGTATGATTTTAAAAATAAAAGTCTGTGACTGGCTTAAATTGATGACTTTTATAAATAAAAATTTTCAATATTGTTATCTAAATAATTTAAAAATTAAAAATAACTGCTCTTTGAAGATGATTTAGATAAAAAATCAAAAATAATTGTTATTTTGCATTTATAAAATAAAAATCAGAAAAACCTGTTTTTTGGGAAGTAATTAAATAAAAGTCAAAAAATAATTGTTAGAGAAAGTTGTAACTATTACGGTCTCTGTCAACTATACCTCGTGCGCCCGGTTTTCTTTGATTTAACCACAAAAGTAATTTAATATGGTTGTGTCTAAGCTTTAGGCGCGACACACTCACGCATAGTTGATGTTGAGCTCAAGATCGTAGCTTTACTTGAACGCAGCTATATAAAATTTTTATATTTAACCAATACTATATCGGTTTGATAACTTTATTTACGCACTTAAAGATATTGTAAACCATTTTATTCTATTTCCAATGCGTATATTTAAAAATCGCCAACAAAACTTAGTGTTTGGAAATTTGTTTATCTCGAAATTCAGAATGCAAAAAGTTAAATTTTTAGAATTAATTCGAAATACTATTAATAGGAGAGCGTTTAATAAGACTTAGTCTCTCAATAACCATTAATACTTTTTTGCATTTTTTGCTACTTTGCGCTCTATTTAAGATTAAAATGAATTCAACGATTCGAACGACTTTTTTTGCTTTTTATAGATTTTAAAAATAAAATTTGATTCACAACAAAATGTTTTCTGCTTTAAATATACAGAACTAATAATTTTTTTTTTTTTTTTTTTTTTTTTTTTTTTTTTAGTGTAAATATTTTATTTGCAATCTATCTTAATACAATGATATTCAGCAAATTAGGTCTTATAATCTAATAGCAGCGGTAGTATTTGCACAAATGCAAAACTACATATAAAATTACGATATTTGTTCAAATCTTATATTTTAAATGTATTAAATTTCATTTGTACTAATGAGTTGCTTATCTTCATATAGGAACTTATGTATTTTGTTTTTTTATTTAGTGTTAAATAAATAATTTAATTCAGCAAAATTAGAGAAATGGCAAGTCTAAGATATGATTACGCTTCAGTCGTATTGTTTCATTACTTGAGTCTAATAAGCATATAGCATTCGTATTTACATGGTTTGACAGCCGTGCAAGATATCTGTTAGAAAAGTTTGGAATTTCACTCTTTACAAATGGGATATCTAAGTCCTTGTGTATTGCTTCATTTGTGACAAACCCAGGGGCGTTAACAAGAGCACGCAAAGTTTTTGATTGGTAGCGTTGCAGGATTTCTATATTCGATTTGCTAGCAGTTCCCCAAAGCTGTATACCGTAGGTCCATACAGGCTTTAAAATAGCTTTATATAGTCTTATTTTGTTTTCTAAACTAAGCTGAGATTTGCGACCAAGCAGCCAGTGCATTCGCTTGGTTTTATTTTTAAGCTGCTCTTGTTTGGCCTTAATATGGGATTTCCAAGTAAGGCGTCGATCTAAATGCATTCCTAAATATGTCACCTTGGTATTCGTTGGTATTACAGCATTATTTAAAAATATTCTAGGGCAGTTATCTTTTCTTAACGTAAAGGTGACATGGGTAGACTTGTCGGAGTTAACTTTGATCCTCCATTTATCAAGCCAAATTTCTAAAATATTTAGTTGGTTTTGCAGCAAAGAGGATGCTTTTGCAGGTGAATCGCTAGAAGCTATGAAGGCTGTATCGTCAGCGTAAGTAGCCACTTCCACTTCTTCTGTTATTGGCATGTCGGAAGTAAATATTGTGTATAGGACGGGGCCCAACACACTACCCTGGGGCACACCAGCGCTAATATTGTATATTTCTGAAGACGCATCTCGGTGTCTAACATAAAAGTGCCTTTCACTCAGATAGGATTTAAGGATCAAATAGAAATGTGCTGGCAAGAGTTTTTTAATTTTGTATAGAAGTCCCACATGCCATACTCTGTCGAAAGCCTGTTGAACATCTAAAAAAGCTGCAGAACAGTATTGCTTCCTTTCTAGCGCATCCCTAATTACATTTACAACCCTGTGGCATTGTTCTGGTGTGCCATGTCTTACCCTGAACCCAAACTGATGTTCGGGAATGATGTTGTGGTCCTCTACTACTGGTAACATTCTCTTCAAAAATATTCGTTCGAATATTTTCGAGAACGTTACAAGCAAACTAATAGGGCGGTAAGACTTAAGAAGGTTTTCGGGTTTATTTGGTTTTGGCACCATAACAACAACAGCACATTTCCATTGTGTTGGGTAGTGATTTACATTGAGAATGGCATTGTAGATTATTGTAAGGAATTCTATAGCTTTCTCAGGTAGAGCTTTAACTACTTTGCTATCAATGCAGTCATATCCAGGAGCCTTGCAGTTATTTAGTCTAAGTATTTCTTCAGATACTTCACTTTTTGATATCCGGCTGATCGGAGAATCCATTTGACATGGGGATTCAAGAAAATTTGTAAACTCCGCATCGTCATTGGCGGCAATTGGAAGATTTGGCTGAAAAATTTGATAGAGGTGTTTGGCAAAAGCCTCTGTTTTACTTTCATCGCTTCTGCACCATACCCCATTAGAATCCCTAATGCTGACATTACGCTTGATCGGCCGCTTTATATATTTAGTAGCCCTCCAGATTTTGTGTTCATCGTTTTTTGTAGGTTCAAGTGTTTTGATGAAAGAACTAAACGATTTATTTCTGAGATCAGATAGTTTTGTTTTGAGTTCTTTCGTAGCTTTATTCAGTGCTCTTTTATTAGCGGGGTATCTGTTTTCCTGCCAGATTTTTCGTAACCTGCTTTTTTTATTAATTAGAAGTAGTATTTCAGGAGGGACTTGTACATGGTCATTAGAAGGGAGTTTCTCTCTCAAGGGGCTGGACAAATACGCTGTCTCATGAATAACATTAGTGAATGCTTCTATTGCTGCATCGAGTTCGACTCCTGTTTCTATTGACATGTTTAAATCGATATGTTTATCTATCCAATATTGAAAA
>NW_023458555.1:37886456-37898429 GCF_013731165.1 Rhagoletis pomonella | reverse complement strand
AAATTGTATAGTTTTTTTGGGAGATGCATCTTTGCAGCTCTCTTCCTTTCGGGTTAATGAGCCTAGAGCCCCACCATGGGTGTTTTGCATTGAAGTATCCGCCTACAAAAAATTTAGAACCGAAACGTTTAAAAATTGCAACGTATTGGTCAGTTTTTATGCTAAAACGTGGAGGAAAATATACTGCGTAAATTCGTAGATATTGATCGTCACATTTTACTTTAACCCCAGCAGCTTGTAAATAATGCTCTCTGATTTCTTCTAAACCTTCGTATTTAAGACCGGATTTAATCAAAATTGCAGATCCCCCATGGGCTTTGTTGTCTGGTTGGTTAGCACAAATGAGATCGTAACCGATAATTTTAAAATAAGTTTTGTTATTAAAATGGGTTTCTGACACCAATAAAATATCAATTTGATTTAAATTAAGGAACATTTTTACTTCCTCGGTGTGGTTATTGAGTCCATTGGCGTTTCAAATAGCTATACGAAGATTTATTTGCATAATTTTTCTAATAAAGTGGACATTATATTAAACAAACTTTGAGTAAGCTCAAGTTGTTTGGCAAGTAATGTTTCAATTTTTTGAAGTACATTGTTTTCTTGGCCTGCATTACTATGAACGCGTTGTGCATAAGTAACATTTGGATTGACAAATTGGTTTTCGAAAACTGGAGTATTATTTAATTGAGGAAAGTTTTGAGGAGTATAAGAGTATGTGGGAACTGTGTGTCTTTTGTCTGGCATATTTGGTTTTTTCACAAGGTTTTGGTACACTTTACATCCCTTATAGTTCGCTGGGTGATTTTGCAAACAATTAAAACATCTCGCAGGTGTGTCTTTGCTTTTTACGCATTCAGCAGTTGCGTGATCAAGTCCACATTTCACGCACCTGTAGGACTTTGTACAATAAGATTTCGTGTGTCCAAACTCTTGGCACCGATGGCATTGAACGATGTCACTTACCTTCTTCGGAGGATCAACCTTAACTACGGCATTACCTAAAAATTTTATATCAAAGATATTTTTGTTTTTGTTGTTTGGTTCGAGGTCAACAAAGTGCATACACAAGGGCATATTTGTAAATTTACTTCTAATATTGCTGACATTCCTGACTTGAAACCCCAAACTTTCTATTTCTTGCTTGATTGCATCTACCGGAGTAGAGTAGTGTAAATTTTTTACAACAATCCTATAGGCACGCTCTTGCTTCAGTTGATAAGTATGGAAATTAATTTTTTTTCCTTTCATATCACTTATCAACGTTCTATATGAATCTATTGACTTGACCATTACCCTAATTTGACCATCCCGCAAAGCCTTATAACTAAATTCTGATTTTTCAATAATGCTTACAATATACTTAATCATGCCGCTGATGTCAGAAATATTTGGTATGATAATTGGTGGTGGTTTTGTTGTCGCCTCTTCACTGATTTTCTCTGCTACGTTATCATTGTCACAATCATCATGTAGGCTGGAAAACCTGTTTGCGCTGCTACCATTGTTATTGTTGCTTGTCTTCGTACTAGCACTAGTAGTGTCTATTAAGTTCAAATTGCTGTTTAGCTTCGAACGCTTGTGATTACCAGTGGGAGAACTTAGCTGGCGACGTTTATTTGTCACAGTTTGCCACTCCACTTTATTATCACTTTCGTTGTTCATGTCTAAGTCATCAATATCAGAGAGAGCATTCCGCTCTTCATATGTTGTCATTATTGATGCGTTTTGTTGTAACAATGCATTTGAGCTTGTATCTACAGCTGAATATTGGCTATTAAGAGCATTTCGCTGATAAAAAATATCTGCTGTTCTCTGCAGAGAGTGACCTTGCTCTGAAGGTGAGCCTTGGTCACTCATTAATTAAAGTGTTAATATCACTTGTAGTAGTTTTTTTTTTTTTTTTATTAAACTTCACTTTGTAATAATAAACTTAATAGAAGTTTTATTTAGTTTTTAAACAGTATATGTTTGTTTATTTAGTTTTGTGTAATTGCACTTTTTTATATCTGATTTAAGTTAATAAACTATCGCTTAAACGTGACCGCTTAATCAAATACGTATGCACAAGCCAACGGAATTTGGTGGAATGTCAACTAATAATTTGACGTTAACATCTCTGATCTCGCTTTCTTTTAATAATTAATAATTTGGACAGACAAATCAATTATCATTTCAAAATTCATAACTTAGATTGGAGATTCATATTCAGCGATCCCAAAAACCACAAAATACCCGTTTTGATACATAATTTTTTAAAACAAAAAAAACAAAAAAGTTTTGAATTTGCTTACTAAGCAAATTTTCATTTTTCGGCTATTGCAAATTAAATAAGTTCTGATGTTTTTCAAATATGGCAGATCGGAATTTGCGCTCTGGGAAGATAAAACCTGTAATAGCTGTACCATGGTTCCCCGCATGTGGAAATCGTAGAGCTTTTTATTTTTAAATATTGACACAGAATGCGATGGGAGCTTTTACTTGATAAAAATCTTGATAAAATTTCTTTACAACTAACTTATGAAGAAAACACAGAACTGGACGGTAAAGCTACCCAAAGTACCATTATTTGATGCCTCGATCTTTTATTTTATTCGAAAACTTTAAAAAGTAGGTATATACACTCGAGGCGAAGCTCGATCACCCTTCTACTGCTTCTAAAGCATCTTAGAGCAGGCTTTAATATAAAATTAATAATTAAACAAGCCTATGTCGTTCGTCCCAATCAATTTGATCAAGCTGTCTGATTTCAATGGCAGCACACTTGTTCAACTAATCCATGCAATTTTAAACTGCTGCCATGTATCAGGTTTTCCTCCATATCAGCTAAATACGAAAGAAACTTTCAGCGCACCCCAGCGCATCTTTTTCCACTCTATATTCTTGCCTCCAATACAATCTAATAATCGCTGCGTCAGTGCAACAAAATCGCTACTAACAACCGTCCGCACCCACTCTATCAAAATACCAAAGGACATCCAATACATCTAACCTTCGTTGCCGGAGCAAATTGCAATTCTCAGCTATTCAACTCTGTCACATTTCCAATTACGCGCGTCCAAAGTTTTGACGCACATGTGACACTTATGACCTCGTGCCAATGGACACAGTGAACAAGCATACATACATATGTACATACACAAACCCAAAGAATGTTAGCCGCAAGCCTTCAACTCCCAAGCGATAACGGCAGCAACTTATTTTTGGCGTTTATAATTCCAAATGCTTTATTTGCTTGTCAACAGCAGCCGCCACACTATGCGGCGACACCAACAAAATGCGAAATGTAAAAGCGAAATTTAGCTATTTTTAAGAAATCCCTATGTGAGTACATCCTACATGGCGGTTTGGCGGCAACAGCAGTGACAACAAGCGCGAACACAATAACACTGCGCGTACAACAAATACCAGTCAAGCAAGTCAAACTGGCAACAAACTGTGAATTTCTTAATAAAGGAAAATCGCGCGCGCGCTAGTGATATGGTTCGACGCTTGGCAAGCGTTGAAGCGTTACTTCCGTCTTGACGCCGGTGTGGTGAAGGCGGCAGGGCTCTAGATAATGTCGCACACAAGAGGATTTGAGGATTGCGATTGCTAGGGCAGGCAATAACACTAATATGTGAGTGTACAAATGTATGCATGTATGAATGTATGTTTGTATGAACGACAATATTCATTTTAGCAAGACTTAAGTTTTCACAATCAGCTCTGGCACGTCAAAAGCCGTCACATCGGAGAAAATGATCGAAGTGGTGTCTAAAAGTCAACCCTTTCAGGATTATTGGCAACTCGAGTCACAAATGTGGTAACTACTTACAAAGAACCTCTCACTCACAGCAGCAGCACAGCTTTCACTTAAGACAGAATGACTAGTGTCAGCTTGACATTGACACTTTCAACCCAACGCGTTTTACTACCATTTTCAATTTTTTGCATGCTCATGTACTCGTAAATACATACATACGTGCATACAAATCTACATAAGTTTGTACTAACGCCAACTCCGCCTGAGCTTTTGGTGTAAATGCGTAGATATTTAAGGTAAATATTGATGTTTATATATTGGGGTGGTCCAAAAAAAAACGTTTAAAATGTTAAGCTCTCATCCCTTAGGATTTTTCTAAATGGGAAAAAGAATACCGGTATTTTTTTGTTAAAAAAAATGATTTTTAGAACTGCCTCAAAGCCCATGAAGTTTTCAATATACTTCATATGGGTAAAAACACGTATTGAAAATTAATATTTTTCGCTCGGAAAACTCTGTTTCTCTTCAGGAGCCTTCTAGTTATAATATTAAATTTTTTGTTTTACCATTTTTAATACTAACGATTTTTTATGGGTGCCCCCATTACTTTTTTTTGGGTTTTTGCCGGATCTATAAAATGTACATAGCTAATATTAAAAAATGGTTAAATAAAAGATTGGGTATTGTGGTTCGAAGGAATCGAAGTCTCCTAAAGATAAAAAGAGTTTTCAGAATTTTTTTCTATTTCTATGAAAAAGTGTTTTTCCCCATACAAAATACATAGACAACTTCATGGGCTTTTAGATAGGTCTAAATATTTTTTTTTGCAAAAAAATACGGGTATTCTTTTTTTCCATTTAGAAAAATCCTAGGGTTGAGAGCTTAACATTTTAAACTTTATTTCCGCATGTATTTTTGGGCCGGCTTATTTTATATATGTACACATGTGTTCTGGTGATACTTTCTTGGCCTGCAAAAAGTTTTTCTTTAATAAATTGCACAACTTTTCATTTCCTTTGCACCCACTGTAACCACCTAGTTATTTTCTGTGTAGAACTATTTGCTATTTTTTTTTGTTATATCCTTATTATTAGTTTATCATTAGTTTTGGGTCAACTTTTCTTGACACCTTTTTGCTATCCAAATATTTGTGGTTGACCTTGATATGACCACATATGTATTATGTACATGTGGGTACATCACCAAAAAAAGTTGTGGCTTTTCTAACGTAATTTAAAAAGAATAAAGATTTACGTGAGCTAGATCGATTTTAAAATACCAAGAAAATTTAATTTTTTTATTCCGTTGATAAAATTTTTAAATATTTTTATGCAGGCGTTTTGAGCTTGAATTCTTCTATCCTTTTTTTGAAAAAAAAAATACTTTTAAAACCTAGTATATTTATAAAAAAACTCGATTTTTCCAAGTATTTTCAAATAAACAAATATTTTATGGAATTCTGAAAGTAGAATAAACTTTATAATCCCAATGGGAAAACTGTAGTTATAAAATTTTGTTTGGTATGGAGAAGAAGCGAGTTAAGTGCTAAAGACTAGAATTATTGTTCAAAGCAAGGTACTTTCCGGTGCTCTACGTACTGATGCAGTTTTCTTGCGAAGGTCAGACGATAAATGAACTTGACTAATTTTGTAAAAAGAAGGCCTTAAAATAAAGAAAGTAAATATAGTACCCGGTTGCCATGGCAATATCAATTCTGACCAATACTCTGTGCTGAGGGTAACGGTCCTGGGTATTGCTTCTAGGTGAGCTTCTTGTTCACAAGGAAAACAATGATCCCTGCCATATCTTTACCAAGTTTAAATGGGCCTAAATATAGTAGCTCATCTGAAGTACATTAAGTCGTTCTTATTCTTGACTCCAAACAGGCATTACGGCGAGGAGCAAGCAAAGAAAGGCCCAAAAGTGTACTACAGCTACAAAAGGGTATTCGGTTCAGGTTGACAAACGACACAGAACAAAAGTAGCAATCGGAGAAAACTCAGAGGCTCGAACGCCTCAGTATATCCGGCGCTTTCAAAAGTGCACTTAAATGTTTAATACTGGCACAGAAACAGAAAAGTATTTACCTTAGATAGGGAGAATAAAAATGTTGGAAGCCTGCCGATTATGGCAACGCAGGGATCTTGAGTGAATTTAAAAAATAAGGGGCGCTGATCACGTTACGTGACTATGAACAGTGAAAACTTTGTGGACATTCACGCGCAAATATGCCGGCGTAGACTTCCTTCATGCTTTCCTTGCCTCACCTAAGTCCATCGGTAATAAAAATGTATTCTCACCGGAGAGGAATAAGTTTAGACAATAGACAAAATTTCACACTATGTACAACAACCTAGTTGTACGCTCTTACAGAGGAAGTTTTTAATCATCTCCAAAGTAAGGAATGTAGGCCCATAGGATATCTTCTTCTCAACTTATGATAACGGAGTGACTGAATTAATCATAAATAAATTAATTGATTACATAGAAGCTCGTTACATCCCCCATGCCCATGTGAAAATCAAGCGCACCCAAATGGCGTCAAACGAAAATGTAAAGCATATTTATACATAAATCCCTACCCTTAAAGGAATAATCTGTGATACGCTGATTTTTGAGATGTCGAGGATGCATTCAATTAAGGCGATAGTTGTTGATTTGTGTATGAATTTTTGCTGGTATCACTCTTAGAACAAACCCAGAATAGTGCTGAACTGGAGAGAACTTCGCTGATCAGATTCGTTAGCAGTGTTAAATTAAAGGCAAAGTCATATCCCATTTTTTATTGGCAGTACAGTTAGGATTAGTCGAAAACCGGCAAAGGAGAATATTCTGAGGGAAAATGCAAGCAATATCGGAAACCAAAGTCCCCGCACAAGAACTATCCACTCAGGGAGTACGACCTTAATGTAATGTAATCTTTAAATGCCGTACTTTTGCTTTGGTATGAAGAAATGTGAAAAAATTTAAGTGTCTAGCAGACGCTATATACTCCGATCTAAAGTACTCACTAAATCAAGTATCTTACATCCCCTCAACTTACCTTATCTACATTAGCTTACTTCGTCTAACCTCACCTCTCCACACCTCTCCTCAACACACCTTGCCAGACTTCAACTCACTTTACCCCATGTTACTTCAACGCAACTCACCTCATCTCACCTCAACTCACTTTAACTCACCTTACTTTAACTCAGACAAATTTTATTTTTGAAAATCCCGCATTTGTCCCGAAAAGCGGCAAGTAGTCCCAAAGAACAAAAATAGTTCCGCAAAGTCAGAGGTAGTCCGGAAAATCCCTAAGTAGTCTCCTAAGTAGTCCTGAATTATGAAAATCTTGAAAGTCCCGAAATAGTCGCGTGAATGCCGAAAATCCTAAACAACCCGATGTAATCTCGAAAATTTGGAAATAGTTCTGAAAATCCCTAAATAGTAAAAGTAAATAGCCATTATCTAGTATTTAATTAAGTCATAAGTACTTAGTACTATTGTATCCAGTATTTGGCGAAGCCAAAGTATCTAATAGTAATTTACAGTTTTAAATCTTAGGATCATGTTAGCCAATAAAAAAAGGAAAAGGGAATAAGAAAAGGACAACTTCTTTGAGCAAAAATGCGTTACATATTCATATTAACAATACATATGTATGTATATACATTACTCATTTTATATTCTATTTCTCGACTTCTCTTTGCAAAAGTCAGCTGAACATATCCACTCCAACGTCAGTGTTTGTATTTCATTAAAAAGGGATTAAAATGTTTACTTACAAAAATATATTTCTACCACACTAATATGTACATACTTATAACATTTAGTATGCTACACTTTCTTCCAGTTATTCATTTTAATTGTTTTTCGCAACGAAATAGACGAAAAGCTTACTTACCATAATGACTGTGTCTATAGAAAATTAAGCTTTAAAGTTTTACATTTACGTTGCGGTTAAATGGATGGATGCGGATGGGTTTGCCTAACTTAATTACCAAAAAGGGAGTATTTATTGCATCATTACGTCGTTCGCTCATGAAAAGTTAGGGTGCGTTGGGCTGAGTAGGCATAAGCGGTGGATTAAAAGGGCGTAAAATGAATGTGAATTATGAAATGTTAGTGAAAAATTTTCCTACTTTCCAACATAATTAGCCAATTAAGGACATTATGTGTTCATCATTTTTGGGATGTCCCAAACTCTGCGAGTTAAACTTATTTTCGCCAATATTTCGGTATGCCTAATTATACAAAACATACACATGGACGTATGCACATACATACATATGTAACCACAATAGTATATATTTTTGGTTTAGGTATAGTAGCATATTAAAATGTATCTTTAAAATTTTCAAGAGTTGTTTGTTAAATTGAAAAGAATTATGATGGAAAAGTATTTTTTTACGCCACCAAATAACACACTTCTGAAATTTTTTTTTTAGTGTTTGGCGCCTCCTACTTGTGGCGTGAGTATTGAATTTGTTGCACAAACAGGGACACCAGATGTTTAAACAGGCTCCCAAAGGCTGATGGTTCTTTATGAGAAGTTCTTTTATTGTAGAAACACTCTGAGAGGTTTGACAACATCTTGCCTTATTGATTCGTCACCCCTTCTCAGAATTTTGGTTCTTAACAACTTACTAGAGGAGCTGGAGGGTAGAGAGAGGCTGCCCAGTTATTGCTAAAAAGGTTCTGTGAGCTGAACCAAGGACGCTTGAAACTGGAGAGCGAGCAGTTGACTCGATGTAAATCTTATTATGACACAACGGATTTCTTCAATAGGAAGTATAAGATATATACAAGGTGTCACTTTTCCTTACATTGGCGCATAGCGCTTACCGAAAGATTAAAGTACTTGCGATTGATTACAGGTAAGAATTGTGGAATGCTAATTTTGAGGAAGGGTCCTTCATTACTCTGTGACTATCTATTGCAACAGCGAGGTAATTGGTAATTCCTGGCTCAATGACGCGGTTGTGAAGCCTATAATGTCAATTTAGAGTCCTCCTCTGGTGGCATCCACTACGGTACGCAGTTTCTTTATAAACATAGTTCCTGATAAACTACACGTCTATTCTCTTCTAGATTCGGACTGCATAATAATGAAACACGCCCGCTGTCAAGTAATAGGAAAAATGTGATCCACATGTGTGGCCAGACATGCATTTTTAGTTCAAGTAATATGTTTTTATTACTCATTTGTACAATTTTAAATATGTCTTTATTTTACTTCTGAATTGGAAATAACGTCATATCGTTTTACATGTTTCCAAAACAAAATGGAAATAAGACCATATGGCCTTATTACGTATGGTGTTATTGCACCTCAATGCCAAAACTTTCAGATATGGGTAAACTTTCCCGTGACTTCTTTTCCTTTTTTAATACACGTAAAGCTGTACACCCTTACAAATGTATGTGCATAGGGGTGGTCCAAAAATGTTTGAGAAAAAGTAAAGTCGGAATTTTTATGCTCTCACCCCCTAGGTTTGTTCTATACCGACAAAAAGTATACCCCTATTTTTTTATTTTGAAATCAAAAAATATTTAGAGGTCGCTCACAGCGCTCAAAGTTTTCCATGTATTTTGATATCGGGAAAATACAACTTTTCGTAGAAATGGTATAAAATTCTTAAAAATCAATATTTTTTGATGCAAAACCTCTGTTCCTCTCCAGGAGATGCAAAAACTTTGTTTCTCTTCAGGAGATTCCCAATAATAATACCCAATAATAATTGGTGAAATAGACAATTTTTCATCGCAACTATAATTTATAGGTCCGCCAAAAACCCACAAACCCCCCGAAAAATGCAATGGGGGGACCAATAAAAAATCGTTTGTATTAAAAAATAGTTAAATAAAAATTTGATATTGTTATTGGAAATCTCCAGAAGAGAAACAGATTTCCGATAGAAAAATATTGATTTTCAAGAATTCTTTATATTTCCACGGAAAGTTGTGTTTCCCCATATAAAAATACATGGAAAATTTTGAGCGCTTTGAGCGACATCTAAATATTTTTATGATTTCAAAATATAAAAATATGCGTACACTTTTTCCGATATAATACAATCCTAGGGGGTGATAGCATTACAATTCTGACTTTACTGTTTTTGGACCACCCTAATGTGCTTTACATAGGTATTTATATATATGTGCACACGAGAAAATGAACAGTGTCCATTAAAAACGAATTTCATTCAATTAAATTATCAATTGAATGTAAACGCTAAAGTGTGCCAAGTACGAGAACACGAAAAAAAAACAAATTTTAATTGGCTTACTTAAAATGCAAATTGCGTAAAATTCACACGGACACTCATAAACGCACAAGCGAAAAACGCACAGACAGCCAGAGAATAACGGAGCACGCAGTAATAATTACAACAATTACAACAAACATATAGCAGCAATACTTATGCGCTTAATAGCAACACTAAACGCAAATGAAGCGGCAAAATGGAGTAAAAGACAGCATTTTACATAGAAATATATACATATGTATGTACATACATACATACGTACTATGTATGCATATAAATACTGACGGGCGCGTGTGTACTTTTACAACAGGCTATCTGCTCGCGACGACGACAGAACGCCAATGCTGACATTTGACATTCAACGTGTTCGGCTAGATATGCAGAATTATATAAGTATTAGGGCGTAATAATTTAACTTGGAAAAATGTGTATGGCCTATTTGAATTCTAGGTTCGATTCTAAGCAAGAATGAACAATGAATGAAATTTTTAAAAGAAAAATCAGTGTGTTATAATTTTTTCTGAACGAAATTAATTTTTAATTTAAAAAATTTTGTGTTTACTTAATCGTAGAATTTGAATTTGCTATACACATTCTTCGAAAATTTAGCTCCAAACAAATTACTCCGCCCTAATGTACATATGTACATACATTTATACACATATAAACATATGTAAAACACACAAAAGCAGACGCCAACCTATAAATTTACGCATACACTTGTTCTAGTAATGGCACCAGAAACAACAAAAGCAGGTGTGCTATTTTTTCCCCAAGTGTACCCTTTTCTGACAGTCAATTTAGTCAGTCAATTAGCGAAGAAGTCAACGAGTTGAATGAACAATGGGTATGCGGGTACATATCGCACACGAACTTCAAAGGTGACACAACTCAAAATGAAGTACACGTTCGTCAGAAAATGCGAAAAACTATTTCTTAGCACAAGCTAATAATATATGTAGGCAAGAAAGACTTTACCTTAGGTTTTTTCAACAAATTATAAAAAAAATCTGTTTCAGCTTTTGGTGTGTGCATTTTTAGTGCATACTTAATTTCAAAAATGCCCTACATTTATTTCAACGAAATTTTTATTAAATTTTAACCCAAGCAAATTAAGCGTTTAAAATTTTGCGTGTACAAATACAAATTCTGAAGATAAAAAAAAAAAAAAGAAAAAGCAATAGATGACATGGAGAGTAATCGTTTCTTAGTTTCTAGGTAAGTCAAATCAAGTCTAAGTCTTGCATAACCGGGCTTTAAGTTTTTGCGTTTACGGTTTTTAAATTTCAAAATTCTGTATTTCTTTTCTACGTTTTTTAACTGATTAAACTGAGTACGAATTAAAATTTTTACGAAGCCAAAGTCCATTCATGCTTTCATTCCATTCCATGCTTTATTTGGCTTTCAATTTTTCACTTATTCATCGATACAAGTCAATCTAAATTCGCATGACGGCAACAAACAATTTCAGTCATATCCGTCAGCAATACAGCGATAAATGTTGTGACGCTCTTCATGCAGGATTATCAATAGCAACATACACATGCAAATAGGCATAATTCAATCAAATTCATACATATACATCGCGTTCAATGAATGCTAAAATTATTCGCTTAACCGAATTTCACCATTGCAACCACCCCCGATGGCATCCGATGGTTATTGAAGTTTCGATTGATGCATAGTGCGCAGTCCCCGCAGTAAAATTTATTCATTTCCATACACACTCGCATACATGCACCAAACAAGACACGCAGAAACAAGCACACACACACACAGCTGTCAGGTGTCGAAGCTAATGAAGATGAGACTCATTAACTCGGCACTGACCTGATTAATTTAACAAATTCGAATTTGCTAAAGGGCTATGAATACTTTACGTATGTATATACAAATGTGTGTATGTATGCAATTGCATATAGGAGTATTACTTAGTTAGCAACATGTACATTCTACAACATTTCATATACAAAT
>NW_023458555.1:37837729-37886356 GCF_013731165.1 Rhagoletis pomonella | reverse complement strand
TAGCAAGTTGTCATTCAGGAATGAGGAGAAAAAAGTATTGCAGGTGGAAGAGGGAGAAAAAAGTTCAAATAAAAAAAAAATAAAAGGAAATGACAATAAAAATAGAAAAATTTTGGAAAGTAAAAGAAAAATTGTGGCGCAGCCGGAAATAAGATTGAACCGAGCTTCTTGTAGGCTACAGCAGCCGCTCGTGTTGAGAGTGAATGAGAAGAGCAGAGCTTGAACGGTAGTAAGCTATTATAGTTGACAAATAACGCCTCTCCTTTAACATAGCCGGTGTGGCAAAGCGAAAATTCGCACACACACACAAGTATTTGTATGCAGTAGACGCAAACTTTGCGGTGTAAGAGCAAAGGATAGATAAGAAGCAGTAGGGAGGTGTACGTATGTAAAGTCAATGCAAATACAAATGTACATACATATGTGTACATATTTGTATATACATACCTATGTAGTGCATTAGACCGGTTCAAAAAGTCGACAATTAGCCTTATCATGAGTTTCATTTTTCCCTAACTGGTTCACTTTTCACGTTTGGCTGCCATGTATTTACTATGGGCGGATGACAAATTTTCGGGTGAAACTCAGGATAAGGCAGATTATTTTTTTTTTTCAAAATCCCTTCAGAAATATATTCGGCACATTGAAAAAAGACGCCATTTACAATCTCTGCACGGTTTTCAGCCATGCAGAGTCCCCAAAAGACTCCGGAAGCACATTGCATTGGAAGCATTGTCCTGTCCGGAGGATGCATCTGACTAGGCCGAGCATCCTTTGAAGTGCCATCAAAATAAAACTTAAGAAAGTTTTATTACTTGGCAGTTGAGAAGTGCTTGTGCAAAAACTTCAATTAATTGCATAAAGAAAATTTTTGTACATAGCATGCATTTAGGCGTCCGGTGTTAGAAGTCGCGCGGTCTATAGAGAGCAAATAATTTCAAACAAAGAAATCAAATCAGCTGATCTAATGGGACTACCTGTTCAATATGCCTTGACACCGACAAAACAAAATGATAAAAATCAGCGAAATATTTGTAGCCACTTCAAATTTGTTATAGGAGATTGAAATGGGCTATAAAACTGCATAGCCAAAAACTCAAACAAGTTTAAAAAAAAAATTTCACATTGTTTTCAAAACTTTGAGAAATTTGCTATGCAGTTTTTTGCGTAACAAAATGTAAGTTTAAGTGGTTACAAAATAGTGTTGATTTTTGGGAAATTTTTTTTCTTGAAATTTTGATCATACGACGACACGTTCACTTAAACACGAATTATGGAATTTCAAAACTGAAAAAATATTTTCTTGTGATATTTATGTACAAAAATACAAATTCGCTATGAGCTAATATTAAGGACTGCGCTTTTTTCAGTCGTCTTTTTTCACTGTTCCGAAAATATATCCTTTCATATTTGAAAAAAAGATAGTCGATTTTTTTGAACCAGTCAAATGTCCAAATGCACACAAACATACATACATACCTATACTTTCGCAATATTGTATTATAGTTATGTACGTATCTTATATGTAACAGGACGCTTCGTCGGACATGAAAATCAGGCATGCAGCAGCGCGTTTACGCAACAATAGCCATGATACCTTGTACAATTCACACACACACACACACCTATTCATACATACGTATGTACAACCGTATACCGCACAAAATTTCACCATCTGGCATCAGCAGCCACTCAGCCAACCAGAGCAGATAACATTTCAAACACTCTGAAATTTATATTCATACTATATTTGTAAATATACAAGATATAAATACATATCGGTGGCCCTCTGCAATAACGGCACAACTCAAAGTGTCTGGTTTTTGACTTATATAGTGGATTAGTTTTATAAAAGCAAAATCGACATATGCTTGGTTGTTACCAATCCGAGAGAAGTTTTGCTATTTGCCACAAAACCGAAGTAGACAACCCTTACTTCTGAACAGTGATACATGTCTCACATTTATCGTGAATATTGGCATAAGTCAAAAACTGTCGACAGGTTAGTGATGCTTTTGTGTGAAATAACAGCATTTTTTGTTTTTGTGCCGTTGTTCAACAATGCCAATATCTTTTCAGTCGAAGTCATAATTTGAAAGCCTTCAAATTGTTTGCTACAGAGTCACTCCAATTAATGCGGAATAATAACGTTCCAAGACATATTATTGCTAAATTACTAAACACAAAATCTTGAATTGGCTCTACTGAAAAATATGAAATTTTGAGTTATGTCGTTATTGCAGAGGACCATCAATATGCACATTTTGACCTTTTCCAAAGTGCGGTGCCAACACTTTCATACTCGAATGCGAATTGCGATTTTCTATCGCTTTGACACTAAGAACCAGGGCGATTATGTAGGGTTCAAGGCGCGCTGACTTTTGTACTACTTAACTTCTAAATACTCAGTTGCCACTCTTACTAATTAAATTGAAAATTGGCATTCATAATGCATTCTCATTTATAGTACATCGATATGTACATATAGATACATATATGTATATGCTCTGGTGAGGGGTGAGGGGGGATTATTAATCATAAATGTAAAATAGAAGAAGCAAAAGTTAACAGCTAGAGTTAGTATGGTAAAATGGGTTGTAGTTACGAATAATAGATTAGAGTGGAACCTTCTAAAGAAAACCGCAGAAAAAGTGTTTTTTTTTGGGAACAGCAAAAGCGAAAATGGCGTTTCGAGTAAAAGTGAATCATGTAAAGACTTGCTTTTTCGAGGTGACGTTCTCGGAGATTCTACCTCCAGTTTTGTTAACCGAACCGTAAACAAACCGCCCTAAATTTATAAAAATCCACCCCGAGCGGTTATGATGATGCCACTTGATTACGTTAATGGAAAGCCTACTCTTAAAATCTGACGCAAATCGCTATGGTACGGAGACGTCCCTTATTGAGGCACTTCGCACGGGCGAATAGCTGACCGCAAAGCAGCTGAAGAAAAGAAGACAGTAGGAAAAGAAACCCGCAACTTTGGCCAAGGAGAGTTTTAAACGCAGGGATCTTAACAGTTATGATCTGTATAATAAAAATTATAATTTTACCACAAACATTGGGTTTGGATTTCAGATCTAGAATAATCAGTGTTTTTGTTTTTTTTTTATAAATTTTTGATCGCTAATTTTTGATATTTCCTTTTTTCTCAGATTTCATTTTTTAGATCTCAGGTGGCGTAAATCGGCCATAAAAAGGCGAGTCTGATTTATTATAAATGTTGAAAACTATCGAAAAAGGAACAGTCCAGCGCCTTCGTCTTGGTCTGCAGGCTGTATCGGAGATACACCCGCTAAATTTAAACGTAGAATACGTGGTATGGTTAAGAGCATATCCAAGTCAAAAACGAAAGCACAAACTAAGAAAAAAATATCGATAACAAAAGCTATAATAAAATCGATAACAAAATCGATAAAAATATCGATAACAAAATCGTTAACTAAATCGATTACAAAATCGATAAAAAATCGATTACAAAATCTATCGAAAAATCGATTACAAAATCGATAACAAAATCGATTCCAAAGTCAATAACAAAATTGATAACAAAATCTATCAAAGAATCCATTACAAAATCGGTAATAAATTCGATAAAAAAATCGATAAAACTATCGATAACAAAAGCGATGGCAATATCGATAGCAAAATCGGTAAAAAAACCGATAAAAATACCGACAACAAAAGCGATAACAATATCTATAGAAAAATCGATAAAAATATTGATGACAAAAGCGACAAAAATATCGATAACAAAAGCGATAACAATATCGATAGCAAAATTGTTAAAACAATCAAGAAAAATATCGATAACAAAACCGATAAATAATCAATAATAAAATCAATAACAGAATCGATTACAAAATCGATAACAAAATCGATAAAAATATCGATCATTATATCGATAAGTTCCGAAAATATCGATAGCAAAATCAATAACAACATCGATACAAATTTCGATAACAAAATCGGTGAAAATATCGGTAACAAAACCGATAAAAATATCGATGGCAAAATCGATTAAAATATCGGCAACAAAATCGATAAAAATATCGATAACAAAACCAAACAGATCCACATTAACTGAAACTTTCATATGTACGTATATATGCATTTACATATGTACATACGCTGCGATCAAAAGCCGCATTACATACGCATACATACTTTTTGTCTCCTTCCCACACTTCCAACATATGCACGTGTTTGCAAAATGATGACGAGGTGATTTTGTATGGAAAATCATTTATGCCCATATATTTGAATAAAATAAACATATATAGAAGATATCAACCAATACTTCCCATATACCAAACGAAAGGAAAACTCTTGAATTTTTTGATTAAAGAAAACAAAAACAAAATCATTCGAGCGGTTTTCGAGCATTTTGGTAATGAAAAAAATTTGCAAATTTTTTCAACAATTTTTTGCCTTAAAATGCTCAATATTTGTTAAATTTATATAAAATTTGTACCCGATAATATTTCTACTGCTCCAAAGAACCTATATCCCGAAAATGAAAGTTATATATGCCAACAATAAGTTGCTAGAGCACTTTAAAGGCTCAAAATTGACCCCAAAATAAGGCAATGTTTACCGTTGTTTTTACGACAGAAACCGAATTGGTTATTTACAAAAATGAATCTGTCGACAGGTTTGGAATTTTATCTTTGGAATCGCTTTATTAGTTCTCGTGCAATAAGCGTTTTTGTGAAGCTCTAAAAATTACAACTACAACATTTGAACATAGCCCCCATACCTTAAGGTAAGACGTATTCTACGTCAAAAAATAAAAATAAAAATATAAAAGTAACGATTTTCTTGATCGATACAGGGAGCGTAACAGTTATGATGTTTGTAAAACAAGTCATAATTTAATCGGCAAAATTGGATTTATATTGTTCCGATCAGATTTAACCCTTTTTTTATGATTTTTTTTTATCAAGAATAATCGTTTTTTTTTTGTATTATTATTTTTCGATGAAGTTTTCATTGTCTCCAAACCTTCATTGGCTGAAAAAACATCTTGTTTAGCTGAGAGGGCGGGAGAGTAGATTTTAAGTTGCGTTCAAGATGTGGAAGTAGAGGAGGTAGGGATTAATATCAAGTTCTAAAATGGAGTGCAGTTTAGAGATCGATGCGTCAAGGATATGACGATCGTGTGAAGCTGTGTTCGAATTGTTGGGAATGGCAGCGCCTTATTACTTCAGGGAAGAGATATTTATATTTATTTATATTAGTGGCTGACACGTTTTATAGGGAAGATTTTGGATCGCCTCCATAATAGTGGTTATAAAATAATTTCTAAAACAATTTGTTTGTAAAGATTTAAATATGGATTGTATTTTACGCTTAAATGCTTTTCGTTCTAAATTTAATTGATTCGAGGGCTACAAAACTCCAATCCCTTTTTTATTCTGGCCTAATACTTACATAACTGTTTAATCGAGTTGCGTAGAGCATGAGTAAGAAAAATATTGATACAAGAACTAAATACTATATGTAAATTGATGAGTGCAGGTGGGTGCAAATAACGCTTATTTAGCCGGGTTGGCTGTTAATTCTACATAAATATAAAGGGAACATTATTAGAGCGGCAACCCATAAGACGTCGAACGAATGACATACATACATAAGTACAAATGGCTTACAGGCAAGTTGCTTAACTGATACAGAGTTTTGAAGCGCCACGCATAGTTTATTTAGCCTCTCCCTGCCTCATCTTGCTTAGTGAATATATGTTCGTATTGTGCTTATGCGTAGCATTTGCTATAAGTAACTCTTAGTTGAGCGTAAAGGGGGAGGGGGGAAAATATGTCAATAATGAGCATTTAAGCCAAGTGCTTTTCGCGGGAGCGTAAAAGGTAAAACATCTAAGTGACTGGAAACGTTTGAAGCGATTTATTTTGAACGAGGTGAACAAGAATAGAAGAAGCAGAAAGAATAAGCAACAGCCGTGAGAATGGCAAGCCCTTATGCATGTGGGTGAGGGAAGTTCGCGCAGTAAGGGCATCGCAGATAAATGAGTAACTACTTAACGTTGAGAAGTGGGTGATGCAAGCTAATAAGTCATAATAAGTACGAAGTAAGAGGGACTATATGATGCAAGCTGGTGAAGCGTAAGTGCAAGCTGAAGCAGAAAAAGTATTAAAGTAACAAAACGATGGAGATGGTAAGAAAAGCGAAGACGCTCTAGGAAAAATAGGATTTACAGAAAAAGCAAAACGTTGGAGAAGGCTTAAAAATTAATTAGAGCTAAGACAGCAACAGGAAGACTGCTACATTTTTAAATTAGTTTGAAGAAGAAGTTTACTATTTAATTCATATATTTCGACGAGGAAAAATTTAACGCTGAATACAAAATTGAAGCTGATACAAAACTTGTAACAAAAGTGAGAAGAGAAGGTTCATATTAGTATATTGCTAGCTCAGAGTGAATATAGAAAAATGAGGTATAGAAAATTCATTAAGGTATTATTGAGGTATAGAAATTCAAAATAATTTGAATCCTTCTAATGCGTATGTCGTTTTGCTTTGCTTTAAACACAAAATATTTTATTCAAAGTTTCGCAAAATAATTGAAGAAAATAGCGAAATAAAGTTATTTTCCTCGCCTGCAAAAGTTGAAATATTGTACTGCAACTTTTCACTTAAAGCTAGCGATATTTATGTATGGTAGTAAAAATTATGAATTTATCGATAACAATAGCAATTATATCAATGACATTAGCTTACAGGAGAACGGTAGCGATGTTGCTAGCTTGAGAGATAACTTATAACAACAACGATAACAATAAAAATATCGATAACGATGACACTATTTATCTACAAATATATAAATATTTTTCAATACAGCTAGCAATATTTGTAAAGTGAAAAAGATGTCGATATTGATAACAATATCAATCAAATAACAACAACGAAGCCGATTACCGTAACGTAAAACCTAAAAACACTATAACTAAATATATTGATCTAATGATAACAAAAACGATAACAATGTCGATATAAATAACGATAACTGTATGTATTTATATAGTATAATGATAAAAATTTTTACAATGAAGGAAATAGTTATGACAATATCGGTTACGATAACATGGAAAACACAAAGATAACAAAAATGATGGCGACATCGATAACAATATCAATTTTAGCATCGATGTCAATAACCGTAACAAAAAAAAAAATCACAACAGTATTTTGAATGCTGATCATTTCTCATTAGTGATATCGATAACGTGAGCGGTAACAACGACAACAATATAAATATTGAATGGAATATCTGTGGATAAAGGCGAAAACACTTACAAAAATTATCAAAACTAGTTCAAATTAATTTCAAGAATATAAATCTTTATGCTCTCATAAAGTATCTCTGTAATATCAAACAGATTTACATACATACATAAGTATTCTTTTCTGCTGGGATTCAACCAAAAAAAGTCAAGTCCTTGGTTAAGTTTTAAACTATATTTTATTTTAAATGCCCCTTTTATTCGTTGCCATAATTGCGATATCTCATAATTGCAATGTCAAATGTTCATCTAACCCGTCATAGTCATCCTTAGGCAATTTACAACTTTTAACGCTTGTTGAAAATTAAATCAGTCTCAGCTTTTATTATTATCTCTTTCAATTTCGCTATCTTTTTCTGCTTCAACTCTCCTCACTTAACTATTTCTTATAAGGTTTCTAAGATTGATTTCAAAAATTGCAGTGATAATGACGTTCTTACAAAGCTCAACAGCGCCTGAGAGTCTTTCAACTTAGGCATGTACATAAATACAGTGGTCGAAATAATTATAGCCGCACCACATTTTGACAAGTTTTAACATATTATTTTTGTTGTTATTTAATTTTGGCTATTTTTTTAAAAAAACATAGTTCATTCTTTAACAAAAGCCGTGTAAATCCAAGTTTCAAACTTTTTGTAATATAAAAAAAAATTCAACAAACTTGCGTAAATTTCTAACTTTTTTTCATTATGCACTTTTGTAGCCCTTTGAATTCTAGTAGAACAAAGTGCAAGTTTCAAACGGCTAAAAAATACGGTCGATTTTTTAGAATTTTTCTGTCCAGGATGTTTCGGTTTTCTCCATATAAAAATGAATTATGTGTATTCGTTATATGGAAGCAAATGGAACAAAAGAAAATTCTAAAAAATCAGCCATAATTTATAGCCATTTGAAACTTGTACTTTGTTCTACTAGAATTCAATAGGCTACAAAATTGCATACGCAGAATATTTCTAGGAAATCTAATTAAAAAAGTTAGAAGTTTTTACCAAAGTTTGTTTTACACGAGTTTTGTTAAAGAATGAACTATATTTTTATAAAAAAATAATCAAAATTATATAACAACGAAAATAATATGTTAATACTTGTCAAAATATGGTACGGATTTATTTCCACCACTGTATGTGCATACGTGTGGGTGCTCACTAAACACATTTATGCGTACATACACACGAACATACATCTTTTCAGTTATTCTTGTTATTCGCTATATTACTACAATGACTTTGCCGCAAAATAAATAAACGAAAAGCTAAAACTTTTTTTCAATGAACTATTTTTTTTTACCTTGAACAAACTTTTTCGATTAAAAAAATGCGCTGAACGGCTGGTGGTGCAACAACCGTAGACTATCGAATGGTGCAGGCAAGCAGTGTGAGCAGTTATCAGAGAAATGGGAAAAAATATTGCAGTGAAATAGAAAATATTGGTCTTGGTGTCATCGTCTGCTTTTATTGTGCGTGCGCTGGCAAGTGAACAGGGAAAAAAATTTGGCGACAAGCGAGAAAGAATTGCAAATCAGCGATGCGCTACATAAGGCATTATAGGTGAGTTGAGAGAACTTGAGTAGAGTTTAGAGTTAATGTATGATGCCAAAAAACTAGACATACATATGTAGATTCCACCACGTCTCTGTAGGGTGTTCCTATTGACGAGCCTGCAGGTAATAGTACTTCTAAAACGTTGCAGGTAGGTAGTTGACGAATGAGTCTCCTTAACAAAGGACTGCTAACACTGAGGTCGCGCATGTGGGATATGTTGCTTCCACTGTGTCGAAAAATGAAGATCCGTTCTCTGAATCAATCTGTAGGTGACTTTGGAAGTTCTATCCTAATTCGGTTTACTTTGAATATAGCCTCAATGCCACTGTAAAAATCCTTCCAAGAAGTGAGATTTTCTTACTGCATAACGCTTAAAATATATTTGAATGACAGAACGAAAAACTTGGAAACCAATTATTTGGGAATAAAAGTCTGGACATAAATATTTTCATATTAAAGAACTGCGCATAAATTTTTGGCCGTCCCTAACCAGGACATAATTTGTTTTTGATCAATAAATAATACTCGTTAAATAAACCTGATTAAAATTTGGTCAACTCGAAAGCAGGACATACATTTATAGTCATATAAAAACTGGACATAATTTTATGGTTTTCAAATATACAGAGTTTTTTGTCCTATTCTTAAATAGCCACAATTGTATATCAAGTTTTTTAGCAACAAGAATTTATGTCTTATTTTTAAATATATTTTTTGTTTTATGTCGCATTTTTAAGTTACCTAAATATAGTTTTAAATTGCCAAAATTTTTCTCCAGTTTTTAATGGCTAAACGTTTATATCTACTTTTAAATTATCAAAAACTAATGTTCACATTTTCCAAATCTTAACAAAAATGTTGTAAAATTTTTAAACCACCAATTAGTTGTGTGCAGTGTTTAAATTCCCAAAAGTGTATTTTATAGTTTTCTATCAAAAATTTAAGACCTGTTTTTAAATATTCAAAATTTATATCATAATTTTAAGTGACCAAAATTAATACAGTTTTCGATTATTAAAGTTTATGTAAATTTTTTTACCTTCCATCAAAAAAAAAATAATAATAATATATATACAGTTTTGGAAATACTTTAATTTGAAATAATTTTTTTTTTAAGTAACCAAAAATTTATATACGGTTTTTAAGTATACAAGCTACCAAAATTTATGTTTAGTTTTTAAATATAGAAAAAATTTACAGGCGGTCAGTTTTTAGGTGACCAATATTTATATCCCATTTTAAACTCCAAAAAATTATGTCTAGTTTTTTAACTACAAAAATTATTGTACATTTTTCAAATACCCAAAAATTGATAGAAGTGCATCCTTTAAGTTACAAAACTTTATTTTCGATTTTCACATTATAAAAATATGTCCATTTTTTAAGTGCCAACAACTTTTTTTGAATAGCAGGTCCCAAAAAGGTACTTCCCATTTGTTTTTACGTTTATATAAAATTTTTATATTCCAAATTTATGTCCAGTTTTTTTCTTAATGTCCATGAATAATGTTCAGTTTTATAATTACCAAAATTTCATACTTATTTCGTTTTAACTGACCAACAATGTGTGCCCAGCTTTTAAGTGACGCAAAATTTATATCCACTATTTGAATTACCAAAAATGTATCTGTATACCATTTTTCTAGATCAGTTAATTTTCTCAAGATATTTTCAGTTTGCATTGCGAACTTTGACTTGGAAAATATGACAAATGTTACATTATTCAAGTATGTAGTTGAAAGCAATTCTCTTTCTCATTCTCTTTTGTGCTTTCTATTTGCTTTTACACGCTTCAAATCTGTTGAATTCAAGTTTTTGGTTCTTTAAATCCGAAGCAACGAAAATGTCAAAAGCAAAGCAATAAAGTTGAAAGGACTTGACGGTACAGACGCACGTGTACTCGCCCCTTTTCTTCTCACCCCCTCTCTTCAACATGGGAGCAGAATTGAATTCAATACTTGAGCTGTGTAAAAGCAGTCATTAGCCATGTACGAGTGCGGCCATGTAAGACATGGCGTATGAGTAACCTTTGTTCCTGCCACTATTTCATACAAAAAATTACGGGAGATTTTCATTTGACATTGTTTACTTTTCCATCGGTTTTCATCGTTATTAGCTTGATTTTTTTTTGCAATTAAAAATTATAAATTTTTTTGTTTTAATTTTTGCCCTGTTAAAATTTAAATAAAAAAAATTAAAATATTTTGGAAAAATTACTTGATCTAGAAACGTGTTTCGGCGTTTTTTGTGTCATTTCCAAACTGGAGATCTTCACTTCAATGTAATTGTATGAAATGCTAAACATGGCACAACATACATACAGAAAAAATGTGAAATATTTTCAAATTTTCACCGTTCCAAGAAAACTAAATTTGGTAAGTTTGTTATGCTAACAGTCCGCACTTCCTGTGGGTAGCGTAACGCTTCATGTTTTTCCAACAAATTCGCACCACTTACACACTTCAAAACACTTCATCAATGTGTTTTAGGTTTTCTGCTGTTTTCTGCTGTTTTCACACGCACACACACTTACTTATTTACGTACATGAATTCATCCTCAATATACATACAACAACAAGCAATCAATATTTTGAAAAGAGGAAGCGAAATACGGACGGTGTTGATGCTGCAGATGCTGTCTGAAGCTAAAACTGCTGTTTTCAATAGCATATGCAGCTACATAAAAACCCACACAGTCAAACATACTTCCGGTTTTTTATTTTCTGCACTTCGATGGGTGCAAATTGAATATTTGCTTGACATTTCATTTTCATGTTGCTCACAAGCCTACAATAGTTTTTTTAAAGGGGGAAAGTTGGAAAGTCGACTTATTGATGCAGAAACTTAATACTCGTCACTGCGTAGTATAAGTTTCAGCTTTTAAGAAAGCTAATTTTTACTAACATTTGCAAACAAGAAAAATAGTTATTCTCTATAAATAATTATGTTCGCTAAAGTGCCTTCTGAGAATTTTTAAAAATAGCTACAACACTATGCAAAATACGAACTCCCCCTTTTTACCCGATTTGGGGTTACACCTCTGCACATAACCAAAATGCAAATTTATAAGAATCCTGTCAATGTTTACTTTTGTTGTTTCTATTTTTCATTTTTATGTTTGCTTGCGCAAATACAATAAAAAATTGCGACTGTGAAAATTGGCATGTAAAATGTAGTTAAGTGATTGCCGCACACATTCACACTTATATACATATGCATGTACGTAGCCTGCAGTAAAAAGCCAAACCAGTTAGAAAAACTACTAGCTCATTAACTGGTATGTGTCTACCAGTTTGACAATTTCGAAGAACTTTAGCGTTCGGCGACATCTGCCCTTGAATTGCCAAAGCCTAAACGCGAACGCAATTAATTGCTTTTCTTACAAATCTCGGCTGTGGCATTACGTGAGGACTGCTTGGAGGTGGTTAAGATTTTTAAAGTTAAATCAATGTAAGTAAAAATATTTACTTCAATTTAAATGTAAATATCAAATTTGAAAATCGAGTTGCATACATATGGGAAGAAATGCTTGTGCCATATATATATTTTTATACTCGAGCACACTTGTGCACAAGGGTATATTAATTTTGTTCACATAACGGTTGTTTGTAACAGCCAAAACGAATCGAGATAGATATAGACAAATGTATACAAAAATGCTCAAAATGAATAGAGAAATCGATTAAGCCATATCTGTCTGTCCGTCCGTCTGTCCGTCCGTCCCTTTACACGATAACTCAAGCAAAAATTGAGATATCTCAACGAAATTTGGTATGTAGCTTTCCGTTAATCCAAGGTAGGTTGATATTGAAAATAGGCGAAATCGGACTGTAACCACACCCACTTCCCATATAACGGTAATTTCCAGAAATATAAAACTACGATATTTTAGTAACTACTGAAGATAATTCACTCAAAATTGGTATTTACAATCAAAATATATATATAAGAATATTATAAATTTTTGGAAAATGGGCGTAGCCACGCCCACTTATGGTTACATGTGTATATCTTGATAACCGCTGCACCAATTTCTTCCAACCTTGGCACAGTTTTTGGCCTTGGTGCAGCATGCTAAATGGGTGAAAATTTAAAAAATCGGACAATAACCACGCCCACATCCCATATAACGGTGATTTAGAGAAATACAAAATCTTCGATAATTCAGTAAATATTGAAGCTAATTTATTCAAAATTGATGCTTGCAACAACTCTTTATCAAGAAATACGTTTATGGTAAAATTTTGGAAAATGGGCGTGGCACCGCCCACTTATGATCACATATATGTATATCGGTAACCGTTCTACCAATTTGTAACAAACTCGGTATTTTTATTGTGCTTGCCACATAAAAGCAAAACTTTGAAAATTATTGAAATCGGACTAAAATTACGGCCGCTTTTCATATAACGGTAAATTTCAGAAATGCTTGAAACTGCAATATTTCGAAATTTAAGTACGCTAATTTACTCAAAATTGATACACCCCGGCTTACCATCTAGCGGTAGGTTTCGGAAAGGGGGAAAAACATATATTTAATACTTGCGCCGGGTATTTAATGTTCGGCTCCACCCGAACTTGGACTTTCTTACTTGTTTTAATTAAATTTACAAATTAAAATAAAAACCGTAAATAAAAAAATAAAGAATAAAGAATAATAACTTTCCCTGCGTCAGGACTCGAACCTTGGACCCCTGGAATACCGCGCAAAAGCTTTACTCTGTCGGCCATTCGGAGCAAAAAGGCATGCTTATTCTGGCAACTATCTCATCAATTGGTATGATGCTACAAGTATTTCTACTAGTAGATGCTGATGCATAGCCTGACAATTGACGTCTCGTGGGACATCGCAGTGTTAAAAATACCAGTCGTTAACATTGAAAAAGTATAGAACGTCAACTAGTTGGGCTGAAAAGCAAACTGTTAGAATTCTAGTTCACAACTAGTAGCTTTCCCTGCAGGGTACCAACGTAAAGCAGCTATTTATTCAGCAGTAAAAATGCATTGCCAGCGGAAAAGTCTTGATTATTGCTATTTTGTTGTTGTTGCTGTTCCTTTCATTATTGGCCTTGACGCTTCTTTTCGTACAAAGTGTTGGTAATGCTGACAGTTGCCCTGACATGGAGTTGATTTAAATTTATGCTGTTGCAGCGCTTAAACATAAAGGATTTGAAAATTAAATGAAATAAGTGCATAAATATGTATTGTACTCATGACTGCAAATATCGATGATTTAATTAAATGGTAAAAACGTAAGTGCGCCTGGGCCACACTGTAGAAGTGAAATTTACGTTACTTTTCTATTTTGTCTCATAACCAATGTATATATACACATCTGCTTTTGCTAAAGGTTATATTTGTTCTCTTTTTTCTATACCTTTACCCCTGTTTGTTTTAATAACATTTATGTTATTCAGTTTTTCCAATATCCTTATTTTTTTTCTTTATACTCTGTCGATAACAAAATCGATAATAACGTCCATCAAAATATCGATAACAAAACCGATGGAAATATCGATAACAAAATCGATGAAAATTCGATAAAAATTTTGATTACAACATCGACAATACCATTGGTTGCAAACTCGATTAGAAAATCAATAAAAATATCGATAAATATCGATAACAAAATCGATAAATATCGATAACAAAATCGATAAATATCGATAACAAAATCGATAAATATGTACAACAAACTCGATGAAAATCGATTACAAAATTGGTAACAAAATCGATGAATATCGATAACAAAATCCGAAAAATCTCGACAACAAAATCGATAAATATCGATATCAAAATCGATACAAAATATCGCTAACAAAATAGTTAAAAATATCGATTACAAAATCGATAACAAATTGGTAAAAATATCTATAACAAAATCGTTAAAAATATCGATTATTATATCGATTATTTTTAAAATCTATAAAAATAGCGATAACAAAACTGTTAAAAACATCGATTAATTTCGCGCTAAGTCTCGAGAATCCCGAAAAAACTCAAAACTCCCAAAATAATTCCCAGATTGAGTCTCTGTGTCTCTCTCTATATCCTTTCCTCTTTAATTGACTTTATTTTAATATTTACTCCCCTATCTTCATCTTCAGTGGTTTTAGCCCTATCCATTTCCGTTGCGCCATTTCCGTGCGCAATTTCCTTTGAATTTGCCAATTTACTCCCAACCAACCAACCGCCGCTAAAGAAGTTTCACCTCAAAAAATTATGCGACGAGACTGACATGAAGCGAAAAATGATATTTAGTACAACAAACCCATAATTATACATAATGTGAATGAAGGCGGAAATGCAGTAGTGAATTTCATAAATATGTATACATGTATGTAATAACCGATGAGTAATCGCGTTTAAGTGCTGAAACGAACGTAAATTAAAGGGGCCTTTCAAAGTGAATTGTTCTGATGTGCAATAAGGTAACGGTTGTCACTTACTTCTCATTTTCTGCTTACCAAAGAAATTGTTTCAAAATGTGCCAAAATATGTTTGTTTTATAGTTATAGAGTGTCCAAGACTACCAGTCCACCGCCTCTTAAATTGTGGGAAAAATTGTTTACTGAATAACGGAAAAATTTGGCGTAACTAATCGGGAATGCTCTACCTTTTGGTGGTATTACCAACTTCCGGTATCCACCAGAAATGAGTTAAACTGACCGAAAGTGCATTATTTTAACCGGAACTCCATTCCAGAAAAAAGTTTCCAACAAAAGTTATGTATTTTTGGCGGCAGAATTCATAATTACTGAAATAAATATCAATTTTGAAAGCTAGATGATAAGTAGTGAAAACATTTCGTCCGCCCCTTATGCGCATTTTTTAATGTTATTGTTCTTTTTACTCCACTTTCAGCTCAAAGTATAGTCAGAATCTGCGAGGAGAAACAATTCCAGTGCGCCAATGGTGTATGCATACCCATCCGTTTCGCATGCGATGGCGACTCAGACTGCAGCGATCACAGCGATGAACGCATTGCCAATTGCAAGTTTATAGGTGAGTGAACAGACTATACATATATTTACATAATTCGAATAATAAATAAATTAATTGATAAAAAGTAAACGACAAATGTGCACCAAAGAGCGTGTGTGCGCCATGTACTTATGTAAGAGAATCTATGTTGGACTAAGTGCAAAAATGTACATACACAAACATGCGTATATACGTTACAATTAGTTGACTCTGCTTTGGCTGTGAATGTGTATAATTGCTTCAAGGAAATGTGCAACGGATGGGAAAAAATTTAATACCTGTTGCACATTACACATATTTACACAGAAAAATGGAGCTCCTTTAAAAAGGGGGGAAAAAAACGGTGATTGTTCCAGTGAAACGTAGATGCATGCATGCATTTAGAAAATTGAAGGTAAAAATTATTTTATCTTACTTTCCTGTGAGTCCTTGTGAGAGCTGCTGTGCAATTTAGACATTGTGCAAAATTTAATTTCACTGTCGTTTCTTTTATTTAGTTGCATAATTACTCAAAAGTGTATGCAAGAATCTATTCAAAGAAATTTTCTCTGAAACGTACAGATAACTACGCGGCAGCAGCATGCTCGTGTAAGCTTTTGCGCCTTTTTGTGGCAAGGATTTCCTACAATTAGAACTTTTTTTTTACAAATATCGTATGTACAACATGAACACTTTTTTTCTCCCTTCCTCGTCATATTCTCTTAAAATATTCAATGTCATGCAAATGGCAATAGTAGCAGTTGTACGAGTGGTTGTACAATTGCGGTATTTAAACAAATACAATGACGTTGAATGAATGTTGCCTGCATGCAACATGTATGCGCAAACGTTTAGCTGCAGAAACCGCACAGCCATGCAAGTGAATTAAGCGCATAAAAGCGAATAAATGCCACATAGTAGGGAGTGCTCACCAAGAGTTGTGGATACTTGAAGAGTTACAAGTGCTACGAGTGCTGAACGGTTTTGTTTTTCATTTCAACATCTCCACGCATACATGCAACTGGAAATTTCACTGAAGAAATAATTCTTTTGATTAACAACATAAAGGCCCGAAGCCGCAACACATGACTTGTTGTAGTTTTATGGAAGGTTACGTTAGATTATGTTAGGACAGGTGAGAAATCCGTTGAAAATTTGACTTAGATAGTAACTGAGTTGAAGAATTTTTTTGAGTGGTTAGAGCGCGTGAAAATTAAACTTAGCCCTTCGCTCCGCTTATGGACTCTGTTGAGCAGCGTCAATGTTCTTTCTTATCAACGTGCTTGAGACAACTGATGGTTTGCCATGTTAACAATCACTATTGAACCAGTGAACTGCTCACTAAAAGCATAGACAGACGACAACGTTGATCCGGATTAATGGCGCATTTGATCTGATCAAAATTGTGCCTTGACAGGCGGCAGTTAGTTTTGGTCAGTGTTGCCGTTTGGGAATTAACTCAGGACTTAATCTGGAACAACTGCAGTTAATTTCCGAGATAATTCCGAATTAACGAGTTGATTCGGATCAACACTGCCGTCCGCTTATGCTTTAAAGAATCGTAGGCAAAAGCTGCATGAGAGGCAAAATAAAGCATTATTTAATAGAAGTCCTCTATCGAAAAATTTGTGTCTCAAAAAAGCGTGCAACAAGGTAAATTTAAAGAAAATCATAGCGACCTTAAAGCATTTATCACTTCCTGAATATATTCATTTATTTATTTTATTTGTTTATTCAATTCATCAATTAAGTACAACTCATATAGATTACTACAGTTAAATAAAAAAGGAGAAAAAACTACAAAATCGGTATAATAAGTAATAAGGTATGTACATGTACAAAATACAAGGGTATAAGAAATGCAGCACCAGAATTAGTTTAGACTTAAAGCCATTACGAGAATTTAAGAAACTTCTAAATTTTTACAAATTTGGTTAGTCTACCTCAGACAACGCGTAAGTGGATCATTAAATATAAAGTTGGTCTTGTGATTTGATAATCGAACACGTCGCTGAACCTGAGACCCCGAACAGGACAATTGAAAATAATTAGTTCGAGCAAGAAGTGGCAATAGACGTGGCTGATGACTATGTTCCTAATAAAAATTATTGAGGACATTTTACGACGCACTTCTAATGTAGGTAATGCCAGTAAAAGATACGTACTATTATAATCGGGAATGCTGCAATTCCACCGGAGGTAGTAAGCTACGTGTCTGGTAAAGCATTCTTGGACCTTCTCTACCCTTGAAGGTGAACCCAAGTAGAAGGGATCCCAAATAATGCTACAATAGTCAAGGTCCGATCTTACAAATGAGAAGTAGAAGCTATTAAGTGTTAAGAGGTTTTGAAATTTATTTGAATTCCCCATTACAAAGACAAGCATCGACCTAGCGTTGGTGATTATAAAATCAAGTGTTTAGAAAAGTACATTTTCGAAGTATTTAAATATGACTTCCAGATCTTTCTTCTCATAAATTTTTATATGAAAGTGTAACTGGGTCTAGCCTATAGTAGTTATCAACTGTCACGTTACTTTGCGTCTACTGAAGGACATAAATTAAAATTTACCAACGTTAAGAGGCAAAGAGTTAGCATCACGCCATTTTTTAGTCTTAGCAAGTCATCTTTAAGACTAATGTAGTCGGACACGCTTTCTATATCACTGTATAGCTTTAACGTCCGAAATAATATTCACAAAAACCTTATGGTACCCCTGAGGTGACTTTAAGCATATTGGATTTAGTATTACTTATGCGATCGAATTGGTCCTATCAACAAGATAGCATGCAAACCACTTAAGCATCTTTGCGTGCACTTCGATTGATTCCAGCTTTTTAGGTAGTAATATATGACTAACCTTATCAAAGAATTTCGAGAGGTCAGTGAATATGGCATCGCATTGATGGACGTTTTGTTTTAGAACAAAATTTGAAAATTAGAAAAATCTTAAAAATAATTTCATCATCAACAAGGTTTCACTGGCTCCCAGACTTATGAATAGGTGTGTTTTTCCAAATCGGTAAGAATTCACCTAGATTTAGGGATTTGTTAAATATTTTAGATACCTGTAAAGCTAACGCTGGAGCACAAGTATTTAAAGGAAGGGAAGCCATCTTCACCAGGACTAGGGTTGTTGGCTAGGCTAAAAGGGCATCAAGGACTTCATTTTCTGAGAGCTGCAATCCTTTAAGGACAAGTATGGTGCTCCGGTTTCAGACTGAGGAACATACACAAAACGGAAAAAATTGGGAAATATGATACAAATTTTTTAAACGTTCTGCACCATGTCAGGAACCCCTGTGGCTTTCTTCTTGCAATTTACAAACATCCGGAACCGTTTGCTGTTAGACTTTATTTCACTCTCCATTTTTATGATGTAGTTATGATATATAAATTTATTCAAGGCATCGAACTATTTTTGTAACCTCCTGTAGATTTCAAAAGGCTCTAAGTTTTTACTCGACTGGCGATACAGTTTATATACCTTGGGGGTTTTTTTTTGTTAAGGCTGACCAGCCTAGAGTTGTACCAGACCAGTTTGGAAATATTATTCACCGAAATTTTCAATTGCCGCTCCTAGCTCGTCTCTAAAATGGTCGTAAGCGGTTGACAATTCGGCGAGGTCGAAGGCATATTCCCCGTCCACCAAGTTCAATGACCGTGAAATCTCATCAAATTTGGCATCAGTGAAGTTATAGGTTTTGCGATTATAATAAACTTTGATATAATAATTAAAGCGAATATGTCGGCGCACACATATAAAGCAATGCAGTAAACATCAAGTCATGTAATCGCGACTTAAACTTAAGGTTGAGTTTTGCTCTGCGGGATTTTAAATTAATCTATTGAAGAAGAGGTCAAACGTATCTTATTTCACAGCTCGTGATTCGATGCGAATAGAAGTACTTTCGCTTAGTATTTTTGGAAGGCTATTTACCAGAAAATTTAGTAGAGCACATGATAAAAGGCACAGAAACATGGAAACCAGGAAACCAGGAAACAGTGAAGCCACGTGCATTTCGATCGAATAGAGAAGAGATTAGCCGTGCCGTAAATGACTCTGCGTATCTATGCACGTCTAGGCAAGGTTAGGTTAGGTAAGGTTGAAGTGGCTGTCAGTGACCTCACTACCACACCTAGGCCTTAGATTGTGGGCCCACATGTGATACCACGCCTATCGTTAGAACCCTCCTACACTGAATAACTCAGTGAGAGATGAGACCAGTATATTTGCATGTATGTACTTATATAAGAAAAAATATTTATTGGTAAAAAAGAAATACGATCACCTCGCATAATTTCAAAGGTCTGATTAACTTAACGTAACTAAGAGGCTGCCACTTAAAAATTCTCTTTAATGGATGTTGCTTATATTTGGACAGGAGAAACTTAACGTAACTTACTGTCACGTCGAAGTCTGTTTCATTTTGATTTTTTAAGTTCTAAGTTACGTTGAGTTAAGTAAAGTTTCCATAATTAGACCTTATGTCATGTAGTGTGCGCAAAAGGCTCCGCAAGCATTGTCCGAGGCGTCATCAGACTAGGATGAGCATACTTTGAACTGTCATTAAATTATAACTTAAGAAAGTTTTATTACATGGCAGTTTTAAAGTGCATGTGCAAAAATTTCATAAATTTTATGAAGGAAATGTTTCCACATGCAGCAGTACATATCATGTATTTAGGCGCCCGGTATTAGCAGTCACGCCTAAACATACTAAAAGCATCGCGTGAATTTCGCGAAATGCAGAAATTGACGTATGCCTAACTCGGCTATGTCGGTTAAGGGCCAGTTTAACCTAGTTTAACCTTGTTTAAACTAAGTTTAAACTCAATGTGCAGTTTTTCAGTTCTATTTAATCGTAGTTTAAATGAAATGAAAAACTGAAATTTGACTAGCTCAAGTGGTTCTCTTCACCAATCTGAAGAATTAGGCCCAATTTCAGATGAAAAAGTTAAACGGCACTTACGTTTAATAATTATGAACACTGATCGTGAGAAGAAAGCAAGTTTTACCTTTTAAAGTAAAAAAAAAATACAAAGTAAAAAGTTTTTGAAAAGCTGTAAACTTGAAATATAAGAAAAAAAAATTGTTTTCAAAATATCATAATCGTACAAAGCCCATGTCGCAGCTAGAGAAAAAAATAACTAGCAGAAGGTAGGTAAAATTTAAGAATGAATTAATGAAAGCTTTTGTAGAACTTCGTAAAACACCGTAACAAATCGACTTCAAATTATTAATGACTTAAATTTTTAAAATCGAGGTAAAAAATAATTTAGAAAACTAGGCAAAAAATTGCTGTTACATCAAAGCTTTTCAAAAACTTTATATGAATAATGTAGGATTCGAATATAAAATTTTTGTTTTAGCAGCGCTAACAAAACTAAATAGCATGGAAAGCTTAGCCGAAAATATAGCTTTCAAGTAAAAGCTTTATGTACGTACGAAAGCTCTAACTGAAGGCTAAAATCTACTTTTGGGGTCAAAAGTACCATTGATAGCATTAAAATTTTAACAAAAGCTTAACAAGAGCTTTGCACTAGAAATATTGTAGTTAGGCTAAATACGCACTATGCAGGTAAGTACTAGAGATGCCAGATCGAAATAAAAAATACTGATTTTTGAATCGATTCGAATCGAAAAAAAAATCGATGCGGGCAGAAGTCGTCAAAAAATAAATTCATCTTCCAAGATCGTCTCATATATTGTCAAAAAACGTCTTTTGCTTAGGTTTTAAAAAAGAAACAAAACACTGTAACCTGACCCCAATCCACATAAGGCTAAGTAAATCCCACTCAGCCCGACCCCGTTGGAAGGATCGCTTTTTGGGACTACCGTTAGTTGAGCTTGACGACAACGATTGATGGACAAACCGACCCAGGCGAGTCTTACTAAGTAGTGCCGCTACAACAGCATCTGCTCAACATTGAAATTGCAAATATTTGTTGAAAGTAATTGTTAAAACATACATCGTTTATAACGGTTTCAATATCCACATTTATCCTAAGGCTATCAGGTAGCTAACAATCTGTAAATACTTCTGAAAAAAAAAATTTTGAGATAAGGTTTTTCCATATTAAGACAACGATATGAGCATTCAACAGAAACTTCATAAATTCTTAGGAAAATGGTTAAGTTTTATATTATTTTTTTGTTTATCAGGAAATGCTATAGCAAATAATAAGTTATTGGTTGGAGTTTGATCACCAATTGGTTTACTTTATTGATTTCACTTTCTTTTATACCAAATTCTTACACTAACACTTACAAATTATTTACGAACTAGAATGTATACAAATATACTACTAATACCTACAAACTAACTACATAACTCTAAAATATGCTAAGTCAACATATGGTTGCAATAAATATATAAATATGTCAGTCGCATTGACAAACTGACGTTGTGGATCAGTTAGTCACTGCGACTGTCTTTGGCGGTGTCTTTGACCATCCGCACAAGTGTAACAAGATCCTCGCTATGTGCGATGAATGCAGTCTTTGCATAAACTCCCGCTGAGTTCAATGTAACTGATTTGGGTAAACTGTTGTTTGTGTACATTCCTATTTGTTTATACATTACTTATGTGCACATGACAATTAAAGTAAAAAGGGCGATGTGCTTATGCTACACCTTCCCTCTTAAAAAAAAATAGATATATATATATTTGTAGTCAACTATATATATCTATTTTACTGATTCAGTGAACCGCTTGATGTTTGTTTGGGTTGACAAAATTTTAATCGTTTTAGGATCTTGTTACCATTGTTTTGTTACGTGTTTTCCTTTTGTTTTTTTTTGTTTGTTTGTATATTTTATGTGATATTTGATTTTGTTTTCTTTTGGCTTGTGCCGTATATAAGGTTGAGTAAATTGGAATGCTTATGTGTATTATTATTTTTTTTTTTCTAAATTATTATTATGGATAAAGTGGCATGCTTATTTTTAAAGGTTTTAAATTGGTTTAAGCCTATTTTTATGAATTACGATTTCCTTTTTGTTTTTATTGCTATCTCCTATGCTATGTGGAATTAAAGTATAGTTGTTATTTTTATCAATGGTTTTAACTTTATAGTGTCCTGTATATCTATTCTCTAACTTATGGGAGGCCTCTTCTTTAACTAATACTAAATCTCCTATTTTAATTTCCTTACTATAGCTATTTTTGTCATAATTGGATTTTTGCTTTTCTTTAGCTTCTTGAATTAATTTGCTTGCTCTTTGCTGTGCTATTTGAAGTTTGTATTTTACTTCTTTGTCATACGCCTCATGGTTGTATACCGGGCTAATTTCATTTTCTTCCAAAAATTCATAATTTGGTGGTTGTTTTGCGAATATTAGTTCGAAAGGACAATAATTATGTGTTGTTGATGGCGTTGTATTGTAACAATAAGCGAAATACCTGAGGTATTCATCCCAATCGTCTTTGTCACTGGATATGTATGCACGCATATATTCGTTGAATGTCCGGTGACTGCGTTCTACAGTACCCAAAGTCTGGTGATGGTACGGTGTAGAAGTTTTATGCTCAATTTTTAACAATTTACACAGTTCTTTGAACAGGCTATTTTTGTATTCTGTGCCCATGTCTGTTAAAATTGTTTTCATTTGGCCATAAATCAGGATGAAATGCTCGAATATGGCTTTAGCGACAGTTGTTGCATGTTTGCTTGGAACTGGAATCGCTACCAAATATTTGGTTAGATCGCATATAATGGTAACTGCATATTCGTTTCCATTTATCGACTTTGGCAATGGGCCGACTGTGTCGATTTGTACAATATCAAAAGCCTTCGGAGGTGTTTCTGTTATTGTCATTGGTTCTTTGATATGTTTATTAATTTTATTTTTCTTGCAGTGGATGCAGTTCTTTACATATTTTCGTATGTCATTTTTCATATTCAGCCAGCTATATTTCTGCTTGATTTTATCTGTCATGCGATTTATTCCTGGGTGGCCACCACTAATAGGATCGTCATGATATTTGTGCAGAATTTCTTTAATTTTCCCGGGATTTGTCACACATATAACCTCTGGGGTTAGAGCGATTGTTAACTTTTTGAGAACTTTATTTCCCATTTCCATAAATTTGCCTACTGCAGTATAATTCTTTTTAAACAATTTGTCCCCTAAGGACAACTGTACTTGTACAAGTCCTAAATTGCCGGCTTCTCTTTCGAGCCTGGTAAAGAATTGTCCTAAGTCAATCTTATCCTCAACAATTAGGTTGCTTGTATCAAAATTGCTACAAATTTTCTTTACTTTTTTGAAATATAATTTCGGAGGATTGAAAACGAGCTCGACATGTCTTTTTACTTCAAATTTATTTAGCGCTTCGTAAATTTTGGGGTTCTCTTTGTGACTTTCTTTGACTTCAGTTTTATTATTGGTCTTTTTAGCTGCTGATCTTGTTGTTATTTTAAATATTTTGTTTGCTTCCACTGACATATCTTTTAAATTTGTAATGGTTATGCGGGATAATGCATCCGCGATATGATTTTCTTTACCAGCTATATACTCCACCTCAAAATCGTACTCTTCTAAATCCAATCTTACTCGTGTCAGCTTAGATGAAGGACTTTTCATTGAAAATAGGTATGTTAATGGGCGATGGTCGGTTTTTACTAAGAATTTTCTACCATAGACGTATGGTCTGAAGAAGGTTATGGCCCAATGGATTGCTGCCAATTCTTTTTCTATTGTTGCTTTATTTATTTCACCTTTTGTGAATGACCTGGATGCGTAGGCAATTGGTAACTGTTTGCCATCATGTTCTTGGCTAAGGACTGCTCCACAAGCATACCCACTAGCATCTGTCGTTATGCAAAATTTTTTACCGAAGTCTGGGTATTGCAAAAGTGTTGGACTAATTAATGCTTCTTTTAAATAGACAAAGGCTTTTTGGCATTCTTCTGTCCAGTCAAAAGTAACATTCTTTCTGCAAAGCCTAGTTAACTTTCTTGAATGTTCTGCAAAATTTGGTACAAATCTTCTGTAATAATTACAGAAGGCTACAAATCTTTTAACTTCGTCAGCTGTTTTTGGTGTTGGGTAATTTTGAACTGTTTCAAATTTGCTTGGGTCGGGTAATATTCCCTTGTTTGTGCATTTATGTCCTAAATATGTTACCTCTTGGCTGAAAAAATAAACATTTATCTGGATGTAATTTTAAGTTGTATTTTCTGCAAGTAGAGAACACGTCTCTTAAATTTTTTAGCATGTGGTTTTCTGAACAACCTAATACAACTAAATCATCCATGTAGAGAAATGCTTGGGATGGTTTAAGGCCAGCGAATGCTAATGTCATCATTCGTTGGAATGAATTTGGGGCTACTTTCAATCCATATGGTAATCTTTTGAATCTATATGTGCCATTTTCAGCAGTGAATGAAGTAATGTCCCTAGAGTCTGGGTGTAATTCTATTTGATGAAAACCTGACATAAGGTCTAGGCATGAAAAATATTTTGCTCTTCCAAGTTGATCTAGAATGTCATCAATTCTTGGAAGGGGAAATTTATCTGCTGCTAATTTTTTATTTACTTGTCTGTAGTCAACAACCAATCTCCATCTTTTTTCTGTGTTTCCCGGAAGTGATTTTTTAGGAACTAATAAGACTGGACTATTATATTCCGAAATTGAAGGTTCTATGATATCATCTTTGATTAGCTTATTTATTTGTTTAGTTATTTCTCCTTTTTGTGTTTGGGGTAATCTATAATTTTTAATGTAAACGGGGGTGTCATCCTTCATATATAATTTTTGTTTATACAAATTATTAGAAGTGATTGGTTCTGTTTCTAGTGCAAATATATCTATGAATTCTGTGCAAAGTGGTGTTAATTGAGCTTTAACAAAATTCGGAAAATTTTTGGTTAATCTTTTTAATTTTTCTGTATCTGTGCAACTTTTACTGTGTGTGGTTGATTTAATTAGTGTATAATCATCTAAATTTTCAGTATTAATTTTATAATTTTGAATAGTTGTGTTGTTATGTGTTGTGTTAATAATTCTAACGAAAGATTGCTCGTTATTTGTAATGGTATTTGCGATATAAATGCCATCGGATAGTTGTTGGTGTGGTATGAAAATGTTTTTGTTGTTTGTATTTATTTTAATTTGTCTAATAACTTCCGATCTAGCTGGAATTGTGATTGTGTTGACGGACAGACAGTTTGTTAGATTCATTGTTATTGTTTGAGGGAAATCATATGGTCTAAGGATTAGTTTATCCTCTGTTTTTCCATAATCTAGAATACAATTGTATTTCTTTATGAAATCTAGGCCTATTATCCCATCACATGGAATAGGAAAGTTGTCTTCTACAACATGAAATTTATGATAAATTAGAAGGTCATCGCCTTTTAGATCTGCTTTGATTGTGCCTAAAGTGCTAGTTATTCCCTGACCAATGCCTTTCAAATCTGTGATTTGTTAAGTATTTATTTTTTCTTTATTATTTATTTGCTGTTTTTTAATTATGGAGATATCGGCTCCAGTATCAATTAAAAAATTTGAGTATGAATTGTTTAATGATGTTCTTGTAGATATATAGCTGTTTAAATTTAGATTAAGTACGCATATTTTTCTTTTTGTTAATTTTGAAGTGGAGTTTCCTGGTTTTCCGTTGCGGTTATGGCGCGCACATTACGGTTCTGGTTGTAGGATCTATTGCCGTTTTGGGCTTGTGATCCTCTCCGGTTATTATTGTTGTTGTACGACCGCGAGTTATTGTTATATCTCGGTTGTGGTCTGAATCTCCGATTTTGGTAATTTCCATAGTTGTTACTACGGTAACCTCCACGGAAATTACTCCTGTACTGACCTTGCTGTCGTACATTTAAGATCGTATTTGAGCTGCCAGTGATTTCGGTACAACTATTAGTGAATTTCGATATTGCGTCGTTCATCGTTGTGAACGTACCTGCTTGCATAATCATTTTAACCTTGTCATTAGAGCAGTTTTTACACATGGCTTTAACTGCTGCCTGTGTTGAATATCTTGGTGCCAAGTCTGGGTTTAATCCATCAGAGATATATGCTCCTTCTAACGACCTTGTGATTTTTTCAATCTCTGCTGTGTATTGGTTAGCCGTTTTGCTACGCTGTTGGATGTTCAGTAGTTTAGCGGTCAAAACCTCCACTGATTCTCCCTTTATTGCGGTATGTAATTTGGTTCTTATTTGGGCGATTGTGGTCTCATTACTGATAAAATTTCTTGCTGTACCTTTCAGCTTTGTTTTTATCATGGTAATGGCCAATGCCTCGTGTGTATCCTTGATTTGCTCGAGTATATCAAGTGCATCTAGGAAGCTATGCAGATTTTCTGGTTTACCATCAAACTCTGGTAGTACTGACGAAGCAGTTTTGATAAATTCTACTACGGTTTGTGGCATTGTGACGTGTATTATCGGTATTTCTATTTTAAGTTCTTCCACCGGTGTGGCTTGAGTTAATGAAGGTGAGTTGGTTCGGCTAGGAACACGTTCAGACAGAAGTAGTACAAAATCTATTTGAATTTCTTCTTTTGTTGTATTTGGTACATCAAATTCTAGATTGTGTCTAGCTAGAGAAGATACAAGTTTATCTCGTACGGCGGAGAAAAATTGGTAAGCTTCTCTTTGATGTTCTTCGGTGAGTATGTTATTTACGGATTCGATCACCTGCCTTATGCCATTTAGAGCTTCTAAAATTATATTCAGATGCTTTGTTATGGTTTCTGGTGATATTGGAGCACTTTTGTTTATGCACTTATACGATTTATTAGCTTTAATTTTTTCTTCCAATAATGTGTCATGGATGTCTTTCCACTGATTCATTTCTATTGGGAAAGTTACACGCGTTGTTGCACATTGTTTAATTGTCTCAATTTATTTTTAATATAATTTTTTATCAAAATTGCAATTGCAACAATTAAACATGTAGCTACACATGCAAAAGCAGTCAACCACTTATCGGAAACTTCTTCCGCGTTTTCTACAATAGAATGTGGTTCATATTTGACTACTTTAGTTTCATAGGTTTTTTCACCTGAGGTTTCTTTTCCTACCTCATAACCTGTTATTCCTATTAATATTCCGTTTAGTGCAATTTTCCACCAAGTCATGTTTGAAAGAAAATAAAATTTCGATTTTAATATTTTATTTTTATTTATTCATAAACTCGTCATTTAATGTACAAATTTTAATATTCTTCAGGGAATGTTTTCCTTATTAATCTATTTACTTCTTCTGCCAATGTGGAAGGATATACTAAGTCTTCCATAGTGGGTTCCCTACCCATACCTATACGTAACCAAAATTGTTTTAAGTGATTTAAATGGGATCTATTACTTCCCCTAATTCGTGATCTTGATCTACGAGTTTCTGAGTTTTCACACTCTAGATCATCTACAATTTTGTTTATTGCCTCGTAGTCAAGATCATCGGGCAATGCACTATCCATGAGAAAAAGGTTATTAAAAGTATAAGAATTTTAACATAAGCGTTCAAATTTACTTTAAAAATTTATTGTTTAAAAAATTTTTATTCTTTATTTGTGTTTTAACATTTTTAATTTCCTCTTGTAATTTTAATCTTTTATCTGAGCTATTAGCAAAGTTAAGTTGTTGATATAACTTTGCTAATTCTACTCGGCTTTTTACTTTTCTTCCTGCCCTTTTTCTTCTATGTACAATTTGTGGGGCAGGAATTTCTGGGATATCTTCTGTTTTATTTAGTTTGTTTCTTTTCCTATACTCTTCAATATTAATCGGTTTAGGTCCGATTTTTTCGGATTTGCGACTCTCGAGGATCTGTTTTGTACCTTCAATAAGTGTGTCTACACACTTTTGAAAAAGTCTATTGATTTCTTTATGATATTTTTTATCAGACTCCTCTTCGGTCGAAATCCTTTGCATTATTTTTATTGTACAGAGAGAGAAGAGAGAAAAAAAAATTTCAATAATTAATTTTTAACCTTTACCCCTAAGCAAATTACTGCTATTTAGATGGCGGCCATAAGGCGTGCCAGAGTTTTCTAAGAGGTTTATATTCTTTTTATTTATTAATCATTTCAAAAAATTTTTTTTTTTTTCTACCTTACGCTGCCGTTTTGTCTCCAAATTTCCAATATTTGCCGCCAGTCATATCACGAAATTATCAATATTTGCTGCCAGTCATATTACCAAATTACTAATATTTGCTGCCAGTCATATTACCAATATTCCACTTCGTCGTCGCGCGTCGTCGATGTCTTCTATTTTTGGGGTTCAATCCTTGGGTTGATATCCTTAGTGTGTTTCCATATTCCACTTCGTCGTCGCGCGTCGTCGATGTCTTCTATTTTTGGGTTTCAATCCTCATAAATTTGGATTTTATTATTTTTTTTTTTCGGCTAGCGGTGCCGCTATGAGCCACATAAATTATTTTATTTAACTACGGCTGGCGATATCGCCTTGTAGAGTCGAATAAATTATTTTATAAAAATTTTTAATTATTTTTCGGCTGGCGGTATCGCCTTTTAAAGCCAATAATTTTTATTTATTTTATGAGCCTGGCAGGATCGCCATATAGCAAATAATAAGTTATTGGTTGGAGTTTGATCACCAATTGGTTTACTTTATTGATTTCACTTTCTTTTATACCAAATTCTTACACTAACACTTACAAATTATTTACGAACTAGAATGTATACAAATATACTACTAATACCTACAAACTAACTACATAACTCTAAAATATGCTAAGTCAACATATGGTTGCAATAAATATATAAATATGTCAGTCGCATTGACAAACTGACGTTGTGGATCAGTTAGTCACTGCGACTGTCTTTGGCGGTGTCTTTGACCATCCGCACAAGTGTAACAAGATCCTCGCTATGTGCGATGAATGCAGTCTTTGCATAAACTCCCGCTGAGTTCAATGTAACTGATTTGGGTAAACTGTTGTTTGTGTACATTCCTATTTGTTTATACATTACTTATGTGCACATGACAATTAAAGTAAAAAGGGCGATGTGCTTATGCTACAATGCCAAGCGCCCCTTTTTTTACCAGCCATCATACCAGGTTCATTAAAATTTTCTTGATTTTCTGGGGTAAACCGAAGATTAATATGCATCAATTGAGGAAAAATCGAACGTCGATTCTCGAGTATTTTGGATGGATTCACGGATCGAGTCGGGACAAAAAAGTGGCTAAAAAAATCGATTCGGACGGGCTCGATTAAGCCATCTTCGATTTAATCGATTTAAAAACGGCATCTCTAGTATGTACATACTTACGTATGTGTTGGAAAATAGAAATTGCTCAATATTTGCAAGCGCATGAGTGCCTAGCTTTTCGCTCCTATGCTTATTTGGTTAAGGCATTAAACTGTAAGTACCACAGCTATGCTATTAAATACAAATGCAACATTTGCCTTAGCCACAGCCAATGTTGAAACAATGACACAGTTGTTTAGAGGAGGCACAATTGAATGCACGAACAGACGAGATGTTGGTTGCAACCGCAGCGCATACTACATTGCTCCAAGAGTGTTGACATTTTCGCAGTTGTTGTATTTGTAGATATGCTAGTTGTATAGTTTTAGTTGCGCATACTAGAAAATCCTTAAGGATTACAAATTTAATAAGATTTGCAGAAGAAACATGCAACAGCAGCAGCAGCTGAAACTACTTGCTACATACATATATGGTCGTTCATTCAACGCAGGGGAGAGAAGTTCAAGAGGCGTAGTCTAAGGCCATTTGAATGCTTGTGTTGTCTTGCTTATGTTGATTGACAAAATTCCAGTTGCACTGATGGAGCGTACACATGTACATACATACATTTGCTTGTAACTGCATGCGAGCGTATTTGTATGAAGAAGTTATCAGGTGCGTGACACATAAAGCTTTGTTCCTAAATACCAATGCACACATTTGCACGTAGAAACGTTTAGATGCACACAAGCACTTATACGCACATGCCCACAATCGACTGCAAACTAGCAAAGAATCTCGGCATGATTACCACGTGATTGTCACGCAACCATGCAGACTCAGTTGTCCTATTGCAATTGCTATATAAACGGTTAATTGCATGCGGCATGCGCTATGTGGCAAGTGACACAACACAAACTTTTCAACAATCGTCCATCAACAAAGCCATCTGGCTAAAACACTGCCAACACAGACTTTTGCAATATAAATTACGAAATCTCATGCATAATTTGCATTGTGTATTGTGTGTTTTGTTTGCGCAAGCAATTCGCAATGGTTTTTTGCTATAATGTTTTGGTTTGCAAAGTAGGACGCTTAAGTATGATTGCTTTTATAGCAAACTATGTATTTGTGTAGACTTTGGATATGCAGCGTTGGCATAAAGGATATTATTTTAAAGCATTGTGCATTCATTTTGCATGGGTGCATTGAAGCATAAAAACAACTTTCATAGATCAACATAACGGGGCCTACCGTAATATTTGATCCTTCAAGCCATAGACGATATTCTTTAAGTATCAATGATGCATTGCTTATTCATTGGGATTTCATAAAGACTTTCAGTATTTGCAGCTCACAAGAGTCTGAAGGTGAACAGGGTCAGGCTAGGGGGTTTTTTATATCATGCAGCTCACTTTCATATTAATCATGGGTCATATAAAGCAGATAATTTAAAAAAAAAAACTTATTTGTAACCCAACTTGGAATGCGCATTTCTTCTGCGAAAAGGATTTCAAAATTATCTGTACAACTCCTTGCATCTTGGCTGGTATGAGGATGTCGGTATTCGAGGCCTTGACGGAGTTGAATGAGCTGATGACCGAAAGCAGTCCAATGATTTAAAACTGCTGTCATTGAGATCCACAGATTCCAAGCGGAAATTGCCCGTAATTCCCTAAACACATACATACATATATTCGACGGATCGTATGAGTGATATCTTTATACTAGGAGAGCCAGTTACTGTCGAAATTCGACCGTTTTTTTTTTTACTTTTTTAGACGCTTGGAGAGGTTTTCTAACTTAGCACATCATTTACCTTACAAGGCACAAAATTACTTACCGGAAAATATCCTGCTTTCGAACTAAAATATGACAATTTTTTTTATATCTTTGAAGGTCTTTGAAGGACTTTGGCAGGACTTGGAATATACCCGATACATTCCAGTTTGTCGATAAATTTCGATAGTTTGATACTTATCGATAATTCAATGAATTTCAAAAGCACTATAATCCGATAGCTCAACAAAGTTCTATAACTCGACTAATTCTCGATAAATTTCGATAACTATTCGTTTCTAGGGCTCGATAAGTTTCGATAACGCTCCATATTTTTCAAAGACTATTGATATATTGATTTTTCAAAGGCTATTGATAAATTTCAATAACTCGTTAGACTCTGGTAAGACGATAAATTTCGATAAGTAGTAATAACCCGGTAAATTCATATAACCCTAAAATTATGATGACTTCACATAATTTGAAAAATCCAAAAGCTACGATTTGATAAACCGACAAATTTGAATAAATCAATATATATCGATAACTTGATAACGAACATATAATAACTCTTTAAATGCTGATAATATAGATATAGATAACTTGATAAATTTCATTAACCTAACAAATTTGGATAAACCCATACATGCTTATAGCTCGATAAATATCCGTATACTTCGGCAACTCAATAAATATTGATCAATTTGAATAATTCCATACGTTGCGATAACTTAATAAACATGGATAACTCGATAAATTTCGATAACTATAAACTTCGATTATTCCATAAATTTCGATAACTAAATTTCTTATGACTGAAATTATTTTGATTCCGATCCAAAAATTTCAATAAATTTTCTTACCATCTCAGTTAGCCTAATTCTTATGAATTTCTCAATGTTTTTTTGTTTTCGTCATTATCTTTAATTTTGGCTTCACTTTTTTGTCTTAATGGTTTTTATTATTTATTTGTTTATCATAACATTTATCTTTATTAAAAAGTTTAAATTCAATTACGAGGTAATACAAAACGCGAAAACAGCTCAAATTGAGCAGATTGCAACAACAACTATTTACAAGAAAGCAAATTTTTACACGACGATTTCGGCCGATTTGCAGTAACTTTTTATTTTTTATTTTATATTTTATTTAGTAAATCAATAAATATCGATAACTCGATAATGAACATCGATAACTCTACAAATGATGATAATTCAATAAATATCGATAACTTGATAAATTTCATCCACTTCCCGGGTCCTTCCGAGTAAAAAGTCTGCCACTCTAACTACTTCGCTAAGTCGGGCGCCTCTTTATTTCTACTAGATCGCTTCGAAAACTCAGTTGAAACTGAAGCTTATGAGGTTTAACCGGCAAAGGAAATATATAAAAACAGCCAGAAATTGATAAACCATCTCAACTCTTCATGCCACTCCAGTTCAATAAGTATCCACAGTTAAGTCTATCAGTGGTGGTATTTTGACAGTCGTTTTCAATCGCTGCAGTACGCTGTTTAATAAATTTTAACTTGTGAAGCTAGTAATGCATACAAGAATAATAAAATACTACATACATTGTGTAAAGCATATGAATTGCTTTAAATGAATGCAGATGGGGCTAAGCCCCATCACCACGAATATGTAATCGATGGATATACTTAAATATGTGATTTTTCAACATCTATTTGTTTCCAGATTTCCATTTGGATGTTTTAATAAAGTTTCCTTTCTTGCTATATGACACTTTCTTTTCAACTTTGTTTCTATTCTTTTTTCATAACATTTTACGAGCTTCCTTTGATTATTCGCCTTTTTGTCAATTGATGCTTTACGCACAACTTAAGTACAGACGCGAATTTCGCATGGCTGATATTCAAAACAATCAAAACAATTCGTATGAGTCTATTGAAATCAATGGGATTTGATTTGCGTCTTCAGCAAACATTTACCGCCGCCCTCTTCAATTTGTTGCCTTGCCAGCAGAAAACAACGATTTTTGCTAGGGATTTGTTGAAATCATCTGTACGCGTGAGCACAAAATAAAATAAATTAAATCTCAGCGTTCCACTTGAGTACAAGTATGTTGCAGTTTATTCTATGAGAATGTGTTTTGTTTTTGTTGACTACGCTGCCACCATCCCTTTGTCAACTACTGTTTATGGCATAGCATTCGCGCGTAAAGGATAAAGTCAACTCGATTTTCATTTTATAAATTGTTATCCTGCATTGATTTTAAAATCTTCAGAAAATGAAAATAAGAAGTACTACTTACGTGAAAAAAATGGAGGAAGAACCAAAAAGAAGTATTACTCAAGCGCTAACATATTTAATTGTTTGTGTGTGTGTGTGTGTGTGTGTGTGTGTGTGTCTGTGTTTGTACCTCTATCACTTTATCTCTGCACGTTATAGTAAGTTTATTTTTATTGCTTCGAATAAAATATCCCATCGCAAGCAAGAGGCATACATATGGGCGTGTGCCCGTGCGTGTATGTAGGCATGTTGGATTTGAGATTATTTTTCCGTTTTTAGTTGTCTGCCATCTTATTTTATGTGCTGCTTTGCTATGTCGGCATTTCGAAAATTGCTTCGATTTATAGACAGCCAGATAAAAGCATTAAAAAAGACAAACACATAACGGCTTAAGAAAATTGTTAAGCAAATAACGGGAATCCCTTAGCGGCATACCCAATCATGCATGTCACTCGTTCAGTCACTTAGTCAAATTGTCGTCGGTGAGTCGTAATAAGCTGCTTTGTAGATTTAGTCGTAAGTAGCAGCAGTGGCAAGTAAAATGTCTGCAGCTCGGAAGCGTTTAAGCCTGTGAACAAAGGTTTTTGCGTAACAACCAATAGCTGGAATGCTTGGTATATGAGTTTCAGTACTCTTAAAATGCCTGAATTTAATAGTAAAGTGTAGATTCAATGTTCTCAAATTTGACACAGAGTGTCTGTCTTGGAGCAAGCGGCTCGCTATATAAACGCGTGTTTGGTTGCGAAACCATCCCCATGCCAGCAATGGGTTGTGCGCTGAGTTTGGGACCCGCCACGTAAAAATAGGCTCTAATGAAAAAGAGAAGCAGAGCCTTGGATGACAACAACAGCAAATATTTAAAGGACTACGATTTGAGGACATGCACCTAGAGTGTACGGACCCTTAATGGGGAGGGTGCCTCTGCCCGGCTGGTTCAAGTCCTCGTAAGGACAAAAGCTGACATCACCGCCCTTCAAGAAATGCGTTGGACGGCGCAAGGCAAACAATGCCTGCGGCCTTGAGACGTCTACTACAGCTGCCATGTAAAGGAGCGCGAGTTCCGTGTTGGACTTGTGGTGGGAGGGAGACTCCGTCGCCGAGTACTGTCGTTTATCCCGGTGGAAGAGCGCTTACCCACAATCCGCATCAAAGCGTGATTCTTCAACATCTCGCTCATCTGCGCCCATGGCCCGACGGAAGAGAAGAATGAGATATCCAGGGATCTTTTCTGTGAGCGCTTGGAGTGCACGTACGAGCGCTGCCCCCGCCACGATATCAAAATCGTGCTTGGCAACTTCAATGTCAGGGTGGGCAAGAAAGGAATCTTTGGAACCACCGTCGGGGAATTCAGCCTACAGGTTCAAGCATAAAAAGATCCATCAAGCTACGTGGCTGTCTCCGGATCGAAAAACGAGAAACCAAATCGATCATGTTGTGACAGAGGAAAGGCACGCTTCCAGTGGTTTAGACGTACGTACGTTGTGGAGAAGAAGAACCCCAGTCCGCAGTCGATGATAGCCGAGTCGATATAATATCGCCTGACTATCACGAATAGAAATAACACGGCTAAAAAGTAACAAAGCTGCTGGAGCTGACAGACTGCCAGCTGAGCTATTCAAGTACGGCGGCAAGGAGTTGATGAGGTGCATGCATCAGCTCGTATGCAGAATATGGTCAGATGAACGCTTGCCCGACGACTGGAATTCAAGTGTGCTCTGCCCAATCCACAAGAAAGGCGACCACGCCATTCGCGACAACTACCGCGGGATCAGCCTTCTAAGCATAGGTTACAAGGTCTTATCGAGCGTGTAGTGTGAAAGACTAAAGGCCACTGTCAATGAACTGATTTTGACTTATCAGTGTGGCTTTAGACCTGGCAAATCCGCCATAGACTAGGTATTTACAATACGCCAAATCTTGGAAAAGGCGCGAGAAAAGGATCGACACTCACCACCTATTTTTCGACTTTAAAGCCAACAGTACTGAAATGAGTTGCTTATGCGCCGCTATGTCTGTCCCCACGATACTAATACGGCTGTGTAAAATGGAGTTGAGCAATACCACCAGCTCCGTCAGAATAGTGAAGGGCCTCTCCGAGCCGTTCGCCACGAATCGGGGTTTCAGGCAGGTCGACTCCCTCTCATGTGACTTCTTTAATCTGATGTTGGAGAAGATAATAAGAGCTCCAGAACTGAACTGCTCAGCAACAATATACTACAAGAGCGTGCATTTGCTGGCTTATGCGGATGACATCGACGTCTGTCTTTTTCAAGTTGGATAAGGAAGCAAAGCGAATAGGTCTGGTGTTTAAACGTGGACAAGACGAAGTATATCTTGTCATCTAACACAGTCAGCGCAATCGCGCCTTGGCACCCACCCCACTGTTGACAGTTATAATTTCGAGAAAGTAGAGAATTTCGTTTACTTGGGAACCAACATTAAGACCGATAATAATGTCAGCATAGAAATCCAACGCAGAATCACTCTTGCCAACAAGTCTACTTTGGACTGAGTAGGCAATTGAGTAATAAAGTCCTCACTCGAAGTACGAAAACCACACTCTATAAGTCAGTTATCATGCCCGTGCTGGTATATGGCGCAGAAGCATGGGCAATGATAACAACCGATGAGGCGGCTCTTGGAGTATTTGAGAGAAAGATTTTGGCGACGGTGAGTACCGCAGACAATGGAACGATCAGCTATATGAGCCTTACAACGATGTGAACATAGTGCAGCGAATTAAAATACAGCGGCACAGGAATCGTTTCTGGTGTGCTTTGTTGAACTTGGCCGAAATCGCTTAGACGGTTACTAAGTCAAATAAGAAGAAGAAGAATCGCAATCGCACATAATTTAAGGATAACAATAAAGCAATCATAAAGTGCTGTTTCTGGTTTTAACAAGTACTCCTGGGCTCAGCATTGACGTTCTCGAGCTGCTGGTTTTGCCGCGTTCTAAAGCTTATTTATTACATTTTAGTGTCAGCTAGCGCGCCCCTCTCTTTACTCTTTTTAATACTAGATTATTATTAGATTAATTTTTTTCTAGGGAAATCGTGGCCAAAGAGCCTGTCTTGTCTATGGTACTCACAGCGTTACTTATTTGATTCCCTTCGATCCCTCAGTGACCCGTGAGATTGTATAACCTTACCGTACTTGACAAGCTTGAGAATGATCATACATTTGGATAGAGGCCTGGTTGACGCTTGGAAGTCTGAAAACATAACTATTTTTTTAACAACTTTTCAAAGCATAAATTGTCTCAGTTCGAGATTGCTAGCATATCAATCTGAAAGATGGTGGGCCATTTGCAGATGGAATTACTAAGTCTAATTCCGGCTCCAAAAGCACCTGCACTTATTCTTTCCTACATACCTATGTAAATCGTTTGTGCACCAATGTATGTAAACTTTTTGGGGTCATGGTGATGGAATCTGTTTGTTATCGGTCTTATTTCCTGTCAAAACAGATTTTTGTAATCTATCTTCATATTCTTTTATTTTTTCTTCACTATAAATAGACTACTTGAGCTTACACTCCTAGACTGCATATACCCAAGCAACAGAAGCCAAGGACAGTTACCAAACTTGTGTATCAACCACACTAAGTTTGAGAATAATTGAACGCAATATTGAGTGGTTTTTGATCGAACTCTCCGCTCCGCAAGAAATAACAAAGCAAATTTCTTATGTATGTATGCACATTAACTGTTTCCATTTTCTCATCGATTACCTACCACACCTGGACACGGCGTCCTTATCTCAGTAACACACAGTGTATGCTCCTGTATTAGTGAATAAATGTGACTTCATCATTGTGGCTGACTAAAGTGATTGACTGACCAATTGCCTGTCAGTACAAGATTGCTTTACGATCTTTATTTTTCTCCTATAATATACAGACATGTATACGCACATACATAAATATTACTAGTCATATAACATACCAGACATTCTCCTATTGCTACTGATTTTATTGCTGCCATTTGCTGCTTTGTTGTTTTTTCAGCTGCAACTGCTATCTTCTTGCACGTACTAAATTCTCAGCCTCACCTTTGGCTCATCAACAATTTGCAGGCTATCTGGCTATTTTTTTTTTTTTTTCAATAACATCGGTGATGAGACAAGAAATACAATGAATTTTGTGTGTGTTGACATTGGCATAATTGAATTTTCATCGAATGAGCTGCAAATTTTCGTAATTTTCGTTGGGATATTTTGCTATTTTGCTATATAATTTTGCGGCTATTGCAACTGCTATTGTTATTCTTGGCCTTTATCATGAGTGAAATTAATTTTCTGTTTTTTCGTGTTGTTACTATTATTATTCCTGTTATTGTTATTGTTGCATTTTCGTAATGTCTTTGTCAAGACTTTGCCGATATTTCACGCTTTACATTTATTCGAGCGGGTCAGTACTGAAATGGCTCGACTGTGCTTTCTCGTGAGTATTTCCTTAAAGAAAAATGTCTTGTGGCTTTTACAAAGCCCATCGGAAAATTGGTTGTATTCGTTAAGATGATGAAAGGTGCATTTGATTGAAATTACGTATACATATAGTACGTATTTACACATATCGTCGTATAAAGTACAAAACCGTGTATGAAGATAATGCCAAACCGCGTATGTGAGTGTGCATAAATTATTTTCTAGAGAGTAAAAACACTCATATTTATTTCAAAATGGTTCTCTTTTTTATAAAGAAATCGCATTTCTGGCTAGTATATTTTCAGATGAATGGAATGGATCAAATTTTTAGCAAAAAATTTCAGTTACGCAGTTTTGTATGTCATATATGGTAGTAGTGTCATGTACACTATTACAGAACTTGAATAAGGAGACGCTGTAAAATAAAAGTCAAGAGCATACATAATATACTTACGGCAACAATTTACTAAAGAAAGTCCTTCATAAACTGAAAACATTTAACCATAAACTATAATTTTGAAGTCCTCTTAATAGTCCCTAAGATAAACGCTGGGATCGTCTTGGTGACTTCCATAGCGGCACAGTTTATTAGTCACGCAGTTTTGTCGAGTGCCTTTGCTACGAGTAGATCGATATGTAGAGTGAGCTGGATTATGGGTCCAGCTGCTGACCCACGTCAAGGTCAAATATAATTTACAATCACACGTTCAGTTTTGGTTGCCGCGGTAGAGGTCTCTAGGCGCGACTTTGCTTAGCAAATATTCACCAAAACTTATGACCATCCAATTCGCTCAGAAAATTCAATAATAATAAATTCGACTTCACAGAGCCCCTTCCTTGCTGCCTGACTTTGTCCAGAATACCAAGAAACCACAGGGCTTTACGACAAAGATGCAACGTTTGAGCCGCTTTAGAAGTCCTTTGAACTTGCCGACTTCTTAATGATCTCATCGAAAGTACCCTTGGTGCGTATAATTCCTCCGGTCTTTTCTGACCTAATTTTTTTTTATAGTTTTGCGCCATGGAGAAAATGGATTTCCCTTGGCAATTCTTTTTATACTGCCTTAAGTATCCAACCCTACCTTATAACCCTCGACTCACTGGCGCCTCTATAATGGAAGTTTTTGAAGCATTTTTTTCCTACCGTCGCCAAAGCGTAAAGACCCGTATATCTCTCGAATACTCCAAGAGCCGCCTCATCGGATGTTCTCATTGTGCATGTTTGTGCACCGAGTACTGCTATAAAATTATTTTCCACGAGTAATATTAGAAGAAACAGGTCATCCGGAGTAGAACCCCGAAACCTGAAAAGACTGTTTAAACCCAGACAGTGGTGCTTGACTAGAATTCACCGTTAGACGACACACTAACACAGTGCCTTCTTGTTCGCAAGAATAGCCCGACCACGAAAATTGCAAACTGGCGAATATTTTTTAGAAAAAAAGTGGTTTTGTTGAAAATGGTGGCACACTTTTCTTAGACAATGCATTATATTCGGTTTCGCATGAAGAACAATATTTCAACGCGAAATTGTATTTATTTTAAAACTTAAAAAAATGTATACTAAAAAGAGTGAAATTAACAAAATTGTGTATGCAACGTGTACACCCCACATGTAGCACCACACACAGTCAGCTAACACGTTAACTCGTGCGCCTTAACTTAAAAGTCATATTATTAAATATTGACGTGGATATTTTTCTATAATATCCTTTACGAATGTATATTCTAATTTCTGCATATATAACAATTTCAGATTGAGTTTCGAGTGTGCCAATAAAAATTGTAAAATTGGATTTTTTTTTTAATTTGGTGGCACAATAGCTTTGTTACTGTAGATTGGTTCGTTTTGTCAAGAACAACATTTTCACTGCTTAATGTTGAAATTTTGAAGTACATATCTGAAACTTTTAAGATGAAAATAAAAAATCGTTAAATTTCAAAACTAACTAAATAGCTGCGATAGATATTCTGCATTCTGCCATTTTTTTAAAATTTGGTGGCAGACTCTTGAAACTTCACAGATATGCTGTATTTAATGCCAACTTTCATTGTGTCTAATATGAACATGCTATTTGAAAACTTCCCAAAGTTATAGAAAAAAAGACAACTATGACTTTTTCGAGTGGCATTGAAAAAATTAGTTATTTCGGTGCCTTTTCGGCTAAGTAACCATTTTAAGGCACACATTTTTCAAATACTCGATTTATATTGCACTTTTTTCTGGAACTCCAATGATTGAAATCAATGCGTTTTTTTTCTGCTGAGAAAAGCGAGTCACAGTAAAAAAAACGACGTGTGAGATTTGCTCATATGCGCATTGACAAAGTTTCTCCTAAAATCTCTTTTCAGTTCGCAGGCGGCTTCACACTGTAGTTCCCTCCATATGTGTACAAGGGTATGAATCATAGCCTGCTCTCAAACCCTGGATTCTTCGAAAATTAGTGAATTCATATTTATTTAAGGGTATTCATAAAGCAAATTAAACATTGTACTAGGGCTTTTTGCTCAACAACAACAGCCGAAATTCATTTTATTTGCATTAAACTAATTTACACTTCTTTGTCTTCGTTGACACTTGACTTGATACGCTCCAACCAGCTACATACGTATTATGTAATGCCAACGCAATCAATATTGTTGCCACAGACTGCAAAAGCGACCAGGAAGTGCAAAGCAGTAAACTCTGGTCGTGGGCTCATGAATCATTTTTTTTGTGCATTGGTATGTATGTACATAGGTTTAGCTTTTAGGTACTAACAACAATAATATTTGACAGTTTTACTGCAGGATGTACGTACATACAAACATGTAAGCAGGCAGTTAAATATGTATGTGCGTATGTGCGGCTTTATATGTGGGCCAGCAGGCATCTCCAATTCAAACACGATTTGCAGGCTTTTGTACCAGAAATGATAATGGCCATTTTAAAACTATTAGACCCAAGAGTAACATTGAATCCCTGTAACAAACCGGCCAGAACCGTAGCGGTTCAAAGCACATATTACCACTGCCATAGATAAACAGTCACACATATGCGAGTACCACTGGGCCATTCATTGATGTGGGAGTTTAAGAGCGCGTTTGTGTGCGTTTAGTTTGGACTTGTAATGTTACCAAAGAGATTTGACTACACTTCACTGCACAAAGGCGGCTCGAATGAATGTCAAATCTAACAATCAAGCTTCAGTGCCTACATAGACACGTACATACATACATATATACATACAAACGTACATATACATAACTGTATGTACATGCGTCTGCATACACCCACACGCCCCAAAACAATCAGCTACACGTGCTTGTAATGGACAATGCTTCTGATATTTTAGAACGCACAAACGAAGCACAAAACAGTCCGCACAAATACACAAGCAAACAAATTTGGCATTGAAAGCTTTATGGGCCAAGTGCGCCTTTGCTAGCTTGTTTGCGCGTAGAGATAACGCATTTGTCAAAGAAAGACATTTTTCGGTAGCAACGGTAACAAAAGAAAAAAAAAACATTGAAGAGCCGTAAAGCAGTATCAATGTCGTAAACAACAAGTGCTTTCGCCTGTACAAAACGTAAGGAAAACAGCAAAACAGCGTTTAACTGTACCAAAACGATTTTTAAGCCCTTGGCTTTGGTGTACCTCGCTTTTCCTCTCTCTCTTACTCTGTGTGCGCGCGCTTAGGGTCAAATGCATTCAAAGTGAATTTTACAAAGCCAGTGAATTCGGATGACAGCAGCAATAGCAATGAAACAGTGCTATTTTATGCCTCTTCTAACGCTTGCACTTTTTCTATTTGTGTAACTTATGTGTGAAAAAAGCTCGGTATCGCCTTTGGACGTTTATCTTTGATATTGACTTGAGATTTGTGGTGTTGCACATGCATTTGATATTTAAAACGCCTATATACGTATATATGTAATTAGTAACCACCGAAAGTTGAAATGGGTTCAACTTAGGACTGGGGCTACGCGCATTTTCGGATCAACGTATATTCGTGTGTTTATGGGAATAAAATCCGGATATCCGGTAATATCCCTTCTTTTTTGTTATCCGGTTAATATCCGTTCATATGGTTATCCGCATATTCTAAGCAGTGTTTGAATGAATTCGTAAAATTCTTTTCAAAATTACTGAATCTACTGAGTGGAAAAAAATAAAACAACATTTCTATAATACACCAACAATTGCTATTTTTAGATTCGAAACCACGGTTATCCGGATATCCGGTTAAAATCCGTTTATTTTGTTATATGAACATATATCCGGATACGCGTTTTTATTAGATATTCGAATATTGGGATCATTCGCATATTCAAAAAATCCGGATAAAAATTCCAGTCCCCGTTTATTTTGTTATTCGGATATCCAGATAATATCCGTTCATTTTGTTATTTGATAATCCTAATACTTGGTAAATATGCGCTCATTTTGGTACAGGTGCGGATATTCGGATACTCGTCTTTTTAAACAGATATTCGAATATTCGGATTATCCACATATTAAAAAAAAAGCCGGATAGAACTCCCAGTCCCTTGTTCATCCAGATATCCGGTTAGTATCCTTTCATTTTGTTATAGCTATGAATATTTGGATATACAGATATTCGGTTTTCTAATTAGATATTCGAATATTCGTAATAACCGAATATTGAAAAAAAATTCGGATAGAACTGGCATCCATCTTTCAAATTCGAATTGGAGAATAATTAGTAGTTAATTTTTAGTTTTTTGGGCTGCCAAGAAGCTGTCGATTGACAATTTCATCAGGCTATTCAGCATGTCGTGAATAAGAACTTTTGTACAATGAACAAGGCCGAGCCGCGCTAGGAGAAGAGGACTTTCTGAACTAGAGCTACAAGTATACTCTTTAAGCGTGAATAGTTCGGTTAGCCTCCCACTCAAAATTGTTTAAGATTTAGCTTGGAATATATAACTCGGAGATTGCAAGAGCCTAGCGGGTGTCTTGAAGGAGCTTCGAAAAAATCGTATAAAATAACCGCCACAAACTTATGAATTTCATAAAGTAACAGTGACAGCTACCCTCGAGATTTCGATATGGTCTCCATAGAAATCCTATCCTCTCGATGCATTTGATGTACGAAGGGTGAAGTTGGGCAACCATCATCGAGGAGCATAATAAACAAGATTGCTAAGGAGCATTTTTCCTTTAATAAAGTCCATCCTAAGGCGATCGTTAAATCCCTGGATACATTTTACGTCGAAATCGACCTTATCAGCTGTAACTAATAGCTTGCTACACGTAAATAATTGTCGCAACGGAATGGGCAACAAATTTACTCCAAAAAGAGAGAGTAGTGTCCGATGGCGGTTTCTTCGCTTTATATAATCGTTATGAAACCCGTTTGATTGTATAGTTACTTCCTGTCGTGGAGCGGACTAGATAAGGCCACTCCGCCTAGGAAGTTTTAGAGAGTGCAAAGATCAGCTCTAATTGGAGTCAGTAGAACATTCAGACTGCCCCTGCTGGGACCGACTGGATTCTTCACCACCTATATTCTCTCATGGAAAGATTGGGCATAGGTAATAGAATATCTGTAATTAGGGTCTAGTGAATCTACAGTCTATCTAGTCAGCTGAACTATGCGAAATTTTTGCAATGCTAGACAGCTAGGTCCTTCTGAACACGGGTAGATCGACAGCAGTCTGAGGAGCTCTTAAAGCTAAACAAGATATATCTCCCTCTGCTTATGGGAGTTTTAACTGGCCATTGTGCAACTAGAATTCTGGCGGTAAGGTCGTAAGATCACCCCAAGACCTTGCCGTCGACAAGTTGAAATAATAGCAGCAATGCCTTGTATGTCCAGCTACCGAGAGCTTAAGGTGTAAGTATACTTATTTTTAAACCCTGATGAAAGAAATTACTTTTTAAAAGCCAACTTTAATTTGTAGTAAAATTTTACGATTTTGACAGCATTCGGTTTTATTTGTGGCTATACATTTTAAATTGCATAAAAAAGCAAAAATAATAATTTACTAAAAACTTATTCGCTTAGTTGACGTATAAAAAGCGAATACGATAGGACAAAATATCCATTTCAATATTTGCTTGTACTTTCAATTTCTGACCAAGCAATAGCTATCAGGTCAATTGGGACTAGAAGTATGAACGCTTAGGACAACGATGCGCAGCTCTATGCAACTTTAATGCACCAAGCTTGGCCAGTTCAATTTGGTGTGGCACTTTGTCACATTGTTGTGCAGCCATATTGTGGCACATTGGTTTCAGTGGTGAATGCAGCTTGTTTTAAAAAAGCTTTTGCTTCGTCCCCATCTGCATGCTGAGTTTTGCTTTGTTTTTGCTGAATTTCAAAAAGAAATAAATTGAAATTGACATGAAAAAACAGAAGCAGGCAAACGCTTGTTGCCAAAATTGTGCAGTACGCCAGCTCCATCTGTAGCTGCTGTTATTTCAACTGCTGTCTCATTGGTTCGCTGCCGAGTGACAGTGTTGCCAAAGCGCTGGGAGTACAATGATATAAATAGAAAAAATAAAAGGAAAAGGCAACTAAGTAATTGAATTATTGGAATGCAACAAAAAATTGGGCGATGGCAATTGGAAAGTGACACATTTTATGCTATTATAGTTTTTGCTATAATAGAATTGAGAATAAGGAACTAAGTAGCAAGTGAAAGTGAAATGATAGCGCCAAGAGCAATTTCTGAAGAGGAATGGCAAGCAATTGTGTGGATAGTTTAAATGAAAATGCCAACTTCTGAAGTATGCTTTTTTTTGTAATATCTAATTTATTTACTTATTCTGGTTAAGTGAAAGTTTTGCAAGTAACCATTTAAGCGCCTTAAGGTATGCAACAATACAGTAATGATCCGAAAAGTTTGCAGCTGCGCGATATTCTGAGATTCTAAAGCTTACTCACTGGGACAAAAATTAAGATATTTCACACTAAAATATGTTAAAAAGTAATTTCGCAGAAAGTTATTAGATTGCGTTAAAATGAAACAAAATTAAGAACAAAAATATGTACGATAGAACACAAAAAAAAACTATGATGAAATAAATACAATTATAATTACAAGCAAGCATAAAACGGTGAAAAAATCTATTTAAATTAAATAACACTAATTAAAAAAAAAGAAAAATGCAATAATGTAAAGTAAAGTTAAAGAATAAATTAAATTGAATGCAATAAAATGAAATAAAAAATGTAAATTAAAATAATTAAAAGCATATATAAAAAGTAAAATAAATAAAAAAAGATGTTATTGAATAAAAATTTACTAAAAAAATTAAATAAAAGCAAACCGATCAAAATGGAACAAAGAGAAACAAATTAAATTAAAATAAAGTTACAAATAAATTAAAATAGATAACAAATATACAAAGTAAAATCTAATAACATAAAACAAACATAAAAAATGTACTAAGCTAAAGTTGAAAGAATAAATAAAAAATAACGTTAAATAGAATAAAATAACAGTAAATTAAAAGATAAAATAAACAAGTTTGTTAATAAAATGAAGATATAAAAAATTTAAATAAACTGAAAAAACTTAAAAATTAAATGAAAACATGTAAGTTACATTAACAGAATATGTGATAAAACAAAGTGAAGTAGAGTTAAACAAAATACCAATAAAAGTAAAAAAATGCATATAATAAATTAAAATAGATACAAATAATTACAAAAAAATAGATAGAAATTAAACTAAAAATTCAATGCATAAAAAAACTGAAGACAATTTTAACTATTTCACTAAAAAATAAACTAAATCAACAATGCTAAAATAAAAATGTGCAAAAAAAGCTTATTTGGCTATTTATCTTTTGTTTATTTAATGCCAAATATTTTTTTATAAAAGTCTGGCTGGCTATGCAACAAGCGCCAAATAAATACAGATTTCAATCTTTGTACAAAAATTATAAAAATTTTGCAAACTTTCAACACAATTTCAGAACATTTAGAAAAAATTTTGTTATGCATAAAAATAGTCGAGATCAATTAATTTTTTAAACAACTAGAGTACCACTGTCCCATGTAATGGACGCTGAATAACGGTAAAGGCAAGAGCTTTATACAATTTTTGATTTCATTTTGGAAACGAACGATGCTGTAGTTAGTAAGGTATATACAGTTTTAAATGTTTAGATGCAGCGGTTAATTTTTTGCACTGAAATGTTTAAGAAAGGTTTAATATATTTAAAAGTATGAAACTATATGCCTTTCACTATGAAACGGTGCGTTTGCGTTTATGGTTAATAAAGCCTTTAGGCAAACATTGCTGGATATAGTTCCAAGTTGCATTAATGCCAAGCATCAACCTCATTTATTTCTAAACAATAAATCAATTTGCGCAACTAAGCTCCAATTCGGTTGTTAATGCAACTTGCAGCCTTATTCTACGCTTGTTTTATAACCCTCTCACTTTCAGTTTCCATTTGAATTTTTGTTATTGTCATTCCTTGTAAAACCCGCATTTTTACCTTTGTACGCCCTCTTATCACCCCAAAAACAAGCAACTCAGCTGTGTTTAAATTTTTTGGTAGTTTTTGCACCTAAAAGTAGGCAGAGAAATGTTCTGCTGGACAAAAACAGACCACGAAACCCTATGCGTAAAATTCCTTTACTTGATTATGTGTGCAAATACGGGTGATTTTTGTGCGTGTGTTTATGTGTGTGCGCTGTATGTGCAAAAATATGCGAACTGACTTGTTTGTATGCATTTGTGTTGCATCGAAAACATGTGGGTCCCTGCTTTATTGCGGTTACGTTGAACATCGCACCCATTCTAGGTTACAGGTGAAGCGTATTTTTCTCTCTCTCCTTCTCTTATTGTATCTGTAATCCTATGTATCTATTGTAGTGTTATACTAGTATCATTTCGTTTTGTGTGTCGGCACACTATGTATCGTTCCATATTTGTTTTTTATTCAGCTTGCTTTTTTCTCCTTTGACTGTCGTTATTGTGAGGAAAACCACAAAAATGCAACTTAATCGGCTCATGTCGCAAATGGAGAATAAAAAATATATAAAAGAAGCATTCACATATGCTGTTACTGCCACCAGTTTCATCATCTTTCGCCCCCTGTTGCAATAGTTACGTATACGCATTGTCGAACTTTAGTATCTACTGCCCAGCATATCTGATTATTCGATGATGCGGAAGAATTTCGGTACTCTGTGGTCACACAAAAAGCGTAGTCTCTATACCAGAAAAAGTAAACAACAAACAGATTGTGTTCTCCTCCTACTAACTACTTATTTATACAACATGCCCACACTGTAATATAAAATGTGCCTACATATTTGTATTGCAGCAGAGACTACAGTGACTCTGGCCAACGCGCTGATTTTTCAATGTTGTTGCGTATTGGCATTTCTATTTAAAAACAAAAAAAAATCACGCGAGCCTTAAATGAACACTAGAAATTTTTTTCTGTGCAAAAATGCGTGAAAAATTTACTTGGAAGATCCAGTGAACTGCAATAGAAAGAAAAATAAAGAACAAAACCCTATGTTTACAAGCTTGTGTGTACTATTGTATCCTCTTATTTTCTACTCAAATATTTAGAGAAAATGAATTTCGAAAGTTCTTCTTTAAGAAAAATAAATTATTCGGACTTAGGCTTTCAGCGGCATCAACGCGGAAGTTCGAGGAAAATTACGTAGAAATTGGGTTTTTGGATGAGGTTTCCTATTTCGAGGTTTAACTCCACTTATGTGTACTTGTCCCATTAGCAAGTAGAAATCTGGAAGCTAGCTGGGTGAAATAAAAATCGGCCGACTCACTGGAACCAAAACTAACTAAGAAGTCAGCATTAACGACACCAGCGTTTTTGACCAGATAAAAATGAAACTAGGCCTTCAAGTAATAATTCCAGCCGGAAAATCGCTTAGTTTTCGAGAGCCAAGTCCATAGGGTTCAAAAAAGCTAAATTTGGGGTTTTTATACCTTCTCAATGCCTCATAATGCAAATATGTCGAAGGAAATAAAGCAGCGGAGGACAAGGATAAGCTGCTGAGATTCCTCAAAGCATGCAAACAAATCTGAACAACAACGGTTTTTTCCGATCGTATGGGAAATATTATATTACAAGCCATAGAGTGCTTAGTCGCTGAAATTTAATGAACAGCTCTCTAATTGCTATTACAAATAAAAAATGTATTTTCCGTTGGCGGACATTTGAAAGCACTTACTTGTGTGAAGTGA
>NW_023458555.1:37825798-37837629 GCF_013731165.1 Rhagoletis pomonella | reverse complement strand
CAATGGTAGCCAAATTTGCGCCTCCTCCGGCCGAATGTCGTTTTTACACGCTTGAATGCTGCTTATTGGCATACTGCCGTCATTACTCTTTTTTTCCTCTTTCTCTCTCCATATCACGCTTGGTGCTGTCTGTCTGCATACTGGTTTGCATTTTTCCTGTTAAAGTGAAAACTTCGTAGAGGCGGTAAAGTTTCCGTCCGTAGGCAAGCAATCGGGCAAACAGGCAGTCACAGCTGCCACCCGCTATTCAATTTTAAAAAAGAAAAAAACAGGAATTAGGATGCTAAGAGGACGGACATACGGTTTGCTCGCTACAGCCGCCTCTTTATGAGCAAGTATGTTTGTGTATGTGCATCCATCTGCAGCTTTGCAAACCAGTCAACGGCGACATGTAATTCAATTTGTTTCGATTAGAAAATTTGAAAAGTTTTCACATCCGTCCCACAGCGTGAAAGGCACATCCTGGCATCTACAGCTACATGTGCATAAATAGAGAACCTAGCACACGTGTGTGTGAAATCAGTCGCATATGCTCTCATAGCAGACTTTCCTTCCCCTATCTCTTTTGTTCGCTTTCACTTGAAATAATTCCAAAACTTTTGTTACCTTCCTTTGCTTTCACTATTTTGCACTTCCCTTTTTATTCATTTCTCTTCTTGCAGTTTTTTAGTCAAGCTTTCAATTGGGATTTTCACGCCTGATGGATATATGGGTGTCAAATGTGCGCATAGTTCACTGCCTACGGCTATAGACACATTGAAGTTTGCTTATATGCATACGTATGTATGTATGTATGTATGTACATTTTTGCAAACATATTTATGCATCTTTATAGTTTATTTCCTACTATTCGTACGCTTCCTTCCATGGGTTATTTATCGCTATGTGTGTGTGTCCACGAAAAGGTTAGGCCCACTGCATAAATTGTTACTCATACGCAGTGTTGGCCTACACATTTCATATATACTTGCATTCGCCATCATACGCACATGCACACAAGCGTTATTCTTATGTTTCCAATTATTCAGTTTTGTTGGAATTATTCAAAGCAATATATCGGCATAGAAGTGCTCTTAATTTAATTTATTATGCTTTCACTTCGCATGCAAATAAATGTGTACATTAGCAGACAAATCCAAGAATTTTAAAAATGTTTTGCAAAAATAACAATCGAATGTCGATTCCGAGTTCAGCGATAGCATTCTAATTTAGAAAATCGAGCTTAGCGGATTTCAGCTTAGTACATTATACTTTGTTAAATAAAAAGTATATTCTTTTTAGTCCCATATGAAAATTTCATGGTTGATTACAATAAAATAATTACGACAAAATTTAATTTTTCAGTTAGCGCTCCCAAAAATAATAGTGTTTTTGCAAAGAAAATTTGTGTCTGCTACATTTTTTAATAAAAAAAAAATAACTATAACAAAAAATCCGTATTTAACCGCGAATTTTAGTATAATAGTTAGTTTAATTACACATACCTCGTGCGCCTGGTTTTCTTTGATTTAACCACAAAAATAATTTAATGTGGTTGTGTCTAAGCTTTAGGCGCGACACACTCACGCATAGTTGATGTTGAGCTCAAGATCGTAGCTTTACTTGAACGCAGCTATATAAAATATTTATATTTAACCAATACTAAACGGGTTGATAACTTTATTTACGCAGTTGATGATAGTGTAAACTATTTCTAACGCGTACATTTAAAAATCGCCAACAAAAGTAAGTGATTGCAAATTTCGAAAGTTTCGAATTAATAGGAAAGATTATTTATGGGAGAGCGTTTAATAAGACTTAATCTCTCAATAACCATTAATACTTTTTTGCATTTTTTGCCGCTGCGAACCAATTTATTTTTGCTTTTTCTTCTGCGAAAGATTATAAACATAAAATTTTATTCACAACAAAATATTTTCCGCTTTAAATATACAGAACTAATAATTTGACGTTAACATCTCTGATCTCGCTTTCTTTTAAAAGTCTGCCAAATCAACTATCATTTCAAAATTCAAAATTTAGATTGAAGATTCGTAATCAGCGATTCCAAAAACCCCAAAATACCCGTTTTGATATATAATTTTTGAAAACAAAAGAAAAAACTTTTGAATTTGTTTTCCAAGCAAATGTACATTTTTCGGCTATTGCAAATTAAATAGGTTCTCTACATTTGACATTTTGACACAGAATGCGATGGGAGCTTTTACTTGATAAAATTTCTTTACAAATGACTTATCAAGAAAACACAGAATTGGGCCAAAGTACCATTATTTGATGCCTTGATCTTTTATTTCATTCGAAAACTTTAAAAAGTAGGTATATACACTCGAGGCGAAGCTCGATCACCCTTCTACTGCTTCTAAAGCTTCTTAGAGCAGGCTTTAATATAAAATTAATAATTAAACAAGCCTATATCGTTCGTCCCAATCAATTTGATCAAGCTGTCTGATTTCAATGGCAGCACACTTGTTCAACTAATCCATGCAATTTTAAACTGCTGCCATGTATCAGGTTTTCCTCCACATCAGCTAAATACGAAAGAAACTTTCAGCGCACCCCAGCGCATCTTTTTCCACTCTATATTCTTGCCTCCAATACAATCTAATAATCGTTGCGTCAGTGCAACAAAATCGCTACTAACAACCGTCCGCTCCCACTCTATCAAAATACCAAAGGACATCCAATACATCTAACCTTCGTTGCTGGAGCAAATTGCAATTCTCAGCTATTCAACTCTGTCACATTTCCAATTACGCGCGTCCAAAGTTTTGACGCACATGTGACACTTATGACCTCGTGCCAATGGACGCAGTGAACAAGCATACATATGTATGTACATACACAACAAACTCAAAGACTGTTAGCCACAAGCCTTCAAATCCCAAGCGATAACGGCAGCAACTTATTTTTGGCGCTTATAATTCCAAATGCTTTATTTGCTTGTCAACAGCAGCCGCCACACTATGCGGCGACACCAACAAAATGCGAAATGTAAAAGCGAAATTTAGCTATTTTTAAGAAATCCCTATGTCCTACATGGCGGTTTGGCGGCAACAGCAGTGTCAACAAGCGCGAACACAATAACACCGCGCGTACAACAAATATCAGTCAAGCAAGTCAAACTGGCACAAAACTGTGAATTTCTTAATAAAGGAAAATCGCGCGCGCGCGCTAGTGATATGGTTCGACGCTTGGCAAGCGTTGAAGCGTTACTTCCGTCTTGACGCCGGTGTGGTGAAGGCGGCAAGGCTCTAGATAATGTCGCACACAAGAGGATTTGAGGATTGCGATTGCTAGGGCAGGCAATAACACTAATATGTGAGTGTACAAATGTATGCAAGTATGAATGTATGTTTTGTATGAACGACAATATTCATTTTAGCAAGACTTAAGTTTTCACAATCAGCTCTGGCACGTCGAAAGCCGTCACATCGGCGAAAATGATCGAAGTGGTGTCTAAAAGTCAACCCTTTCAGGATTATTGGCAACTCGAGTCACAAATGTGGTAACTACTTACAAAGAACCTCTCACTCACAGCAGCAGCACAGCTTTCACTTAAGACAGAATGACTAGTGTCAGCTTGACATTGACACTTTCAACCCACGCGTTTTACTACCATTTTAAATTTTTTGCATGCTCATATACTCGTACATACATACATGCATACAAATCTACGTAAGTTTGTACTAACGCCAACTCCGCCTGAGCTTTTGATGTAAATGCGTAGATATTTAAGGTAAATATTGATGTCTATATATTGGGGTGGTCCAAAAAAAAAACGATTAAAATGTTAAGCTCTCATCCCTTAGGATTTTTCTAAATGGAAAAAAGAATACCGATACTTTTTTGTAAAAGAAAAAAAATGATTTTTAGAACTACCTCAAAGCCCATGATGTATTCAATATATTTCATATGGGTAAAAACACGTATTGAAAATTAATATTTTTCGATCGGAGAACTCTGTTTCTCTTCAGGAGCCTTCTAGTAATAATATTAAATTTTTTGTTTTACCATTTTTAATACTAACGATTTTTTATGGGTGTCCCCATTACTTTTTTGGGGTTTTTGGCGGATCTATAAAATGTACATAGCTAATATTAAAAAATGGTTAAATGAAAAATTGGGTATTGTGGTTCGAAGGATTCGAAGTCTCCTAAAGATGAAAAGAGTTTTCCGACCGAAAAATATTGATTTTCTAGAATTTTTTACTATTTCTATGAAAAAGTGTTTTTCCCCATACAAAATACATAGACAACTTCATGGGCTTTGAGATAGGTCTAAATATTTTTTTTTTTTGCAAAAAAATACGGGTATTCTTTTTTTCCATTTAGAAAATTCCTAGGGTTCAGAGCTTAACATTTTAAACTTTATTTCCGCATGTATTTTTGGGCCACCCTATTTTATATATGTACATATGTACACATGTGTTCTGGTGATACTTTCTTGGCCTCCAAAAAGTTTTTCTTTAATAAATTGCACAACTTTTCATTTCCTTTGCACCCACTGTAACCACCTAGTTATTTTCTGTGTAGAACTATTTGCTATTTTTGTTGTTATATGCTTATTATTAGTTTATCTTTACTTTTGGGTCAACTTTTCTTGGCACCTTTTTGCTATCCAAATATTTGTGGTTGACCTTGACATCACCACATATGTATTATGTACATGTGGGTGCATCACCAAAAAAAGTTGCGGCTTTTCTAACGTAATTTAAAATAATAAAGCTTAACGTGAGCTAGATCGATTTTAAAATACCAAGAAAATTTCATTTTTTTATTCCGTTGATAAAATTTTTAAAGATTTTTATGCAGGCGTTTTGAGCTTGAACTCTTCTATCCTTTTTTTGAAAAAATAATACTTTTAAAACCTAATATATTTATAAAAAAAACTCGATTTTTCCAAGTATTTTCAAATAAGCAAATATTTTACGGAATTCTGAAAGTAGAATAAACTTTTTAATCCCAATGGGAAAACTGTAGTTATAAATTTTTTTGGTATGGAGAAGCGAATTAAGTGCTAAAGACTAGAATTATTGTTCAAAGCAAGGTACTTTCCGGTGCTCTACGTGCTGATGCAGTTTTCTTGGGAAGGTCAGACGATAAATGGACTTGACTCCTTTTGTAAAAAGAAGGCTTCAAAATAAAGAAAGTAAATATAGTACCCGGTTGCCATGGGAATATCAATTCTGACCAATACTCTGTGCTGAGGGTAACGGTCCTGGGTATTGCTTCTAGGTGAGCAAAACTAAGATTGTCTTGTTCACAAGGAAAACAATCATCCCTGCCATATCTTTACCAAGTTTAAATGGGCCTAAATATAGTAGTTCATCTGAAGTACATTAAGTCGTTCTTATTCTTGACTCCAAACTTTACGCATTACGGCGAGGAGCAAGCAAAGAAAGGCCCAAAAGTGTACTACAGCTACAAAAGGGTATTCGGTTCAGGTTGACAAACGACACAGAACAAAAGTAGCAATCGGAGAAAACTCAGAGACTCGAACGCCTCAGTATATCCGGCGCTTTCAAAAGTGCACTTAAATGTTTAATACTGGCACAGAAACAGAAAAGTATTTACCTTAGATAGAGAGAATAAAAATGTTGGAAGCCTGCCGATTATGGAAACGCAGGGATCTTGAGGGAATTTAAAAAATAAGGGGCGCTGATCACGTTACGTGACTATGAACAGTGAAAACTTTGTGGACATTCACAATGCGTAGACTTCCTTCATGCTTTCCTTGCCTCACCTAAGTCCATCGGTAATAAAATGTATTCTCACCAAAGAGGAATAAGTTTAGACAATAGACACAATCTCACACATATGTTTAGGTTATTGTACATATGTATGTGTACGTGTATATGTACGCTCTTAAAGAGGAAGTTTTTAATCATCCCCAAAGTAAGGAATGTAGACCCATAAGATATCTTCTTCTCAACTTATGATAACGGAGTGACTGAATTAATCATAAATAAATAGATTGATCACATAGAAGCGCACCCAACTGGCGCCAAACGAAAATGTAAAGCATTTTTATACATAAATCCCTACCCTTAAAGGAATAATTTGTGATACACTGATTTTTGAGATGTCGAGGATGCATTCAATTAAGGCGATAGTTGTTGATTTGTGTATGAATTTTTGCTGGTAGCACTCTTAGAACAAACCCAAAATAGTGCTGAACTGGAGAGAACTTCGCTGATCAGATTCGTTAGCAGTGATAAATTAAAGGCAAAGTCGTGTCCCATTTTTTATTGGCAGTACAGTTAGGATTAGTCGAAAACCGGCCAAGGAGAATATTCTCAGGGAAAATGCAAGCAATATCGGAAACCAAAGTCCCCGCACAAGAACTATCCGCTCAGGAAGTACGACCTTAATGTTGAGTCCAATACGCTAACTATTGTGCTGAAAATCCCTAAATGCAGTACTTTTGCTTTGGTATGAATAAATGAGAAAAAATTAAAGTATCTAGCAGACGCTATAGACTCCGATCTAAAGTACTCACTAAAGCACGTAACACCTTATCTTACATTCATCTCATCTTACCGTATCTACCTTAGCTTACTTCGTCTAACCTCACCTCTCCACACCTCACCTCAACACACCTTGACTCACTTCAACTCAATTTAACCCATCTGACCTCAACCCACTTTAACTCAGATAAATTTTATTTTTGAAAATTCCGCATTTATCTCGAAAAGCGACAAGTAGTTCCAAAGAAAAAACTAGTTCCGCAAAGTCAGACGTAGTCCGGAAAAACCCTATGTAGTCTCATAAGTCATGCAATATGAAAATCTCGAAAGTCCCGAAATAGTCGCGTGAATGCCGAAAATCCTAAACAACCCGAAATAATCTCGAAAATTTGGAAATAGTTCTGAAAATCCCTAAATAGTCCAGATGATCTAGAAGTTCAACTGAGTAAATAGCCATTATCTAGTATTTAATTAAGTCATAAGTACTATTGTATCCAGTATTTGGTGAAGCCAAAGCATCTAATAGTAATTTACTGTTTTAAATCTTAGGATCGTGTTAGCCAATAAAAGAAGGACCTTTGCAGCGAACTCTTACAACTTCTTTGAGCAAAAATGCATTACACATTCATATTTACAATACATATGTACATATGTATGTACATACATTACTCATTTTATATTCTATTTCCCGACTTCTCTTTGCAAAAGTCAGCTAAACATATCCACTCCAACGTCAGCGTTTGTATTTCATTAAAAAGGGATTAAAATGTTTACTTACAAAAATATATTTCTACCACACTAATATGTACATACTTATAACATTTAGTATGCTACACTTTCTTCCAGTTATTCATTTTAATTGTTTTTCGCAACGAAATAGACGAAAAGCTTACTTACCATAATGACTGTGTCTATAGAAAATTAAGCTTTAAAGTTTTACATTTACGTTGCGGTTAAATGGATGGATGCGGATGGGTTTGCCCAACTTAATTACCAAAAAGGGAGTATTTATTGCATCATTACGTCGTTCGCTCATGAAATGTTAGGATGCGTTGGGCTGAGTAGGCATAAGCGGGGGATTAAAATGGCGTAAAATGAATGTGAATTATGAAATGTTAGTGAAAAGTTTTCCTACTTTCCAACATAATTAGCCAATTAAGGACATTATGTGTTCATCATTTTTGGGATGTCCCAAACTCTGCGAGTTAAACTTATTTTCGCCAATATTTCGGTTTGCCTAATTATACAAAACATACACATGGACGTATGCACACATGTAACCACAATAGTATATATTTTTTGGTTTGGGTATACTAGCATATTAAAATGTATCTTTGAATTTTTCAAGAGTTGTTTGTTAACTTGAAAAGAATTATGATGGAAAAGTACTTTTTTAAGCCACCAAATAACACACTTCTGAAATTTTTTTTTAGTGTTTGGCCGAGCTGCTCCTCCTACTTGTGGCGTGAGTATTGAATTTGTTGCACAAACAGGGACACCAGATGTTTAAACAGGCTCCCAAAGGCTGATGGTTCTTTATGAGAAGTTTTTTTATTGTAGAAACACACTGAGAGGTTTGACAACAACTTGCCTTATTGATTCGTCACCCCTTCTCAGAATTTTCGTCCTTAACAACTTACTAGAGGAGCTGGAGGGTAGAGAGAGGCTGCCCAGTTATGGCTAAAAAGGTTCTGTGAGCTGAACCAAGGACGCTTGAAACTGGAGAGCGAGCAGTGGACTCGATGTAAATCTTATTATGACACAACGGATTTCTTCAATAGGAAGTATAAGATATATACAAGGTGTCACTTTTCCTTACATTGGCGCATAGCGCTTACCGAAAGATTAAAGTACTTGCGATTGATTACATGTAAGAAGCCATTGTGGAATGCTAATTTTGAGGAAGGGTCCTTCATTACTCTGTGACTATCTATTGCAACAGCGAGGTAATTGGTAATTCCTGGCTCAATGAAGCGGTTGTGAAGCCTATAATGTCAATTTAGAGTCCTCCTCTGGTGGCATCCACTACGCTACGCTGTGTCTTTATAAACATAGTTCCTGATAAACTACACGACTGTTCTCTTCTAGATTCGGACTGCATAATAATGAAACACGCCCGCTGTCAAGTAATAGGAAAAATGTGATCCACATGTGTGGCCAGACATGCATTTTTAGTTCAAGTAATATGTCTTTATTACTCATTTGTACAATTTTGAATATGTCTTTATTTTACTTCTGGATTGGAAGTAACGTCATATCGTTTTACATGTTTCCAAAACAAAATGGAAATAAGACCATATGGCCTTATTACGTATGGTGTTATTGCACCTCAATGCCAAAACTTTCAGATATGGATAAACTTTCCCGTGAATTCCTTTCTTTTTTTAATACACGTAAAGCTGTATACCCTTACAAATGTATGTGCATAAGGGTGGTCCAAAATGCTTGAGAAAAAGTAAAGTTGGAATTTTTATGCTCTCACCCCCTAGGTTTGTTCTATACCGACATAAAGTATACCCCTATTTTTTTATTTTGAAATCAAAAAATATTTAGAGGTCGCTCACAGCGCTCAAAGTTTTCCATGTATTTTTATATCGGGAAAATACAACTTTCGTTTCTCTGCAGCAGATTCAAAAACTTTGTTTCTCTGCAGGAGATTCCCAATAATAATACCCAATGATAATTGGTCAAATAGACAATTTTTCATCGCAACTATAATTTATAGGACCGCCAAAAACCCACAAACCCCCCGAAAAATGCAATGGGGGGACCAATAAAAAATCGTTTGTATTAAAACATAGTTAAATAAAAATTGGATATTGTTATTGGAAGTCTCGCGGAGAGAAACAGAGCTTTCCGATTGAAAAATATTGATTTTCAAGAATTCTTTATCATTTCTACGGAAAGTTGTGTTTCCCCATATAAAAATACATGGAAAATTTTGAGCGCTTTCAGCGACCTCAAAATATTTTTTTGATTTCAAAATAAAAAAATAGGCATATACTTTTTTCGATATAGTACAAACCTCGGGGGTGAGAGTATTACAATTCCGACTTTACTGTTTTTTTTACCTTCCTAATGTGCTTTACATAGGTATTTATATATATGTACATACGAGAAAATGAACAGTGTCCATTAAAAACGAATTTCATTCAATTAAATTATCAATTGAATGTAAAAGCTAAAGTGTGCCAAGTACGAGAACACGAAAAAAAAACAAATTTTAATTGGCTTACTTAAAATGCAAATTGCGTAAAATTCACACGGACACTCATAAACGCACAAGCGAAAAACGCACAGACAGCCAGAGAATAACGGAGCACGCAGTAATAATTACAACAATTACAACAAATATATAGCAGCAATACTTATGCGCTTAATAGCAACACTAAACGTAAATGAAGCGGCAAAATGGAGTAAAATACAGCATTTTACATAGAAATATATACATATGTACATACATACATACGTACTATGTATGCATATAAATACTGACGGGCGCGTGTGTACTTTTACAACAGGCTATCTGCTCGCGACGACGACAGAACGCCAATGCTGACATTTGACATTCAACGTGTTCGGCTAGATATGCAAAATTATATAAGTATTAGGGCGTAATAATTTAATTTCGAAAAAAGTGTATGGCCTATTTGAAATCTAGGTTCGATTCTAAGCAAGAATGAACAACAAACTATATATCAAAAATTCAATTTTTAAAAGAAAAATCAGTGTTTTATACTTTTTTCTGAACGAAGTTAGTTTTTCATTTACAAAATTATATGTTTTCTTCATACAATACACTGCTTTTTCTTTTGAAAATTGGGAGGGTCAAACGTCATTTTTCTTATATAGTTTGTTCACCATTTTTGCTTAGAATTAATCGTAGAATTTGAATTTGCTATATATTTTCTTCGAAAATTTAGCTCCAAGCAAATCACTCCGTCCTAATGTACATATGTACATACATTTAAACACATATAAACATATGTAAAACACTCAATACCAGACGCCAACCTATAAATTTACGCATACACTTGTTCTAGTAATGGCAACAGAAACAACAAAAGCAGGTGTGCTATTTTTTCCCCAAGTGTACCCTTTTCTGACAGTCAATTTAGTCAGTCAATTAGCGAAGAGTCAACGAGTTGAATGAACAATGGGTATGCGGGTACATATCGCACACGAACTTCAAAGGTGACACAACTCAAAATTACACGTTCGCCAGAAAATGCGAAAAACTATCTTAGTACAAGCTAATCATATATGTAGGCAAGGAAGACTTTACCTTAGGTTTTTTCAACAAATTATAAAAAAAATTTGTTTCAGCTTTTGGTGTGTGCATTTTTAGTGCATAAATTTTGAGTTGGGTCACCTTTGGAGATCGTGTGCGATATGCTACCTCCAATTTGGTAAATTTAATTAAGAACTCTCAATTTTAATTTAGGAAACACCAAATGATAAACAGTAACCCGATTAAATTGATAGATCTATTCTTTATATACCTGAAAATTTGTAACGCCGAATTTCCGCTATGCATTGAGATGACAATAATTACGAAACAATTTTCTAAAATTATATAAATGGGCATATGGGAACAGCCTTAAGGAATTTGTTTGACGCCACGTTCACCGGTGTACCGGTCTCAAATTCCCAAATGGTTAATTCTAGAGTTGCCATGAGTGCAAAGCGACGCGGCTATATGTATAAAGTCGTTGCTACAGCGCACAGCAATTTAAATTGCAAATAAGCAGCTTACAAGCTGAGATGTAAAAGAGAAAGCTAGAGGACAGATATTATTTGCATTAGCAAGTATTGTAAAGTTAGTTGTACTGTAATTTGAGCGTGTATTTAACAATCCAGTAAAGCGAACCCGAAGGATTTCTGAAGTCGAAGATAATCGCAACACTATATTCAAATTACAAGCATCTTACAGCGTAATCTTATATAAATAAACGCATGTCGTTTGTGTATGGAGGCTTTATATTTAGTTTTGTGGCAGATGGCAACTCTTTTCATATTCTAATCAGAAGTAAAGTTCTTCCCGCCGAGACGAACGCAACATAGAGGGTCAAACTTTTAGTAACTTTATTTTATATACATATGTACATTAGGGTGGTCTAAAAAAATGCATGTGAAAAAGTAAAGTCGGAATTTTTATGCTCTCACTCCCTAGGGTTGTTCGATACCAAAAAATATAATCCCTTATTCTTTATATTGAAATCAAAAATTAAAAAAAAAAAATTCTTTACTTAAAAAAAATACCTTCGTACCTTAAAAAAAAATACTTTGAAATTTTCAGGTTCTTTTAAGATCAGTTACCACACACGGTGGGCAGGAAGCAAAGATAGGTTGCATAAAAATGTCG
>NW_023458555.1:37790064-37790798 GCF_013731165.1 Rhagoletis pomonella | reverse complement strand
GAAAATCATAGGCTGTAGATAGAGTGGCGAAAATTTAAATAGGGAAGCGACATTTTAGCTTTCTTTGGCTATTCCACTTTCGATTATTTAATGTTTAGTGTTACTTGTTATCTAACAAAGACCACCTAAGTTAGAATTTGAAACTTTGTACAAAAATTAGCGAAACTCGACAAGTTTCATGAAAATGTTGTGCTTTTTAATACGATTTCTTAGAAACATTCTGAGTACGCAGTTTTGTAGCCTACTCAATTCAAAGCATTGAACATACTGAGGCTGTTCACGCTCTCCTGGTTATCAGGTTATGTGGTTATATTTTTTACTCAGTTTACAACATTAAAATACACTACACAATAATAATTTTTAACCAGATAACCTGATAACCAAGCAAGTGTGTACACCCTCACTTTGTTTGGAAGAAAATGCGCGAACAAAAAAAGGCGGTAAGTCCAAGCTTCTTCCAATTTGCACTTTATTATAAATTATAAATGTAATAGGCTTCAAAACTTCATACTCAAAGCAATTTTAGAAAATCTGATTAAAATGTTTCAAATTGTGATGAACATTTTGTCAAATTCGTCGAATTTTTAACCGACTTCCAAAAAAGGAGGAGGTTGTCAGTTCGTCGGATATTTTTTTTATGTATGTTACCGCATAACTTTGGACAACGTCAAGCGATTTCAAAAATTCTCAGAGGTGGTCCCATACTAATCTAGTTTAGATCCGATAATTGGATC
>NW_023458555.1:37785589-37789964 GCF_013731165.1 Rhagoletis pomonella | reverse complement strand
ATTTGTATATGAAATGTTGTAGAATGTACATGTTGCTAACTAAGTAACACTCCTTTATGCAAATGCATACATACAGACATTTGTATATACACACGTAAAGTATTCATTGCCCTTTAGCAAATTCGAATATGTTAAATTAATCAGGTCAGTGCCGAGTTAATGAGTCTCATCTTCATTAGCATCGACACCTGACAGCTGTGTGTGTGTGTGCTTGTTTCTGCGTGTCTTGTTTGGTGTATGTATGCGAGTGTGTAAATGAATAAATTTTACTGCGGGGACTGCGCACTATGCATCAATCGAAACTTCTACAATCATCGGATGCCATCGGGGGTGGTTGCAATGGTGAAATTCGGTTAAGCGTATAATTTTAGCATTCATTGAACGCGATGTATATGTATGAATTTGATTGAATTATGCCTATTTGCATGTGTATGTTGCTATTGATAATCCTGCATGAAGAGCGTCACAGCATTTATCGCTGTATTGCTGACGGATATGACTGAAATTGTTTGTTGCCGTCATGCGAATTTGGATTGACTTGTACCGATGAATAAGTGAAAAGTTGCTTTGGTGAAAGCATTTTTTTATTGAATGGACTTTGGCTTCGTAAAATTTTTAATTCACATTAGTAAAGTTAAGATTTGTTAAAATATCTTTTGATAGCATCATGGATAAATAAAAAAGTTGTGAAGATCAAACGAAAATGCGCAAAGAATTTTTTTGTATGAAATACGAGTACCATAGAATGTAACTCATACGCCATGTCCAATAGTTACGAAACGGTTTTGATCCCTATTTGAATGTAATAGAAAAAAATACAGAATTTTGAAATTTAAAAAACCGTAAACGCAAAAACTTAAAGCCCGGTTATGCAAGACTTAGACTTGATTTGACTTGCGTGGCATAATTGGAGGAATTTTATTGAAAATATGTGAAGAAATGATGTGGCAGCATGATTCTCTCACGGTCTCTGTTCACTTAGAAATCAAAAATCTATAGTTCTCCAAGTTTCTAAGTGAAGTGGCTTCTTAGGGTAACTACATACTCGCACTGCCCAACTGCCAGATATACAATTTTCAAGTCATGTCAAGTCTAAGTTTTGTACAACTAAGATTTAACAAAAATGTTTGGTTATTTTTTTTTAATAATATCTATGTGCCTCTATGCGTATGTGCACGGTGGGCAGGAAGCGAAGATAGGTTGCATAAAAATGTCGACAAAATCTGAAAGCAGGGTTGTATTTGTTGATATCTTAAGGTTAAGAATCCGTTTAAATTGAAATCCTAGCTGCTCCTGTTTTAAAGATATCCACATTTTATATACTTCTGATAGGATATATTTGCAAAAGAGGAAGGCGTACTTCTCGATAATTAGAGCATATTTATACGAAAAGAAATCTCATACAAATCTCACAGTATACAGTAATCCAGATAGGCAAAACAAAAAATGTAAATATGCTTATTTGACAATTTATTTGAATGTATTGGTTGATATTTTTTCACAGTTGTCGTTTTCTTTAACCCAAATGAAATGAATTTCAATATTTTCTTATAGTGAAAAATATTTTCAAGTAACATAAAACAAAACAACGAGAAAAATAAAATTCCAAGCAAATCAGGCTTGCAGCGTAATCGATTATAACCGGAAGCAGTTCCTACATAAGTCATATCGTGTTCCGAATACAACTTTGAGTGAATAACGGTGGGCTGACTTTGGAAAATGGTCCCATAAATTAGGGGATAAAACAAGTATTACTTAACTTAAAGGTAGAACTCTCTAATTTTCAAATATACAACTCTTATAGTGGAGACCTCCAAAGTTTTAATGAAATATGTACACAAAGTTATATATTGACGTTCGAACAAATTTGTATGTATTTGTTCTGCCCGCTTATTTTCATTTGAAAAGGATACTGCATGAGTTAATGCAAATAAAAAAGGTTTATGCAGATTAGCGAGGCCGTTTTTCAACCGTATAAAATGTATATACACATATTCTTACATACATATTTATCAAAATATTCAGAATGACGAAATGAATTGTTTCAGTCGTGTCTGTTTGTAAACCGCCTAACTCGAACAAAATTTATGTAGATATTTTAACAAAAGTCGGTGCCGAAGTTGCCTTTGGTATAATTTAGGTTAGTATTAAATTTTTGCGAAACCTGTCAATAACCACGACCACCTCCCATGTAGTAATCAACAATATTTTTGTTTTATTATATTTTTTACGAATTTCGCTGTCAAAATTTACATTTCAAATATATCAACAAACATTTGTGGGTACTTTAGCACCAGTCATTGCCTATGGGTTAATGACAAAAGAATCCTATACATGCACAATATTTCATGTATTAATTTTCAAATAAGCATATTGTCAATGGCTGGTTTACTGTATACTGTGACAAATCTGTTCCCCTTTTTTAACTCATTTATTGGGCGCTACCGGTATACAACTTAGATAAAACACCACAATTACCTTTTTCTGTAGCGTGAACTTTCTCATTACAAACACTTTCAATATCGCAATATATGTATGTATTTATACAATATTGTATGCTATATAATACGGTAGTAATTTTTTTATTAAAGGTTTGTTGCTATAAGCAAGTAGCGCAGGCAAGTGGCACTGCGCTTGTGTAAGAAATAAAAATGCTCTAACTTAGGCCAACGGTACTCCGCATAATAAGTAAATAAATTCAAAGCTTGTATGAGATGTATTTTGGTATTTATGTACTCTTCTGTCAGGAAATAATGACTATTGTACACCCAGAACACAAATGCGATCATAAAGAAAATCGCATGAAAGTATGCGCTTTGTGTGTAGGGCTGCCAGACGTCCCGGTTTTCCCGGACATGTCCCGGTTTTAGACTATTTGTCCCGGTGTCCCGGTCCTACCTTAAAATGTCCCGGGTTTCGTTTAAGTGTCCCGGTTTTCGATTTGATTGCACAAATTTTGCATAAAAATTACTACACTGAGAGATAAAATGCGTTGTAAAATTAAGAAAAATTTTATGAATTTACTGGGGAAATAACGCATAGTAAACATGAATATTTTTTATTTGATTATCGTTTTAAAATGTTCGTATTTAAAAACAATACTTTCATATCACGCACACGAGGTGTTGAATCAAACTGAACATTTGAATGCACATTTACATGTCTGGCTGTAGCTGAGTGCACGAAGATGCTTGCCACAATTTGCTAATTTCCAGAGCGTCAGGGTTCAAATCCCATTACAGACAGCATGGAATTTAAATAAATTTTTTTTAACTTAATTATGAAAAGGCATCCGTTAAGTGCAAAGCGCTTCATTTTAATATTGGCGTATTTCAATTGAATATTTCTATACTAAATACTAAAATTTGTATACTTAATTTATTACGAGTTGGGTTGGTGCTCTTTCATATGCGATTTTTTTTTTAAATATAGCACGTTTTGCATAAGCAATAGTTGATGATTAATATAAGTATGTACCTAAATACGTTAAAATGACATGCACAGAGTTTTACAATTATAGCAAAAGCCAGAAGTTTTGAAACAAGCTCACAGCAACGAAACAAATGACTGATATTTTAATGTTACCTTGTATTTATTTATTTTTTTTTCGTGAAACCTAGATTACTTATAAGTACCGTGCCGTACAAAATTATTGGCTCGGAGACACTTTCATCTGATCACAATTTCTAATCAGATCTTTTAGAAAAATGTTTAAAATGTAGCTTTTGAGCCAATTAGTAAAGTGCAAGTCTGAAGTTACCAGAAAATTTGGTTGATTTTTTGCAATTATTTATTTTTTGCTGACAGTGTCTTCCACATACAAAAAAATGTCGAACATAGTTTGTATGGAAGAAACTCTCAGTAAAAACAATACCAAATATATTGCCTCGTTCAAAGCCATGAGCAAAATCGTGAATACATGGTTTTCCGCAAAACAAGCGGATCTTAGTAATTTTGATAAAAATCTTAACGAGCTCCGCACAGCTTTGAAAAGTACTGGAATTTCTCAAACTGTCAAAATCCATTTTTATTTTTATTATTGAATAACGATGGTTTAGGATTATGGTCCGAGCAGGCCGGGAAGTCAGTTCATAGGGAATTTATTAAATTCTGGGATAGATTCAAAATAAATATGATTGATAAACCAACTTTTGTGAGTCGCCTGAAGAAAACTGTAATGACATTTTCATTCCAGCATATATAAAAACTTAACTAAATAATAAAATATTTAAATACTAAAATGTGTGACTATATTATATGGTAAGCCAACAAAAAAAATAAAAGGAAATAAAAAACAAATATAAAAAAATAAAGCAAGAAAAAAATATAAAAAATAAAACCAAAAAAAGAACAAAGAGGTGCAAAGTAAGTTGCC
>NW_023458555.1:37783868-37785489 GCF_013731165.1 Rhagoletis pomonella | reverse complement strand
GGATACAGTTGATTTACCTTTGCAAAAACCGTGTTGCGATAGATCAACGACTACTTGCATTGGAACGGTGTTGACGCAATCGGAGATGGCTTCAGATGTGGTGGAGGGTTGAGATGAAGCTGTTGAACAGGAATTTAGTGAGGCTCCAGTAGAAGAAGGACGTGGTTGGGGAGATTCAGTCCGCCGAGGAATCGGTGTGTTAAAGCTTATGAGTTCTTTGTTCATAGCTGGAGTCAAAAGTGGGCGGTTCTGCGGAAGATCCAGGTCCACAGTGATGGGATTCAACACAATATTTTCCACGCCTCTCCTACGTCTCTTAAGACCTTTTCCAGGAGAAGGAGAGGAGGAGGAAGTATCTAATAATTTAAATTCTTTGAATTCATCCTCATACTTCTTGAACTTCTCGTTGAGCAGTTTTAGCTCTTTGCTTATCTCCGAAAATCCATTTCTAGCGGTTCTAAATAGTTTACAGAGATCCACAACAGTTTTTTTACACTTAGGACATGACCAGCGAAGTCCATTGTCTCCAATAATCATATCCAGAACTCTCCCATTAATACCAGCACACTTTAAATGAGACAGTTCATCGCAAAGCCAGCACGCCACAAAACGGTCCGAACCGGCTTTTACATTACATTTTTCGAACAGACAGGACATTTTTAGCGAATTTTATTAAAAAAGAATAAAAATAGCGAAATTAGGAATGTATTGTACGAAAACGTTTCAAGCTCACAGTAATTGGCAGTTTAATAGCTAGTGGTCTTATTTAGTGAAGTTCAATGGTTAGAAACCGTGCTGAACTTAACAGTTTTAAAGCCACTGAGTTAACAAAATCAGCTGTCACCAAGAAAGCGACTGTCGATGATAAACAAAGGTGTGTGTAAAGCGCGAAAGAAAGCAAAATGAACAAACAAATGCGATATTCCTTACACTCTCACGCAAAAGCAACAATAATGCACCAAAACAGGCAAAATGCACGAAGGCCGACTAAATAAAACTTTTCAATCAACGCACTTTATGACTAAATCAAGTCAATTTATTGGAATTTGGCTTCAGTAAACTTTTTACGGTGTGAATAACACAAATTAGAACTGCTTAGCACTTTGTAAACGAGTTAAACTTTGGAAATTCTTTCAAGCGAAAGTTTAAGTGACCGCACAGTACGAACGTTGCCAGATATACATATATATACATGTTTAAAAAATATTCAATTTCAATTTAAGGGATTACGTAGGTAAATGAATACGGTATCACCATATGGGTGTCGGAAAAAAAGAGGTTAAGGAAAGTAGTAATTTGAAAATGTTTAAAGAGGCAACCCCTATTTGAGAAGTCGAATCTTCAGGCCATCAGATCTGCACCGTGCGTTCGATTTTCAAAAATGAGGTGTCAAGTTTAAGAACTCGGACTGTAGATGTGCAGTAAGGTTTTACTTTTTCGAAAAGAGTTGCCACCTGTTAAGAAATTAAGCTCAAATTATTTGAAAAGTTAAATCGATTGTTACAATAGTTATGGGTTTCAACCGAAATGGCTTTAAAAGGCTTTATATCTTAACTACGTGTAGGAGAGTTGTTACATGTTTAAAAAATATTCAATTTCAATTTAAGGAATTAGGTAAGTG
>NW_023458555.1:37737990-37783768 GCF_013731165.1 Rhagoletis pomonella | reverse complement strand
TTACTTAGTTAGCAACATGTACATTCTACAACATTTCATATACAAATTATGCAAATGTTTTTGAGCGCACATGCATACTAAATAGCTCAGTTATTAAGTGACATTTCCGGATAAATGAGCATAGTTGGGTAACAGGTGGCAATTCGAAAAAAAATAAAATTATGGAAAGAGGCATGATTAAGGATGGCTTTTTGAAAATTGCTTACCGCTTGGCATAAATAGACTACGCTAACACATAGGAAATCAGCCAGTTAAAGTGATATTCGAGTGGATGCGTAAGGTGAGCACGGAGCAAAAATTTGAGCGCTAAATTAAATATGGAAAAGTATACTGAATAGTTAATTACATTCCCTTACATCGTTTAACATAATTTGCATTTTGATGAAAAGAACGGAGATAATGAAATGCGCAAAATGTCCAGAGTACACTTGAAATGGATACACAGAAGGCGCGTTTGATGACGAAGAACCCGAACCAATATACAGGGACAATGCGCACACCCCTCCACATGACCAAGACGAGGTGAGAACAGCAATACGGGGGGTGAAGAGACACTCTGACGCTGTACCAGCTGTTAAGCAGAATTTGGCCTGCTGAACACAACTCCGAAGACTGGTATCTCTGCGTACTTTTTCCAATCCGCAAAAATGGTGATGCCGCCGCTTGCTCCAATTATCGCAGAATAAGCCTTCTTAATATTGCTTATAAGATCCCGCCGACGACTCTGTGTGAAAGATTGAAACCTTCCCGAACGAACTTAATGAACCGCATCAGCAGGGCCGAAAAGTTGAAGCTTTTGCTTTGAGTTGCTAATTTTGCCTAAAATAGGTTTTTTCTTGCTTATTTTCTTCGGCCCTGCTCATCAGTGTTGCTTCAGACCAGATAAGTGCAGCATTGACCAGACGCAGACCATATTTGTTTTTCCATTGTAAAGCCACTTTTGATTGCACGAAGAGAAGCTGCCTATACGATGCCATATCTAAATTTGGAATACCCGCAACACTAATACGTACGTTATGTACATAGCTTATTACCAAAGCATGCTTGAGCATCGAAACGGTCAACCTAAGTTAATCAAAAGGTCAAATAGCCACAGACAGTGGCTATAACAGAATTTCAGAAATGCTTCCTACTCTAACACCCAGCTGAAGCACACGTGTCGAAGCAAAAGATGTTATCGAACTAATCCTGAATCGAGCCAATACTGTTAATGATAGTAACCTAGAGAGAGAGACAGTTTTTGAAACAATGAGAAGCACTCTTGATCCATAGCTGTCTACTACCGGCCAGGCAGGTTATTCAATTTTGCATGTCGGGCTTTTCGCCCAACATTCGTTAGGCCGATTAAAATCTCATCTATGTAGGAAGGGTCCAAGGGCTGATGAGGTGAATTTTACTCTTCATCTGGTATGGGCCCCGGAAGGTAGAGGTATAGCAGGCAATGAGATGGCGGACGAGCTTAGAAAAATATATACTTTCTCGCTGCTTTTGCTCTCATAGAGGAGGCTTGGCATGCCGCTCACCACCTGCAAACTCAATATAAAATAATTATTTTTATCCGGAAGTGGTTGCAAAATGGAAACACCCAAATAAAAGCAGCAGGGATTTAAAACAATCGACGGAGCTAATTATGCTGAACAGAGGAGAAATTACCATGGCCATGGCCCTGCTGACAGATTACATCACTTTAGGTAGGCACGCCTATTGACTTCCGCTGGAGCTGCTGAAACGAAGATTAGCCTGAATCAATCGGACACTTACTTTGTGAATGTTCCGCACTGGAGAAATATTGGTTATGAGCGATTCATGTGGCTTTCATCTAAATCGTCGGATACTCATATTTCGATATAATGTATAACATCTGTCTTATTTAACCAAATTCATATTTTCAAACAGGTGGCAACGTTCTTCAAAAGTTTGAGTTTGACATTTCAAACAGGTGACAAACCTAATCATTTGGAAATAAAAACTTTTCAAACCCTCTTCGATTGATACTTACCATATAGTAATTCAATTCACTTACTAAATATTTTGAATTTATTTTTTAAACAGGTGGCAAATCTCTTGAAACACCTCAAAAATACTCCAAATATTCAGATAAAAGATTTCTTAATACTTTTTCGTCTCACCCCCTTATCTAAGTATTTCATATAACTTGTATATAATTTAATTTAATTCGATATTTCAAACAGGTCGCATTCCTCTTCAAAACATTTTCAAACTAAAGCCTTCTTAAATATTTTTCGTCTGACAGCCATATTGTTTCACATATTTCAATTAATTAGCTCTCTTAATTCAGGTAGAGTCTACTTTTGAAACAGGTGGCAACCCTCCATCAGCACAGGTCAAAACCTTTAATTTTACACCTATCTTTTGAAATCCGCAAACACGGTGCAGCTCTGACGTCATTCCCAAATTTTACAAACAGGTCCGGTTCACATAAACACCAACTTTTTTAAATTTGTTCCACTGTTTAATTTCTCAGATTATACTGTAACTCCTTAAAAACTGTCAAAAAATCACCTAAAACAAACCAACAAATAAAATTAAGAAATTAAAGCGCAACCGTTCGCATAAATAAATTAGTCTGGTCAGACACACCTCGACTCGACTGAACTCCAGCAATTAGCGCAACCCATCCCAGAAGCAATAACTGAGTGACAGTATACAACAGCCTGCGCCAACGCCTGTACAATGGGGTGGTCCAAAAATGCATGTGAAAAAGTACAGGAGTGATTTTTATGCTCTCACTCCCTAGGATTGTTCCTTACCGAAAAACCTATACCCTATTTCTTTATTTTGAAATCAAAAAATATTTAGGGAGTGCTCAAAGTTTCCATGTATTTTATATGGGGAAAAACAACTTTTCAAGAGATTCCCAAAAATAATACCCAATTATTTTTTTTTTTACCATGTTTTCACAGTAACTATATTTTATAGGTTCGTCAAAATCCATAGAAAATGCAATGGGGGGATAAATAAAAAATCGTTAGTATTAAAAAATGGTTAAAAAAATTGGCTATTGTTATCTGAAGTCTCCTGAAAAGAACCACAGTTTTCCGATCGAAAAAATATTGATTTTCAAGAATTCCATACCATTTCTACGAAAGTTGTTTCTTCCCATATAAAATACATGTAAAACTTTGAGTGCTTTTAGCGATCTTCAAATATTTTTTTAATTTCAAGATAAAAAAATACGGGGTATATCTTTTCGATATAGAACAGTCCGACGGGGTAAGAGCATTAATACTACGACTTTACTTATTTTGGACCACCCTACTGTACAACCATCTCTGCGGCAGTCAACCAAGTTCAATGAACAGACAAAGCGTTGAGGCGGCTAAACAACGCAGCGGGTGATTTGAGCTGGGCACAAAACAGTCTGGCTGAAGGATATACTATTTATTAACATTCTACATACAAGCGTACATATATAAATAGCTGAGTGATAGAAAAAAAGTAGAGCTTTCTGATTGCTCAAATGCATAGCATCAAATGAACAACAACAACGATATTAGAATATTTATATATACATATATTTAGTAGTGAAGGTAGCGTAGGATTCATTTTAAGCAGAAGCATCAACTCTACAATTCAGATAATGGTGATGGGGCTACATTTGTCAATCAGTTCTCATTGTAGCTGGATATATTATGGAGTTTTGGTTGTCATCGTAGTAGGTGTTGACAATAGCTTTGATGTTTTTGTACATTGCTGGCAGTCAAGTGAAAAGGTCAAATCAATATGCTTCACTTGCTGTGTTAATTACTTGATGTGAACATGAAGGCTGCTATACTTATGGCTATGGTTTCAAGGGGAAATTTGTAATCATGAAAAGTGGAAGATGTAATCAATTTTGATTTTCACATGCAGTTGAAATGAATCTGCTTTCGCTGCCTTGGAGCCTTAATGATTTTGAAAAATTCTAAGAAATAGGACATAGATATGTAGGCACCAACATAAATAAGGTAACAAAGTCTAATCGGTAGAAGTTATATCAGCTATTGCGGAGATCCCTACATCTCATCTGACTTCTTTTTCTAGATTTTAGCTGAGATTGATTCTGCATCATCGATGTGCAGAGTCATCAGCATGCAACAGCAGCATGGTAAAGGCAGGAGAGACGTGTCTTGGACATACGACAGTAACTGTACGCTCTTATAAAAGATAATACCGAAGCGATTCAGCTCTGCAGTTATAGTTATATTTTCTAGCATCAGATTAAAGTAGTCACATGAAAAGGAGCGGCTCTGCCTGAAAACTAAATATTTCGGCATCGAACGGCCTAGAGAGGTCCTTTCCAATACGGATCTGAAATACTGCTCAAAGTCATTTCACACAGCCGTATTAGTTTCGACGGGATGCCAAGTTTAGGCAATTCCTATTCATACTTTCCAAAGGGGCTCTAAAGCTCGACAAAGAGAAAGTGATAGTCGATTCTCTTCTCGCGGGTATTTTTCAAGATATGACGTAATGTGAATATCTGGGCCATAAAGGACTTACCAGGCTGAATGAGTTCATTGACGATGGATTTTAGCCGATCACACTAAACGCTCAATGGCAGGCAACACGATATTAGCGTCTATGATGAGGTCGACTTTCTTGTGTTCATGCGTTCATCTGACCGTATTCTGCATAAAGGCTGATAGGCACGTCGCCGTACCTGAATAGCTCTGATGGCAGGGCATTTGTTTCAGCGGCTTTGATTGGTATGATATTGATATCGGTTTCATGGTCGTCGTGCTTTTTTGTATCTGACTTGGTCTTGAAACCTACCTTCCCAAATTATGATAGAACTTTTCTGGCGATTTTCTTGTCGACCAACATTAAAAGCCCTTCGCACTTACGGGTTTCTACCTCTCCCTGTTGACTAGGGAAACTATGGCTCGCTTACCTCTTCCGATCCCTATATCGTTCCAACATACCTCCTCTGGTCCCTATATCGATCGCAACGTGACCTTGTAGGCAGTTGCTCTATCTGCGATAGCTGAAATCTAGCAACTACTTTGCAGCGGTACTTAGTGCGCGGAAACGTGATTCCACTGCTCGCATATGTCGGTTTTCTCTCAGAGAGCAGGGTTGAGAATCGAGTGGCGAAGTAGAAGTTTTCAATATTTTTAAAAGCTAATATTTCGAAAAATATTAAACCGATTTTCAAAATGTGGATTAATTACAAAGAAAATGCTGCGGTCAGCGAAGGTGGAGTTGGATCGGCCAGGGTTATCATATATGAATCGAACGTTATTTTTATGCCCTTCTTAATAAAAATTGCTGCCATACACGTAGTTGCGCATTTTTTAAAGAAAAATATCCATTTAAAAAAATGGGTTTAATTTCGGGTTTGTATTTTTCCCGAAATTTATATCAATTACATATACATATAAGTTTAACCATCAGGTTAAAGATTTTTTACTTACCCTTCCAAAATATAAGTTTTCAAGTGATTATTAATTTGCACCAACAAAAAATGTATACCATTCATATCAGTAAAAGGGGTTAGCCGCGCCCACTTTTTTCCTACTCTTTACTTGTTCCTTCTAAATTTCTAAACAGGTAGTAAATCACTTCAAACCAGTTGCAAAATAAACCTTTGTAAGCCTTCTTCATTGGATATAAGCATTCAAATATTTGGTTTAATTTTTTAATTGAATTTAATCTGTTTCTCTAAAAAGGTGGCATCCCCCTTAGAAATTCTCGAAAAATAAATCTTTCTTGAGCCTTTCTCGTTTGATACCCTTATTAAAGTGTTTTATTCAATTTGTTATTTAATTGATTTCGAATCTCTAAACTGTTGGCAACCCTCGGCAGAAATAGTATCGAAGTAAAGCGATCCTAAACCGCTATTTTGTTTTACGGCGTAAAATTATTGCAAAATTATAAGTTGCATTTATTACTTTTAGTTTTTTTTTGTATGAATGCATGTTTCCTTAGCCAATATATCAATTTAGATACAAAGTTACGGCTTAAATTCAGGCGGTGGTCCATGCATCATGACCCCAATCACTATAAATTTGAATTATAGGTTTTTTGTTACAGGCTTCACACTTTATTTTAAATTGTTGCTGCATTTTAGTCATCCATATGTACATAGACATATGTATGTACATACTCGCATGTACGTTTATTTTTGTCTCGCTAAATTTATTGCAAGCAGCTCCCGGCATATCATTTTCGTTTGTATGTTTGTTGCTATCGACTCGTTATTTTGAAATATATAAACATTTTTTTTTAGCCGGTGAATTGATCTACCTAAATATGAGTATGTACATACATATGTATAATAGGACGACACACCGAAAAAATGTTGCGGCTTTTAAATCGGATTTATAAAATTTGTTATATTTTAAGACTTCCGCCAAAATATTTGGGAAACATATTAGGAATTACTGGACCGATTTGAAAATATGTATTTGCAAAAATCTCATTATTTTCACTCCAGTAATAAAGTTCTTAAGCATTAATGATCTTCACATCCATTTCGGTAGGTGTGGTAAACTGATAGTTGGAGCTCGGTATATCAACTATGAAGTTCCCTTTCAGCATACTTTTGTTAGTCTGGTAAAATATCTTTATTAACAGCTGGCTCATAGCTTTTTCCTATAAAAAAATAAATTGTAACAGAAAATTAGTTAATTAGTGTTATGCCTTTCGACAGCGGGCGAATTCAAAATTTAATAGATATAGAACAGCTGATCAGTTTACCAACTACCAGAAAAATTATCAAGCTCGCCACCATGATAATCTGGTAATCCGTAAACCGATTACCGAATACCGAGTTACCGAGTACCAAGCGCGGTGTGAATACTCCTATTGTTCGGCAGACCTTTTAAGTTTAAACTTTAAAAGCTTCTATTATCTGAGTTGATTGTTTGAAAAATATGTGTGAAAACCTTTGACTTAAAAAAAAGCTCGATATTTGGTGGTATTTTCAAATCAGTCCAACTTCCTGAAACCAAATGTTGCCGGCAACACTTACGTCAATTTGAGGCAACCAAGAAGCAGTTATCATGGTGCGGTAGCGCGCGGTATTTTCGGTGATGTTCTGTGTGCGGCCAACATTTGAATGAAATTACTTTTGGACAATAAATGTCAGAAACTTTTTTTCGGGTGATAATAAAGATTCCGACATTAATTTCAGTTTTAATTGTTTTGTAAAAAAATAAAAAAAAAAACGCCTGATGGATTACCCTATATCAGAGATGGGCAAAGTGGATCCCAGGCACATTTAGGTGCTAGATGAGGGGTAACGTCAAGGGCCAGCATGAAGAGGAAAGAGGAACGTATTAAAATTTCGAGTACTCCAATTCTCATTACTAATATATATGATGGTTTTAATATATGTTTTTACCCCCTTTACTCTGTGAACTGAGTTGCCTCTTGCGTAGCCCTATATAATAAATTTTATAACTCCGATGGAAAAACAGAAAATATTTTTTTTTTTTATAGAGAGTGATGCACCCTACTGTGCACACATAAATATGCATAAAGTCAAACAAAAATTAAGTATGCATAAGTATGTATGCACGCCCATAAATATGTTACTTAAAAATTGTTACCAAACATTTTGCAGCAACAATAATGCCAGCGTCGCGTCGCCGTCGACAAGGTTCAAGGTCATTGCACCAGCACAAATATGTAGCAGCCAAACAAGCGCAGAAAAACTTTTACATAAAATTTTAAAATATAAGCGCTCTCATACGTATGTATGTACATATGTGTTTGCGTAAAAAATCTTGCAATTTATGTGAAATTGAGTTATGTTTCGCTTTCAAGCTTTTGCACCCCGAGCATGCCGATGGGATTTCTTTACTTTTTATAAGTTTACAAGTTTTCACATTTGCTTTAGTGATTGCTCCGCTCTTTTCTTTGAAAAAGTTTTGCACATTTTTTTTTTCAACTACATTTCTCATGCCTCCCAGCCACATTTAACTCATTTTCGAAAACCTTTATTACTCTCGGCAAACAAGAGTATTTTAATCTTTATATCATTTAAGCTTACGTGCATTGCTTCGTTATAAACAAAATATGTATGCGTACGCGCCTAAAAGCATGCCGCTCGGGACAATGCAATTGTAAATTTTTTTTGTATATATGTGCATTAGGGTGGTCCAAAAATAGTAAAGTCGGAATTGTAATGCTCTCACCCGCTTGGATTATTCTATATCGAAAAAATTTATACCTATTTCTTTTTATTTTGCAATCAAAAAATATTTAGAGGTCGCTCAAAGCTTTCCATGTATTTTTATATGGAAAAAACAACAAAAATTAGAGTTTCAATGAAAAATTGGTTAAATAGACAATTGGGTATTATTATTGGGAATCTCTTGCAGAGAAACAAAGTTTTCTGGTAGAAAAATATTGATTTTCAAGAATTCTATACCATTTCTAAGAAAAGTGGTTTTTTCCCCATATAAAATACATGGAAAATTTGGGCGCTTTGAACGACCTCTAAATATATATATATATTTTCTCGGTATAGACTTAACTTTTTCACATGCATTTTTGGACCACCCTAATGTACATACATACATGCATACATATGTGCATTAAGGTGGACCTAATATCTATGAAGCCAAAAAGATCTACTCAAAGGGACACCATCTAAAAACGTTGACAAAGTACGAAATATAAAATTTGAGCCCGATTGGTGGTTATTTAGAACTTCCGCATTGAGCCAAAAGCCTTAGATAACCCAAAAATCGCACCACAGATTTTTTTCAGCTCTTCATCAGCTCCAAATTTTAAGAAAATGTGGTCAACGTGTTAAGAAATGGCGTTTTTGGCTATGTTTGAGAAGCTTTGGCGAATAAACAAAAGGTGATGACTCTTAGACCAGTTTTGAAATTTTCGTAAACAAAAAACAAATTTGGGGCAAGATGATGAAAATTTGCACAATGGTAAGAGAGCCATAAGTGCACTAAGAGTTGTGAATAATACCGCAGAGCGTGCTGTAAAAGTGGTGCAAACAGTGCACGGACTTGGAAAAAATTAATAGTGGTAGATTTTACACACAAAAAATGGTAGAAGTTGGTAGATTTTTTTAAAAGAAACAATAATAGATAGTTTTTACTTAAAAAGGATAAATCAATGGGAATGTGTATAAGGTGGTGTTACCCGAGTAGCTGGGTTTTCGCCTCGGTGATTCTTAATGTCAAAATGATGTATTTGTTGATTCTTACTATCTTTATGCGTAAAATTTGTTTGTGTAATTTTTGATTTTATACTCCTGCTATCACCTTATATGAATTCACCTTGGGATAAGTTGTACTTTTTATAAAACAAAAAAATATATATTTGAAGCCAATAAAACATTAAACAAAAAATGTATGCATAAAACTGGGCCCAAATTACGACATCCTTGGTCGAATGAAACTATTCGAATTTAATGAAAAAAATTATATCTGTTTCCCGTAAATACAATTTAAATTGAAAAAGCGAACTCCCTACCCAGTGCCGTAACCTGAAAAAGAAAAATCTGTCTTCGAATTTGATTCGATCATGGATGCCGTAATTAAGTCCCTGCATTAGTTGGAAAACTCAAATAATTACTCTACACTTCAAAATTTCATGACTAAAATTATGTTTGAAATACTTGAAGTTTGCGGACCATTCGTTCGGCAGTTTCCCACAAAAACGTATTGCAAAAGAAAAATATTTGTGTAAACAACTGATGTAGATGCAATTTCACTTTCAAATTTCTAAAGGTCAGAGTTAACTTTTTTTTTTCGGATAATATCGGTAGATTTTTATCCTTTGTTGGTAAAAAATGGCAGAACATAAAATACAGTTAAAAAGTTGGTAGAACTACCAATAAAGTGGTAAAGTCCGTGCACTGGGTGCAAATGCTTGACAGAGAAGAAGACGAACTATCGCAAATTACAAGTCACAAAAGATTATAACCGCAAATTTGCTCCGTTGACAAAAAGGTCCCGTATGACTACAGAATAGAATTATCGATATTATGGCACACTTAGTGGAAAAATAAAATTAAAACAATATTTTTATACCCGAGCGAACTTGTGCACAAGGGTATTATAACTTTGTTCACATAACGGTTGTTTGTAACAGGTAAAACGAATCGAGATAGATATACACAAATGTATACATAAATGAATAGAATGAAAAGAGAAATCGATTAAGCGGTGACTGTCTGTCCGTCCGTCCGTCCGTCCGTCCGTCTGTGCACACGATAACTCGAGTAAAAATGTAGATATCTTGACGAAACTTGGTAAATGCACTTCTTTTGGGCGTAGGGCAGATGGTATTGAAAATGGGCGAAATCGGACAATAACCACGCCTACCTCCCATATAACGGTAATTTTCAGAAATACGAAAACTGCGATATTTTAGTAACTACTAAAGATAATTCCCTCAAAATCGACATTTAGAATAACTTTTAGACGAGAAATAAGAATATTAGACATTTTTGGAAAATGGGCGAAGCCACGCCCGCTTATAGTTATATGTGTATATCTTGGTAACCGCTGCACCAATTTCTTCCAAACTGGGCACAGTGGTTGACCCTGGTACAGCATACCAAATGGCCGAAAATTTTTAAAAGCGGACAATAACTACGCCCACATGCCATATAACGGTAATTTCGAGAAATACGAAATCCTCGATAAATCACTAAATATTAAAGCTGATTTACTCAAAATTGATGGTTGCAACAATTCTTTACCAGGAAATACGTTTATGATAAAATTTTGGAAAATCGGCGTGGCACCGCCCACTTATGATCACATATATGTATCTCGTATATATCGTTAACCGTTCTAACAATTTGTACCAAACTCGGTATGGTTATTCTGCTTGCCACATAAAAGCAAACCGTCGAAAATTGTTGAAATCGGACTAAAATTACGGCCGCTTCTCATATAACGGTAAATTTCAGAAATGCTTTAAATTTCAATATTTCGAAATTTAAGGATGCTAGTTTACTTAAAATTTATACACCCGCTTATCATGTAGCGGTAGCTTTCGGAAAGGTGGAAAACATATATTTAATACTTGCGCCGGGTATTCAATGTTCGGCTCCGCCCGAACTTAGACATTCTTACTTGTTATTACTTGCTTGCTTAAATAAAAATATTAAATTCTGGGGAAATATATATATTTTCTAAATGCCGTAAACCAATTATTTATGGAACCATTTGGTTTATTATCGGTGATTTGGTAAGGTCAACAAAAGCTCGTTTAGCAAATCTAACAATTACATTCCTTAATGGGACGAGAATTAAAAAAATAATAATATAAACTATAAAAAGCTTCAAATAAAGTGTCAATACGGGTTCTAATCGGGCTCCTATTTTGTATATCGTCATTTTCCATTAACCTCAAATTTTTAGGCGGTGTACTGATTAAATTTACAATATTTGTAAAATAGGTCCACCTTAATGTATATACAGCACATGTGTGGTCCCACTTTGAATTTGCTCCTTTTTTACTTTTAATCCCTAGCGATTTCGGTGCTTAAGCTCTTTCATTTCTGTCTTGTAAATGCATTTAATGAACAGAAAAATAAATCAAAAAAATAGGCAGCAGAAAACTTCTTGTGGCTTATAATTTGATGCCGAGTTTCTTCTTTTGTGTGTAATTTAATTTTCTTCGCATTGTTGACAGTATTCGTGTCAGCAAAGAAGCTGGATTAAAAATTTGTGAATTTATGACATTTTTCAAAGAGAATTTTTTTTTTTTTCAAATTTATTAGCTACTGTGGCTTAATAATGAAAATATTTCAATAGTAGGTTTAAAATTCGTTCTGGACAAATTTATATTTTGTATATGCTCTTTCGTGGCACATTTGGAGGGATATGCAAATTATACAACTGAAGAGTACTTCAATAGTTTTTTTTACATACTTTAGGCTTTCAATGAAAAATCGAAAAACTTACTTTTATGGTAAACAAGAAACTGTCATCATGTTTTATAAACTTAAATATTCCTCCTTCTACATCCATATGTAGGAGAATTTAAATTGAGTGTGTTCACGTCTGTCTGGTTATCAGGTTATGTGGTTATTTTATTATTCAGTTTATAGAAATAAAATACACCATAAAATAATAATTTTTAGCTAAGTAACCTGATAACCAAGCTGAGGTGAGCACCTACATTGTATAGAACTTTTTTAGAGATTTTTTTGTAACATAACAAGGCGAATATTTTAATGATAGAAAATTTATCTCAAAGTAGACTTTCAATTCATCAAATTTTAAATCAGTCTGTACCGCTAAAAAGGTTCTAACTAAAAAAATAAAACTTTCTGCAAATCTATGTACAGCCCCAGTTCTTTAATTTTTGGCAATTCAAAGTAACGGCGGAGATCTGATGACCTTAAAAAAAAAATAAATAAGTGGAAACCTTAATTAAAAATTTTATCAGCCTAAAGTTTTCCAAAAACTCTATCGTTTGACTTTAATATTTCAATATTTCATTTAGCTTGTGTATAAGTAAAACAAATTCGGCATTTAAAGTAGGTTGCAACATGTTTTAAAGTATTATCAAACTAAAATTCTTTAAGTTCAATTTGATTTTTTAACGCATGGCAACTATCCTAAATCTTCTTCTTCTTTTTTGGCGCTGTAATCGTCTAAGCGATTTTGGCCGAGTTCAGCAAAGCACGCCAGTCGTTTCTCCTCTGTGCGAACTGACGCCAATTGGAAACGCCAAGTGAAGCCAAGTCCTTCTCCACCTGATCTTTCCATCGCAGTGGGGGCCTCCCTCTTCTTCTGCTACCACCAGCGGGTTTCAAGTTGAATACTTTCAGAGCTGGAGAACTATCCTAAATACAGTTCAGAAATAAATGAATTGCAAGCCCATTTGGATTGATATCCATCTTTTGACTATCCATTTAACTTATTAAATAATTTGAATTAGCTTTTTTCAACAGGTGGCAACCCTCTTCTGACATCCTGAAAAATCCTAAATGTTTGTTCGTTTGTTACCCATATTTTAAAATTTCATGTACATAACTTGTTTATAATTCAACTTTGTTTGACTTTCAAAACAGGCGGCAACCCTCTTCAAAATTATTTCGAACTAAAATCTCCTTAAATATCTTTTATGAATTAAAGTGAATTTTATTTTTCAAATTCGGGGCAGCCTCCCTAAATATAGTTCAGGAATAGGGGATTTTAAGCCCATTTCCATTGATAATAAATTCATAATTAAGGATTTTAAACCCATTTCCATTGATAACGATGTTTTAATAATTCATTTAACTTATTAAATGAGGCGTATTCTTGTTTTCGTACTAATCGAAAATTTGAAATTTTTGTATAGAAAATGGTAGGAAAATTTCATGATTTTCGATTCGTACGAAAACAAGAATATACCCCAATAATTTGAATCTAACCTTATAAACTGGTGGCAACCCTCAAACACATCAAAAATATTCTAATTGATCGAACTGAAGATTTCTTTAAAATTCTTTTATCTGACACCCATTTTTAATATTTCATATAACTTGGGTGTAAAATACCAATTTGGCAATCCTCTTTAAAATATTTTTGAACTACTACCATCTTAAACCTACTTTTTACTAAATTCTTAAAAATTCTTACCTAATTCTTAAAATTGAAATTTAATATTTTTTAAACATGTGGCAGCCCTCCTACATGTAGTTAAGATATAAAGCCTTTTAAAGCCATTTCGGTTGATACCCATTTCTATTGTAACAATCGATTTAACTTTTTAAATAATTCGAGCTTAATTTCTTAACAGGTGGCAACTCTTTTCGAAAAAGTAAAACCTTATTGCACATCTACAGCCCAAGTCCTTTAATTTGACATCTCATTTTTGAGAATCAAACGAGCGGTGCAGGTCTGATGACCTGGACAAAAAATCCCTTCGTGTATTATATCGAGCCTTAACCGCCAAAATAACGTAAGCGACATTTTTTTCAAAATTTTCTTTTAGATGCAGAAATATTCCTTGAGCATCTAGATACATTTCTGCATCAAAAAGAAAATTTTGGAAAACATTTTGCTTACGTTATTTTGGCGGTTAGGACTCGATATATCTGTGGCCGCAAGCAATAACCACCTAAGTCAACTTGAGAAAGAATGGAGTTATATGTGCTATCGAAACCTCCAACCATTATTCCATGCGTGTGTGAAATCCCCATCTCGCCAGCTAGCCTACTTAAAAAGTTATAAACGAAAATATTTTGGTTTCCCCATAAGTATAACATTACAATCCAAATGTCTAAAACGTTTTTTCTCGAATTCAGATTTTTTCGAGTTAGGCGGTTATTGCTTATGACTACAGATATATGATACATAAATATGAAGAAAAATATGATGATGAGGGTACCGATAAGAGTGAAGATGAAAATAGAGGAAGAAAGATTAATATAAAGGTAATTATAAAAAATGGATATAGATAGAGATAGGAGGAGGGAATTACTTTGTGATTTTAGAGATTATTGGGATTCTCGGGATTAAATCAGGATTTCAAGACTAAATATTTCGGGATTCCGGGAACTATTCAGAGATTTTCGTGACTATTTCGGATTTTTGTTATATTTATCGATCTTGTTAATGATATGGTTTTCGATATACTTATCGACATAATAATCGATTTTGTTTTCGATACATTTATAAATATTTTTAACCATATAAAATAATCGATATTGATGTAATTATGAGCATATTTATCGATATTTTTATTGATATATTTATGAAAATATTCATCGTTGCTGTTATCGATATAATAGTCGATTTTTATCGATATTTGTCGATTTGTTGTCAAATTTGTTATCGATATTTTATCGGTTTTGTTATCGATATTTTTATCGATTTGGTTATCGATATGTAACATAAGTTTCACTTCTCCAGTGAGGCCCAGGCGCACTTTTTTCTCTTCAACCCAGTGTGGGGCTCGTAGTAAAAAACTAAAAACAATAAACAAAATATTCTTCAGTTTAATATTGCTGAGACAATTGGTAGCCAGTTTGATGGCAAAAGAATAAATCTAGGTACGTATGTAAGTATGTATGTATATTAATTTGGATTTGTGTGTTGAAGTGCTTTGCAACCAAATCAAAACCATACGCATCGATTGAAATTGAAATCAAACATATGTATGTACCTAAATGTGCGAGCAGAGTAGGGTAACGTCCCAAGATCAATGACATTTGCAACTGGAACTTCAATCACAAAGTCATAAGTAAACACATATATACATATACATATAAATATATTGTACGTAAATACAGCTGTAAATACAAGATGTGATACCAATAATCAAATATTTGTATTATGAATTTTTGTTGTATCGTTATGTTTTTGTATATTTATGGTAGATATAATAAGGGTCTTTTCGAAATCTTGCAAAGTCTTTGCACGTTGCAGGGTTTGCATAACTTGCAAACACACAACAATAAAATATATGGGAAACAACATTTCCTATTTTGCGAGAAAGCGTAGCGAGATATATGCCACCCTGTACTAGCTTTTTTTTTGTTGGAACTGCTACATATTTCTCTCATTTCGCCCAATTCATTTTTTGCTGTCTCTTATGCATGATACAACTTTTCAATTGGGGTGCTCTCATCAGCTTGCATGTTTTAAATAGTAGCGTTTCGTGCAATCCGTGCAACATGCAAGACGTAGAGAATACCCCTACTGTTTACTTTAACGATTGCAGAGCAACTTAACAGGGTGGTGAACCATTCGATCGGTTTAACAATTGCTTTCAGTATAGAAGAGGGTGGAGGTGTCACGCGATCGTTCGCCCCTCGGCAGGCACTTTCGAACTCGCGAACCTTGCAACGAAAAACCTTCTAATAGAAACTAGTTGCCGTTCGAAGCAGTGGTGGAAAAGTAGGTTCAATTGCATTTTTTTCAACCCTTTTATTATAACTTGAAAGTAGATTCGCTACGTAAGGCAACATTTTCAAATCCGCTAAATAAATTTTTCAAAAATTTTCTTCCCCTTGCAGTTATACCAACCATATGCGCACTTATCCAGCTGGGCTTCTAACGAATGCAATCTCCTCTTTATCAGACATTGTCTACGTTGCTGTGCCATGTGAGTAGACAACACTCATCAGAGATTTGTTAAGATTGATTGCTGTTCAGTTAGACGCAGGGCCTGGGTTTAAGACCGCTGTCCGACCAACATCAAAAAATAAAAAAACAATTTTTTTTTTTCTTAACAGCGGTCGCCCCTCGACGGGGTGGTCCCATACTAATTTTGTTTAGATCCAATAATTGGACCGTGAAGAAATTAACGGTAATCTTAAATTTGTATATGAGACTTGAAGTCGGTTTTGTTTTTTTGCTTAAAAATTACTCTTGTGTTGTTTTTTTACTCATTGTAATATTTACATACGAGTATCACAAAGTAAATTTCATTATCACAACTTTCAGCTGTGTATACATATCTACATACATGCATAGCTAGTATCTACTCACATTTATAGATAACGAACACGAATCTTACTTCCGCATAGAATAAGAATTTGGTAAGATAAAATTGTTACAAGAAAGTAGTTTTGGGAGAGACTAAAACGCATAAAGAGTCGTGGGAAAGAGATTTTATCAATATTTATCTTGAGAAACATGATTGAGAAACAGGATTGTTTACCCAAATAAGCGTACATATGTGTCGCACACGTTCTCTGAAAGTGGATTAATTCGAAAATTGCTCACATATTTATTTACTTCTCTACACAGCTGAAACAATATTTTTTTTAATTCACTGCAATAAGCACAGTAAAGGCCTGTTCTCCTTATGAATAATATGTGCTTAGAAAAGGTTTTTTGTGGTTTATTTCGAACGCGAGCTTTTCAGTCTTGAAGCACGTGTAGGATATTTGCATTTGATAAAAAGTTTAATCACAGAAAAAGGAAGAGCCGTTCTAATAAAATATGTTTTTTTTATTAACTAAATAATTATGTAATCGTCATTATATCTGTTTACGTATTGTCAGATTACATGTCTCCAGTGGCTAAACTCTAGCTATTTGTAATTACACTAGCTGCAAAAAAGCTTGTTTGTTGACATAAGACTCTTATAATAAGAGTAAATATTATGAGAAAATGAATTAGAGAGATATGACGTATTTAAGAGATCAAGCATTTTACTATACGATATTGAATAAAATTTACGATAAACTATTACAGCATGCTAAAGACCCAATTATAATTTTGTATTACGTATTTACGGATGGATCAAAACTGAATGGGATTATAGCTGCAGTTGTGTTCTGCGAAGCGCCCTCCATTATCTGGGGCTATCGGATCACTGGAACGTATTGCAAGCAGAGGTAGTCGCAATAGCGTAGGCTTCGGCTTGGTTGCTCTCTAGGCTTTCAAGGAGGTGCATACTGTTCCGACAGCCAAGCAGCTATCAACGCTCTTGGCTTCAAGATAGTTCATTCAAGAAAGACAAAGGATTGCTTGACCTTCTTATCGTCTACTACGCTATTAAGCTCATTTCCGGGTTCCGGGCCACAGGAAAATCACTGAAAACTGCGTGGTCGATGAGCTCGCAAGACAGCGAATCCTTGAGGATATGCTCCCGGGGAGAGAAAGCATGTGTGTTTCCCTGACCTCGTGTGGTCTATTGCTGGACGAATGGGGGTTTTTTCAGCTCAGGTTAAATCCTTCTGTCCGGCGAAGATGGAAAGACAAACTGTACTAGCCTTTTTTTAATGACATGGACATAGTTAAGCCCATAAAAATACGATGATTACACTGGTGGGCATATTGTGCGGATGGATGACGAGGCTGAAGTCGAAAGATTCTTTGATCAACACAATAAAACGAGCAAGCGCCAATGGATATATCGGCACTCGGAATAATGAACTTACGACACTCTGCAAAGGAAAGCGAAAACGAGCGAAGTTTTTTGGTCTCATCTCAAACCTATAAATGTTTGTAGAGCCAAATATGAAGAAGATGAATATGTGAAGGATTTTTATAGCTTTCAGCGCAGAAATCATAAAAGTTTTAGGTAGAACCGTCGTTTTATCTTTTTTCTTCTATTCTTCTATTTTCTACTTCTATTTTCGCCAATGAGATTCGTGAGCCATATTTTTTATGACAGCCAAGGCCAGATATCTTGACCTACACCAATATCATTAAATTATAAACTACATATTTAGGCGGCATATTGCTCATCTACGGAGTAAAATAGTATAACACTCTTTTGTTGCATTTAGTTGCAAATATAAAAACATAAATCCAGATTCTCTCAATGAAAGAGAAAATAATTTTTAAGAGCTTACTTAAGAGCACAAAAATCAGTAAGAAATTTAAGAATCGGTGAGAGTGAGGGCAAAAATTCAGGTGATCATCAATGAGGCGGTGATATTCTTTAATATATGCATACATATGTATATAGCCAGTACCCACCAAAAGCTGACAGCACATGACTGACACACATATGAACATACATATCTATGTCAAAACATAAAATTGGTCAAAATATGATTATCATAAAAGAAAGCCGGCAAAGTGACGCAGCAGTTGAAAAATGAAAATAAAAAATAAAAAAAAATTACGAAAACTGTGGAAGAGCTCAACTAAGGGAAGTTGACAGCTAGAGATAGTGGTATCCACCAGCACTGGCAGCGTGCGCGCCAATTACAAATTATTACGTGTCCAAAATTTTCATTAATCACTTTGCAAAACAAAAACAACTACGCTGCATTAAACTGCTTTCTGAACGATTCACGATTACTAAGCTTATTTACTATTTATGTACACACATATATATGCATGTAGTAAACTAGTTGGTGGCTCAGAGACCGCACAGTGTGGCTGCATGGTGCTATTACGTAAGCAATAATGTGTAATTAACGTGAGAAATGGAAACAAAAAATTGTTTCAAAAATTTTTTACGGGAATGCCGGTATGGAGGTGCGCAGTTTGAAACGAAAAAAAAAATAAAAATAAATAAATAAGCAGAAACCGCATTTACAAACAAGCAAAATGAGCAAGTAAACACATTTTAGTTAGCTAGAAATGACATCGAGTGTGGGTAGTGCAGTTGAATGGCAGAAAAATTGTTGCTATTGGCGAGAAAAAAGTGGCCTGATCGCGACGTTGAATCAGCTTTTCGTGGTTATTTTGTGAATGGGGAGACCCATAGCTATGAAAAATATTTTTTATTTTCATGTTAAAGAAGAACGGTTAGACAAATTGCGCAGAATTTAGAATCCAAAGAATTTAAATTTTTTCAATTTATTTAATTTCTGAATGAATTTTTTTTTTGCATTTTTTGTAATATTTTTTTAGCTTTACGCGCGCCATCAATACCAATTAAATTATTAACTGTTATTACTCAGAAGAAATTTGAGTCGGCACCAATAATTACCACATACATCAGCTCTGACTCATTTGTTATTGTTTTTTTTTTTGCGTTTGAAACATTGTTTACTAGCACCGTTGTGACTTGTTTAGGAAACTTGTTTATTATTCGAACAATTAAAACAAAAAGTACGCATACAATTTCTATTTGGGTCGTTATGGCGAGAATCACGCCACCACATTTAAGTATTTGGTACTTGGCTATGTACCTATTTACAATCCATATGTATGTATATGTAGGTGTGTATATTTTTAGCTGCAGCCGCAAGCAATTTCATATATGTACATATGATGTCATTTAAATAGAATTAGTGATGAAAAATTAAAGAAGTAACGATTATAAATTTGTTGTGTGAGGCAAATAACTATAAGGATGGGATCAATTTGGCCTGAGAACATGGTTTTGGCTATGGCGGCCTCCTTTCCCTTTAAGATATCAAGGTGTCCGACAGAGTAACTTTTATCCATACCTGTAGTAGGTGTTGTTTTCAATTCCCGCGTTACATGCCAATCGTTGGATCTTGCATATTTTTTAATAGCATACTCGCTGAAGTGCCTTAATTGTTGATTTGCCCTTTTGATAGGCGCATTTATGCTCATGTAGTGGAGGACGAGAGAGTATCTTCTCCCTTAGATTTTGGTCCAGTAGTTTTTCCATTGTATTTTGCATTAAAGATGAAAGGCTATTTATCCTGTAGGATTTTGGAGAGTCTGGAGGTTTATTTCCTCCCTTTCCTCCAGTTATCTGGAACGTGTTCTAGTGTCAGGCAAGACCTAAGCATTGTAACTAGTTTGTTTTAATAATTTTGTTTGTACCTTTGGAAAGTAGTGCCGGGAATATCCCACATGGCCACGGAGATTTGTGGGGCTTAAACGACTTTATAGCCCAGTTTACTTTTTTAAAGTTGTTTACCTTACTAATTATTGGGTCGAAGGCTCTTCGCGGGTATGGTCATTATCATACAATGCATACTAAGCCTCTGTGCTATTAACCTGCATTCAGGGGAGTAAGTTTCCACGAACGATCACTTTACAGTCCCAATGTGGGAGGATTTGTCCACAGAGAGAGGCCTTTGAAACCTAGCAGTAGGTCCACACAGAAGTTTTTTGGAATTTTCTATTAAGAATACTTAAGATAAAATAATATGAAGATTAACATTAAAATTAAGATGAAGGTTAAGATTAGTGTTGAGATTAAGATTAAGGTTAAAATTAAAATTAAGATTAAGATCAAAATTGCGGTACGAATTGAGATTAAGTCTAAGACTAAAATTAAAACTAAGATTAAGGTTAAGATTGAGAATAAGAATAAGACGAGGACTAGGATTTAGATTTAAAATCGGGATTAAGGTTATAATCATTATTAATATTAAGATTAGGGTTAGGATTATGGTTGGGATTAAGGTTAAGATTAGGATTAAGATTAGTATTAAAATTAAGGTTAAGATTAAAATTAAGATTAGGATCGAGTACGTGTTTTATTTATATCCGCATGATTGCTTGTTTGAAACAGCTTAAAAAATCATTTTAATTAATTTAATTTAATTACTCAGATGGAAGTGAAAAATCGATTTAGCCATTTATGTATGTATGTCTTGTCGTCCGTCAATCCGTGCACACCAATTGCTGTATTGCAACGAAACGTGGTGTCTAAGTTTCTCCCGTTCCAAGGTTGGTATTGAAAATGGGCGAAATCGGACTGCAATCACGCCTACCTCCCTTATAACAGTATTTTTTAACAATGCAAAGACGGCCATATTTCGGTAACAACTGGACCATTGTCATGGCAAAATACTCAAATAAGTATTTTTTATAATTAAAAGCATTTTATTTTAACTTTTTCCCATTTTTTAAGTACTAATTTCTTTTATTTTTCAAAATTTTCCTAATTTTTTAAAAAATTATCATCTTCAACCGCACCATTATCGATCCACTGTAACGACGCCTGCCAAAATTGTCGCCAAATTTGCCGCAAACGAAAACTTATTTTTATTATTTTCCATTTAGATCCCACAACAGAACAATGACCTAGATTTTCCTTGAAACCATTGTAACAGCTGGTGGCATTTTTCTGCCGTTCATTTTAAATATATACTTATATAAAATGTATATTATAAATGCACATACTATACTAAAAATATAGTATGTATGTATATATTTATGTAGCTGCGAGTATTTATGTTTGTAGGAAGTTGCATATCCCACAAGGGACGTGTTAAAAATGGGATTTTTATTAATATAAATGGACTAAAAGTAATAATAAAAACATTTAGCCGCTTGACAGACAGTGAAAGTGTAATGTTTTGTATTTTGCGTTTGCTAAAAATTTGCGTAATCGGGCCAAAGGAAAAGCAGAATAAATTATTAGGAAACAAAAACGATGGTTTTAAAATACGCAAATAGTGAAAACTAGATTAATAGTTGCGTCAATCTGCGAGTTAAACAAAGCACATACTTAAGGCAAAGCCATGAGATGGAAGGAAAGGGGCATCGACTTCTACTTACCAGCGCCACAGCAGATGGCAACTCTGCTGTTTGACACCCTTGGGACACTCTGAACAAATTAGATTTACTTCCGGGTAGCACGGACCGTTGTGCGCAGTATTTAGTTCCGGAAACATATATGTCTCTACAAAGATCCCAAGCAGGGAGGAGGGGTGGAAAGCTACATTATCTTCTCTGACGTTTTTATGGACTGGACTGTCTCGCCTAAAAGAGATAGGGTGTATTGCCATGTCTCCCTTGTCGCCTCTGTATTGCCACATCCAGGAAAGTGGACATACATTAGATATTTTCGTACTATATAAATAGCCACCAAAATTGATTAAATTTGTTACAAAAATATCTTTAGCGGAAGTAGTCCCAATTTAGTAAAATTTTGTGCTAAATAAATCACTTACGCAAAGTTAGAACAAAAATCGGGAAGTATTAACAAAATTGCGAAGACGTGAAATGCAAATGAAGAAAAAAGTAAAAGGAAGAAAAAATGTTTGCTGTGACCACAAAACCATTCACTTTTGGTAATCATTCATTTACTTATGCAAGGGCGACAAATACCAACTTTGTGTATGTATGTACTTACATGCATACATAATGTATTCATTAAAAGAACCTACAAACTTGTACTATATTTAGCGACAATGCGAGGGTGGTCGACAAACCTATTTTGTTGTATAGGTTTTTGTGTAGGAAAACTTGACTAGAATAATTAGATTCGATTCGCACGTACGCGTACAAGCGTTGACATATATTAACAGCACATGAGTTGCGCAATTTTTTGCACGTCCGGAATGCACATACTCATTTCCTTACATACATATGTGTATGTATTTGCTTTCCTATACATATGAAAGCTCTGATATAGCATGTTACCGAAATTACTTTCATTTTGGCCTAATTTTCGTTAAGTTTTCTCTGTACTTTATATGAATTGGTTTTTGATCATTCGGAAAGTTTATTATGCTGCTTGAAAATCTAGTCACTCCTATCTATAGTCACCAAAGACCTAAACACAAAAAGTCATTAAATTTCGTACGAATATACCAGGAAAATAGGCTTTTTGAAATTTCTCTGCTGCCTGCTGTAAATCAGCGTGTGTAACAGCTGCTGGGCTGCCATATATTTTTAAACTTGTCCAGTAACACATCGATGAAAGTCGTTATTTTGTTTTTTCCTTCAAATCGACGAAGACATTTTTTCTTGCCTTTTTAATAGTTTTTAATATGACACAATTTAAAAATTGTAAATGGGGAAATCTTTTGAGATGGGGATTTTTCAATAAAATTTTATTTATTTATTTTTTTTTTTTTTTCAAAATAGTAGCACAATTTTTCCATAATTTATCACTTGTCAACCTAATGGAAGTACATTATAACTCGTGTAACTAATATTTTTTATTATTATTAGATACTAGCCAATGCCCGCTTGCTTCGCGGCTCCTAATAAGAACTTTTGCGTTGGCCAATGCAAATGAGCGATTAAGAGCAAAAATAGGCTTTAAAGTCAAAATTTTTAGTTTAAGTTGAAACCACTAAAGCGCAGTATCCTCATCACACATAGGCAAAGAATAGTAACGCTGTTATTCCACATCGATGGCTGAGTGGATGATCAACCTATCTCGGCAGCTAGTTCAAAAACACCCTTTCTCAGAATTTGGTTGAAGAACTCCCTATATCAGAATTCGTCTCAAAAATGCCCTACCTTAAACGAAAATGCATGGGCACCTGAGTCAAACCACGCCAACTGTGTCAATGAATTTTCATTGATTTTCTGGAAAGTGAAATCGCAGGCCTAGAAGATCTAAATAATTGCAATTGTTTAAATTATTGTTATTAAAGAATTAATTGTATTGCGAATTTTATTCTGCAAATCTTTCTATTGTAAAGGGAAAGGCTTCAGCAACTCTCAAGAATAATTTCATCGAATTTCATCAAATGGGTCGCGAGTTACGAATTTTTCTCTCAAAAATTGCAATATTCTTATAATATCAAAAAAAAACAAAAACGAAGTACAATTTCGAAAAACCGTCCAAAGTGTATTTCTGTTTTATAATTATCTACAGATTCCCACAATTCTCTTCACTTTCCAGAAAATCAATGAAAATTCATTGACACAGTTGGCGTGGTTTGACTCACCTGAAATACGGCGTTTTTTAATCGAATTCTGAGATAGGGCAAGGAATTTGCTAGTGCTTCGCAAATTTATTTTTTTATTAGCCCCAAAGGCTCTTTGCTGACGATAAATAATTTTTCACAAATTGGCTTTAATTAACTACACCCGCGGTAACTACTTGGCGCTTGAAATGAAATGCAATGTTTTAAAATTATTTTCCTTTATTCTTCGTCCAAGTTGGTGGAATGGCGGTTCGCGAATGAATCGTTTTATCAAATACCATAAATGACGCCTTAGCTCAAGTGAAAGAAAAGGCCTGTTTTTAGTTTGGCAATAGTACCAACCTTATGACAGTGCTGAATAGCGCTGCCATATCGATAGGGTTGCCATTACATCACCCTCCTTTAGAAATATTAATGTAAGGTGATCAGGCTTACAATAATCTATTGCTCCAAAAGGGCGATGGCAAATTGATGTGAAGGAATGAGATCCATAATCAAAAGATTATTTCCTTCCCCCCGTAACTCATTCGTCCACATCAATTTGTAGATATTTGCAGAATTCAAAAAAAAAAATCCACTTGAACTAATAAACCATATAGTTTGGTATCAATTAACTATTTCTAGTAATTTAATCTATCAATTTAGTATTACAAAATATAGGAAAGTTTTTTTTTACTATTTTTCAATTTTTCTGATCTACTATTTGCATAATTTATTTTATACGAACTAAAGTTTATATTTGTGTGCTTTATATATTTTACAAATGTTTTTCTTTTGTTTTTTTTTTTTGTTTTCAGAATGAAATAGTATCCAAAAATGTATTTTAATTTGATTTCAGCTGAATAAGTACGCTTTTTTATTTTTACAAAAAATAGTGTTTAGGTATAGCTATTGTGTACTTTTTTCATTGGTGTTGGTGTAGCTTAATACTTAACCATTATAACTAAGTATATTATATTCATATAAGTGTATCTGACGTGGAAGATTCATATTTAGTTAAATTGGGCATTTTCTTAAAATAAAAAAATATATGGTAGTTGTATGTTTAAAAATTCATAAAAAATATAGTTAGGTGACCTTTTGAATTCGGTTTTTGTGAACCGTTTTGAATTTATTTTTGGTTTTATCGAAAACCGTGAAATTTACACCGTCCACTTTTTGTACAACGTGTGGCCCTTGATATATACTTTCGTGTTTGACTCTGGGCTCTTTTTGTATTAGAACTAGATCGTGTTCTTTTATTTGTACTGGACGATAGTGTCTATCGTATAATTCTTTACTACGGGCTTTATGTTTATTAACTAGTTTCTTGGCTGTTGAGTATGATTTTTGCATACGATATTTATCCCCCTTTCCCATAGTTTTCAACGTTATATATCGGGTCTATCTTTTCATTTCGCAATTCGTGGTTGCGTTCAATCCTTCCAACGGTTTCGTGGTGGTGTGCTGTTGAAATGTTATGGTTTATATTTAAAAGTTTTGTAAGTTCTGAAAAAATTTCATTCTTATATTCAGTTCCTAAGTCAGTCCTAATAGAATTCATTGTGCCGTATATTAATATGTAGTCTTCAAAAATAGCTGAAGCCACAGTTTTGACACTTTTGTCTGGTATTGCGATAGTTACTAAATATTTTGTTAGATCGCAGATTATGGTGACAGAGAACTTGTTACCATATCGCGTTTCTGCCAACGGGCCTATTGTGTCGAGAATTACTTCTTCAAAAAGTTTACTAGGTGTTGGTGTTAAAACCAAATTTTCTTTGTTTTTAGGTTTAACTTTGTTCAGTAAACATTTCTCACAACTTTTTACGAATTTCGATTTATTACGGGTCATGTTTTTCCAGAAGTATTTAGTACGAATTTTCGCATATAGACTTTTGAGTCCGCAATGCCCTCCACTTAATAGGTCGTTATGGTAGATTGTCATAAGTTGGAGTTTTTTTTTCGTCGTCGGTCACAGTTTCGACAGGATCTGTTAATATAATATATAATGTTTTAAAAATTTTATTTCCGGGATTTTTTAAGCTAGCAATTGTGAAATGACGGAAAAATTCATCGTCTTTTGGCCATCACTGTCACGCTTTATGTATATGTAAAATTTTAAGCGGGTATCAACCCTATCAAAAAGCTTTTATTTTAACCTCAAACAGTTAAGCTTTCCTGCAAAATGGCATTTCAATCATTCCATTTGACGAAGTATTAGGGAAGATATGGCGCTTTGTTAACCGGATACAGTGCTTTCAGCTTTTTAAAACCCCATTTTTTTAATAAATAACTAAATTTGAACAACGTGACTATTTTTCGCATGTACGTGATCTTCTCCCCTTCAAAATAAGGTATCATTTATTTAATTTGATAAAATATTAAAGGAGATATCGTTTGGTAACATAAAAAGACCTTTTAAAAATAAGTGTATAGATTATCTGAGAAGTCGTCTAATTTTGGGCAATTAACTATTTCAGCATTTAGTTCTTGTTAACTTCAAATTGGTTGGAAAGACATCTGCAAATATATGTATCACATATTTTTACATCTTTATTTATACAAAGCCCACACAATTTAACCTAGGCATTTGAGAGCACATTTACATGTCTGGCTGTAGCTGAACGTGCAGAGGTGCTTGCTGTTACCTGTTAGGTTTTAGAAGATCCGGGTTCGAATCCCAACAGATACAATATGTGAAAATGATGACACAATTTTTCTTTTTTGTGTCTTGGAAATATGAAAAATGTTTGACCAAAATGTTTCAAACAAAAATTTATTTTGGGCAGTACGAAGTTCGCCGGGTCTGCTAGTTTCGAATTATTTGCAAAGATATAAAGAGCGTAACCATTTGTTTTTCAGTGAATTTTCTGGGTTTTAGCCACTCACCTAATTTAAGGTTTTTCTTAGTGCTCATTAAATTTACTACAATTTAGGAACAAAATTTATCGATGTCGTGATTTGCCTCTGAGAAACAGCAAAAAGAAAAGCGAAAGGTCATCAATTTTTTGAACATGGTCAACTTCGCCCCTCATTTCACCTCTTAAAGTAAAGCGTGTTGCCATTCGCTTTAGTTTTCCTTTAATCGATATAATTTGAACTTTATTCACAAAAGAAACATTATTGCGTAATCTCTATTTCTTCTTTTTTATATTAGATTTCAAAAAAGAAAAGTGATTTAGCCCATAGTGTGCCCTACAGAGTAACTACAAGTTGGTTATTTTTAACCATTGATCATTTTTCACTGCAGGGTATGTACATACCCCCACGGAAACAAGTGCTTTTTTTTTAATCTACTAACTGAAAGACTACTTTAAAACGAATGCAATGAGTAAATGTTACTATTTTTTCTCAAAAAACAAATAGTTTGTGTCTTGGAAGTATGAAAAAGCATCTGTGAAGTCCAGAACACAAGCGTATTCAAAAGAAATATACTAACTTTGAAGTTGTTTAAGCCAAATTCATTTAAAAGTAGTTGAAAATACATGTAGGAAAAGGCAATTGGCTGCTTCCTAGGACATCGCCATGTTAAGTAAATGAGTTCGTTGAAGGTAAAATAGTGAGAATTTCAATTACTTATCATTGAGAATAAAGTAGTTTATAAATTACTTTCAAACTAATTCAATTTCCTGCAGGGTATCTATGTATGTATTGTACTGTTGGCATCAATCAATTTGTCAAAAACAAATTTATTTATTTATGTGCATATGTAACCTCATCGGTCAATAATCAACGAAATATAAATTAATACTTACATACATACATATGTAAACACATATCTATATACCTATATGTATATAAATGTATGCACACGTAGTACATTTACATTGTAGGTTGTAGCCTTTAAGTGTTCTTGACTTCTAATTTCGGCTGTCAAACGGCGAGTAGTACATAAATTTACATGCATTTAAATGTTGGTTTTTTCTTATGCAGGTTCTTTTCTCGAAAATCTATTTTTCTATTTCATATTTATTATCCCTTTTACTTTTGGGGCATTCCAAAGTGACGAGTGGGACATTTTAATTCGTTTTTGATCAAACTTTTAATAAATTCTCTTTGACCATTGATTTGACAAGTGTCAAACTGTTAACACTCGAAGTTAGATATCAGTTTATTACGGCACTGATAAAGTATAAAATTTAATTACATAATTTACACAGAAACTTAGCATTTTCAAAGCGTGACGGGTGGGACATTGTTGGATTCGTATCCCAATTTTAGAAAAACTATTAGTGTTTTGTTCATAGCGGCTTTCTCGAATATAGGTAGTAGAATCTTAAGTACGATTTTATGCTTTATATTTTAAAATAAAAAAAAAAGAAAAAACTTTTTTGCTTGTGACGGCTGGGACAACATTTTGTGGATGAGTCACCTTTGAGGACACATAGTTCGTGAGTAAAATGAACACTGCTCATTTGATGTGAATATTTATTATATTTTTAATAGGGAAATCTTATTTAAAAAATAGGAAACTTAAGAATTTGTATGTTACGTTAAAAAAAAAAACATATTTTTCTGTAACGGGTGGGACATCCAATACGCATTTTTTTTGAACGCTTATAACTTCTCACCATAAATGTATTTTTCTAATAACCTACTACCATTTGAAAGCTTATGAACTATTTTTTTTTTTCTTTTTGGATAATTATTTTTTGCATTTCCACCTTTAGTAGATAAGGATATGCATTTATAACAAAAAAATAGAGAAAATAGTGAAAAATAAATGGATTATAATCTATTTTTAAAGATTTATCCCACCTGCTTTACTGTTTTTACAAATTTAAACACAATTTATGTAGTTAATTTTTTTATCTGAGGTGTCGTCTTCGCTGGAATGGCCCTTTTCCTTTTGTTCTTAATAGCAATCTAAGCTTCAGTTGATTGCCAATTAATTTAAATATTTTTACGCTACACTGCACAGAAAGGCAAACCGTGCAACAAATAACTTGTTGTTGATTGCATATTACAACATATGTATATAAATTGTTGTTTGTTTCGCTTTAGCAATGCTAATTTATGTTGGAACTAACTATGTTTAAATTTGAATAAAAAATCAGAAATAGACTAAATTATAAATAGCGAGTACTTAACATTTTTGCCAAAAACAAATTATGTTAAACTATCATCAACATTTTACCAGCAATAAATCAGTAATATAAATGCGAAAATAACAACAAAACAAAACAAAAATTGGCCCACGCAACGTTATCGCTGTTGTTAGAAACAAAAGTACGCGGAAATAATTGTTTGGTCTTCGAAGATTTTTCTCTGAAATATTTATTAAAGTATATAAGAGTGGGTCGAAAGAAAAGGTGAGCACGGAAATACCATTCACGGGAATATGATATCAGCTCTCAACTATTTCGGATTTCTTAGGTAAGGCTCAGATATACATACATTTTTACAAAACTGAATGAACGACTTTGGAATTTATTTATTTTATTTTATTTTTGAGGTGTACAACTTTAAATGTAAATAACAAAATACATTACATAATGTCAAACAGAAAATTGACTTTATAGTTACTACCTTTTTTTTGTAACAGGTAATCTCGCGAACGGCTGCTCCGATTTTCATGAAATTTTGTATACAAATAGCTTTCGGTGACCACCATGTTTTAGGCTAAAAATTTTACTTTTTTCGGGTAGGTGGACCAGGGACCGGTCTATTCGAAAAAATCTTATTATAGTCCGATTTGCTTAAAATTTAGTACGTAAGTAGCTTTCTAGCATATATGACCCATTTTTTCCGGGAAGTGGTCCAGGGACCGATCTATTCGAAAAAATCGAATTTACGGTCCGATTTGCTTAAAATTCGGTGCGCAGGTAGCTTTTTAGCATGTATTAGCATATGTGATCAATTTTTTCCGAGAAGTGGACCAGGGACCGATCTATTCAAAAAAATCGCATTTATTGTCCGATTTGCTTAAAATTCGGCACGTAAGTAGTCTTTTAGCATATATTAGGTCCATTTTTTCTGAGAAGTGGACCAGGGACTGATCTATTCGAAAAAATCGTATTTACGGTCCGATTTGCTTAAAATTCGATACGTAGATAGCTTTTTAGCATATATTAGCATATATGATCCATTTCGTCCGAGAAGTGGACCAGGGACCGATCTGTTCGAAGAAATCGTATTTATGGTCCGATTTGCTTAAAATTCGGTACGTAGCACAGTGCCGCCGAATTGGGCAAAAATCGAAAAATTCGTTATCTGCAATGTGAACTTGTTTGGTATTTTTGTAAAGACAATTTATCCACTAAAAAGAATTAAACAGACATTTCCCTAAAAAATTAATTAAACGCCGCCAGGAAGCCACTAAAGTCGACAAATTTTACACTAAGGATTTTAATAAGAGCATAGCCATGCGTAAGCTTTACATAGAAAAAAATGTCAAAAATATATTCTTTGAAATAAAATGTTGTTTTGACGTTTATTGTTTCCATATGGATAATAGAGAATTACAGCAATTAAAATTTTGGAATAAAATTAAACACAGGGTGCCCTTGCGGTATTCAAGAAAACAATTTTTTTTAAACAAAATTTCAAAAAATGGTAAATTTTAATGGAATGAATAAAAAATATATGTAAAAATAGGTTATTTTTTATTATTTTATTAAATAGTACGGGCTTTTAGCTTTCAAAAGAAGAAATAAAAACCTGCTCATTTTCTGCACTACCTGAAGTAATGCGTTTTTCCCTAATGCATAAAATTATTTATTCATTTTTTGACAGTGCCTTGAGATCTGAACGATCCGTTCCATTTTCAAAAATGAAGTGTCAGATTAAAAAGCTTGACCTGTGGATAATAAGAGGTTTATTTTTGTTTTAAAGAGTTGCCACCTGTTAAAAAATTAGATTGTTAAAAAGTTAGATTAAAGTTTTTTTATAGTATTTTATTATTAAGAGATGGGTATCAATCGAAATGTGCCCTAACTACATGCAGCGAGTTGCCACCTGTTTAAAAAATCAAATTTCACTTGAATTAAAGGAATTAGGTAATTGAAATAGATAGGTATCACCATAAGGGAGTCGGACGAAAGAGGTTTAAGAAGGTTTTAGCTTAAAAATATTACAAATAGGGTTGCCACCTGTTTGCAAAGTCGAATTTAGTTAAACTAAATAATAATTACGTCAAACCATAGGATTACGCCATCGTATTTGTTGTTTTATTACAAATACATACATTGTCAATCAGTAATTTGTTCTGATTACATTCCTTTTAAATTACTGGACTCTTAAATTAACTCAGGAATGTTTGTACTCTTCACTTATTACTTTCTAAATATGTAAAATTTTTTTCATTTTTCTGATACTTATATTGTCATACATATTTCAGTTACCTTTTTCCCTTAATTAAAGCGAATTTGGTTTTTTAAATATGTGGCAACCCTTCTATGTGTCATTTAGAAGGAAAGTATTTTCAAAACTAGTTCCATTTATACCCACATTGTACTATCGAATTCATTTAACTTATTAAATAATTTTAATAAAATTTGTAACAGGTGGCAACCCTTTTCAAAAATAATAAAATTTATTGCACATATACAGGCCAAGCCCTGTCATTTGATACCTCACTTTGGAAAATGGAACGAACTAGATGTATATACCTATGTAAAAGCCACAAGAACCCACATTTTCAACTTCAAACAGCATTTACAGTGAAAGTATGAAAGCTATCCAAAAACAAATTGCATTTTTGAATTTAGCGTCTTTAATTTTACTAAGATCATTTAAATCCGTCCATAATTCTATTTTTGCCCACATTTTATATGGAAGGGAAGCACTGTGCGTAGGTAGCTTTTTAGCATGAACTATTTTTTCCGAGAAGTGGACCAGGGACCGATCTATTCGAAAAAATCGTATTTATGGTCCGACTTGCTTAAAATTTGGTACGTAAGTATCTTTTTAGCATGTATTAGCATATATGATCCATGTTTCCCGAGAAGTTGACCAGGGACCGATCTATTCAAAAAAAATCGTATTTACGGTCCGATTTGCTTAAAATTCGGTACGTAGGTAGCTTTTTAGCATATATTAGCATATATGATCCATCTTGTCCGAGAAGTGGACCAGGGACCGATCTGTTCGAAGAAATCGTATTTATGGTCCGATTTTCTTAAAATTCGGTACGTGGGTAGCTTTTTGCCTGGATAAGTTATAGATTGCTGTTTTCCAATTTTCATGCAATTTCGAATATAAATAGCTTTAAGTAAGGACCATATCAAGGGGCGAATTCGTCACTTGGCAAGATTTTTTTGCGCCAATCACAAACAACGGATACTGTCAAAATATAATTATAATATATAATATATCTCAACTAATATATATTTAGAACCGTTTGTTAGTTTTCGCAAGGCTCGAGAGCGGCTGAACAGATTTTTTTGAAACTGCCACCTGTCGCACGTGTCCCAAGGATGGTTTTAGGCTGAAAAAAATTTATATGTAAAGGGGGCGTGGCACTTCCCATACAAACCGAATTCCTCATGCTACATATCTCTGAAAGTGTGCATGGTAGAGTTATGGAAGTTGGTATCGAGATATACGAAATCAATCACATACCCTTGGAGAAAATTTTTAGCTATTGTAAAAAGGGGTGTGACATCTCCCATACAAACCTAATTTTTCATACTGCTTATCTATGGAAATTTTTAGGTAGAGTTCTAGAGTTTTGTATGGATATGTACGAAATAAATCGCATACTCTTGGAGAAAAATTGGAACTACTGGAAAAGGGGGCGTGGCATCTTCCATACAAACCGAATTTTTCATATTGCCTATCTTTGGAAGTGTTCATGGTAGAGTTCTGGAACTTGGTATGGAGATATACGAAATCAATCGCATACTCATGAAGAAAGAGGGCAGCTGTTGGAAAGGGAGGCGTGGCACCTCCCATATAAATCGAATTTTTATACTGCATATCTCTGAAAGTATTCATGGTACAGTACTGGAACTTCGTATGGAGATATGTATATAGTTGAAATCAAGCCCATACTCATGGAGAAAATTTGGGCTATTTGAAAAGGGGTGTGGGGCCTACAAACCTACCGACCTTTAGCTATCTTTGCATGATTTTTTGTATTCTTCTGTAGGTGTGTTTGTGAGTGAAATCCTCCTAAATGGTTGTACGGATTTTAACGAAACTTTTTGTGTATTTGAGTGGGTCTCTGGATGGTTTAGTTTCACAATTTAATCCGACAGTTGGCGCTGTAGTAGAGTTATTACTACAAATCTTATTTATGATCCGATTTGGCTAATGTTTTAAATATGTATGCAATACTATTGCAAAAACGTGCTGCCAAGTGGTGCTGAAGTCGAGCTATTACTAAAAATAGCCAAGTGAGAAAAGGGGCCGTGAAGGTCAGATTAAATCGACCTGTTGCACCATTGGGTATATCGAACGCTCCTGCGTTGCGATTGGCCCAATGGATGTGATTTTCCAATATTATTATGCGTTCAAACTTACTTTTAAGGTATTTCGTCTGAAATAAGTATATGTATATTGCATTTCTGTAGAACAATGATTCGCACCCATTTTGAAATTGACACCTACTATACTGTAAAGCTTCTGGGACATTCACTATAGAACCGGGTCATTGTTGCCGCCAGGGAGTGAAGAGGAAAAAATTTATTTCGCTTTGCGAATAACCGTGCTATAAAATGCCGCACAACTGGAGAATTTCAAGAACGGATATAACACTTTCCTTAGGTTATTTAAAGCGGCAAATGACCACCAAACCTTAATCTTAGCAGACAAATGTGCCAATGAAAATCGTAAACGTGAATTGTTGGTGAAAATGTTGGACCAAAAAGTTTCAATAAAATATATAAAAAATTTTGGGCGGGACGAAGTTCGCCGGGTCTGCTAGTATATAATATTATGCAATTCCTGTTTGAATATAATTTGAATCGATGGACTCTTATCTCGACAATGGTTCGCACAATGTTGTTGTCTTCCAAGGCATACAAAGTTTTCAGCGTGTTGACATAAGCCAATGGACGTTACTTAACCTTAGAGAAAGTAATAAAGAAGCAGTAAAGCGCTCAATCCTAGGTAGCCCCTCGTCTGCCCCTTTTCCAAAAAAGAAGGCATTCACCAATTTTGCCTTCAATAAGTCAATCGTTTGACGCGCTGTCTGGCGTTGTAGGAAATCATTTTTTTTTTTTTAAAGGTTGGAAAGTCAATTTTTAACCGAATTTTATATTTTTTATAAAAAAAACAAGTTTTAATTTTTATCAGCATAGTGTGAAAGTCGGAAAATTAAAGAAACCATAAAACTATAAGTAATACTTTTCTTTCGGGACCCTTACAGCTTTTGCTTAACAAAATCAGTCGATGATTTGCCTTGTTTGACCTTCCATTGGAATAATCTTTCTTCAGTCAATATCCTATTCAAGTAGAACACGAAATAATTTGTAGGCTCTATAAATAGCGTACTGATCTTTCTCGTTTTTAAATATGTAAGTAAGGACCAACAATAAGTTTTTGTGAATGTAATGGTAACTCGGGGTTGCCTTCATCCTGAGTGAATAAATTTTGGTAACGAAAATTAAGACTCTAAAAAACACCCTTTATTTTTATTGCGGTTTCGATATACACTCCGCAAAAGCTCTGAAATAGGGGATTTGTGTTTTTAAACTTATATTTTTATAATGCTCGATCCGCCCTAACATACATACATACACACATGTTTCACTCGTTTTTTTGCGTAGAAGTGCTATAGAATCGCTTAAAATAAATATTTGTGAATCACATAAGAAATCAGAAATCTTCAACAAATTTAATTAACATGCATTTTTAACTTCAAAATTTTACCAGCTAATTTTTTCGTAACCGTTATTTTATCTCTCGTACTACATTTATATAAAAATAAGTTAATTTTTTTGCCAATTTTTTAACAATTCTACGGAAAATGCATTTTCTTCGTATAAAATACATAGATTAAATGTAATACGGCTCGCCTTATTTTCGACACTCTTTAGTTCAAGGGGGTGGCTGGAAAAAGGTTTTGACCACCCTAATGTAATATATGTATATATTCATACTACCTTCACATTCATCAAAAAATCCCAATATAATCCTCATGCCAAATTCTTCACCCACGCCTTGCCAATAGCATTACATATCAACGTGATCTTTGAGCGATCACCAGTTCCCATTCCTTTAATTTCTTACGTACATTTACGAGTACATATGTATATTTATGTACATATGAAAGTATTTTCTTGGCTCTCAGCCATTATAAATATGTGCATACTATATCTATTTGCACATTGTACATAAATACATACATACACATTTTAACAAAATTGTATTTGAATGTGGATGCGACGACTCGTCTCCAACAGATGCACCCACACAGGGCTGCCAACTTTACTTAGCTATGAAGAACCATATTGAGGATAAAAAAGTGCCAAAATGTGCAAATAGAAAAATAAGAGTGCCAAAAAGGTGCCATTCTCTTTAATTCTTCCAATTTATCATTAAAATTAGGAACACATTCCTAAATCAAAAGTCCAATGCTAAAGTAAAATAAACCAGTTGTATGCACTATAGAAATTAGAAAATTTTCGTTGAGAAAAGGAAGTATGTACACGCACAGGATTTCACAAAAATGTATTGAGATATTAGTATTAGTAAAAAAGGGCCAAAAATGGCACGGTAGTAGATTTTATTCGAAAAACGAAGGGTCATTCAACATTAGAAATATACTCACACATACTTACATATCGATTTCTTGATCTACAACTAATAGCGCATAGTCTCAATCACTCGATCCACTGTTATGGTAAAAGTTGACCAGTAATTGAAATACATATGTACATATATATGCATGCATGTACATATGTGTATGTATATATGTATATGTAAACATATGTATATGCATACGAAAGCGGCCACTCTATTTGGAGGCTCGTCTCACATTCAGTTTCAGTCTCATGAGACGAGCCCCTTTCTAACACTATTCGTTCGTTTTCTTTTTTAATTTTTTATTGCTGGATTTCCATTAGGCATTTAATGGCAAAAATGACAAATGACAAACACAGGCATTAAAAAATAATCGTGTCATTACATTAAAAACACAGTCATTAAGTTCATTTCCACATGGCCCTTTTTAAATGACATATATTTTTTGTCATTTCAATGCCTAGTGGAAATTCGGCATAATGCAGCATTTCCACTAGGCATTGAAGTTACAAAAATTGGGAGGCATTTAAAAAATGTCACCTGGAAATGAATATAATGACTATTTTTTTAAATATTGCCTAAATTTTCATTAAAATTTCTGCCATTTAATGCCCAGTGGAAATCCATCATAAGTGTTCAAAATTTTATTTTCATGCGTCAAACAATTTCTCTTTTTATGTTTTTTGTGACCATATACGTACATTTTCTTTTGCCAAGTTTAATAATAATAATTATTATAATAATAACATATGCTAGTGTTTGGCCGAGCATCTCCTCCGTTTTGTGGCGTGCGCCTTGATGTTGCCACACAAAGGGGAGGTACCTACAGTTTTACGCCGACTCCGAACGGCGATTCTATCTTTATGAGAAGCTCTTTTTCATGGCAGAAATACACTCGGAGGTTTGCCATTGCCTGCTGAGGAGCGACCGCTGTTAAGAAAAAAACTTGTATCTAAATTCTTTTTGGGATTTTGCTTTGACCAGGGCTTTAACCCGGGCGCTGCGGAGTGGAAGCGCGCATTGCTTACCACTACATCACAGCGGCCGTCAAGTTGCCAAGTTTAGTGCTATGCAATTTCAATGACTGATTTTTAACTAATACTATTTTTTTTATTTATTACAGTCATTTGACCTATATACATTCACGTATATACATTTGAATTATGTATTGCCATATATAATAAGAGTAAAGTTAAAATTAATGCTTAAAATAAGTTAACCTGTTACACTTTTCCTGAGCTGGAAGTTCATTGTAATATTTTAATCCCTTATAAATTTAAAGTTGTGTTCTCTTTCCCTTATAATATAATTACGTGGTTAGAAAATGTGTTTAAGAGAATATCGGCTCTATTCTGTATCAGTGACAATTTCTTGTCACAGTTTTTATTACGGAAAAGTATATAAAAAAGTTTAAATTTGTCCGTAATTTTGTTTTTGTCACCGACACAGAATTGGGCTATATATCACCCAGCTTGAGGTTCGCATCTCTCGAACTGCTGCTGTGCGTCAGTCTCAGATTGCTCAATAATAGCTTCCTTAAGCTGAGGCAATTGCTCCGCTCTAAACAGTTTGTTGACGAGATCAACTGGAATAAAGCCGAGGTCGACAACACTTACCACCCTGCTGTATGGGACTTTCATTGGCTCTAGATGAGCCTATCGAGACTTCTTCGGAGCGCACATATATCCACTTTTCTGGACCACCTGCACCATTGTGCCGACTTCGGTGAGCACAGAGACAGTAAGGCACACACTGGTAGTGTCAAGAATTCACGTATCCTTAAACTCTAAGGCCAAACAGAGCTTTAACCCTAGACCTCTAACAGCTGAACTCGACGGAAATCCGGAACTAGTTCCGGATCTTCTGCCTGGCATATGGAGATTGGAAGCCCATGGCTTTTAAAGAAAACATATCTGAGTCTGCAGTGCAAGCTTGGGGCGGGAGGATGATTTCTGAGCATCATCAGGGTCATTTGAATTTTGTTTTTTTTTTTACGCTTCACATTTACTTCATACCGCGATAGTCCCGATCCCATGGCAAGTTGAAACTGGGGGTCGAGCGCTATCCAGAGTCGACTTAATAGAAAATAGGGACCGGCTTGACCATGCATGCCTCGGCGTACACTGTTGTAGCTTGGATTGGGGGTAAGTAATGTTAGCTCAGAAAACATTAGAGAAATAGGGGAGCCTACTGTTGGACCTGTCATCTGGATTGACCTCTAATATCATTCCATCCTTCCCGAGAATTGTCTTCCCCCAGCTGGACTACCACTAGCAGGCGCCATAGCCAGAAACGATCAGCTCAGTACCATACCTGTTGATCTAATCAGCTTCCTCGTTCCTCTCGATATTATTATACCCGAGAACCCAACAAAGAGTGACATTAAGACGGGTCAGTGATGCCAAGCCGGTTATACATTTCCGTACAATCCTCGATTTTAGACCCTTATGCTTCAAATCCGTTTGGCTATCGACAAATATCGTGGCTTTCCCGGCTGGAACCATGCTGCATAAAAGCAACTTAGCTGTCTTGGAAGACGTGGCTGTCGTTTGGCGGACAAATAGACTAACTTCTCTGCAGGCCGACCGAGTGGAGACCGACATCGGTTGATTACTCCATTTTTGAACCATCACTACAGTTGGTTACACTCCATAATACAATCTGTCACTGGTCAGTCTTACTGTAGTAGGCAGTGCTGCCTTTCTCTCTGCAGGGGCTGGATGGATGAGAAAAACGCCGGGTACATCGAGCTCAAAACTCACAACCAAAAACTCACGGAATAAAATGGTGTAATTTTTTCGGAAGAGAAGTTTAGGTAAACAAATTCGACATTTAAAACCCATTCTCGCACTTTCGGAATCGCAAAATGAAGAGGGCACACAATTTTCAATGAGCACACAAAAACTCACCGTTAGGAAATCCAGCCCCAGGCACGCCATGAAATTGTATTTTTCTTTTTGCAGGTCTTAAATTATTATATCGATATCTATAGAATATCTTTTATTATATTGATAACAATAACGATAAATATATTGATTGCAATATCGGTAACAGTATCGCTAAATATGATGATAAATATATCAGCAGTATCGATAAATATATCGATAACAATATCGCTTATGTCGATAACAAATTGATAAATGTGACGAAAATTCCAAAATAACCTCGAAAATCTTTAAATTGTCCTAAGAATATCGAAATAGCTTTGAAAATAATTATTTAGTGTCGCAAGTCCCAAAGCGGTCTTGAAACTCCTGATTTCGTCCCGACAATCCCGAAAATCCCGAAATTGAGGCCAGGTTATTTGAAGTGTGGTGAGAATGCGTGTGATGACTTCAGTTGTGGTGAGTCAAGGTGTGGTCAACTTAGGTGTAATAGGATACTCCGTGGTGAGTTTGGGTTTGGTGAGTTCAGGTGTGGTAAATTTAGGCGTGGTGAGTCTCTGTATCCCCATCTATATCCTTTTCTTTATAATTACCTTTATCTTAATCTTTCTTCTTCTATCTTTACTTATTTTTAAACTTATCGATATCCTCCTCCTTAACATTGCTCTCTCCTACGCAATTCTTTTTCAATTTTATTGGGATTCCAGAAGAGACAAAAAAGGGCATAAAGAAACAGCTGATCGGAATTCACTCTAAAAATTTTAAATTCCATTTAATGTCCAATGTTTTACATCGTTTAGTGGAATTTTTGTTAAAAAGTAAGTATTTGAGTTAAGTTTTTGGGGTTTGTTGGTTTTATTTGGCACTTCTTCTCAGCAGGGGCATATAGTAGGAATATACAGAATTTATATGAGCATAGCATTTTAAATGTTACGCATTTATCTTAGTTTAACTTTAAACTCTTCTCGAACTTTTTTTCCAGCTAAAAACTAGATTGGATAACAGGTTTTGGTTAGCATATTTTGCAACAAAAAAATGTATACTAATAAAATGCGTGTTCTTTGTGTCTAGTATTCCGAAAAATTGTATAGATTTTCAAGTTAAATTGAAAAACAGTGCCAAAAAAATTGTTTTAAATGAAAACCAAAACAAATGGAAGGATGCCCTTGCAAGTTGGATTCACTAAAAATTTACATACCTAAATTAATTGTTTTTTCTTTACTTTTTTTCCTGACAGTCACTATGTAGTACTTAGTCGCCCATTGAGCGCTGCTGTCATTTTTTTACTAACACAGAACACTCTTAAAATGCAATTTGTGCAAAATCGAAAAAAATGAATGTCAACTAAAAACAATTCAAATGCATTTACGCCAACACAAGCGAAGCAATTTGAAAACAATTTCAAAGCAATTTCCACAAAACTTCGCTGGCATAAAAATTTCGCGCGCGCTTTAATTGCGAAAGCCAAAAATAAAATGTACAAGAAATGACAAAAATAGAACTAAAATGGTAAATAATAAAACTAAAAAGCTATGGTGGGCGCCTATTCAAAATTTAAGGAATTTTTACAGCTAAAATTGACATTCATTTGTTGTGGGAACATGCATGCTTACATACTATGCACATGTTTATATTTCAACTAGGAACATGCTACATACTAGTATTGTGCATGTACTATATGTATATACATTAGGGCGGGTCAATTTATATGGGAGATTTTTCCTATTATGCGCATATAGCATAGAAGGATTCTTATTTGTAAATCTAAGCAAATTTGCTGAAGAAACCATGGGCCTAAAATCAATTTGGAGTTTGCCAAAATTGCGAATATAGGTTAATAAGTCACAACATTTTTAATGAAAACACATTTTTTTACATGTTATTTACATGGAAAATTCAAATGCCTACTGACACCTTTTAAAATTGGTATAGAAATTTTTCCAAATGGGAGAATTTTCTTCTCAGTAAATAAGTAATTTTAAGGCCATAAATTCGTTAGGTTAGTTATTTTGGATCACCCTAATGGCTGTAGCACTCCGCTGATACTTATTTGAGTTTTTTTAACATGCAAATGTGGCTACCGGCGTATTTGCTCTTTTTTCACTTCCGACACCAATTTCATACCGTAAAGAGTAGACCGGAAATTCTAAACTAGGGATTTAACGTCATGCATGTGTTTGTATTTAAGTTAACGGCTGCTAGTTCACAATGTATTAACAAGTTATTTTTTTTTTAGATTCTTTGAAACAAAGCTTTTTATGCAAATTAATTTATGTGTAACTAAACGTGCATAACTCTGTGTATAATTCATTTGTTAGGTTGGGTTACGTTAGGTTACTTTGGTTGCCGCACCGCACCGTCCAGCAGAGAGGCCAGTTGAGCCCATTGTGATGCCACTTTACCTAGCAATTATTCCGTTCCCTCAGTCTCCCGTGTGATAGAACCACCGTTTTAACGTAGCAATGAAGGTTGCGAATGACCACCGAGTCGAGAACAGCTAAAAATATATTTATTGAAAATAGTAAATCGTGACCTTGCCAGAATGTGTCTGAATCAGAGATCTGCACTGTCTACCTTCTCGTCCATCGTAACTGCAACCCCAATGAAAATCGTTAGCGGAGTATCCCATTGGCTACCATTAGAGCCATTGACACGGTTTTTTAATATTGTTTTTTTTTTTTTTTAATCTTTATTTTTCGAATACCGAGTAACCCGGATTTTTACAATAGAATAAACCGGGGCTTCACCTAATTTATTTCTATACCAGACTCTAAATATTTATTGAAAATGGAACTACATAAATATAACATTTTCATTCATTTTATTTCTAAATACTAAAAAAATTTCAACTGCAGAAATTTACTTACAATATAAAAAGGAAACCAAGCGAAAATCTTTTACCGTTGTTTCTGTTGTACCTGCCTAATAAAATCTGTCTAAATTTAAAAAACAAGGACAAGGCCAGATCCGACAGTAGGGAGAGAGATGTTAGATAATTTGATGTCAGTGGGCATATACATAAAAAAGTGGATAGTGTTGTCAGATCATCTTATTCAAATTTAACTAAACAATTTAACCTGCTGCCACATTCAGAATGGCGAAGCAACTCGACCCCTTCGTCTGTGATAGGTTGCGCTGATCCCCGATGATGGAACTCAAAGGGGGTGAAAGTTGACGAAGCTGTTAATTGGTTATCGTTAAATGGAGCGATCAATTTGTGTGAGAGTTTTAGATCTTTTCTCAGTGATACTTTGCCTGATATGCACAGTAATGTAACACGTTTTTTTCCTTCCCCACCTTCACCCCTTTGCTACTCTCTGCGCCCCGTTTCCAGGTACCTCGGGTGTGCCCGGGTACCCATACCACGCTAATGGTAACTTTTACAGCTGGCTCGTTTAAAGTCATCCTAGATTTGACAGACATTCTCGAGGGTATGTTGGTGCACTGTAGAGATTAAATCGCTGCTTTGCTGTCATAATAAATGGTAACGTACTGTACAGAATTTGCGGCGCTATTGAGCCATAGGGTAGCCTCCCTTATAAAGTGCTCGGTGAGCCGCATGTTGCAGTTTAGTGAGAGGTCTTTAGAGTAAACTCCGCTAACAACCTTGGAGGCAAAGATTCTGCGAACTATTTACGGACGTTTGGACGTTGGCAATGGCGAATACTGCAGACGACGGCTACGCTGGCTTGGTCATGTCATACGAATGGACAAAAATGCTCCAGCTCTGAAAGTATTCGACTCAGGTCGCGATGCTGATAACAGAGAAGGAGGAAAGCCTCCTCTGTGTAGGAAATACCATGTGGAGAAAGCATTTCGAATTGACGTTAGTGGGCACGGAAGAGAAACAACTGGCGTGCTTTGTTGAACTCGGCCAAAATCGCTTAGGCGGTTACAGCGCCAAATAAGAAAAAGAAGAAATACACTCGGCTAGGCGGTTAAAGCGCCACTAAAGAACAATCAAGTGTAAAATACTATAGATTCTTTAAGGTTGAATCTAATTTACAGTTTCGTTCTAGGTCTGTGCCTAAAATTTTCCCCTTTTAATTTCTTAGTAGATTTTACTGCAGACATTTGAAGATAAAAAATTAGCTTTAATTAAATTTTTAATTAATATTTCATGTACTACGATTAAGGTTTTGATTTAAAAATGGAATTTCAACCCAGAAAAAAAATTGTGATAAATTTGATTAAAAATTGCCTTAGGTTTACATTGCCAAACATGGATACTAACGTATAGTTTTTCTGAAGCCCTAAAAAGGCTGTTCCAAAAATGTGAGCTGTTTTTAATAAACTTTCAATCTCTAAGTTTGCAAACCGCACTGGCAACTTATGTAACAGCTGAAACAATTACGCAGAAGTTAACGCCAATATATATGCATACATAGGTGCATACATATCTACATACTTACATACAGTGTATGAATGAATAACCACAGCGACGTTGCAATGAACTTTTTTGTGGGGGGAAACATATCATCTTATTAAAGATTACCTTTCTACTTTTTATTTACTCTGATGAACGGATGTTTAGGCTATAAGTAATGTTGATTATATTATTGTAAGGTGGAAGAACAACCTTAGCGTTAAAGTTTTTTCTTTTCTTTCATAAGTTGGGGTGCGAGAGTATAGGTAGTTGGAAAATCTGGGGGGCCGAGCACCCTTGCTCCCCCAGTTGTGACGCCCCACAATAATCAACTTGTAAATATAATAATTACGCAACTCTCATTGAAGCAACACGTCTGACAACCCTTGTGAGGTTTCCCGCAAATGAGTGGAGCAACTGGAGCATCACAAAGAGGTGTCAAAAAAGAATTAAACTTATTACGGCAACCAATTAATAACCACAATGTAACAGATAGCAAAGGAAATATTGTAACTGAGCAGAGTTAGCTAATGTATATACATACTACAAATACTACATACATATGTAGATATACACATTGCATGCATGGAAATAAAGGTGACAATAAGATAGATTTGTTTTATGCCAAAATCGTTTATACTCGTATGAAAAGGGAAGTGAAAAACTGTATGTACATACATATGTGCAAACATATTCTCCAAAAAACATACCTAAATTTGAATGTATTTATGTGTTCTAATTGATAGCTAAAGGCAGGCCCATCGAGCTGGGTGTCAATGGGCTCAATTGTTCCAGCCTCGGCTGAATGCCACTGAATTGATTTTTATTTTTTTAACAAAATGCAACGCTTTGCTCAAAAATAAAACCATAGATGTGCAACTACAGGCCAAGGACTTAAATTTGGCACCTCAGTTTTTAAAATCGAGCGAACGGTGTAGACCTGATGACGTTAAAGAAAAATGCCCTCGCATATTATATGAGTATTTTTCTGCAAAATAACGCACAGTTATTGTCATCTCGATCTTAATCTTAATACTAATCTGAATCGTGACCAACCGCCCCCGCCATGCCACACCTTATTCTGACGCTTTTTCATTTGGAATTAGCGCCCAAAGAGTTGGTCGGTTCTTCGTCACATCGATATTTATAATTTACTCCCAAACTAACGGAAAGAAGCTATACTTCTATAAATGAGATTTCAATTCAAAGGGCCAGCGGCATGGAGGTGCCCAGTCCGGCTCTCGACTGCCTTGGCCAAAAGCAAATATACGTATATTTATTAATTTATGCAAGCGCACTTACTTAAACACTTTTACGTTGTTGCTTTATAAACAGCAAACATATGTGTTCGTATGTGTACATACATATGCATGTATGCAGCAGCATAAATGCATAGGTCGAGGTGAAAATGATTTACTGCTGTCAGTTTGCAATTTAAATGCTTTGTACTACTAAATGGGCGTCATGGTAATTCAACTGGCCAACGAATAAAGCATATATACGGTGACCATTCGTACCGATTTGGCGGGACAGTAGCTACCGATTTCGAGAAAATTATCCCGCTGAATATTTCTTAAAAGTTGGGACGTATAAGTGTCCCAATTTTTCATATTTGTACCGATTAAGTGTCTTTACTAAGACACTCCCTGTACTCTGGCTCAAAAAAAATTGTTCGTACAATGAAATCGTGAAATTATATAAAATAGTAGGTACTAATACCCTAAAAAAAATCGTGGATATGAAAATCATAGGCTGTAGATAGAGTGGCGAAAATTTAAATAGGGAAGAGACATTTTAGCTTTCTTTGGCTATTCAACTTTCGATTATTTAATGTTTAGTCCTTTTTATGAAAGTGTTACTTGTTATCTAACAAAGACCACCTAAGTTAGAATTTGAAACTTTGTACAAAAATTAGCGAAACTCGACAAGTTTCATGAAAATGTTGTGCTTTTTTATACGATTTCTTAGAAACATTCTGAGTACGCAGTTTTGTAACCTACTCAATTCAAAGCATTGAACATACTGAGGCTGTTCACGCTCTCCTGGTTATCAGGTTATGTGGTTATATTTTTTACTCAGTTTACAACAATAAAATACACTACACAATAATAATTTTTAACCAGATAACCTGATAACCAAGCAAGTGTGTACACCCTCACTTTGTTTGGAAGAAAATGCGCGAACAAAAAAAGGCGGTAAGTCCAAGCTTCTTCCAATTTGCACTTTATTATAAATTATAAATTTAATAGGCTTCAAAACTTCATACTCCAAGCAATTATAGAAAATCAGATTAAAATGTTTCAAATTGTGATGAACATTTTGTCAAATTCGTCGAATTTTTAACGGACTTCCAAAAAAGGAGGAGCTTGTCAGTTCGTCGGATATATTTTTTTATGTATGTTAACGCATAACTTTGGACCACGTCAAGCGATTTCAAAAATTCTCAGAGGTGGTCCCACACTAATGTAGTTTAGATCCGATAATTGGATCATGCAAAAATTAACGGTACTCCTAAATGTTTATATGAGAATTAGAGTCGGTTTTGATTTTTGCTTAAAAATTACTTGTTAAAAATGTTTTGCAAATTTAAAAATTTTGATTTACATACATGTTTTTTAAATAGTAAGTTATATTTTCATAAAAAACTAATAACCATTTTTGATTTTTTTCTCTCATTCATTTAAATAAAACTGCATTAATCCTTTTTATTCTAAAGACAAAAATTGTTTGTTCGGATTCGATGCATTAGAAATGTCCCGGTTTTTCGCCACAGAAATATGGTCACCGTAAGCATATACGACACGCAAGTAAGCCCATGCAAAGCTAGCAACGCACAAAACTTATCTGCACTTGTGTATATATTTATATAAGTATGTGCCTACCCTACAAGACATTGCTGAGCACTTTAGGCAAAAATTCTCACAC
>NW_023458555.1:37693400-37737890 GCF_013731165.1 Rhagoletis pomonella | reverse complement strand
ATGCAAAAATTAACGGTACTCCTAAATGTTTATATGAGAATTAGAGTCGGTTTTGATTTTTGCTTAAAAATTACTTGTTATAAATGTTTTGCAAATTTAAAAATTTTGATTTACATACATGTTTTTTAAATAGTAAGTTATATTTTCATAAAAAACTAATAACCATTTTTGAATTTTTTTTTCTCATTCATTTAAATAAAACTGCATTAAGCCTTTTTATTCTAAAGAGAAAATTGTTTGTTCAGATTCGATGCTTTAGAAATGTCCCGGTTTTTCGCCACAGAAATCTGGTCACCGTAAGCATATACGACACGCAAGTAAGCCCATGCAAAGCCAGCAACGCACAAAACTTATCTGCACATGTGTATATATTTATATAAGTACCCTGCAGGGAAACCGCGGACTGGTGCATACAATTTCTAGTTCCGTACAAGAACTTTATCGCCAAAAAGGAACTTGTCCGATAGGAACTAGTCCAAAATCGGCGAAAGGTCGTACTTTTAAGAAACTAATTTTTTCAGTTTTTTTCACTACAAATCTATATCTAAAGTGACGAATTTAGAAATGGTTCGGAACTATAGAAAAAGGGATGCAGAACGAACTAGATCCTATTTGTGGAATTTAGAACTATTTCGGAACTATCGAATAAGGAATGCAGCGGGGGGCTTGTTTACTTAACATAGATATGTGTTTGGCGGCTTTTTCGTTCAAATACGCTTCTATTCTGTGCTTTGCAGATGCTATTTCATAGTTTGGTAATACAAAATGAAGCTTTGTGTTAACATATTACATCTTGGGGCCATCTGGAATCTAACCAATAACAGCGAGCACCTCCGCAAAGTCAGCTACAGTAAGGTAAGTAAACGTACATTTCTTACAATCATTCAAACAAATTAAATTTCAAATTGAAAAAAACGTTTCTTTGAAAATAATGTAAAATAGCACACGGAAGAACCGAAAAGATTGAAAAAGCATGATACTTTTTTCTTTCGTCTGTCGATTTTAGAACTGGTTCGGAACAATAGAATTTAGGACTAGTTCGGAACTATCGAAAAAGGGATGCAGCGGGAGGCAATTGGCACTTCCTAGGACATCGCCATGTTAAATTCGCCAGTTGCTTGCATGCAAAAGAGATTTATCGCGAACCAGTACTGGGTCTAAATGTACTAGAAGCGCCCCAGTTCAGAACTAGAGATTTTCCCCACAGGGTATGTGCCTATGCACTTATGTATTTATACATGTATGTATGTATGTATGTATGGATGTAAAAAAAAAACAAAAAAAAACTAGAAAATTAGAAAAAGAATAACACCAATTATTAGCATGTTTTACTTTTGTATACAAGTGACAAGCTGCGATTGATGGGAAATGATGTACACACGCATGCATATATGAATATAAATCCATTTGCATGTGAAAACATTTGACAAAACAACCTATCTGAAGTTCGATCATAATTTTTATAAAGCACTAAATGCTTGATATTTTCATACAATATTTTCACCATTAACCAAAGTAAAGGTACAGCAGATGTTGGCAGTTTGCTAACAGTTTATAAGATTATAAAAATTTTGTATGCAACTTTATTTTATTTTCATCTAAAATTAAGCCTTCTAAAATTACTTAGGTGGCTTTGCCAAAAGTGCACATTTACATATATGACATGAAGTCAATTTAAATGGAGCTATTGTAGCAACTGTAGTCACATTGTTAATTAACAAAGTGTAAACAAATGAATTGCAGTGCTGGTAAAGTGCGACGACAAGTGCACGCAATATGCGAGTATACACATATTGCACATACATATCTATGTATGTATGTATGTTCATAAAAGGAGAAAATTTAAAAACGAAAATATTAAAAATATACTAGTAGTGCAAAGGTGAAGGTGCTACTGATTCTGGGAAGTGTGGGAATAGAAAGAGAAAGGAAATTTCAACATTTCTGCACTCAAATTTTCTCCATATAGCCTAAGCAAACGCTTTGTCTTAAAATTTCAGATTTTTAGCCGATTCGTGTGTTTTTTCTTTTTTTTTTGCTTGTGATACATTTTTTGTATGTATTAAAAACCACAATTAATTTGAACTTATTGTCTTTACATGGCTGCTAGTACGTACATACATATGTATGTACATATGTGCATATGTGTACCGTGGCTCACGTGCTAGTGGAAAACAATTCATTCAAATCAGCACCGTTTTATTGACCATCAATCAGCATATAGTACGTTCTGTTGTTGTAAGTGCTGCCATAAATATACCGACCGCTATACTTTTTAGACCATGTGTGTTAGTATGCATTTCTATACATTTCTATGTATGCATATGTAGTTGCTTAATTAAAGCATTGCATTTCCCTTAGTTTTATTAGACTTACAATGCATTCTTAATAATGTTTGATTCAAGTGAATTGTTTACTTTTTTATTGTTACATTTTTACGGGGCGATTCTCGCAACTGTCTTTTTCTAAAAATTAAATGAAATGCTCGGCCGTACACTAAAATTTTCTTGAGCGCAAAGATATTAATATTAATTTCTTTCTTTTTAAAACGCTAAAATCTAAAATTTTATCAACATAGAAAAAATATATAAAAGAGTAAAATAAGTTCTTTAAAATTAAATAAAATTTTACGAAATATTTTTCTTTTTAAAATAAAATAATTCAAGAAATAAAAGTAAACTAAATCGAAAAGAAAATAATAAATCAAATTATTTATTAAAAATTAAAAGAAATTAAAACTAACCTCCTTAGAATGTTGCAGATATATTTTGGTTTTCATCACTGAACAATAGTCCGACACCCTCGCACAGTGGTTTAATACTGGCGTTTAGTGTTCACAATTCATTGGAGCTTGCATGTGTCACCCAGTTTGATGAATTTTTTTTTATGAAAGCTTATTTTTGAATTTTAATTTTTTTATATTAAATTTTTTAGTGCAAAGTGCAAAAAAGGTAGCAATTTTGAGGTAACTCGATTCACCCGTTCCAGTTAATAAATGTTACATAATAAAAACTAGTTGAAAACAATTGTAGGGCTTCCCCCAAACGAAAAAAATATATATGTTCAAAAAGAAATAGAAATATAAAAAAAATTCACTAAATAATTTTTTTTTACAAAAATTTTGGGTACGCAGTTTTATAGATCAATAAATTTTAGTATAATAAAGTTCAATTGAGAGTGGCTAAGAGTTTGCGTTGATTTTTAGTAATATAACGCTTTTACTTCCCATTTAGCATGCAGATGTGCTCGAGATGTTAACAAGAAAATTTTTAAAAATCAACGTGACCTCTTAGGCACTTGCAACTTACACTTTATTATACTAACATTTAATGATCAATAAAACTGCATACCAAAAGTTTTTCTAAAAACTCATTTTTTTTTTTTAATTTTGGTAAACAAATTTTATGTTTTGAGAAAATGCTAGAATGGTTGTCAATTAGTTTTTATTATATTACATTTATTAACTGGAATAGGGGAACCGATGTGCTAAAAAAATTCAACATTTGCACCACTTCAAACTAAAAAATTTAATATAAACAAACGAAATTTAAAAACCGGTCCATTGCTAGTTTTATAAGCTTTCATTAAAAGAAAAAACGAATCAAATTGGTTTAAAAATTAAGGCTCCAGTGAATTATGAACAGTAAATTCTAGTTTTAAACCACTGTGCATTGGTTCTTGCCCCGCAGGCGAGGTTGTCGTCGGATGCCAGGCCGTTGAAAACATGGCAGAGCTGTATCTACCCCCAACCCACACTCGCACTGCCAGGGACCAAGCTATGGCGAGGGAATCTTGTTTCACCTCTGCTTTCGTTTCATAAACACAAAAGTGGAGCGGTAGCGCCCTTTTAAATTTGTTTGTCATATTTCGAGGGAACAATGACGCAGCAAGTGAAGAGCGAAGTCACCACAGTCCTAATTTTGCTGGGTGCTACGCTGTTGTAACCTCCGTTAGCAGTAATCCTTTGTGGCAGACATTGGACTCATTTGCTTTGTGAGGGGATTGTACATCTGCATCTCTATTGAAAAGTGAAAAAAACTTCACAAATATGTCCTCGCGTAAACACTCGATACCACGTGGCAGTTTGACAGTTTATCCCAACTGCCAGGGTGTAGTTTAGTCCAGATTTTAGACTGTTCAGCATTTCATACGGTATTCTTTCCGTCATCTTCCTAATTTCCGTGGGGTCACTCGCACTACTGGTATTTAACGACAATTATTCCACACTATGGTTCTATGACAACCCCACCACCCTGTAGGGAATATTCTGAGAGTCGATTTCACTTTCCTTTCCCACAGAAGAGTATGCATCTAATGGATTTACAAACAAATACTAATAGTTTCAATATTAGCTATTTATTGTAATGAATTTCACAGCTCAAGCCGACATGTTCTTACGGCTATCGTGCTATCAGCGTCAATATGCACTTCCCTATGCTAATTACCTTTGTACATTTTGTATATTAACGCGTTAATTTTTAAAGTCAAACATATCTTGCATTGCCATTGATGTTGTTTGTGTTAATGTTGTAATTGTTGTTAGTGAGTAAATATCATTAACAACAGCACTACTGCCAGTCAGAAAACCTGTTTACTTGCGAGTTTTGTTATACGAACTTATATGTACATTAGGGTGATCCTTAAATGCAGGAAGCAAACTTTTACATCAGATTTCCGAAACTTCAACCCCTACGTCGATGCTGCTATAATCAATTGGAGATGGCCGAGGTGTGTCGCAGAGGGAGCAAAGTTCAGATTCCTCTATGGGGACTCAAAAAATTTAAGAAAAAAAATTTCATTTAATACCCAAAAATCTATACAACTTAAGTCGAGGATATCACATATAAATTTGGTACCGACTACAAAAAAATTTTGTTTAAATTTTTTAGTCTCTATAAAGGAATCTCACCTTTGAACCCTTTTTCGACACGCCTCGACCGAGTCCAATTGAATATAGTAGCGGGACCAAAATTTATATGTGATATCTTCGACTATGGTGGTATCGATTTTGGGTATTAGATAAAAAAAAATTAATTAAAATTTTTAAGTCTCCACAGAGGAATCTGAACTTTGCCTCCTGTGCGACACACCTTAACAGTGTCCAATCGGGGCCAATATTTTTTATATGTGATATCTTCGACCGTGGTATTACCGATTGAGGGGGTAAGACTGACCATTTAATTTTTAAGGACCACCCTAACGTACAAACAAACAAGGAAATTTGCATGTTGCGGGTAAGACAGTGGCACAGACAAGTGATCACGTGGTGATTTTGTAAATTATTGAAAATGTTTTTCAAGTTTTTTTTTTTTTATATATTTCTATAAGTTTTAACCAAAATCATATAAATTAAAGTTTCAGACTTTATACAAATTACTAAAATTTTACAAATTTTGCATCAATATTCCAAAGTTTTTAGTATGTAGTTTTTGGGTATGCAGTTTTATAGCCAATACAATTTAGTCCAAGTTTGAAGCAATTAAAATATTACGCAGATTTTCAATTTTTTTTTGTTTGTTGGCGGATTTTTGCAATTTTTTTCATATAAGCATGAATTCTTTGAATGTCCTAAAGGATCAGAAAAAGTTGTAATTTTTGATGAAATAGTTTTGAATTTTCCTAATTCTTGCATAAATTTGGAAAGTTTTATTTATATAGTTTTTGGTAAAGCTTGGACAATATTTTTTATAGAAAATTAACAAACGCGTGATCACTTAATACAGTCACTGTATAAACTTGTCATTACTCTTGCTGGGTTTAAAGTTGAAAATGAAAGCTGTTATTTACTGTATCGGTCATTATTATATTTTCAACGCAATATGTTATGGAAAATTTGTATTACTATTAAAATGAAAATGTTAGTAAAATATTAGATGAAGTAAAGATACTAATTAAAAGCAAAAATAATTACAGTGGTGATGTTTTTATACTTATTTGTATGGAATTTTTTTTTTTACTTATAGTTGTGTGACTATTTTTTATGATCTTAAATGATAGGTCGTAACATTGGAGCAATAAATTAAACTTATCTGTTATTCGTCAAGTATTTCGAACCATTATTTTTTATGGAAATTATAAACGTAGATTATGAATACTTGAATATCAATATCCGCTAGTCTTTACATATAATAAAATTATAACAGGCCGCTGTCTGTACATTATATATTTATTAGAGCAACCGAAAGCCAAATCAACAATTTTAAAAATTTGTTTCTGTCTATCTGTCGGTCTGCCTGTCTGTCAGTATGTTTGTACGCGCATTACTCGAAAACTATTACATGGAATCGAATGCAGTTCTCAACGATGCATTGTCAAGGGTTTAACTTAAAATTTAGGGAGAAAATAATTAGAGAGTTGGCACTTCAATGAAAACTGCAGCTTAAGTGAATTGATAAGATAAAGTTACTATTGCCATATGGCTATCAAAAAGAAGAGGTTTAAGAAGTCTTAGAGCCGAAAACAGCTTTGTGGTAGGTTGACACCGGTTTGAATATTTTAGTTTGATATGATTTGATAAAATAAATATTGCAAATGTCGGTAAATGAAATATTACAATACGGGTATCAAACAACACAAAAATACTTTTAAGGCGCAGTGAAACACGCTGGGTATTTGCTAGTAAAATATAAGATTAACTTGGGGACGTAGAAAAATCTAATAGAATAGAATTGATATACCGTACAATATTCCGTCCGATTTTCGCCTATGCTCCCTCAGTCTGGCGATCAACAATCCTAAAAAACTCTACATCCCGTCCAAACCAGAAAGTTAGCTTTGCTCTCGTCCACTGGATCAGTGGGAACTTGCTCATCAGAAATTTCATATCAAAATTCCAGGTTGAGATGTCAGGGCAAACAAGTCCTCTTACCTTGATCTCCGATAAGTTGGTACACGGACGGGTCAAAGATGGAGGACAATAGAGCGTCGAAGGGTTTGGCCCTGCATTCGACTTTACACTGCAATGAGCAGATGGCCCACAGTATTTTCAGGCTAAGGTATTAGCAACCTCTGCCTGTACGAGGTTAAGCCTTGAAATGGGGTTTGAAAATCCCGGCGACCATCAGGCTCCCTTCCAATAGGACCATCATCTTCGAACTCGGTAAGTAATATTTTAAAACTCTTTCATTCTTGGTAGCGAGAAACCCGGTAACACTATGCTTAGTACCCAGTAACGGCGGTGTTGAAGGAAGCAAGGCAGCCACCATACTGGTGATGGAAGGCTTTGATCTGACTTTGTGGCACGGTAAACATTTAGCGTATTCAGTTGGCCTTCCTTGAGACAAGGCTAGCACAATTTACGAGTGGGTAAACTCAGAACACAGCGGTAGGTAGCCTCCGCACAGACCAGATCCTTTGGCTATTCTTTCGCTAAGAAGGACGAAAACATTTATTTTAGTGGTCATAAGCGTCTGCGCTTTCATATGCAGCGCATTGGCCTGACAACGGGGTCCGTCTCCATCTTTCACTTAAAGACGAATACATGTGTGTGTGTCGGAGCACATTATGAGTAATTTCGCAGCGTTGGCCAGACTTAGAGGCCAATAATTCAATTCTTATTATTTAGAATTCCTCTGCCGAGGCACCAAAGATCTTCTAGGTTGCAAAGTCTTTTATTATGCTAAGAAAAATATGCAAATATATGGACATACATATAACTTTCTGTGAACAACTTCATTAAATAAATAAAGCGCTTCTATAAAAACAATAAGAAAGTCATAAAAAGAAATGTTTAATTACTGAACCATTAAAATGTATTCTATGCACGACCCGCAGCTTGTCAATGAAAAGCAAGTATGTATGTATATTCGTATGTGCGTACATATAAACCAGCGAAATTAATTCAGGCTAACACCTTGTCTCACGTACTAATTACATAACAGAAAAGCCACGCATATGTAACTATACAACTAAATCTTCTATATCAGCTAATGAACCCTTTTTTAAATTAATTTATGCAAGCTGCGCGTGTATGCAAAATGCTCATCTATTATTTAATAGCATTTGTTTTAATTTACATATTTGCACTTAGGCGTGATTTAATTAACTTTTTTTTCTACATGCGGTGCCACTGTAGAGAATTTCTTTCCAAACACCCACATTTTTGTTTTTTTGCCACTAATGAAGGTTTTTGTTTGCAATTTAATTTTCTCTGCATAGTTTCATTTTTTTTTTTTTTGCATTAAAATTCAATGTTGCATATAATGTAGAAGAATTAAGATATCGACCCCTTTGCGCAAAATTGTCGTATGTTACATTTTTTACGAAATTCATTTTTTGATGCAACTTTGTTTTACAACCCATAACGCATCACCTGTTCAAATATAACGGCTTGAATCCCAATAGCTACCCGAAAAATTGACTGTAAATTTTATCGTATGTGACAATGATTTTTTTCTTGTGGGCGAAATTATAATATGGGCTAAGAAGTTGTAATGTAGAGACCTTTCAACAAAAGCTTGCGTTTAGTTATATTTTTCAATTATCTTAGCAAATCTAACTTTGGTATTGATGATGCTAGACCAAGCAGAGAAAAATACAAAAAAAAACTTTCCTTGAAAATTTGTTTTTTGTCTGTATGTATGGAGAAAAAATTTACTTATTATACAAACTCATTTCAGCAACCCCGTAGCGAGTGTCATGCATTAGACACTTAAGAGTCTTTTACTGAAAAACGTCTTAAATGACTTGGGCTCCGTTTGTATGGAAGTCGTTCATGACTTTTTCATATAAATGGTAATTTCGTCGTTGATGTCATCTGACTTTGACATGCAGTGATCATTGATGACATTCAAGCGACAATGTCCTGCAATGAACTTTTTATAAGTGACCCCTGCAAGACATTGTCTCTTGATAGGAGTACACCTGCATGACATTGTCACCAGTGGCATTTTCAGCTATATGCCGCTTAAGATTCACAGCAAGTGCGACGATGTCACTAAATCCTCATTAGTGACGATGTCACCGGTGACTATTTTCGCTACTGGGAAGTACTCACATAGGTACGACGATGCGTATGAGTAACATTCCTAGGACGGGAAAAAAACAACAACTAAGAGATAGAAAATCTTTATCGAACTAAATTTTCTTATGCGCGAAACAGCAAATCTCGAGACTCGACAAAGTATTTTATACTAATTTCGAAGCTTCAAAGTAGAGTAGATATAATTTGTTTATTTAATTGTTATCTGAAGCAACTAGCAAAGCATTAGCCACAGTTTTCTTAAAGAGAGAACTTAACGACTTAACTTATAGTTGATATCGATTCGTTTCTGGCATTTTTACTGATTTATTTATTGTCAAAAAATTCGACGAAGTTTTTGTCTGGCTGATATGAGTATTTATGCAGCTTCCACTATGTGTATATAGCGTAAAAGTTAACGATATATTTTTCGATAACATTAGCATTAAATTGATCGATATTTGTATAGTAATTGATACGGATTATTTATTTACGTGTTTGACATATCGATTTACTTGTAAATATATTTATTGCTTCAAATGTTTTATCTTCTCATTCATTCATTATCGTAAAATTAAGATATATTGATATATTATCGATGTGTGTTTTCATAGAGCTCGATATTTGTATATAAAAAGTTATCGAACTATTTATAACGAACTACATTTTTTGTAAAAGCTATCAATATGTTTTTTTCTTTACGTATTGACGTACTTAGTTGATGGCGATCAATTTCTAGTAGCTTTATCGATTTATTTATTATCGCAAACTAAATATAGTTTCTTACCGATGAGTATTTACATATATACATATGTATGTATCCATATCTAAAACTCTATGCATAACGTGCAGAATAAATTATCGATAAACATGCTAGTCTACATTACCGGCAATCGACCTTTCGTTACATTTATATGTGTTAAAAAATTGTACTTATGGTATGAAATTGGCATCATATATGTATGTATTTTTACCACTTTTATCAATTTCCTTATTATGGAATTATTAAATGGTGGTGCTATCTTCCCTGCGTGTGTATATAATTGCGTATAGATATATTGTATTTATGCATATAGAGAAAGAGTAATGGATGCATTTACCAATATTATCGGCAATAAATTTATCGATACTATTAGAGTTATCGATTAAACAATTTTTATTACCCTTTTGACATATCTTTTTAATTTGTGTCGATATATTTCTAAAGTATTTATCGATTTCCTTATGATGGAAATATTATCAAAATTTCTATATAATTATTGACATATATTATCAATATAGCGGACAACAAATTTAACAAAACTAGTTATTAAAGTTTTTTTAGATATCAATGTTAATACTTATACATATCTTTCTTCGATGAGTATCAATTATATCAGTCCTCTATAACTGGAAATATTTATGTACATATGAGCAGAGTCTAATCAAAATACGATATTTCTACAATACATTACACATTCTTGTAATGATAGATCAAAGAAACACTCAAATTTTAAATATGTGAGAAATATTATTGACTATTTTAATAAAAAGGTGAATTTTCATATAGAGCCATAACCACGAAAATCACGTAAACGTCATTTTTCAAAATTTTATTTTTAATGCAGAAATGTTCTATAGCATTTAGATGAATTTCTCTATCAAAAATAAAATTAAAAAAAAAATCGCTTAACTCGATATCGCTGCAAATGCCGGAAGTAGTCGGACGGTCAGTTAATTAGACACTGTTCATATTTACTACGAGTATTTTAAGATATGCAGTTACCATAACTGTATTACAACATTTACTAAAATAGCATTTCATAGTCTCAAAGTATTCATAAATTTTTACCTATTTAACAAAGCTATAGTTAAAATGCGCTAAAAAAATATGCACAAATAGCTTTCTTAGCAATTATATATTAACGTCGCTAAAGCAAATTTTGCCATGCTAATCTGGTGGCGTTAAATTTAGCTGCCAGCCATATTTCATAGCCTACTTATCTTCTCGCTGTCGAATCAACAATTAAAAACAAAAATAAGTCAATTTCCTTTTAGAGATTTTCAGTCAGTTGAAATGATTTAATAAATCTCCAAAGTTAATCTGACACTTTGTTATTTTTTATATTTCATATCAGCACATTCCCCATGGATCTTATCGTTCCAGACGAAAATCCCAATTTTAAATCACTATTTGCACTTCAAATACGCTTAATCTAAGATAGTAAATAATAAAATAACTGATAACATATATTGTAAAAAAGAGAGCAATGTTAATCCTAAACTCTTCTAAAGCTCAGTGAAATTCATACAAGCCCCAAAAAAAACGGGTGATTTCTTTAAAATGGCAACAGCGATAAAAAAGCAATCAGCAATAACAGCGAAATTTTCGCGCGATTAACTTAATAGCGAAACTAACACAGACACATATTTACATACATACATTAAAAAAATCACATCAACCGACCAGTTCAACAATCAGCAAAGCAGTCGCACAATACCAATCAATTGCCCATAGCTGGTTGGCTGAGCTATTTTGGACAATAAAAATCAATGAAATCGCGCAGTCAGCCATTCATGCAGGTCATAAAATCAGTCACAGTCGAATGGGTACTGAAAAATTATCACATTTGTATCCGTTTCAGGGACCTGTTGCTCCGAAAGGGGCTCTTGAGCAGCTGAAACGATAATTTGCTTAGAAGCAAATAAAAAACAGGGACCGGGAACGCGATCAAGTTTTGGTTTAGTTCTGCACGAGAACAAAATCTAAGTCAAGAAAGCTTCCGCAAAAGAACCAAACGGCAAGAAAAGTATTTAGTGAAGTTTGAATGGGAACAAAATGAGAACACAAGGTTCGGGAACGTTTCCGTAAAGAGCAAAACGCGAACGAAACTCTCGGGAACGTTATCAAAAAGAACAGAATGGGAACGAAAGGTTCCTAAACGTTTTTATTAAGAACGAAAGTACTGAGAACGTTTTCAAGAAGACTCAAATAAGAACAAAAGTTTGGGGAACGTTATGCTAGAGGAAAAAACGAGATATTTTCCAAAACCCGGTAAAAAATTTGTTAGCATGTATTTTTGATTTCACTATCAAAAAATTATTTTTATTTCCAATATCTTGTACTTGCTGACGAGCGCGATCAGCAAAGCACACCTAATAATGAGAAATAGGCTGGGTAACGAAAGAGCTTGCAATTACATTTGAAATAAACTTCTTCGAGAAGAAAACTTAATTAATTGTCTACACTACAAATTCATTTTCAGTCACAATAAAATTTAAAATTTTAGTAAATAGTGAATGTTTTCATGATCCTAAGGAGGTGCAGAATCGTGCATTTGCTATATGTCAAGGAAGTACCTAAAATTTGCTATGAATAACTGAAGTAAATGGGCGAAGTACTGACATCTTCCAAACTTTTATAAACTTTCTCCATATTTTATGTCAATAATGATTAGAGAGAGAACTTTAACTGCGCGCGAAAGCTTTCAGTAGCTTTTCCCGCGGGATATACTTTTGCCCTGACTGGTTCACATTATTGGGAATCTTTAAAAAGCTTCTGCCGCAGAATATGTTTCCGCGTTCATATCGGCGACGAGCAGGGGAACCCTTTAAAAGCTTTTCACGCGGGATAAGCTTTGGCCCTGACTGGTCCATATAAAAATTGTAGAAATTATTAAGTAGCTTCTCTTTGCGGAATATGTAGACAACCAGAGATAGCTTTTATTCAATTCGCATCCAAATAGGTTCTATAGAGAGTTTTTAAAAGCCTATCCCGCGGGATATGCTATATTCCTAACTTGTCCACATAAAGACTGTGAAAATCTTTACAAAGCTTCTTCCGTCGGATAAATGTTGTTCATGACCTTTTTGTATAAATATGCAAAAAATAAAGTGCTTTTTCTGACCAGCAATACTCTAAATCAGCCATATGCATCGTATTCACCGCGGGTAGAGCTTTTTCTACTTTTTTCTATTGAAGCGTCCAGAGTAAAAGCTCTAGCTGCCCTTCGCTGCTCTAATTAATCAAATACACCACCTTAAACGCTTTCAGATGTTTTTTCATGTATTTTGTATCGACCATTGACGGCCGGTAAGAGCTTTCACTCTGTATACGGATATATGAAAGCTAAAAAAGTCGTGTAAGGGCTTTGCCCGCAGCTTACGTTTTGGTCGTCATTGATCACAAACGCCCAAATGGTTAAAGCCCTTTCTGCCCATTAGTAAGCTATCTGAGATTGGGCGTTCATCAACCAAGTTCTGAGATAGCGCATTTTTCAATCAAACTCTGAAATAGGACGTTCTTCAATAAAATTCCGTAATAGGGCGTTTTTGAAAAGTTTTCTAAGATAAGTCGTTTTCGAACTGGTATATTCGATATGGTATATTCTTCACTCAAGTACATAAGTAAATTAAGTTTTAGTACAATTATTGCTCAAATTTCTGCATTATACTACTTCGGCATTCTGACACCTGCAATTCGACAAAGTCAAACTCACCTCGCTTACTATAAAATTACCTACATGTCTTATGCAAAACTTAAGTTAATATTTTTTGAAGACAAAAAATTTTTTAATCCCACATTAAATACAGGCATTTTAGCTAAGCACAATAAACAATAAATACCAATAAATTTGGTGCAATCGGCATAAGACAGCTAAGCTAAATAACTGCAAAGCTTAGTCGAAATTTACGACTTTTATTACTAAAGTAAAAAAGCAAACGAAAGGCGACCTTCTATATTTGTATACATAGTATGCGAGTACATGGACATCAGTACACATAGATGTATGGAGAGTATGGTCAAAATTACGTGTTTTTCAACGCCAGCCGATTAGAGGATACCAGCTGGTCATTTGAGTGCAAAATGCGCGATAAGCTTAATGCCACTAAAGTTGTTAAGAGTTGTGGAAATACTAAGCAATAACAATAAATGTCACTTCAGCTAATGGATTTATGAATACATATACATACATACATATATTTTAATCTCCAACGAAATTATTGTTGTATAAAAAATGCGTTTTTATGCAAAAAACTAAAGTCACCCAGCCTAGCAAATTTTTACATTAATTTTGTTGCGAGCCGAATGTTGGCAGAGACTTAGTTGGAAAATAGGTAAATAAGTACTTAGCTTACGAAATAAGCGATTGTTCTACATTATATGTACACTGAGAGAAAAAGCGCGTTGTTATCCCTGCAGGGAAAGCCACTAGTTGTGAACTAGAATTCTACCAGTTTGCGTTTCAGCCCAACTAGTTCACGTTCTATCCTTTTTTACCTCCCTTTTATTAGCTCGGGATGTAACTATGTAATATTGATGCGCCTAAAAGATGCAGCGATTTCTATTCTCAAGTTACACACCTGATGACAGTAGGAATGGAAATTATAATAGCGAGGTTTTAGTTTTTTAACTATAATTTTATCAATGTTAGCGACTGGTATTTTTAACATTGCGATGTCCTACGAGATGTCAATTGTCAGGCTATGCATCAGCATCTACTAGTATAAATACTAGTAGCATCATACCAGTTGACGGGATAGACTGCCTGTTCATCCCCTGTGAAAAGCATAAGTATGTCATTTTGCTCGCGGCGATCCAGCTGTCGCAACGGCCGACAGAGCAAGGCACTCGCGTGGTATGCCTGAGGTCACAGATTGAAGTCGGGGGAAATTTTTTTATTTTATTTCTTTCTTTTTTTCTTTAACTTACTTTTTTTGTTTAGGGCTTTTATTGTAATATTTTAATTTAATTAAAAAAAAAAATATTTTGTTAATTTCTTTTTTTATGGCATAAGCATTTCTTCCCATATGTATATTTTTTCGGCAAATTTGTTATTTATATTTAAATTGATAGGGGCACAATAGACCTAAGGTCGTAGTGCATAGCCTCTAACAATCTAATTTAAATTGAAATAATTATTTTTACTTACATTATTTACCTGAACCAGTAGTCTTCACGTGACGCCGCGGCCGACATTTGAATGAAAAGCAACGAGGTAGTTGCGTTTCATTTTTGGTTTTGCAAATTCAAAGTCAGATGTCGCTGAACGCTTAAGTTCTTCGAAATTATCGAACGGGAACTTTTTCAACTGGGACTTTTTCTGGAGAGACCTTCAAAATTACCTCTGAAAAAAGCTAAATTTTTTATTAAATATTTACCTTTTTGGCTGAAAACAAGCTAGTGCGAACTAGTTATAATAATTTTTCTTTTTTTTTTTTTTGCTTTGGTTTTTGCGACCATGGAAATGTATTTCAAATTTTTTAAAGTTATTTTATCCAACACTACTATTTTTTTATTTTTAAATCGCAAAACAAAACTGTCAAACTTATTTTGCTAACGGTTCTCGTGCTCGAGGTATTCGATTTTGTCGCAAAATAAAGTTAATTTTCCACCATTCGCTTTCAATGGGTATGAGTTGGGGAGCAGTTATCTGGCAACGACCACCGAGTATTACCGTAGATAGGGAAATCGTTCTATGTGGCTGCCAATAACTCTCCTGTTGCTGCATCTCACGATTCACGGGATTTGTATCTACAAAAGCCTCCTTGGGGGATGCAGAGTTTAACGACTTTACCCCTATTTACCTACCCGAATGTCCTCTCAGAAGGTGACGTTTCGGAAATGCGGGCATGGTAAGAGTCCTGATTAAATATTTGCTCTGGGGCTATCGGTAAGTATAATGAATTCAAATGCTACTTATCTGCTTAGCGCCATTGCGAAATTTAAGAAAAAAGACTGGCTGTCTTCTAACGAAGAGTTCCAGCACGCCTGCTGCGCAACCTAGTATATTTTCCCTGAAGTCACTGATGACGCGTTTCCTAATCGAACGGCTGCCCTTCGAGATCGTTTGATAAAAGACTTTTCTACTTCTTATTCGCACTCCTATTCCCTGGTGGAATAAGGATTTTCAGAAGTTGGGTCAAGAATGCTTTTTAAACCGGACTGAAAATGAATGCTTAAACGGCCCGGGAACACCACCGCTGCAGGCAAGCAGAGTACAATAGCCATATTCCTTCTTCGAAAGAGACTTCGTTCAAATAATACTGCAGTAGAATTGATATCTTTCGTCAAACAGTCAGGCTGGTGAAGGTATTTAAAAACCACTAAGCTGAGAGTTTTTTGCACGAGAATAAGTAAGGACACTTTTTCAGTGCCTCTGGAAACTGGTTATGGTTACGAATTTCCTCCGGACAGGAGAAGTAGAGAGTGTGAGAACTGAAGTGTCCAGATATAAGTAGTTTTTTGCTAGAACTGCGGCGAATCAAGACGTTATAGGATGTGTTTTTACATAGCTTCAAATCGCCCGTTCCAAATGAGGAGTCGTCCTCAAAGAAAATGTTGTGTTTTTGTTTTGGGAACTTGGAAGAGAATTTTTTACGCAACATATGTACGTACCACAATCATGGAGGTTAGTTGGTTTCGCTTTTACACGGCCATTGGGTAAGTATATCATACCAGCCCTTAAGACTTCAGACCTATTAGCGTGATATCCATCTTGCTGAAACATTGTCTTGGCTTCAAAATCCCTATCTGGTTAAGAAATTTCGGAAGACATCTACGCAGTATCTGCTGGCCTGAATTATCACTAAGAAATAATTCGCCTTGGCATTTTTTTAAAGGATGCGCTTTGACAATTATATCTTAGATAGAGCATGCAGTGGATTCTGTGCTGATAGGTTGGATTCATTCAATGCTTACACACAAATGATCCTTAGCTAAGAAGCATAGGTTTATATATATGGTGGCATGCTTTCTACCCTGGTCTGGAGATTGATAATTAAATGTGACACTAACATCTACGCCGCTGGCTATTCTGCCAGTCTGACCTGCCTCATTGGCCCCTTTCTCTCCTAGCCGTTTATAAAGAACACTAAATCTGATAGACACTTGACGTAGTAAGGAGTGCAGCTAAAATTTGAGTTTACCAAGGATATACCGTCTAAACGATTTGAAAATATTGCGATCTTTTCTGTACATTATTTTTACTTAAGAATTTTAATTTTTATTCTCCTACGAGACAAGACAACAAGCCAATATCCTTTGCTGATAAGGCATGAAAAATTCATCAAATTAAATTTCGAATGTTAAACAATTCCATTTAAGTTTTAGCTCAGTAAGCAATAATAAATATCAACAAAATTCTAAAACAAATGGAAACCAAAAGCTAGAAATGCAAAATCCAGTAGTAGTCAACTGAAATATGTACACCAAGCGATATGCTGACCAGCTAAAACACATTTGCGGCTACAAGTGGCTAGTTCATTGGCCATGGTAAATGCATCACAACAAGTAGCGGTTTTCAGTGAGCGGGAGATAGAGATGCAAACGCCATTGTGGGTATTCGGGACATCGCTGGTTGTACAGCTGATTGGATTTGTGGCAAACTCGATGGTTTGTGGTGCTAGACTTTGCGCGTTCAACAATGATTTAAGCTGAAATAACATAGCTGCCGCCATGTAAATACATACAAATAAATGTGTGTTGATCAGGACAAGTGCATATGTACATCTATAGCGGTCGCTTGGAGGCTCGCTCGCTGTGGCCGTATTGAATTGAATCTGTGATTGCCTGTGGTTGGCTATTGCGCGCATTGGCTTTGTTTTGCGCAGCTGAGAGCGATTTTCCTTTGTAACTGCAAACTTTGTATTCATGTATGTATGTATGTACATTTATCTACATAATTTGTTCCATTCGACAGACGTTTTTTCTTTCTTTTTTTCCATGAATTAAAAGTAAACTCATGTTGGAAATTTTTGTATATCAACCAAAAAATTTTACATATTTTATAGTTCGAAAACTAAAAACCTAATTTTTCGATTCAGGTCAATTAGTTAGAGTTGTTTTTTGGATGCTCCATAATTTTTACGAAGCTGTGTTGTCAATTAAAAAATGTGTAAATGCATTACATGGACTTAATGACAATGCATTTCATGAGCTGTCAGGTTGCTGAGAATATGTTGGCATGCTTACAAACATAATTGTGTATTTTTATTGTTTTTTATAGGGAACAGGTTTTTTGGAAATTGCCTTTTATCTGCTAAACGAATAGAGTATATTCGATTAAGGATTTCCACGATTTAGCTTTCCCTGATTCCATATATACACATTTGATGTTGCCTTTTTTTGCTTTTTTTATGAAAAATGAGCAGGAAAGAATGTTGCTCATACGCCATATACACCTGAAGATATATCGAAAATTTGTTACCAACATTTTATGCAGAATTTTTCAGAAATTAATAGTATAAACAATTTTGTAGCCCATTTAATTTTAGCGTAACAATATGCAAGTTTCAAGTCGCTAAAAATTACTGCTGATTTTTGAGATTTTTTTCTTGTCAAGAGTGTTGGATAATTAAAGAAGTAATAAGTGGTCATATGAAAATGCGCAAAGATTTTTATACCCGAGCGCACTTGTGCACAAGGGTATTATAACTTTGTTCACATAACGGTTGTTTGTAACAGGCAAAACGAATCGAGATAGATATAGACAAATGTATACATAAATCTTCAGAATGAAAAGAGAAATCGATTAAGCGGTTCGTCCGTCCGTCCGTCTGTCCGTGCGTCTGTGCACACGATAACTCGAGTAAAAATTAAGATATCTTAACGAAACTTGGTACTTATACTTCTTTCGGGCGTAGGACGGATGGTATTGAAAACGGGCAAAATCGGACAATAACCACGCCTACCTCCCATATAACGGTAATTTTCAGAAATACATAAACTGCGATATTTTAGTAACTACTGAAGATAATTCACTCAAAATAGATATTTATAATAAATTTTAGACGAAAAATACGAACATTAACATTTTTTTTTAAATGGGCGTAGCCACGCCCAGTTATGGTTACATGTGTATATCTTGGTAACCGCTGCATCAATTTATTCCAAACTTGGCACAGTTGTTGGCCCTGATACGGCATACCAAATGGCCGAAAATTTTTAAAAACGGACAATAACCACGCCCACATCCCATATAACGGTAATTTCGAGAAATACGAAATCCTCGATAAATCCGTAAATATTGAAGCTAATTTATTCAAAATTGATGCTTGCAACAATTCTTTATCAGGAAATACGCTTATCATAAAATTTTGGAAAATGGGCGTGGCACCGCCCACTTATGATCACATATATGTATCTCGGTAACCGTTCTACCAATTTGTACCAAACTCGGTATGGTTATTGTGCTTGCCACATAAAAGCAAACCGTTGAAAATTGTTGAAATCGGACTAAAATTACGGCCGCTTTTCATATAACGGTAAATTTCAGAAATGCTTGAAATTTCAATATATTGAAATTTAAGGAAGCTAGTTTACTTAAAATTTATACACGCCGGCTTATCATGTAGCGGTAGCTTTCGGAAAGGTGGAAAACATATATTTAATACTTGCGCCGTGTATTTAATGTTCGGCTCCGCCCGAACTTAGACTTTCTTACTTGTTGTATAAAAACTGAGCACCCATACTCATAAGCCATGTACACCTGAAAATATATCGAAAAATTATCCATAGAATAAAAAATTAAATCGATTTTCGGAATCAGCGAGCAATTGTCTATAGGGATTGGATATGTAGTGGCGTCCGTTGAACATTTTTCCTGTAAAACAGTGTTATTTTTCAGTTTTTGTCTTTTTTTAGTGCCTTCCTTTGGCTTTTTTGCTATTTTTAGTGCCTTTTCCTGCCTATTTTCGCTATTATTTTATAGGTTTTTAGGTCCTAGAAAGAAGAAGAAGAAGCAAGACGATGGATCCCAATGCTCGAACATGCCTGACCACGAAATGATTCTACAAGGGTAGGTAGTTTAGTTGAGTGAAAGTCTCCCACTGACGGTTTGGTTGGTTCAGGCTTTCGATGCTTCCCTTCCTGATCGTAAAAAAGTATCAACTGAAACCAGTAAAGACTTACTCATCCATAATAATAAGCAATTACACGCTCAATAAGTATTAAGTTGCCTTGACAAATTTTCATCATCACGCCTTCTCACACATACATCAGTAATCACAACAGCCAACAGCAATCAAAGGTTACAACTCCATTACCTCAAGAGCAATCCGTTGTAACTAATTGCGTACTAAAGTAATCATACACCACTTCAATTACCTGCTTTGTATAAATTTGACTCCCACAAATTAATAGGGGCATGTAATGTATGTATAGGAGTGTGTGTGGCACGTAAGCTTTTGCTGATGTGCGTGTAATGCGATTAATTAACACCAAATGCGTGCAGTGGTATACATATTGATGTACAGCCAATTTTCTGCTAATATATTTATTTCTTAACAAGCGCGTTATATTTAATGCGGCAAAAACAAAAAAAAAATCAAAACACACGAAACAGCCAATATAATCATGAAACGAAATAGGCCAAATATAATGAAATAGCGTTCTTAGTTTTTCTCTCTGACGTCAGCTTTTTCATTACCAATTCGTTCTTATGCACCAAAAAATTTTATCTTTTTTAATTCTACACAATTTTCTTCTTTTTTTGGTACACATGTTGTTATTTAACATTGCACTAATTTTTTGAATAATTTTTTGAAGTAGTCATATCTTTGAAATAACTAAGTCCTTTTAAAATATTTTATTTAATGCCAAGTTAAGTGTTAAGAAATAGTTTTTCGTGTTTTCTGGCAAACGGATGATTTTGAGTTGTGTCATCTTTTAAGAGGGTGTGCGATATTTTATATGCCTTAACTTTACTCTGCTCAAAATAAATGATTGAAAGCTCAGAGAAACAGCGGCAAGAGCAAAACTTCTAATTACAGGTTTATTTCAAGAATGAAAGAATAAAAGATTGCGCCAATCGAGCTGAGAGCTACCGGGTGTGACGTCATCAAATACAAGAATGAGGGAGCAAAGACGAATTCAACAAGAAGAAGAGGAAAAATCGAACAAAAGGCAGTGTTGCCAAGTTTTGAATTTTAAAACGCACTTAAACCCAAGAAAATGCCGTTTTTTCTCGAAAAAATCACCAAGATTTTATTTGGAGTATTTAATTTGTTTTATATGCAGAAAAAATTTCATTGCAAAAATGACGATTCAAATTAATAAAAATAAATGCTACAACTTTTATTAAACAAAATTAATCTTTAACAATTATTCTTTGACTTTTATTTAATTTCTCCTTAGATAACAGTTTTTTCTGATTTTTATTTTGTAAATACAAAATAACAATTATTTTAGACTTTTATCTAAATAATCTGCAAAAAAAATTACTTTTGATTTTTAATTTTTATATTTTAAATAACTGTTACTGAAGACTTTTACTTATAAAAGTCATCAATATAAATCAGTCACTGACTTTTAGTTTTAAAATCATACTTATAAAAGTCATTTGTATAAGTCGGAGTAAACGTTGGTTCTCTAACTCCTTGTTAACTGCGAAAACTGGTAATGACTTTTATACGTATGGTTTAAAAAATAAAATTCGGTGACTGAAAATAAAAGTCTTCAAAAACTGTTATCTAAGACACATAATATAAAAATCAAGAATAACTGCTATTTACAGATTATTTAGATAAAATTCGAAAATAATTGTTATTTTGTATTTAAAAAATAAGAATAAGAAAAAACTGTAATTAGATAAAAGTCAAGTAATAATTGTTAAAGATAGATTTTTTTATAAAAGTTGTATAAAAATCAAAATCAATTGTTATTTTTTTTAATTTAGCATAAAAATTACAAGTAAAAATTTATTTTCAAATTTGATTCTCGGTGAAAAAAGAAATCAATGGGTATTTATCACTTAGTTGTAGAACATTTCCTTCATAGTGAATTTTTTCAATTACAGTTTTCATCAATAACTGTTATTTTCGGTCCCTGATTGAAAGTGCTGCCACATATTTTTTGGCAAACACATTCTCTCTCGCTTATTATTGTCAGTGTGTCATGATTTGGTTTCTATTTTTGTAAAGTTTCTTACAACACTTACCGTTCCTATAAATTTTGCTTCCATTTTTTTAAGATTTACTTATTTGATGTCTTCAAATTAAAAATAAAGCAGTGAAAAACACCAAGCACCAAACCCAAAAATTTTCGCGTTTTTAATACACACTAAATTTAGTGCGAAAAGCACGAAGTTGGCAAAAGTGTTGAAAGGTTTGCTCAAAAGAAAATGTAAATAAAAGTATTGTGTGACGTCAACGAATAAGTTTATGCTCTCAAATCGACGAAGAGAGGGTTATCGGTCCGCGAATGGCGCCACCTTTATTACTGCACCGTGTGTTTATTTAGGTTTTATTTCTGCCTACACGATATTTTTTGCCATTCAGTAATTCACTCAGTAAGATTTTTTGAAACAAACCATCGATTTTGCAATATCATCAATCAAAGAGAGAAGGTTAAAGAAACTTTTCCAACCGGTTTTTACGAATGTACCTTTGGACCTCGTGCGATCAGTGAGGATCTGAAAACTAGTTTTTCCATGAGCTTGAGACTCAAAGGTAAATTAAATCCCTAGAAGTGGACAACAACGATAGTATGGAAACGAGAGATGGCTAACCTCAGAACTGAAAACACTGTGATGTCGATATACCCGAAAGCCCATACTTATCTTTGCATACTTTGTAATCTTTCCGCGGCAAAACGAAATTTTTCCACTCTTCGATGAAGGATAACTTGGCTTGGACTTTCGCGAACAGTTTTATTGTTGAGAATAAATTTACCTATCGCAGAAGTAAAGAAATAATTACTTGGTGCTTTGCAAACTTTCTCTAATGTATTGCTGAGCTTTATCAATTTGCGGGGTGTATCTTAGCCGGGTCACACAGTTGAAAGAATCGAAAGATCTACGCCGTATATAGATTTATGAGGGTAGCAAATATAAGCATAGCAGGCAAAAGTTAGAATACTAAAAACATCCTTAATAATCTTATTTTAATATTTTAGATAATATACGTTTTCAATATAAACCCCAAATGCCTATCATAAATATGTATGTATATATGTATAAATGTACAATATATTCGTTAAACTTTGCTGATCCTCTTTCTTATTTTTCATAATTTACATTATAGACTCACATGTGAAAGAAACATAAGTATGTATATGTATAAACAGTGGTTCTCCTTTTACGTACCTGGAAAGAAAAAAAAAATTTATTTTATTTAAAAATTCCAAACACAATTTTTTAGTTACTGAATAACAATCACATAAGTTTTGGTCGATTGGTCATATAAATAAGTTATACAGTACATTCCGTTTAGCTGCATTTACTTCCAGCGCACATGATTTGGTGCACTTAAGCGAAATGTGCAACTAAGCAGAAAAACAAAAACTGTACATTTTTAATATTAAAATCTTAAAAGTAAATGAAAATTAAATTAGATAAAAAATTCAATAAGAGATAATAGTTTCCTTAAACTTAAAGGAAATTTAACGTGTCTCCTTACTTGCTTTCAATTGTTGTTTTTGCAAGTTGGCCAATTTAAGTTGGGGTTGGTTTGTTAATCATGTATGGTTTGTCGCAGTTTGTTTTGCTTCGTATTTTTGTTTTTGAATATGAAGATGATTACGAAAACGAATGCGTTTTTATGGCAGTCGGGTCTGCGTAACTAGAACGACCCAGATATAAACCTGGCCAGGGCCAACCACTCGCTTCCCCTAAAAATACCAAGACGAATGTGAAGACTAAGGCGAATACGTAAATAGCAACTAAAACGTAGACAAATACGAAGAAGAATAGTAAGACGGCGACTAAAACGAATATAAAGAAGTTTTTTTACAAAAACATTCAGACCTGCCTGGTTATCAGGTTATCTGAATGAAAATTATTATTCTCTCGTGTATATTGTTTTTTCTTAGCAGGGGTAAAAAATATAACCACATAACCAGATAACCTGAATACATAATGTAAAATGGTAAGTTAATTTAAATAAAAATTCAAAGTCATTTTGTAGTTTCGAAGCTGGAGTTAACACCATTTCCAGTAATTACAAGAACCAACTAGAAAAAAAGTTAAAAGTTTTTTCTCATTTCCTCAGACGTCAAATGCATCATCGCTCCTAGAAAAAATAAAAAAAAGACGATCTTATCTCAAAGGCCATCAACGATTCGTCAGCAGCAGCACTTCCTTCCACTTAACACCTTGATTGCCAACAACAATAACGACAGCAAACAGACTGCAATTGGCCGCATACAAGAATTGCGCCAAGCAATTTTTTTACAGCAATGCAATATAATTTTTATGAACCTACAGAAAAATTCTAGCCAAGGAAAAGAAATCGTTCGAGGTATGTTTTTGATGTGATTTTTTTCCGTAGTAAAAGCAAAGCTCCGAACAAGCAGGCAGAGAAAAAAGCTTTAAATGGCAATGACATTTACAATACGAGTATGTTGGGACCATACATACATATGTGCGAAACTAAGGTAAAAACTTACAAGCAATCTTACACCACTGCTGCAACAACATCAACTGCAAAGCAACTTGGTTCCTATGTCAAAGTTAAAAGTGCAATGGACGCGAAATTTCTTGGCAGCCAGCTGTTGGCAATCAGAAGCTTACGAAATGCTAAGAGCAAGCATTGTTTTTTCTTTGTTTGTTCAATATACTTGTGTGTACATTAGGGTGGTCTAAAGAAAATAAAGTCGAAAATTTAATACTCTCAGCCCCTAAGACGGTTCTATAACGAAAGAAATGTACCTCGCTTTTTTATATTAAAAATATTTAGAGGTCGCTCAAAGCGCTCAAAGTGTCCTATGTATCTTATATGGGGAAAAAAACAATTGTTTCATAAAAATTTTATAGAATCCTTGAAAATCAATATTTTTATTCAGCAAGCTCTGTTTCTTTTCAGGATACTTCAAGGAATAAAAGTTTTTTTTTATAATAACTATGTTATATTGGTTCCCATAAAATTCCTTAATATTAAAAAATTTTTAAGTACATAACTGGATATTATTTTTTGAGGTCTCCTGAAGAGAAACAGAGTTTGTCGATTGAAAAATATAGATTTTCAAGCATTTCATACTATTTCTATGAAAATAGTTTTTTTTTCGCTACTAAACTAATGGTAAACTTTGAGCGCTTTGAGCGGTCTGTAAGTATTTTTTGATTTGTCGAAAAAAAAATATGAGTAAACTTTGTTTGATATAAATAAAACAATTCTATGTGGTGAGTGCATTAAAATTCCGGCTTAACTTTTCTCACATGCTTTTTTTTACCCACCCTAATTTGCATATGTTGTATGTAGAAATGTGTACTATATGTATGTATTTGTAAACAGTAAACAACTTAAATAATATCGTACACAGTGCAATGATGCAATCATTCGTAAAAAGGATATGCACTCCAGTGGCATTACTTGCCAGCAAATAAAAATTATGGCGCAAAGCATAAATAAATTGCCAAAATTACAGTACGAGCAAAAAGTGCTGCCACTATTCACCATTTATGTGTGCATTCATGCATTTGTTAAATATACATATTTATTTGTTTGTCAGTGTGTGAGTATTGTTTTATTTGATATTTTACACACACATACACACACACACTGGCATTCGTTTGGCAGCCAATGTTGCGTGTTGCCGACTTTATTGAATTATGTGGCAGGCAGTGTTGCATGCAATTTTATATACCACAAAGTAATAAATAATAATTTTTGCAGCAGGAGCAAATCCGTTTGTGCATTGTTATAATATTTATATGAGCATGTATGTATATGTAAATATGTAGGTAGTATTGTATTGCTTTCTGGTAAATGTTTGAAATTGCATTCCTTTGGAATGCCAGGGAAATATTTTATTTTTATTTTACTTTTTTTATTTTATTGGTTTACCAATAAATTATTTATTACTTTGTTATATTAAAATAATTATTATTGGCTTTGAAAAAAGGGGTAATTTTAATTTAAAAAAAACTTCATAAGTAAGTACTTGCGGCAGTCATGTGGTCCACATCTCTTTGAAGTAAAAATGAGGTACAAATTCTTATTAGGTACGTATTTATGTATATGTATATTATGTACAGTTAAGCCCGCTTATTATGTATAGTGAAACCCGGAGGATGGTTCCGTGCGCAGAAGTGGAAAACTTTTGACTGCAATTCACCTTCGCAACGTCCGGATATTTATATCCACGTATCTTCTGGGAAGCAACCAAACACCCGCTTAGAAGCGACCTAAAGTGAGAAGGCGTAAAACTTCGCAAGCGCTGGGTCTGGGTCACGCCACGCTAGAAACCCGCCCAATGAAAAATTCCAAAAATCCTCGGATGGGACCCCCTTTTTTTTGATTTCGACCACGGCAAACGTTTAAAGGACTACGATTTGAGGGCATGCACCTGGAATGTCCGGACCCTTAATGGGGAAGGTGCCTCTGCCCGGCTGGTTGATGTCCTCGGGCTGACATCACCGCCATCCAAGAAATGCGATGAACGGGGCAAGGAATGGTAAGTGTGAAGCTTTGCGATATCTACTACAGTTGCCCCGGAAATTCGGTGCTGGATTCGTGGTTGGAGAGAGACTCCGTCGCCGAGTACTGGCGTTCACCCCAGTGGACGAACGTCTAGCCATAATCTGCAACAAAGCTAGATTCTTCAACATCCATGCGACCATGCCCCGACGAAAGAGAAGGATGAAGCATCCAATGATCTCTTCTATGAGCGTGCTTCGCTTCCCCCGACACGATGACAAAATCGGGCACGGCGATTTTCAAGTCAAGGTGGGCAAGGAAGGGATCTTTGACGCCACTGTCGGAAAATTCAGCCTCCACGACGAAACGACCGATAACGGACTGAGGCTGATCGTCTTCGCCGGGGCCCGAAACATGGTAATATGTAGCACCAGATTCCAGCATAAGAACATCCACCAAGCTACATTGCTGTCTCCAGATCGAAAAACGATAAACCAAATCGATCGGACTACCATTTTTTTGTAGTCAAGATACGCACCCGCCTCTGTGTAGCAAAAAAGTTGCGCCCAACAATGCAAGGAAAGCTTAACATCGAAAAACTGCAATCACAACAGACGGCCAATTTATTCGCCACTCGACTTACACACCTGCTCTATGAGAGCACTCTTCAACAAACCGACATACGTGAGCAGTGGAACCACATTGCCCGATCATTAAATACCGCCGCCGCAGATTTCAGCGAGCCCGAAGAACAACTGGTACGACGAGGAATGTCAGAAGTCCGCAGAGAAAAACGACCCCGCCTTTAGGGCCACGCTGCGATCGGGCGCAACGCGAGGGTGGGACCATTATAGGAAAGTAAAGAAGGAAGCAAGACGTATTTGCCGCAATAAGAAGAGAGATGCCGAAATACGTGAGTGCGAAGAGCTTGAGATGCTGGCCGAGCTGTCAAGTATGGTGGGGAAGTGTTGATAAGGTGCATGTATCAACTCTTTTGCAGAATATGGTCAGATGAACGCATGCCCGCCGACTGGAATTTAAGTGTGCTCTGCCCACTCCACAAGAAAGGCGACCCCACCATTCGCGCCATCTACCGCGGGATCAGCCTTCTAAGCATGGAAATCCAACGCAGAATCACTCTTGCCAACAAGTGCTACTTTGGACTGAGTAGGTAATTGAGGAGTAAAGTCCTCTCTCGACGAACGAAAACCACACTCTATAAGTCACTCATCATGCCCGTTCTGGTATATGGCGCAGAAGCCTGGACAATTACTACATCCGATGGGGCGGCTCTTTGAGTATTCGAGAGAAAGATTTTGCGGAAGACTTACGGGCCTTTACGCGTTGGTGATGGCGAGTACCGCAGACAATGGATCGATGAGCTGTATGAGATTTGCACCGAAATGGACATAGTGCGGCGAATTAAAATAATGTGGCTCCGCTGGCTTGGTAATGTTCCTCCGATGGACACCGAGGCTCCAGCTCTAAAAGTATTCAACTCGGGACCCGCTGGTGGTAGAAGAAGAGGAAGGCCCCCACTGAGATGGAAAGACCAGTTAGCTTCACTCGGCATTTCCAATTGGCACCTGTTGGCACAGAAAAGAAACGACTGGCGTGGTTTGTCGAGCTCGACCACAATTGCTTAGGCGGTTACAGATCCAAATAAGAAGAAGAGACAAGGTAAGGTAAGTTGAAGTGAGGAGAGTTCAGTTGAGGCCAGTTGAGGCAGATGAGGTGAGCTACAGAACAGGACAAAAAAGCATCAGTCCAGCGCCTTCGTCTTGAACTGCGGGCTGTCTCGCAGCCACAGCCGCTTAACTTAAACGTAGCATACGTGACTTAAGTACCTACCATATATATGTCTGCATACCAAATTTAAAGTTTGTGACTTATGGTCGCGAAGTTTTAGCTGATTAAAAATTCCACGGCTATGGGATGTGCCATGCCCCTTTTACAAACTCATTTATATATACCTACCACAGATATGTCTTCTTACCAAATTTCATGTTCATGTGACTTATGCTTTCGAAGGTTGGCACCGCCCCCTAGTCGAGGAGTGGAGTTATTTATAAAATACATAGTTAAACTTTAATCAAATTTTCAATTACCGTTATCCCGAAAACCGGAGCAAATCTGGTAAAACGGGGGATGCCATTCAATTTAGAACATCCCAATTAAGTTAGTTCAACTTTCAAAATCTTTGCTCAAAATTTACAACTTGCACAGCGTAATTTGAACAAAGCTTATTCTTTTGCTTTCTATTTCAGCGATCTAAATGTTTATTCCTCGTCTAGCTTTTGAAGCACTTGTTGAAAATGAGTTACACTTATATTTACCGATTTAGTAAGAGATTGCGAACAGAGCCATATATAAAGCATAGGTGTGCCCACAAATTAAAAAATTCAACTTTTCGTTTTGAAACTGTGCCTGTTTTTTAGATTTTCGCATACAAATAAAAGAATTAAGTTTTATTATAGGTAAAATAACCTTTTTTATTAATTCCAAACTGCAGAGTAGTTCGAATATTTAGGTAAAACGTATTATTTACGACAGTCATACCTGTAATAACTGCACTTCTTTCGTAGAATGTATGATTGCTTTTATGCTTTACACTATAAAAAACATAGCCTAAATTATAACACTTTACCTATATTTAAATCATTAATGCGGAGCGGTTGACAAAACATTTTCTTAAACAAACGCGCTTAGAAACAAAATAAAAGTTGTGTTGTATAATTCGTACTATGTTTTTTACAGTGTGAAGAATGAAAGCGCACTCAAATTCTACGAAACAAGCGCAGTTTTTACGAAAGTAAATTCGGCAAATATGCGAGTTATTTGTGTGCATTTTACAAAAATTTCATTAAAAAAAACAAAGAAATATCATGGACTTTTTTAGTAAATAGTACAAAATTCGTTAGTAAATAGTATGAACACATTCGTAAAATGTACTAAAGATCTGATGTCTCATATTTTCGTAGTATGTATGTATGAAAACGGTTTTGTACAATCAACGAAAGCTTTCATGGCTCAAAATGACCAAAAATTTTCGTAATAGGTACGCAAGTTTTCGTTATGTTTACGCAGATTCATTACGCATATTTTCAGTGCATTGCCGAACTAGTTTGGAAGCAATTAGCGGGCTGGCCAATGCCTTAAGTGCAGCTTGGTTGTCACTGCAGACACGAAAACTCCGCTCCCTCCACCACTTCGTCCATGGCCCTGAGGATTGCAAATACCTCAGCCTGGTAGACCGAAGCAAACTCCCCAAGAGAAAAGTGAACATTATCCTCATTAACTTCGATAAAGACCCCAAATCCTGACTCAGAGTCAGTTTTGGAGCCATCAGTGAACATTCGACAATGTGTGAGTCCGGTTCCAGTGCTGCTATTAAACCAGCATTCAGCCTCAGGGAACTCAACATTATAAAATCTGTATGTAAACTGTTGTTATGTCCTCTTTTGTTGAAACGAAAATTCAGCAATATGTAGCGGATTTATGAATTTCACTAGTATATTATAAACGCCATTTCAACGCACATACATATAAATACCTCTTACATAGGCGCCGCGCGCTTTCATAATAATACGCATTCATTACAAATTTTAACAGCCAATACCAAACATTTTTTAATGAAACCATAAATTTTTTAAACGCCACTTTTCCAATTTTCTTGCTCTCCCCACTTTTCCGCTCATATTTCAAGCGCGTCAAAAAATGTTTTATGCTTTTTTTTTTGTTTTACTCTCTCCAAATTAATGCAAATAACTATCCACCAAACGCAAAGCGAGACTGCAGGTATGAAGAAAAAAAATTGCAGTCAAAATGTCCGCAAGCGTATAGTGGTTGGTTGGCACCGTGCGCATTGAAAAATGGGCGTAAAAAGTTGCAAACTTGGTTGAGTGCAAAATTAGTAAAAGAGAGCATTAAAAGCGTAGTGCGCAAGAAATGAAATGAATATAACAGGAAAATAATTTTTAATTGAATTTGTGCAATTCTGCGTACTAACTGTTGTGCACTTTTTGCTGCAATTTTGTACGTACTTTTTCTTTTCTTTCCCTGCGCTGTGTGCAACTTTTCAACTTCACATTTTTGGTTGCTGGTAAGGTCGCTCGTTTGCCCGTTTGCCCATTTGCTCATGTGTATTTGTGCTGAGGGAGTACGATTGCAACAAAAATCTGCTACAACTACAAAAATGCATACAAAAGCGCTAACAATTTGCAACTCAAATGCTACAAATAATGCAATTGACCCCAATTAATGTTGGCCACAGTGACGATAGTGATGATGCAGCTGCTACTCAGTACTGTTGAAGACGATGATGATGATGATGATGATGATGATGATGATGGAGTTATAATAATGAAAATTTATATATTGTGCATGTACATATGTATGTATGTGTGTAGGTGCGTATTGTGAACAGTGTGACCGTTTTGCTCCAAATGGATCAAAAGTGATACATTTTTCGATGAATTTTGGAGGTACACTTCTTTTTGAATTTTGATGCTTTTCCAATCGTGTGCCGAGTTTCAAAACTACGTTGGTATTAAAAATCGTAAAATTTACTGTCGCGTTGCAATTATTTTTCATATCTTGTTTCGATGACGGTGTGAATTAAGCGCGAGCTATTGCCGAAACAATTGATTGCGCACCAATAAAAATTTATTATTTATTTTTGTCAAATATTTTGGAAGGAACATAGAATTTCAAAATGAATCATACAGATTGCATAAGTTATATAACAATTTTTAAAGTAACTATTAACTTATATTTTCTTTGTCTTGTCAAACCAAACTACAAATATGCCCAGTGACTCAGCTAATATAGACATTTGTAACCCAGATAATCATTTACCTATTACGGAGGTATATATGTATTACTTGTGCCGCAGAGACGTAGATATCACCAGCAGATTTAAGTCCTAATTTAAGAAAAAATATATATTCAGCAATGTTATATTAAGCTGCAAATAAAAAAGCGATTTGATTTTAACTGTAAAATTTTGAAAATGCTTGCATGTGATCAATCATTGTCATATAAAGAAAGCGCTAGTTCGACATTTTTAACAGTTTAAAACAATTTTCCTAATTTGTACAAAGAAAGCGACAAAGAGAAAAATGTGTATACAATGGCAAATTTTGAAATTCGATAATTAAATAGAATGCGGTGACCACATAGAAAGCTTAAAAATGCTTTAAATTACTTTTTATATTTCGAACAAACTTCTTTTATTTTTAACTTGTTATGTTTGCCGCTGCAGAGCACATTTTCTCAGATCTGAAATTGATCAAAACAAATTGAACAAAGCGCTCTACTTTGCCAATGGTGGAATGCATAATGTTTTCAAAATGCCTTTAATTGATTCAAAATTTTTAGTTCTGAGTCCAAGTGTTTAAAATCAAAACAATATTATATAAGTATAAAGCATTTTTGCTGTTTTTATTATACTAATACCCAGTTGAACTGATACATCTAAGACATTATTATACTAGTACCAAGTACAACTGATAAGTATTCCTTTTTTTGCAATCAATAAATACTAAATAGTTTTGAGAAATGGCTTTTCATAAAAATTATTGGTTTTATTCCATATTGATACTTTGATACTTAAAATACAAAAAAGTGATACATATTGATACATTTTAAGTCTGTTCTCTGCTGCAATTTTTTATCAGCCCGCGGTCACACTGATTGTGAAGTTCGTCGACAAATGATTTTCAATAGATATTCGCCTTAACACGCTCAATGATGAAGTTCATTCAGCGCAAGCGAGTGGTTAAGTGCTTACAGGAGATTGTGCGTTCTGCGTGTGTATGGAAACAGCTGCTGTCTGTGGGTCAATGAAAAAGGACAAAAGTCAACAGCTTGTTACAAGTTTTTGATTCTTCCCTAACTAAAACAGATCACTATGTAGGGGGAACACTCAATCGCAGTTGCTAAGCGTGATGCAGCAGCAAGGCGAAAGAGGTTAATTGTCCTGCCAAAAATGAGTAGATGAAATTAAAGTAAGTAACTGCGTGAAAGAAAAGAAAAAAAAACGAAAGAAATCACAAACGTTCGAGTGCAAGAAAGTTTCACGTAGGGTCAAGTGTGTATAATGAAAGCGCAGTCGTTCGCCGCACCAATTTGTTTGCTGAAATTTGATGCATGGCATTTAATAATGTACGAAATTGAAGGCAAATATTTTGAAAATTTTCAAAGAAAGTTAAATTGGTCGAATGTATTTTTATACATATCTAAAGTTAAATGAACTGGAAAAGTTGATTGTGCTAAATTACTAGTTTGTCATCATGATTGTATGAAAAATGTAATAATGTGCATAATATACAGTATGTACTTATGCAAACGTAATTAGGAATTTACAAATGCTCAACAATTAAGTACAACAGTTACATAATATGCGAATAATTTATGATTGGAGTGCCAAGTGAGACAAGCCTTGAAATTGGGTTTATATAACCTTTTATGTGGCCAAAACTAATTTTTTTAATTTGTTACCATCACTTTTTTCATCACTACAAAAATGTAAAAGGCTTTAAAGCAGCCCTCGGCGGCGCCTGCCCAGCGGGCATATTCTCGTATAAATACACGCTCTGCTTTAGAAGGCAGCGAAAGCTTCATTCAACCGCACGCACACAATGACATCAATTGCATGCACACTACAAAAATTCTCTGTCGAAGCTGTCCACCTCTGCTTTAAAATCTAAAAACACAGCTCTTTGTGCCTTTATAGACATATCATATTAGTATGGAGCTGTAAGACAGAACTCAACCCATTCAACCACAGTTAGATGAACTCCTCTCCACACTGAACAGCCCACGATGTAGAGAACAAAGGTGGCGCCCATCTCGATACCGCTATTCCACTCTCAGTGAATTTGACAGAATCGCTGTTTGTATGACGTCACACTTGTGCTACTTAGTTACGCTTTTCTTGCGAAAATTCTTCTTCTTCCATTCTTGCTCGCGTCCGTGTGACGTCACACAAAAAATATTCTCAAAAATCCTCTCTAATGGGCGCAATCTTGTATTCTATCATTCTTGTGAACAGCATAGGTTTTGATACACAAGACTTCTTCTTCTTATTTGGCTCTACAAACATTCATCGGTTTGGGCAGAGACCAAAAAACCTCGCCATATTCCTCTCTCGTTTGCGAGATTATGCCAGTTGTACCTGCCGAGTTCATATATGTAGGCTTTCTACACTTGGTCCTTCCGTTGTGTTCGTGGGCGCCATTTCTCTTCTTGTCCAGCGATGGGCGCCGAGGCGAAGGATCTTTTCATTGTGCCGTCGATGACAGCGCAAGCGTTGCATTAAAAAAAAAAAACAGCTCATACACCGCGTCATTCCATCTTCTTCGACGTTTTTGAGATATTTACTAATTAAATCATACATGGTTTACTGAGAAAATTACCAAGTATGACACTCTATAATGTACAAATCCAAAACCACTGATTGTTCAGATATTAGTTTTTGTGATATACTTAGCTCCTCATTGAAGTAGCTAAAGGCCTTAAAAATTTACTTATCATAAGTTTGAAGTCAAAAAGATAATGTGTAGCTCCCAAAGAAATTTAAAAAAATGCAATAAATCAATATTTAAACGCGAAATTTCTAAACAAATATCGGATCTAAGAATTGCTTAGTCCTTGGAGTCAAGCGAGAATACTTTTTTATAAATTGTTGGAAATTCAAGGATTTGTAAGTTACTTTAAGGTAGTTGACACTAGTCAAGAAACTCAATTTGGCCACAATCGTTACTTCTAATCCCGGAGTCTAGGGGAGCTAGACTAGTCAGAAAGTACGAAGCCAAGTTCCCGAGTGGCAAAGTAGTAAAAGCTGGGCTGTCTTAGAGAAGGTGCTGAGATGATTCGACTACGTCGCACAGTGGAAGAGCTCCATACAAAATGTGGCAAAAAGTAGTAAATGTGCTCCGATTTTGGTGAAAATTTTATCGTGGAGAACTTTTGCCTAGGAATGAATAAAAGTGAAAAATGGTTGAATTTAGCGGACTGCCATGCCCACTACACTAGGGATTTGTAACTTAGATTGACCTAGGAAGACACAAATCTGAAAGATGGGAAAAATAGGTCAACTACCACGCCCATCAGCCCAAGGACTAGGAACGATCCTCCAAAATAGCAAAAGTTTGTTGCACAATCTATTTTTGCATTAAAACCCCGAGATATAGAACACATTGTGTGGATTCGCAACCAGGCATGGCGGCATGGACGCAATCGGAAGCAGCTGAAAGGTGTCTTGCTATTATTTTAAAGTGTACAAAGTATTTTTATACCAATCACCCTCTACCGCACTGCGCCGCAAGCTACTTATATTCATACAACACCGACTTCCTGTGTCTTTTGATAATTGCTGGTTTTCCTCTTGAAAAAATCCTTAAAACCTGTTAGTAGACATGTTTAGGATCGAGTCAACCACTAAGTTGGATATTTCCACTATTTCCCCACATTTCGAAATTAGGATTTTCTGCCACTCTCAGACCACTGTGCATCGTCCTTCATGCAGCTGTGACAAAAGGTCATATATTTGATCTCACTGCGTTAATCGCTATAGGTCAGTGGCCGGTCAGTGCTCCGAACCGAATCGAGTGATCCGGCTTCGCGAGCCAAAGGAGATCTCTAGACCGTCCCCAGTCCACCCTCGGCTAGAATGACGTCACAATACCGCAAGCTCAGGCCTTACCCAGCATACGCTGAGCTGACCTGAGGCCCATCTTTCCAATAGAAGCCCAGAAGTAGTCAAGGGGGCGGGTGCCGTTTGTGGTCAGTTCATTGGCCGCACAGTTTTGCGCGATATCACTATGGCCTGGCACCCATACAAGACTAACACGGTAATAGTCCGACGCGATCGAAAACGAGTTAATGCATCTCATAACAAGCTGCGAGCGTTTGTAAATGAGCCCAAAGCTCTGTCTGAGCAGACGTTAACCTTCTTTACCGCGACCAACAGCAGCCAATGAATTGCATCCTTAATAGCAGCAACTTCGACTGAAAAACACTACACTGGTCTGGAAGCCAAGCTTCGAACGATTCTGTGAACCACTGCTCTCATCCTGCGTGGTAAACGAACTAGCTAAACATGCAGTGTTCCGTGTTATCAGGGCTGAAAATGAAGCCCCGAGAATCGGTGTGTTAATACATATATAATTCCTCTTTAGTAGAACTGTGTGGTTTTTCCGTCAATAACAGAACCTGGAAAAAAAATATTTATTAAATAAAGAAAACAAAGCCCAACTTAGATTTAAAGTCAATGCAAATCACCAATTCTTGAATGCTAATTTTTTAACGTACATATTTACCTTTTCAACAACTTTTTTTGTGGTGGTATACAGAAGTGGTTTCTCCATATTTTAACCCATTTCAAATAGCTTTTATATGTATGGATATCAGAGCTGTGTAATGATTGAATCAATTGAGTGTGCATTCTCATTTTTTTCGTTTAAAAAATGTGATTGTTTGATTTAAAAAATTTAACAACCACTCTTGAGATTGGTTACAAATTGCAAACACAAAATATGTAGTGTGTTATGGAATGGTTGATACCCATTCACATAGAGAATGTGAATGCAAAAAAAAAACTCAATCATGTATGATTGGACGTTTATGGGAATGCAATCTGTCATTATCATTCAGTACTAATACTATTTGTTGTATCAGGGTTGAAATTTTTGTACCCAAAATGTGAAACCAGAAGATTGCCATCTCCCTTAAAATAAGTAAACAAATAAATATTTGGTGCTAAAATATTTTTCTAAGTGTTTGGCCGAACTTCTGCTCAAACTTGAGGCATGAGTTCTGATTTTATAAGAAGAGTTTTCAAGGCAGAAATATACTAGAAGGTATGCCATTGCGTGCCGAAGGACGACTGCTATTTTGTGTTATGATCTGACCAGGTATTTAACCATGGTCCTATGGAGTGGAAGTACGCACATGTAATCACTCTGCTACGGCGGCCGCCGTAAGTACATGCTATACATATCGTCGTTTAAAGTACAAAACCGCGTATCAAGAAAATGCAAAACCGCGTAATTGCATAAATTATTTTCTAGAGAGTAAAGTCACCCATATTTCAAAATGGTTATCTTTTTTATAAAGCAAACGTATTCTGGCTAGTATATTTCAGGACGAATGGATAAGAATTGAGCCAAGAGTTTTTGTGAGCAAATCCAATTTTTGGCAGCCAATGTCAGTCACACGGTTTTGAAGAATGACGATACGCGGTTTTGTACTTTAAACGACGATATATATGTACACATATTAGATTATTTATTCTCAAAATGCATGAAAACTATAGTATGCTTGCAAACAATTAATAACATTTTGTGATAAACAGTTTTACAAATGTATTTGCACTTCAAATTTGTATTTTAATAAAGTATTAATTAAATAAATTATTATTGTAAATTATTATTTTAATAAATAGATATAAAGATATTTATACTTGGCAACTCTTGGACTTTTCTTCATTTGTAACAAATGACAGACGTAAACAAAATAAAAAAATAATTGTATTTTTACAAATTTAAAGCAAACGGGCGTTCTTTACAAAAAAATGTAGTTATGGATCGAATTGCGCATATTTTTTTTACAATATCAAGTGCGCACAAGAAGTGTTAAACCACTAAATAGCTTAAAAAACGCTTTCAAAAATTCGAAACGAGAGTGAAGTGCAGTGTTCAATTGTGATCGAAATTGCAGGCAAAATGTGTGCGTGTGTAATTAATGTTTTACTTATTTGAAGAAATGTTGCCCGTTGTTATTAAAAATAAGGAAACCAAGACCCCCGATTTCCACTGGGGGTTACATAATACTTGAATAGCTCCTTAATTAACATGTGTTTGTTTTGAGCACGCACGGCCAGTTAAACAGGCATGTCTGAATCGATTTCCTTCATCATTCTTAGCAATTTGATGTGCATTTTTATTGTTATGTGTTGCAAACAGACATTTTAGGAACTAAATAGGTTCTAAAATCTCTGTACACAAGCGCACTTATTTTTAACAGTTTCCAGTTTATGTAATACTAATCAAAACAGCTTTTATTTATTTTATGTATTATGTGATTTCGGGAAGCGTCGAATACAAAAAAGGGCTGTGACTGGGTTTATGTAATTTGAAATTCTATTGATGATTACTAATAATAATAGAAAGGCGCTTACATATCGACACAACTAAAAATTTCATATATTTCAGTAGAGCCAATTAAAGATTTTTTGTTTCGTAATTTAGCAATAATATGTCTTGGAACGTAATTATTCCGGATTATATGCAGTCATACTGTAAGCTTTCAAATTATGTATTTTTCTAAACCTGAAATTTTGAATTGTGCCGTTATTGCAGAGGACCACCGACATATGTTAGGGCTACTCCTCCGATTGTGGCATGCGCCTTGGCGTTGTCGCACAAAGGGGAGGGACCTACAGTTTTACGCCGACTCCTGCCGGGGGACGACCACTATTACAAAAAACATTTTCTTTTTTTTTTGCCGGAACTGGGCTCGCCTGCGGAATGGTAGTGCGCACTTCTAACCACTACACCACAGCGATCGCTTAATTAATTTTAATCATTAATCGCGATTAACCATTTATTCGTTAATTTTTAGTCATTCATTGACTAACATTTTGTCGACAATACTCGCATAAGATAGTCCCAAATTTTCACAAAAGAGAAAAGTGATTTTGTTCAAAACTTTTGAATGACGTGTTGACTGAACTTACTAATTCGGAATTTCTACTATTACTTATAGAGTAGGCTATTCATAAAGTCTGGGTAATGAAATAAAAATTTTTCTATTATAAGTTCCATAAATATAAGGAGACTTTTATTGTTTAATTTATTTTTTGCACATAAACTTGTATCTTGAACTTCTTTTTCCAAAAAGTGAGGATGTCAAAATTTCAATAGATATCGGAAAGAGATCTCCTAATAGATAAGTTCATGAAAATTATTCCAAACGAAAACTTAAAATTGATAAAAAAAATAATAACTAAATTTAACTAATTTATATTAGAGGTTTGAAGTTTATCCCACTGTAAGTATGAAATCTTCAGCTATGTGTTTCCATTGTCACTTTTTCGTAGCCATATCAACAGCCTGACAATTAAGAAGATTGTGACGTTTCATGCTACCATACGCAATATCTTAAATCCTTCAAATTTTATTATTAACCTTTTGTTTGTTAAAAACATTTTCTTCTTAGATTCGAAACTTGATCAAGCAAAATTGCCTTTGTGTTTGACTAAGAGATGCTCAATAAGCTCAGAATTGTAGTTCTCATTTGCATACATAACAATAAATTATTAATTTTTGTTTCACACCAACTCCAATATTGAATAGTAAAATATATTTTAATCTTACCCAAATAAACAACGATTTAGTTCAATGGTCAATCACATATAGAGTATAGGGTGGTAATGTGTTAAAGTTTCAAAGTTTTTAAACGTAAAATTACGGCTAATACCTTTTTAAGCGTTTTGTAATTTAACCAAAACTCATTAGCATCCACTCAAGCAAGGAATTATTTACTTTTCAACATGCATTAGCAGAGTGCACTTCTCTTTTGTTTAGAATTTGGTTGTCAAACACACTACATCGGATCTTTTGACAGATTTACCAGAACTTTCCACCAGGTAGCTTCTGACAAAGAGATGACCTTACGTACTCTCTTATTTGTCCTCTCAGTTGCCAGAAAACCAAGTACGATTTCCGGTAAAATCTGGAAATTCTGGTAAAAAATGCTAATTTCGGACTCATGCGGGTTCACAACTAAATAATATTGGGAATACTTTTGAGGTGTTTGAAGAGGGTTGCGACCTGTTTGAAACTAAATTTATTTATAATAATCATATTTTGGCCTTGCCACTTTTGCTAAGTTTTGGCCGAGCTTCTCCTCCGATTTGTAGCGTGCGCCTTTGCTGTCACACAAATGAGAGGGACCTACAAACTTACGCCGAACGGCGATACAATTTTTATGATGAGCTATTTTTTTATTAAAGACACTAGGATTTTTAAAATATTTTCAATAAAATTTTATCAACCTAAATGTAAAGCTTATGCGAAGTAGTTATCTAATTTAATGAAAATTTTAAACATTTTGAAGATAAAACATGAATTATATTTAAAACGTAAATGTTAATACAACTGTTTTATATATAATCCCAAACATATGATATAAAATCGCCTCTACCAAAAAACTTAAGTTGGGTAACGCCGGTTTGAATTTTTACAATTGAGCAATTGTCAAAAATCTTCCTTTTTATCAAAAAGTTATTTACCAGGGTGTCTTTGAACTAATGATTGGTACTGAGTTAAAGAATGCACACACATAAAAGATTGCAGCCTTTTCAATACTCATTCAGTGTTAAACCTTTTTTTGATTGGGCATTGGTTTTTTCAATCTTGCTATGAATATGTTGATGTGTGAATTCATAACTGCTTTGAGAGAATGGAAAATTCAAAAATTTTAAACCTCAATCCTAAGCGAAGAATAAGTAATGAAAACTGGATAGAAAAAAATTGTTGATTTAAAATTGAAAATGATTTCACACTTACACAGCTCTGATGGATATGCACAACCTTTCACCCAAATTCGAAAGCTACATGTAACGGGTGATTTTTTTGAGGTTAGGATTTTCATGCATTAGTATTTGACAGATCACGTGGGATTTCAGACATGGTGTCAAAGAGAAAGATGCTCAGTATGCTTTGAAATTTCATCATGAATAGACTTACTAACGAGCAACGCTTGCAAATCATTGAATTTTATTACCAAAATCAGTGTTCGGTGTGAAATGTGAAAATCCGCTTTTTTATCGACAAATTTTGTTCAGCGATGAGGCTCATTTCTGGTTGAATGGCTTCGTAAATAAGCAAAATTGCCGCATTTGGAGTGAAGAGCAACCAGAAGCCGTTCAAGAACTGCCCATGCATCCCGAAAAATGCACTGTTTGGTGTGGTTTGTACGCTGGTGGAATCATTGGACCGTATTTTTTCAAAGATGCTGTTGGACGCAACGTTACGGTGAATGGCGATCGCTATCGTTCGATGCTAACAAACTTTTTGTTGCCAAAAATGGAAGAACTGAACTTGGTTGACATGTGGTTTCAACAAGATGGCGCTACATGCCACACAGCTCGCGATTCTATGGCCATTTTGAGGGAAAACTTCGGAGAACAATTCATCTCAAGAAATGGACCGGTAAGTTGGCCACCAAGATCATGCGATTTGACGCCTTTAGACTATTTTTTGTGGGGCTACGTCAAGTCTAAAGTCTACAGAAATAAGCCAGCAACTATTCCAGCTTTGGAAGACAACATTTCCGAAGAAATTCGGGCTATTCCGGCCGAAATGCTCGAAAAAGTTGCCCAAAATTGGACTTTCCGAATGGACCACCTAAGACGCAGCCGCGGTCAACATTTAAATGAAATTATCTTCAAAAAGTAAATGTCATGGACCAATCTAACGTTTCAAATAAAGAACCGATGAGATTTTGCAAATTTTATGCGTTTTTTTTAAAACAAAAGTTATCAAGCTCTTAAAAAATCACCCGTTACAAGAAATGTGTAAATCCAGTTACGCCTAAGGCCAGCGGGATGCAATGTTATCGAAGGCGACCGCAGTGTTACCTTCATAAATAACAAGAAAAGGTGCTCATAGTAAACCACTTAAAAACTCACTTGCAACTGTCTCTCGTTTATCACTTCGCACTCTCGGTACTGCCCGCTGGGACATACATAAGTGGCATATACACATATATATATTTACATATATATACAAAGGTATGAAAACCGGTGTCCGAAAGGAAAAAGGTTCACCAGGGGTTGCAGTTGGGTTACTTACGGTTACGAAAAGGTGCAGTTGCGGTTGCCGAAAGGTCAGTCATTTATGAAAAAGGATAAGTAAGTGCATAAAATTATGGCAACAAGGCAAACGAAGGACATGAAAAATGGTTAAATGCAATAAAGGGATTTTGCAAATTTTATAGTTTTGGGTTTGTTGGGCATTTATTAACGAGCAAGAGAAACTGTTTTTTCTAAAGCCTTCGGGACATTACTGCAAAAGATTTATAAGTAAAATTTTTAAAGTAAATTTTTATTTTTGTTGTAAAACTTTACCTACTGTGCTTGGTAAAATCCCCAGTAGGGCAAAGATAAATCGCCAACCTTTGGCAATATGAGAATTCCCAAAATTGTCTAGAAATACATTTTGATATTTAGCAGACTACTTTTTAAACATTTTTAACAGCTGTTAAGAGTCTTGCGGAAAATAGTTAAATTTTTTTAGTGCCGATTACGTAAAAAAAGCGTTTGGTGAAAGCAATTCGAATTGTATTTTGCTGAGTGACAACGAAATTATTCTACCAAATGCAAATTTCTACGCCCCAAGCAGATATAATTCAACTGGTAACTACATAAATATTATTTTTTCGTCACCATCAGGCGACAGTTTGTCACTTCAAGTAGTAATGAATCACATGTGACCGCCTACAAACAAATGACAATCAAGTGAACGTTAGCAGCGAATTGAAAGGAAAGAGATGGTAATTGGTGACGAAAGTCTCATAAGCAAACTTGCATAGTTTTTTAGTAGAAAAGAAGAGAAAAATCTTAAAAACTAAAAAAAGGAGGAAACCGGACATGAAATAAGTAAGATAGATCGACGCAAAAAGGCCAAAAAATGAACATGCACCCACACGCACACACGCTTGAAGAAAATGCAATAAAATGACGCTTAGGCAATGCGAAAGCGATTTTATGACTCAGCGCGACTTCTAGTCATGGCGAAGTGGCAGAAGGGTGCCTGGAAGGTGTTTTAGTGAGGCCATGACAGCCAGAGGAGCCTATCTATTAATATGAGAAAGAAGGATCTATAAATAATAAATTCTGTATTTTACAGAAAAGTTCATTGCACCTACATACGTGCTGCTACCCATTATAAAAAAAAAGAAAATTAAAAGCGCGTGTCTCGGACTTCCACCGTTTCGATTCTAGTAATGCGATTTAAGCTGTATATAAATATTTTGAAAATCAGCTCCAGTTAGGCTACTTTAGCTCTTGCGCGAAGGCATTTTTTGTGCAGGTCATTAGACCTGCGCCGTTCGTTCGATTTTCAAAAATGAGGTGCCAAATTAAAAGGAAATGGAAAACAGTCGAACCCAGGTTTCTATGCATCGAAAATTATCGCCACTTTCATTATAAAATTCGCATGGGTTTCAAATTATATTTGCCTGGTAATGGGTTCGTCGATCTGGAGTACAAATATCTACTTTTTTACTGGTACATTGGGGTGGTACAAAAATACATACATGCGGGGGAAAAAAGTTTAAAGAATGTTTAGCTCTCACCCTCTAGGATTTTTCTAAGTGAAAAAAAATCAATATTCTTCGATCGGAAAATTCCGTCTCTGTTGAGGATACTTCAAACAACACCCAAATGCTTATTTAACCATTTATTAATATTAATTAGTTTTTATAGGCCCCCAAAAACTTCCATCCCCCATGGGGGATCCATAAAAAATCTTTACTATTAAAAAATAGTAAATTATTATTGGAAGTCTCCTGAAGAGAACCAGAGTTCTTCAATTGAAAAATATTTATTTTCAAGAATTCTATATCATTCCTACCAAAAAGTGTTTTTCCTTGTATAAAATTCATGGAAAACTTCAAAGGTTATGAGGCAGTTCTAAATATCTATTCTTTTCAAACCAACATTACGGGTATTCTTTTTTTCTATTTCTAGGGGGTGATAGCTTAACATTTTAAACTTTTTTTTCATTACCCTAATGCCTATGCTTTATATAAGAAAATTCAGTTAATAATTATAACGGTAAATCCACCTAATTTCCTATAACGGAGTGATTCGGCGACTACTTTTCGAAGGTGAAAGGAGTTAATACAATGAAAAAAATACCGGTAAACGCCATGGTGATATTATACCATACTTGAGACAAACAACTAGCGTAACTTCTCAAAGGAGAGAAGAGAGGCAATTTTTCAGTCTGCTATTCGGACAGTTTCCAATAAAGAATAAATCAAAATTGTAAACCCACTCGCGTATTAAAAAAATATATCTAGGGAGTTCACAAGGTGTCGTATTGTCGTATGTCGTAAAGTTTTTAAAGGTAAATAAATGTTTATAGCTCTTGAAACCACAACCAACAGTTTTTTAGAAGTGTGAAATATTATAATACGACTTTTCTGGTAGCTGCCAAATCCCTTAAATGGAGTTTTAGCCGTTTAAAGTTTACGACATACATACAACAATACGACAGCATACAACACCTTGTGAACTCGCTAATAGTTTTAAGATTGAACCTATATACATATATCCATATCAATAATTTCTTGACAAAAAAGAATTCTTCTGAAGCGTTAAGAAACATTTTAGTGATATTGCGTCTTCCTCGTGCTATGGATGTATTTTCAATATTTCTCTATTACTATTGTTTTGTTAACTAATTTTTTCTCATGTAGCATTCTTGCATATCTCTTCGAACCATCTTTCTTGGTTCGGCTCTCTTTAAACAGTATCAACAATAGGTGAACTTTAATATATAGAAATTGGAAAGGAAGTCGAAAGAGATTTGCTGGGTTTGGAAAAGTTTACAGTACTGAACTATTTTAGGTACATAAATATTTTCTACGCTTTCTTCCATTTCGCTACTTATTCCACAAAAATAGTTGTAACATTTTATCTTTAATTTTTACTATTACAATATATATTTCAATAGTTTCCACAACTTTACTATACTATTCACATCCATTTATTCAAATCAACATAAATAATCGCTTGTCCGACAGGCGGTCCGTGGGTGGTGCCGAAATCGAGCAAATCTAATAAAGAAACGCAAATCAAATCAAAAACATGCAAACTAAATTCAAATTACAATAAACGAAACGCAGTGTAAAGGAATGGCGCGAAAAAATAAATGCAAATAAAAGGCAAATTATCCATATCTGAAAGCCACACACATATAACAGAGACATAAAAATCAACGAGAAAAAAGCGTCGGCAAGGAAAATAAAAGAATAATAGGCAAACAATTTTATGCATATATGTAAATGTGCCCTACGTCAACCAACTCTTCCCCCAACAAAATGGGTAAGCAAAAATTTGCGCATATCGTTTGCGGATAAGTAAACAATAAAAAAGATATAGCGAAAGTTGACGAAGGAGA
>NW_023458555.1:37655212-37693300 GCF_013731165.1 Rhagoletis pomonella | reverse complement strand
TCTCCTTCGTCAACTTTCGCTATATCTTTTTTATTGTTTACTTATCCCCAAACGATATGTGCAAATTTTTGTTTACCCATTTTTTTGGGGGAAGAATTGGTTGACGTAGGGCACATTTACATATATGCATAAAATTGTTTGCTTATTATTCTTTTATTTTCCTTGCCGACGCTTTTTTCTCGTTGATTTTTATGTCTCTGTTATATGTGTGTGGCTTTCAGATATGGATAATTTGCCTTTTATTTGCATTTATTTTTTCTCGCCATTCCTTTTCACTGCGTTTCGTTTATTGTAATTTGAATTTAGTTTGCATGTTTTTGATTTGATTTGCGTTTCTTTATTAGATTTGCTCGATTTCGGCACCACCCACGGACCGCCTGTCGGACAAGCGATTATTTATGTTGATTTGAATAAATGGATGTGAATAGTATAGTAAAGTTGTGGAAACTATTGAAATATGTATTGTAATAGTAAAAATTAAAGATAAAATGTTACAACTATTTTTGTGGAATAAGCAACGAAACGGAAGAAAGCATAGAAGATATTTATCTAACTAAAATAGTTCAATACTGTAAACTTTTCCAACCCCAGCAAATCTCTTTCAACTTCCTTTCCAATTTCTAGATATTAAAGTTGATCTATTGTTGATACGGTTTAAAGAGAGCCGAACCAAGAATGATGGTTCGAAGAGATATGCAAGAATGCTACGTGAGAAAAAATTAGTTAACAAAAAAAAAAAAAAACTAAACGGCTGAGTTATTCAAGCAATAGAGAAATATTGAAAATCACAAAAATGTTGCTTAACACTTCAGAAGAGTTCTTTTCTGTCAAGAAATTAATGATATGGGTATATGTATATAGATTCAATGTTAAAACCATTAGGGAGTTCACAAGGTGTTGTATACTGTCGTATAGTTGTATGTATGTCGTAAACTTTAAACGGCTAAAACTCTATTTGAGGGATTTGGCAGCTACCAGAAAAGTCCTATTATAAAATTTCACACTTCTAAAAAATTGTTGGTTGTGGTTTCAAGAGCTATAAACATTTATTTACCTTTAAAAACTTTACGACCTACGACAATACGACACCTTGTGAACTCCCTAGATATATTTTTCTAATACGCGAATGGGTTTCGAATTTTTGATCTACTCTTTATTGGAAACTGTCAGAATAGCAGACTGAAAAATTGCCTCTCTTCTCTCTAAGCTAGTTGTTTGTCTCAAGTATGGTATAATATCACCACGGTAGTAGTCTCTGAATCACTCCGTTATAGGAAATTAGGGGGATTTGGGTAGTGAAAAAAAAGTTTAAAATGTTAAGCTATCACCCCCTAGAAATAGAAAAAAAGAATGACCGTAATGTTGTTTTGAAAAGAATAGATATTTAGAACTGCTTCATAACCTTTGAAAATTTCCATGCATTTTAAACAAGGAAAAAATACAAGGAAAAACACTTTTTCGTAGGAATGATTCAGAACTCTTGAAAATCAATATTTTTCAATTGAAAAACTCTGGTTCTCTTCAGGAGGGGTCCAATAATAATTTACTATTTATTAATAGTAAAGATTTTTTATGGATCCCCTATGGGGGATGGAAGTTTTTGGGGGCCTATAAAAACAAATTAATATTAATAAATGGTTAAATAAACAATTGGGTGTTGTTTGAAGTATCCTCAACAGAAACGGACGGTGGAAAGCGGACGGTTTTCCACCCACCTGGAGATGGAAGCTGATATAACAAAGCATTTCCCTTTAATTTGGCACCTCATTTTTGAAAATCGAACGAACGGCGCAGGTCTACTGACCTGCACAAAAAATGCCTTCGCGCAAGAGCTAAAGTAGCCTAACTGGAGCTGATTTCAAAAATATTTATATACAGCTTAAATCGCATTACTAGAATCGAAACGGTGGAAGTCCGAGACACGCGCTTTTAATTTTCTTTTTTTATAATGGGTAGCAGCACGTATGTAGGTGCAATGAACTTTTCTGTAAAATACAGAATTTATTATTTATAGATCCTTCTTTCTCATATTAATAGATAGGCTCCTGTGGCCAGTCATGGCCTCACTAAAACACCTTCCCGGCACCCTTCTGCCACTTCGCCATGACTAGAAGTCGCGCTGAGTCATAAAATCGCTTTCGCATTGCCTAAGCGTCATTTTACTGCATTTTCTTCAAGCGTGTGTGCGTGTGGGTGCATGTTCATTTTTTGGCCTTTTTGCGTCGATCTATCTCACTTATTTCATGTCCGGTTTCCTCCTTTTCTTAGTTTTTAAGCTTTTTCTCTTCTTTTCTACTAAAAAACTATGCAAGTTTGCTTATGAGACTTTCGTCACCAATTACCATCTCTTTCCTTTCAATTCGCTGCTAACGTTCACTTGATTGTCATTTGTTTGTAGGCGGTCACATGTGATTGATTACTACTTGAAGTGACAAACTGTCGCCTGATGGTGCCGAAAAAATAATATTTATGTAGTTACCAGTTGAATTATATCTGCTTTGGGCGTTGAAATTTGCATTTGGTAGAAAGTAATTTCGTTGTCACTAAGCAAAATACAATTCGTTAAATGTTAAGCATTTTCCGCAAGACTCTTATCAGCTTTTAAAAATGGTTAAAAAGTCGTCTGCTAAATATCAAAATGTATTTCTAGACAATTTTGGGATTTCTCATAAAGGTTGCATTTTATCTTTGCCCTACTGGGGATTTTACAAAGCACAGTAGGTAAAGATTTACAATAAAAATAAAAATTTACTTTAAAATTTTTACTTATAAATCTTTTGCAGTATTGTCTCGAAGGCTTCAGAAAAAACAGTTTCTCTTGCTCGTTAATAAATGCCCCAACAAACCCAAAACTATAAAATTTGCAAAATCCCTTTATTGCATTTAACCATTTTTCATGTCCTTCGTTTGCCTTGTTGCCATAATTTTATGCACTTACTTATCCTTTTTCATAAATGACTGACCTTTCGGCAACCGCAACTGCACCTTTTCGTAATCGTAAGTAACCCAACTGCAACCCCTGGTGAACCTTTTTCCTTTCGGGCACCGGTTTTCATACCTTTATATATGTATATATGTAAATATGTATGTGTTTATGCTACTTACGTATGTCCCAGCGGGCAGTACCGAGAGTGCGAAGTGATAAACGAGAGACCGTTGCAAGTGAGTTTTTAAGTGGTTTACTATGAGCACCTTTTCTTGTTATTTATGAAGGTAACACTGCGGTCGCCTTCGATAACATTGCATCCCGCTGGCCTGAGGCGTAACTGGATTTACACATTTCTTGTACATGTAGCTTTCGAATTTGGGTGAAAGGTTGTGCATATCCATACATATAAAAGCTATTTGAAATGGGTTAAAATATGGAGAAACCACTTCTGTATACCACCACAAAAAAAGCTGTTGAAAAGGTAAATATGTACGTTAAAAAATTAGCATTCAAGAATTGGTGGTTTGCATTCACTTTAAATCTAAGTTCGGCTTTGTTTTCTTTATTTAATAAATAATTTTTTCGAAGTTCTGTTATTGACGGAAAAGCCACACAGTTGTACTAAAAAATAATTATGTATGTATTAACTGACCGATTCTCGGGGCTTCGTTGTCAGCCCTGATAACACGGAACACTGCATGTTTAGCTAGTTCGTTTACCACGCATATCCCATCAGGGGATGAGTGGAGGATGAGAGCAGTGCTTTGCAGAATCGTTCGAAGCTTGGCTTCCAGAACAGAGTAGTGTTTTTCAGTGAAAGTTGCTGCTATTAAGGAAGCAATTCATTGGCTGCTGTTGGTCGCGGTAAAGAAGGTTAACATCTACTCAGACAGAGCTTTGGGCTCATTTACAAACGCTCGCAGCTTGTTATGAGATGCGTTAACTCGTTTTCGATCGCGTCGGACTATTACCGTGTTAGTCTTGTATGGGTGCCAGGCCATAGTGATATCGCGCAAAACGGTGCGGCCAATGAACTGACCACAAACGGCACCCGCCCCCTTAACTACTTCTGGACTTCTATTTGAAAGATTGGCCTCCGGTCAGCTCAGCGTATTCTGGGTAAAACCACAGTTTGCGGTACTGCGAGGTCATTCTAGCCGAGGGCGGAATCGTCTAGAGATCTCCTTTGGCTCGCGAAGCCGGATCGCTCGATTCGGGTAGGTGCACTGACCGGCCACAGACCTATAGCGATTAACGCAGTGAGATCAAATATATGACCTTTTGTCGCAGCTGCATGGAGGACGACGCACAGTGGTCTGAGAGTAGCAGAAAATCCTAATTTCGAAATGTGTGGAAATATCCAACTAAGTGGTTGACTCGATCCTAAACATGTCTACTAACAGGACCAGAAATTATCAAAAGACACAGGAAGTCGGTGTGGTATGAATATAAGTAGCTTGCGGCGCAGTGCGGTAGAGGGTGATAGGTTTAAAAATACTTTGTACACTTTAAAATAATAGCAAGACACCTTTCAGCTGCTTCCGATTGCGTCCATACCACCATGCCGGGTTGAAAATCCACACAATATGTTTTATATCTCGGGGTTTTAATGCAAAAATAGATCTTGCATCAAACTTTTGCTATTTTGGAGGATCGTTCCTAGTCCCTGGGCTGATGGGCGTGGCAGTTGACCGATTTTTCCCTTCTTTCAGATTTGTGCTAGTAATCAAACTAGTCAATCTAAGTTACAAATCAAATTTCATTGAAATCGGATAAAATTTACCATATCCACCCCTAGTGCAGTGGGCATGGCAGTCCGCTAAATTCAACCATTTTTCACATTTATTCATTCCTAAGCAAAAGTTCTCCACGATACAATTTTCACCAAAATCGGAGCACATTTACTACTTTTTGCCACATTTTATATGGAGCTCTTCCACTGTGTGACGTGGTCGAATCATCTCAGCACCTTCTCTAAGACTGACCAGCTTTTAAATGTTTGCGGCATAGGATTTTGGGTTCGTACTTTCTGACTAGTCTGGGGGAGCTCTCCGGGATTAGAAGCAACGATTGTGGCCAAATCGAGTCCCTTGGCAAGTGTCAGCCACTATTGCCCTAGCGACCGATTACAGTTCGCAGCCCTGATGAAGTCATTTACAAACCTGTGCTTACAATTTTTTCTAAATCCCTAAAATTTTTAAGTTTTTATAAAAAAGTATTCTCGCTTGACTCCAAGGATTAAGTCAACCTTAGCTCCGATATTTGTTTAGATATTTCGGGTTTAAATATTGATTCAGAAAAGTCATGCTTAAAAAAAAAAATCAATGAAGCCTGTGCTTAATACCATTTATTAATATAGGATAACTTTAACCCTTTATTGCATTTTTTTAAATTTCTTTGGGAGCTACACATTATCTTTTTGACTTTAAACTTATGATAAGTAAATATTTAAGGCCTTTAGCTACTTCAATGAGGAGCTAAGTATATCACAAAAACTAATATCTGAACAATCAGTGGTTTTAGATTTGTACATTATAGAGTGCCATACTTGGTGATTTTCTCAGTAGGCCTTGAATGCCTAATCAGTAAATAGCTCAAAAAAATTTCATGGTCGAAAAAGACGGAATGACGCGGTGTATGAGCTGTTTTTTTTTAATGCAACGCTTGCGCTGTCATCGACGGCACAATGAAAAGATCCTTCGACTCGGCGCCCATCGCTGGACAAGAAGAAGGGCGCCCACGAACACAACGGAAGGACCAAGTGTAGAAAGCCTACATATATGAACTCGGCAGGTACAACTGGCATAATCTCGCAAACGAGAGAGGAATATGGCGAAGTGTTTTGGTCTCTGCCCAAACCGATCAATGTTTGTAGAGCCAAATAAGAAGAAGAAGTCTTGCGTATCAAAACCTTGGCTGTTCACAAGAATGATAGAATACAAGATTGCGCCCATCAGAGAGGATTTTTTAGAATAATTTTTGTGTGACGTCTCACTGGAGCAGTTGCGAGAGAGAAATGCCAAAACGGGAGCGAGAATGGAAGAAGAAGAAGACATTTTGCAGGAAAAAAGTAAACAAATTGCACTAGTGAGACGTCGCAATTCTGTCAAATTCACTGAGAGTGGAATAGCGGTACCGAGATGGGCGCCACCTTTGTTCTCTAGATCGTGGGCTGTTCAGTGTGGAAAGGAGTTCATCTAACTGTAGCTGTAATGGGTTGTGTTTCGCCTTACAGCTCTATACTAACATGATATGTCTATAAAGGCACAAAGAGCTGTGTTTTTAGATTTTAAAGCAGAGGTGGGCAGCTTCGACAGAGAATTTTTGTATTGTGCATGCAATTGAAACTTTCGCTGCCTTCTAAAGCAGAGCGTGTATGTATACGAGAATATGCCCGCTGGGCAGGCGCCGCCGAGGGCTGCTTTAAAGCCTTTTACATTTTTGTAGTGATTAAAAAAGTGATGGTAACAAATTAAAAAAATTAGTTTTGGCCACAAAAAAGGTGATATAAACCCAATTTCAAGACTTGTCTCACTTGGCACACCAATCATAAATTATTCGCATATTATGTAACTGTTGTACTTAATTGTTGAGCATTTGTAAATTCATTCACATTATTACATTTTTCATACAATCATGATGACAAACTAGAAATTTCGCACAATCAACTTTTCCAGTTCATTTAATTTTAGATATGTATAAAAATACACTCGTCCAATTTAACTTTCTTTGAAAATTTTCAAAATATTTGCCTTCAATTTCGTACATTATTAAATGCCATGCATCAAATTTCAGCAAACTAATTGGTGCGGCGAACGACTGCGCTTTCATTATACACACTTGACCCTACGTGAAACTTTCTTGCACTCGAAAGTTTGTGATTTCTTTCGTTTTTTTTTCTTTTCTTCCACGCAGTTACAACTGCGATTGGGGGGGAACACTACATAGTGATCTGTTTTAGTTAGGGAAGAATCAAAAACTTGTAGCAAGCTGTTGACTTTTGTCCTTTTTCATTGACCCACACACAGCAGCTGTTTCCATACACACGCAGAACGCACAATCTCCTCTAAGCACTTAACCACTCGCTTGCGCTGAATGAACTTCATCATTGAGCGTGTTAAGGCGAATATCTATTGAAAATCATTTGTCGACGAACTTCACAATCAGTGTGACCGCGGGCTGATAAAAAATTGCAGCAGAGAACAGACTTAAAATGTATCAATATGTATCACTTTTTTGTATTTTAAGTATCAAAGTATCAATATGGAATAAAACCAATAATTTTTATGAAAAGCCATTTCTCAAAACTATTTAGTATTTATTGATTGCAAAATAAGGAATATTTACTTATCAGTTGTATTTGGTACTAGTATAATAATGTCTTAGATGTATCAGTTCAACTGGGTATTAGTATAATAAAAACAGCAAAAATGCTTTATACTTATATAATATTGTTTTGATTTTAAACACTTGGACTCAGAACTAAAAATTTTGAATCAATTAAAGGCATTTTGAAAACATTATGCATTCCACCATTGGCAAAGTAGAGCGCTTTGTTCAATTTGTTTTGATCAATTTCAGATCTGAGAAAATGTGCTCTGCAGCGGCAAACATAACAAGTTAAAAATAAAAGAAGTTTGTTCGAAATATAAAAAGTAATTTAAAGCATTTTTAAGCTTTCTATGTGGTCACCGCATTCTATTTAATTATCGAATTTCAAAATTTGCCATTGTATACACATTTTTCTCTTTGTCGCTTTCTTTGTACAAATTAGGAAAATTGTTTTAAACTGTTAAAAATGTCGAACTAGCGCTTTCTTTATATGACAATGATTGATCACATGCAAGCATTTTCAAAATTTCACTGTAAAAATCAAATCTATTTTTTATTTGCAGCTTAATATAACATTGCTGAATATATATTTTTTCTTAAATTAGGACTTAAATCTGCTGGTGATATCTACGTCTCTGCGGCACAAGTAATACATATATACCTCCGTAATAGGTAAATGATTATCTGGGTTACAAATGTCTATATTAGCTGAGTCACTTGGCATATTTGTAGTTTGGTTTGACAAGACAAAGAAAATAGAAGTTTATAGTTACTTTAAAAATTGTTATATAACTTATGCAATCTATATGATTCATTTTGAAATTCTATGTTCCTTCGATTGAAAATATCCAAAATATTTGACAAAAATAAATAATAAATTTTTATTGGTGCGCAATCAATTGTTTCGGCAATAGCTCGCGCTTAATTCACACCGTCATCGAAACAAGATATGAAAAATAATTGCAACGCGACAGTAAATTTTACGATTTTTAATACCAACGTAGTTTTGAAACTCGGCACACGATTGGGAAAGCATCAAAATTCCTCCAAAATGCATCACTTTTTAACCACTTGGAGCAAAACGGTCACACTGTTCACAATACGCACCTACACATATACATACACATGAACATGCACCATATATAAATTTTCATTATTATAACAACTCCATCGTCATCATCGTCATCATCATCATCTTCAAAAGTACTGAGTAGCAGCTGCATCATCACTATCGTCACTGTGGCCGACATTAATTGGGGTCAATTGCATTATTTGTAGCATTTGAGTTGCAAATTGTTAGCGCTTTTGTATGCATTGTTGTAGTTGTAGCAGATTTTTGTTGCAATCGTACTCCCTCAGCACAAATACACATGAGCAAATGGGCAAACGGGCAAACGAGCAACCTTACCAGCAACCAAAAATGTGGAGTTGAAAAGTCGCACACAGCGCAGGGAAAGAAAAGAAAAAAATACGTACAAAATTGCAGCAAAAAGTGCACAACAGTTAGTACGCAGCATTGCACAAATTCAATTAAAAATTATTTTCCTGTTATATTCATTTCATTTCTTGCGCACTACGCTTTTAATACTCTCTTTTACTAATTTTGCACTCAACCAAGTTTGCAACTTTTTACGCCCATTTTGCAGTGCGCACTGTGCCAACCAACCACTATACGCTTGCGGACATTCTGACTGCAATTTTTTTTCTTCATACCTGCAGTCTCGCTTTGCGTTTGGTGGATAGTTATTTGCATTAATTCGGAGAGAGTAAAAGAAAAAAAAAACATAAAACATTTTTTGACGCACTTGAAATATGAGCGGAAAAGTGGGGAGAGCAAGAAAATTGGAAAAGTGGCGTTTAAAAAATTTATGGTTTCATTAAAAAATGTTTGGTATTGGCTGTTAAAATTTGTAATGAATGCGTATTATTATGAAAGCGCGCGGCGCCTATGTAAGAGGTATTTATATGTATGTGCGTTGAAATGGTGTTTATAAAATACAAGTGAAATTCATAAATCCGCTACATATTGCTGAATTTTAGTTTCAACAAAGGAGGACATAACTGTAGTTTACATACAGATTTTATAATGTTGAGTTCCCTAAGGCTGAATGCTGGTTTAATAGCAGCATTGGAACCGGCGTTTACGTGTCTGCAGTGACAACCAAGCTGCACTTAAGGCATTGGCCAGCCCGCTAATTGCTTCCAAACTAGTTCGGCAATGCCCTGAAAATATGCGTAATGAGTCTGCGTGCGAAAACTTGCGTACCTATTACGAAAATTTTTGGTCATTTTGAGCCATGAAAGCTTTCGTTGATTGTACAAAACCGTTTTCATACATACATACTACGAAAATATGAGACATCAGATCTTTAGTACATTTTACGAATGTGTTCATACTATTTACTAACGAATTTTGTACTACTTACTAAAAAATTCCGTGCTATTTCCTTGTTTTTTTTTAAATGAAATTTTTGTAAAGTGCACAAAAATAATTCGTATATTTTCCGAAATGATTTTCGTAAAAACTGCGCTTGTTTCGTAGAATTTGAGTGTGCTTTCATTCTCCACACTGTAAAAAAACATAGTACGAATTATACCACACAACTTTTATTTTGTCTTTAAGCGCTTTTGTTTAACAAAATGTTTTGCAAACCGCTCCGCATTAATGATTGAAATATAGTGAAAGTGTAATAATTTAGGCTATGTTTTTTATAGTGTAAAGCATAAAAGCAATCATACATTCTACGAAAGAAGTGCAGTTATTACAAGTATGACTGTCGTAAATAGTAAATTTTATCTAAACTTTCGAACTACTCTGCAGTTTGGAATTAATAAAAAAGGTTATTTTACCTATAATAAAAATTAATTCTTTTATTTATATGGGAAAATCTAAAAAACAGGTACAGTTTCAAAACAAAAAGCTTATTTTTTTAATTTGTGGGCACACCTATATTTTATATATGATTCTATTCGCAATCTCTTACTAAATCGATAAATATAAGTGTAACTCATTTTCAACAAGTGCTTCAAAAGCTAGACGAGGAATAAACATTTAGATCGCTGAAATAGAAAGCAAAAGAATAAGCTTTGTTCAAATTACGCTGTGCAAGTTGTAAATTTTGAGCAAAGATTTTGAAAGTTGAACTCTCTTAATTGGGACGTTCTAAATTGAATGGCATCCCCCGTTTTACCAGATTTGCTCCGGTTTTCGAGATAACGGTATTTGAAAATTTGATTAAAGTGTAACTATTTCATAAATATCTCCACTCCTCGACTAGGCGGCGGTGCCAACCTTCGAAAGCATAAGTCACACGAACATGAAATTTGGTACGAAGACATATCTATGGTAGGCATATATAAATGAGTTTGTAAAAGGGGCATGGCACATCCCATAGCCGTGGAATTTTTAATCAGCTATAACTTCGCGACCATAAGTCACAAACTTTAAATTTGGTTTGCAGACATATATATGGTAGGTACTTAAGTCACGTGTTCTACGTTTAAGTTAGACGGCTGTGGCTGCGAGACAGCCCGCAGGTAAAGACGAAGGCGCTGGACTGATCCTTTTTTGTCTTGTTCTGTAGCTCACCTCATCTGCCTCAACTGGCCTCAACTCAACTCTCCTCACTTCAACTTACTTTACCTTGTATCTTCTTCTTCTCCTTATTGGCTCGGTGACCGCCTAAGCGATTTTGGACGAGTTCAGTAAAACACGCCAGTCGTTTCTTTCCTGTGCCAACTGGCGCCAATTGGAAATGCCAAGTGAAGCCAGGTCCTTCTCCACCTGGTCTTTCCATCTCAGTGGGGGCCTTCCTCTTCTTCTTCTACCACCAGCGGCTTCCGTGTTGAATACTTTCAGAGCTGGAGCGTCGGTGTCCATCCGAACGACATGACCCAGCCAGCGGAGCCGCTGTATTTTAATTCGCTGCACTATGTCCATGTCGCTGAAAAGCTCATACAGCTCATCGTTCCATCATCTGCGGTACTCACCATCGCCAACGCGTAAAGGCCCGTAAGTCTTCCGCAAAATCTTTCTCGAATAATACTCAAAGAGCCGCCTCATCGGCTGTAGTAATTGTCCAGGCTTCTGCGCCATATACCAGACCGGGCATGATGAGTGACTTATAGAGTGTGGTTTTCGTACGTCGAGAGAGGACCTTACCCCTCAATTACCTACTCAGTCCAAAATTGCACTTGTTGGCAAGAGTGATTCTGCGTTGGATTTCCATGGTGCTAATGCTCTATAAGACCTTGTAACCTATGCTTAGAAGGCTGATCCCGCGGTAGTTGGCGCGAATGGCGGGGTCGCCTTTCTTGTGGATTGGGAAGAGCACGCTCAAATTCCAGTCGTCGGGCATGCGTTCATCTGACCATGTTCTGCAAAAGAGATGATGCATTCACATTATCAACTCCTCGCCGCCGTACTTGAATAGCTCAGCTGACAGCTTGGCCAGCATCTCAAGCTCTTCGCACTTACGTATTTCGGCATCTCTCTTCTTATTGCGGCAAATACGTCTCGCTTCTTTCTTCAGTTCCCTATAACGGTCCCACATGGCTTGCGTTGTGCCCGATCGCAGCGTGGCCCTAAAGGCGGGGTCTTTTTTCCCTGCGGCTTCGTGACATTCCTCGTCGTACCAGTTGTTCTTTCGGGCTCACTGAAATCCAACTACTTCTTCGGCGGCGGTACTTAAAGAGCGGGAAATGTTGTTTCACTGCTCGCATATGTCGGTTTGTTGAAGAGTGCTCTCAGAGAGGAGGTGTATGAGTCGAGTGGCGAATAAATTGGCTGTCTGTTGTGATTGCAGCTTTTCGACGTTTAGCGTTCCTTGTATTGTTGGGCGCACGTTTTTTGCTGCACAGAGGCGGGTGCGTATCTTCGCTACAGCAAGATAGTGGTCCTAGTCAATGTTTGGTCCTCGGAGTGTACGTACGTCTAAAACGCACGGAGCCAGCCATGTGGCTTTGTGGATATTCTTATGCTGGAACCTGGTACTACATATTATCATGTTTCGGTCCCCGGTAAAGTCGATCAGCCTCAGTCCGTTATCGGACGTTTCGTCGTGGAGGCTGAATTTTCCGAAAGCAGCGCCAAAGATGCCTTCCTTACCTACCTTGGTATTAAAATCGCCGGGCACGGGGAAAGCGCTCATATGTACGTTTCAAGCGCTCATAGAAGAGATCCTTGGACGGCTCATCCTTTCATCTGTCGGGGCATGGGCGCAGATGAGCGAGATGTTGAAGAATCTAGCTTTTATGCGGATTATGGCTAGATGCTCGTCCACCGGGGTGAATGACAGTACTCGGCGAGGGAGACTCTCTCCAACCACGAATCCAACACCGAATTTACGTGACAACTGTAGTAGACGTTGCAAGGCTTCACACTTTCTTTTCCTTGCCCCGTCCATCGCATTTCTTGGATGATGTCAGCGGTGATGTCAGCCTTTGTCTTCCCGAGGACATCAACCAGCCGGACAGAGGCACCTTCCCCATTAAGGGTCCGGATATTCCAGGTGCATACCCTCAAATCATAGTCCTTTATACGTTTGCCGTGGTCGCCATCAAAAGAAGGGGTCTCATCCGAGGATTTTTGGAATTTTTCATTGGGCGGGTTTCTAGCGTGGCGGGACCCAAACCCAGCGCACGCGAAGTTTTACGCCTTCTTACTTTAGGTCGCTTCTAAGCGGGTGTTTGGTTGCTACCCAGAAGATACGTGGATATAAATATCCGGACGTTGTGAGCTGCGATTTGAACCGTGCGCACAAGAATCACTTCTGGCCACTCCCAGATGAATGGCAGTCAAAAGTTTTCCATCCTCCGGGTTTCACTATACATAATAAGCGGGCTTAACTGTACATAATATACATATACATAAATACGTACCTAATAAGAATTTGTACTTCATTTTTACTTCAAAGAGATGTGGACCACATGACTGCCGCAAGTACTTACTTATGAAGTTTTTTTTTAATTAAAATTACCCCTTTTTTCAAAGCCAATAATAATTATTTTAATATAACAAAGTAATAAATAATTTATTGGTAAACAAATCTGAAAATAAAATATTTCCCTGACATTCCAAAGAAATGCAATTTCAAACATTTACCAGAAAGCGATACAATACTACCTACATATTTACATACACATGCTCATATAAATATTATAACAATGCACAATCGGATTTGCTCCTGCTGCAAAAATTATTATTTATTACTTTGTGGTATATAAAATTGCATGCAACACTGACTGCCACATAATTCAATAAAGTCGGCAACACGCAACAGTGGCTGCCAAACGAATGCCAGTGTGTGTGTGTGTATGTGTGTGTAAAATATCAAATAAAAACAATACTCACACACTGACAAACAAATAAATATGTATATTTAACAAATGCATGAATGCACACATAAATGGTGAATAGTGGCAGCACGTTTTGCTCGTACTGTAATTTTGGCAATTTATTTATGCTTTGCGCCATAATTTTTATTTGCTGGCAAGTAATGCCACTGGAGTGCATATCCTTTTTACGAATGATTGCATCATTGCACTGTGTACGATATTATTTAAGTTGTTTACTGTTTACAAATACATGCATATAGTACACATTTCTACATACAACATATGCAAATTAGGGTGGGTCAAAAAGCATGTGAGAAAAGTTAAGCCGGAATTTTAATGCACTCACCGCCTAGAATTGTTCTATATAAAAAAAAAATTATGTACCCATATTTTTTTCTACAAATCAAAAAATACTTACAGAGGGCTCAAAGGGCTCAAAGTTTACCATTAGTTTAGTAGCGGAAAAAAAACTATTTTCATAGAAATGGTATGAAATGCTTGAAAACCTATATTTTTCAATCGACAAACTCTGTTTCTCTTCAGGAGACATCAAAAAATAATATCCAATTGTTGACTTAGCATTTTTTTTAATATTAACGAATTTTATGTGTCCACCATTGCACTTTTAGGGGAACCGATATAGCATAGTTAATATAAAAAAAAATAGGTATTATTCCTTGAAGTATCCTGAAAAGAAACAAAGCTTGCCGATTAAAAAATATTGATTTTCAAGGATTCTATAAAATTTTTATGAAACAATTGTTTTTTGCCCCATATAAGATACATAGGAAACTTTGAGCGCTTTGAGCGACCTCTAAATATTTTTGATATAAAAAACCGAGCTACATTTCTTTCGTTATAGAACATTCTTAGGGGCTGAGAGTATTAAATTTCCGACTTTATTTTCTTTAGACCACCCTAATGTACATACAAGTATATTGAACAAACAAAGAAAAAACAATGCTTGCTCTTAGCATTTCGTAAGCTTCTGATTGCCAACAGCTGGCTGCCAAGAAATTTCGCGTCCATTGCACTTTTAACTTTGACATAGGGACGAAGTTGCTTTGCAGTTGATGTTGTTGCAGCAGTGGTGTAAGATTTCTTGTAAGTTTTTACCTTATTTTCGCACATATGTATGTATGGTCCCAACATACTCGTATTGTAAATGTCATTGCCATTTAAAGCTTTTTTCTCTGCCTGCTTGTTCGCAGCTTTGCTTTTACTACGGAAAAAAATCGCATCAAAAACATACATCGAACGATTTCTTTTTCTTGGCTAAAATTTTTCTGTAGGTTCATAAAAATTATAAAGCATTGCTGTAAAGAATTGTTTGGCGCAATTCTTGTATGCCGCCAATTGCAGTCTGTTTGCTGTCGTTATTGTTGTTGGCAATCAAGGTGTTAAGTGGAAGGAAGTGCTGCTGCTGACGAATCGTTGATGGCATTTGAGATAAGATCCTTTTACTTGTTTTGTTTTTATATTTTTTCTAGGAGTGATGATGCATTTGACGTCTGAGGAAATGAGAAAAAACTTTTAACTTGTTTTCTAGTTGGTTCTTGTAATTACTGGAAATGGTGTTAACTCCAGCTTCGAAACTACAAAATGACTATGAATTTTTATTTAAATTAACTTATCATTTTATATTATATATTCAGGTTACCTGGTTATGTGGTTATATTTTTTACCCCTGCTAAGAAAAAACAATATACACGAGAGAATAATAATTTTCAACCAGATAACCTGATAACCAGGCAGGTCTGAATACCTCAACACAATTATGTCTTTTGTAAAAAACGTCTTTATATTCGTTTTAGTCGCCGTCTTACTATTCATCTTTGTATTCGTCTTCGTTGTAGTTGCTATTTACGTATTCGCCTTAGTCTTCACATTCGTCTTCATATTTTTAGCGGAAAACGGGTGATTGGCCCTGGCCAAAAACAAAAATACGAAGCAAAACAAACTGCGAAAAAACATACACGGTTAACATACCAACCCCAACTTAAATTGGCCAACTTGCAAAAACAACAATTGAAAGCAAGTAAGGAGACACGTTAAATTTCTTTTAAGTTTAAGGAAACTATTATCTCTTATTGAATTTTTTATCTAATTTAATTTTCATTTACTTTTTAGATTTTAATATTAAAAATGTACAGTTTTTGTTTTTCTGCTTAGTTGCACATTTCGCTTAAGTGCACCAAATCGTGTGCAGTGGAAGTAAATGCAGCTAAACGGAATGTACCGTATAACTTATTTATATGACCAATCTATCAAAACTTATGTGATTGTTATTCAGTAACTAAAAAATGTGTTTGGAATTTTTAAATAAAATATTTTTTTTTTTCTTTCCAGGTACGTAAAGGAGAACCACTGTTTATAGATATACATACTTATGTTTCTTTCACATGTGAGTCTATAATGTAAATTAAGGAAAATAAGAAAGAGGATAAGAAAATTTTAACGAATATTTATATTGTACATATACATATATATACATATTAATGATAGAAACTTTGGGTTTATATTGAAAACTGATATTATTATGATATTACTATGATATTGATAAAGCTCGGCAATACATTGGAGAAAGTTGGCAAAGCACCAAGTAATTATTTCTTTACTTCTGCGTTAGGTAAATTTATTCTCAACAATAAAACGGTTCGTTAAAGTCCAAGCCAAGTTGTCTTTCATCGACGAGTTGAAAAGTGTACAAAGTATGCGAAGATAAGTATGGGCTTTCGGGTATATCAACATCACAGTGTTTTCAGTGCTGAGGATAGATCTCTCGTTTCCATACTGTCATTGTAGTCCACTTCTTGGGATTTAATTTGCCTTTGAGTCGCAAACCCTAAGGGTCGTATTATCATTAAAATTACCACCAAATCCTTTCATCAAATCTCCAATTGCTTTCAGAAGAAGTGCCATGGATCAATTGGAAGGAATTCAATACTTCTTTAAAAAAACGAGTTTCAAAAGTACATCCAGGAAAACCGGTCAAATCGACGGTTTGTTTCTAAAGAATCTTACTGAGTGAATTACTGAATGACAAAAAATACCGTGTAGGCAGAAATAAAACCTGAATAAACCTACGATGCAGAAAATAAAGGTGGCGCCATTCGCGGACCGCTAAAACTTTCTTCGTTGATATGACAGCATCCATTCACTCCTTGACGTCACACAATACTTTTGTTTACATTTTCTTTTGAGCAACTCTTTTGACAACTTCGTGCTTCTCGCACTAAATTTAGTGCGTATTAAAACGCGAAAATTTTTGGGTTTGGTGCTTGGTGCGTTTTCGCTGTTTTTTTTTTTTTTAATTTGAAGACACCAAATTTATAAATCTTAAAAAAATGGGTGCAAAGTTTATAGCAATCGTAAGTGTTGTAAGCAACATTACAAAAATGGAAACAAAATCATGACACACTGACAATAATAAGCGAGGGAGCTTGTGTTTGCCAAAAAAATATGTGGCAGCACTTTCAATCAGGGGCCGAAAATAACTGTAAATAACAGGTATTTTTTATTTCTATATTATATGTCTTAGATAACAGTCATTGAAAACTTTTATTTTCAGTCACCGACTTTTATTTTTTAAATCATACGTGTAAAAGTCATTATCATTTTTCGCAGTTAACAAGGAGTTGGAGAACCAAAGTTTACTACGACTTATACAAATGACTTTTATAAGTATGATTTTAAAAATAAAAGTAAGTGACTGATTTATATTGATGACTTTTATAAGTAAAAGTCTTCAGTAATAGTTATCTAAGATATATAACTTAAAAATCAATAATAACTGTTATTTGCAGATTATTTAGATAAAAATCAAAAATAATTGTTATTTTGTATTTACAAAATAAAAATTAGAAAAAACTGTAATTAAATAAAAGTCAAATAATAATTGTTAAAGATTGATTTTTTTTTTAAATAAAAGTTGTATCTGTCACGGTCCCTGCTTTCAATCATACCAGAAGAAATCGACCGTCGAGCAAGAATTCTTCTTGTTGAATTAGTCTTTGCTCCCTCATTCTTGTATTTGGGTGTGACACCCGGTAGCTCTCAGCTCGATTGGCGCAAACTTTTATTCTTTCATTCTTGAAATAAACCTGTAATCAGAAGTTTTGCTCTTACCGCCGTTTTTGTGAGCTTTCAATAATTTAATTAGAGTAGAGTTGAGAGGGCATCTATCATATCGCACACCCTCTTAAAAGATGACACAACTCAACAAAATCATCCGTTTGCCAGAAAACCCGAAAAACTATTTCTTAACACTTAACTTGGCGTTAAATAAAATGTTTCAAAAGGAATTTGAAATTTCATAGACATGACTACTTCAAAAAATTATTCGAAAATAGTGCAATTTAAAATAACAACATGTGTACCAAAAAAAAGGAGAAAATTGTGTAGAATTAAAAAAGATACAATTTTTTGGTGCATAAGAACGAATTGGTAACGAAAATGCTGACGTCAGAGAAAAAAACTAAGAACGCTATTTTATTTTATTATATTTCGTGTGTTTTGATTTTTTTTTGTTTTTGCCGCATTAAATATAACACGCTTGTTAGGAAATAAATATATTAGCAGAAAATTGGCTGTACATCAATATGTATACCACTCAACGCATTTGGTGTTAATTAATCGTATTACACGCACATCAGCAAAAGCTTACGTGCCACACACACTCATATACATACATTACATGCCCCTATTAATTTGTGGGAGTCAAATTTATACAAAGCAGGTAATTGAAGTGGTGTATGATTACTTTAGTACGCAATTAGTTACAACGGATTGCTCTTGAGGTAATGAAGTTGTCACCTTTGATTGCTGTTGCTGTTGTGATTACTGATTTACATATGTGTGAAAAGGCGTGATGAAGAAAATTTGTCAAGGCAACTTAATACTTATTGAGCGTGTAATTGCTTATTATTATAGATGAGTAAGTCTTTACTGGTTTGAGTTGATACTTTTTTGACGATCGAAAGCCTGAACCAAACAAAACGTCAGTGGGCGACTTCCACTCAACTAAACCCCCTACCCTTGTAGAATCATTTCGTGGTCAGGCATGTTCGAGCATTGGGATCCATCGTCTTACTTCTTCTTCTTATTGATTGCCGCATTAACCGCCTAAGCGATTTTGGCGAGTCCAATAAAGCACGCCAGTCTTTTCTATTCTGTGCCAACAGACGCTAATTGGAAATGTCAAGTGAAGGCCAATCCTTCTACACCTGGTCTTTTCATTGCAGCGGATGCTAAATTACGTATTCGAGATTGTTGTGGTCGTAAGCCTCGCAGTTACTGTCCTCTTAAAGTTTAAGGCGATGAAAGTAATTTAGAAACAGCTAAGACCAGTTATGAGTTTTGTGTTCTGAGATAGATAAAAGAAGTGCTTTGCAGACTTTCTAAAAGCCAAATATCCAAAGGCGAGTAAAATTTGCCATAAGTTAGTTTTTTGTTGTAACAACGTAATTGGTTAGAGTTAAGAATTTTCGGCTAAAGCGACTTACTACCTTCAAGAGATCAATAAAAATTTTTTCCAAAGAACACCAATAGTGTGAGCGTCCTTAGACAATATAAGCTTTTAGATATTTTTCCATCCAACCTAAGCCAAGTCTACCCAGAGACCATAAAAATTAGAATTAGAAAAATTATTTCAATGAACAGTTTGCAAGTGGCAAAGGCATATCAGTACATTACTTTTTTGCAAGAATTTGCTTGGTCGTGGATATCCCCCGCTTTGCTAGTTCGCACGTCATTAAATACTTTCTGTATCCCTGTGACCGAGGGCCAATTCGCGGTTGCCCAATTTTCGAGTTCAATCTCAGCTTGAAGGATACTATAGTAGTTCGGTAAACGAAAAAGCAGTTCAGTGTATGATCTCCAGTGAAAATTTCTCCGCCCACTTTACCTATGGGCTTTGTACCAGATGGTAGAAATTTTAATTCTATCTTATGAAGTGCAATAGCTTTACCCCGACTCCTTCCTGCGTAGGATCTCCATAGAGAAACCTCCATCCGGAACCAGACCACACACCTATGAGTGCTACCCAGAAGAAAATAAAATTTGTTCAGAATAGAAAAATTTCCTAGTCGACTCGGCCCGCATGGAGATACCTATAAAACTATATTCTTGTACATTCCAGCTTTTTCCTTATCCAGATTAGCTCCTAAGAACTTGGATTTTTCGTGAGAGACCTAGTGACGGCTTGAGCATCCCGATGATCCCCATTCCCTCATCTGCATATGACTAAAACTAACAGTTTCAAATGCATTTTTTTTTCAAAATAATTTTTTTCTAAATACAGATCTAGTTATTTTAGATACTGCTTGATTTATTTCGACGGGGTTGTTGCAAAGTGGGAGATTATTTGGGCGGTTCAAAGCTTCAAACCCTATAAAGCTGCAGGGCCAGATGAGGTTTTACAGCAAGGTGTAAATCTCTAGAGAAAAGAAAACATCAGATTGCTGCCTAATGATCAACATTCCCACCGAAGAGGACAAATCCACTTAGACCGTGTTTCATAACTCGGTTAAGTTTATCGAAAAGTCTTCAGCTGTAGGGTATGTATGGGTGCTCAGTTTTTATACAAAAAATCTTTGCGCATTTTCATGTGACCACTTATTACTTCTTTATTTATCCAACACTTTTGACAAGAACAAATTCTCAAAAATCAGCAGTAATTTTTAGCGACTTGAAACTTGCACTTTGTTGCGCTAAAATTAAATGGGCTACAAAACTGTTTAATTTCTAAAAATTAATTATTTAATTTCTAAAAATTTTGCATTAAATGTTGGTAACAAGTTTTCGATATATTTTCAGGTGTATATGGCGTATGAGCAACATTCTTTCCTGCTCATTTTTCATTAAAAAAAAGCAAAAAAAGGCAACATCAAATGTGTGTATATGGAATCAGGGAAAGCTAAATCGTCGACATTCTTAATCGAATATACTCTATCCGTTTAGCAGATAAAAGGCAATTTCCAAAAAACCTGTTCCCTATAAAAAACAATAAAAATACACAATTATGTTTGTAAGCATGCCAACATATTCTCAGCAACCTGATAGCTCATGAAATGCATTGTCATTAAGTCCATGTAATGCATTTACACATTTTTTAATTGACAACACAGCTTCGTAAAAATTATAGAGCATCCAAAAAACAACTCTAACTAATTGACCTGAATCGAAAAATTAGGTTTTTAGTTTTCGAACTATAAAATATGTAAAATTTTTTGGTTGATATACAAAAATTTCCAACATGAATTTACTTTTAATTCATGGAAAAAAAGAAAGAAAAAACGTCTGTCGAATGGAACAAATTATGTAGATAAATGTATATACATACATGAATACAAAGTTTGCATTTACAAAGGAAAATCGCTCTCAGCTGCGCAAAACAAAGCCAACGCGCGCAATAGCCAACCACAGGCAATCACTGATTCAATTCAATACCGCCACAGTGAGCGACCCTCCAAGCGACCACTGTAGATGTACATATGCACTTGTCCTGATCAACACACATTTATTTGTATGTATTTACATGGCGGCAGCTATGTTATTTCAGCTTAAATCATTGTTGAACGCGCAAAGTCTAGCACCACAAACCATCGAGTTTGCCACAAATCCAATCAGGTGTACAACCAGCGATGTCCCGAATACCCACAATGGCGTTTGCATCTCTATCTCCCGCTCAGTGAAAACCGCTACTTGTTGTGATGCATTTACCATGGCCAATGAACTGGCCACTTGTAGCCGCAAATGTGTTTTAGCTGGTCAGCATATCGCTTGTGGTACATATTTCAGTTGTCTGGTATGGGATTTTGCATTTCTAGCTTTCGGTTTCCATTTGTTTTAGAATTTTGTTGATATTTATTATTGCTTACTGACCTAAAACTTAAATGGAATTGTTTATGAATTTTTCATGCCTTATCAGCAAAGGATATTGGCTTGTTGTCTTGTCTCGTAGGAGAATGAAAACTAAAATTCTTATGTAAAAATAATGTACAGAAAAGATCGCAATATTTTCAAATCGTTTAGACGGTATATCCTTGGTAAACTCAAATTTTAGCTGCAGTGTCTATCATATTTAGTTTTCTTTGTAAACGGCTATGAGATAAGGAGCCAATGAGCAGGTCAGACTGGCAGAATAGCCAGCGGCGTAGATGTTAGTGTCACATTTAATTATCAATCTCCAGACCAGGGTAGAAAGCATGCCACTTGAGGACAGCAGCTTTGAACTCCAGAAGTGCTATATATATAATCCTTTGCTTCTTAGCTAAGGATCATTTGTGTGTAAGCATTGAATGAATCCAACCTATCAGCACAGAATCCACTGCATGCTCTATCTAAGATGTAATTGGCAAAGCACATCCTTTACAAAAATGCCAAGGCGAATTATTTTTTAGTGATAATTCAGGTCATAAGATACTGCGTAGATGTCTTCCGAAATTTCTTTACCAGATAGGGATTTTGAAACCAAGACAATGTTTCAGTAAGATGGATATCACGCTAATAGGCCTGCAGTCTTAAGGGCTGACATGATAAACTTACCAAATGCCGACCGGCAATTTGAAGCTATCTAAAAACACATCCTATACCATCTTCATTCGCCACAGTTCTGGCAAAAAACTACTTATATCTGGACACTTCAGTTCTCACACTCTCCCCTTCTCCTGTCCGGGGAAGGAAATTCGTAACCATAACCAGTTTTCAGAGGCACTGAAAAAGTGTCCTTACTTCTTTTCGTGCAAAAAACTCTCAGCTTAGTGGTTTTTAAATACTTTCACCAGCCTCACTGTTTGACTCACAATATCAATTCTACTGCAGTGTTATTTGAACGAAGTCTCTTTCGAAGAAAAAATATGGCTATTGCACTCTGCTGTTCCCGGGCCATCTAAGCATTCATTTTCAGTCCGGTTTAAAAAGCATTCTTGACCCAACTTCTGAAAATCCTTATTCCATCAGGGAATAGGAGTGCGAATAAGAAGTAGAAAAGTCTTTTATCAAACGATCTCGAAGGCAGCAGTTCGATTAAGAAACGCGTCATCAGTGGCGTCAGGGAAAATATACTAGGTTGCGCGGTAGGCGTGCGGGAACTCTTCGTTAAAAGACAGCTAGTCCTTTTTCTTAAATTTAGCAATGGCGCTAAGCAGATAAGTAGCGTTTGAATTCATTATACCCGTTTCATTCAAATCCCGTGAATCGTGAGATGCAGCAACAGGAGAGTTATTGGCAGCCACATAGAACAATTTCCCTATCTACGGTAATACTCGGTGGTCGTTGCCAGATAACTGCTTCCCAACTCATATCCATTGAAAGCGAATAGTGGAAAATTAACTTTATTTTGCGACAAAATCGAATACCTCGAGCACGAGAACCGTTAGCAAAATAAGTTTGACAGTTTTGTTTTGCGATTTAGAAATAAAGAAAAATAGTAGTGTTGGATAAAATAACTTTAAAAAATTTAGGGTTTTAAATTTTTGTTCTTGTGTCAAGAAATACATTTCCATGGTCGCAAAAACCAAAGCAAAAATTAAAAAAAAAAAAAAAATATTATAAATAGTTCGCACTAGCTTGTTTTCAGCCAAAAAGGTAAATATTTAATAAAAAATTTAGCTTTTTTCAGAGGTAATTTTGAAGGTCTCTCCAGAAAAAGTCCCAGTTGAAAAAGTTCCAGTTCGATAATTTCGAAGAACTTAAGCATTCAGCGACATCTGACTTTGAATGTGCAAAATCTAAAATGAAACGCAACTACATCGTTGCTTTTCATTCAAATGTCGGCCGCGGCGTCACGTGAAGACTACTGGTTCTGGTAAATAATGTAAGTAAAAATAATTATTTCAATTTAAATTAGATTGTTAGAGGCTATGCACTACGACCTTAGGTCTATTGTGCCCCAATCAATTTAAATATAAATAACAAATTTGCCGAAAAAATATACATATGGGAAGAAATGCTTATGCCATAAAAAAAGAAATTAACAAAATATTTTTTTTTATTAAATTAAAATATTACAATAAAAGCCCTAAACAAAAAAATTAAGTTAAAGAAAAAAAGAAAGAAATAAAATAAAAAGATTTCCCCCGACTTCAATCTGTGACCTCAGGCATACCACGCGAGTGCCTTGCTCTGTCGGCCGTTGCGACAGCTGGATCGCCGCGAGCAAAATGACATACTTATGCTTTTCACAGGGGATGAACAGGCAGTCTATCCCGTCAACTGGTATGATGCTACTAGTATTTATACTAGTAAATGCTGATGCATAGCCTGACAATTGACATCTCGTAGGACATCGCAATGTTAAAAATACCAGTCGCTAACATTGATAAAATTATAGTTTAAAAAACTAAAACCTCGCTATTATAATTTCCATTCCTACTGTCATCAGGTGTGTAACTTGAGAATAGAAATCGCTGCATCTTTTAGGCGCATCAATATTACATAGTTACATCCCGAGCTAATAAAAGGGAGGTAAAAAAGGATAGAACGTGAACTAGTTGAGCTGAAACGCAAACTGGTAGAATTCTAGTTCACAACTAGTGGCTTTCCCTGCAGGGATAACAACGCGCTTTTTCTCTCAGTGTACATATAATCTAGAACAATCGCTTATTTCGTAAGCTAAATACTTATTTACCTATTTTCCAACTAGGTCTCTGCCAACATTCGGCTCGCAACAAAATTAATGTAAAAATTTGCTAGGCTGGGTGATTTTAGTTTTTTGCATAAAAAACGCATTTTTTATACAACAATAATTTCGTTGGAGATTAAAATGTATGTATGTATGTATATGTATTCATAAATCCATTAGCTGAAATGACATTTATTGTTATTGCTTAGTATTTCCACTACTCTTAACAACTTTAGTGGCATTAAGCTTATCGCGCATTTTGCACTCAAATGACCAGCTGGTATCCTCTAGTCGGCTGGCGTTGAAAAACACGTAATTTTGACCATACTTTCCATACATCTATGTGTACTGATGTCCATGTACTCGCATACTATGTATACATATATAGAAGGTCGCCTTTCGTTTGCTTTTTTACTTTAGTAATAAAAGTCGTAAATTTCACCTAAGCTTTGGAGTTATTTAGCTTAGCTGTCTTATGCCGATTGCTCCAAATTTATTGGTATTTATTGTTTATTGTGCTTAGCTAAAATGCCTGTATTTAATGTGGGATTAAAAAATTTTTTGTTTTCAAAAAATATTAACTTAAGTTTTGCATAAGACATGTAGGTAATTTTATAGTAAGCGAGGTGAGTTTGACTTTGTCGCATTGCAGGTGTCAAAATCCCGACGTAGTATAATGCAAAAATTTGAGCAATAATTGTACTAAAACTTAATTTACTTATGTACTTGGGTGAAGAATATACCACATCGAATATACCAGTTCGAAAACGACTTATCTTAGAAAACTTTTCAAAAACGCCCAATTACGGAATTTGATTGAAAAATGCGCCATCTCAGAACTTGGTTGAAGAACGCCCAATCTCAGAAAGCTTACTAATGGGCAGAAAGGGCTTTAACCATTTGGGCGTTTGTAATCAATGACGACCAAAACGTAAGCTGCGGGCAAAGCCATCAGACAACTTTTTTAGCTTTCATATATCCGTATACAGAGTGAAAGCTCTTACCGGCCGTCAATGGTCGATACAAAATACATGAAAAAACATCTGAAAGAGTTTAAGGTGGTGTATTTGATTAATTAGAGCAGCGAAGGGCAGCTAGAGCTTTTACTCTGGACGCTTCAATAGAAAAAGTAGAAAAAGCTCTACCCGCGGTGAATACGATGCATATTGCTGATTTAGAGTATTGCTGGTCAGAAAAAGCACTTTATTCTTTGCCTATTTATACAATATCCGACGGAAGAAGCTCTGTAAAGATTTTCACAGTCTTTATGTGGACAAGTTAGGAATATAGCATATCCCGCGGGATAGGCTTTTAAAAACTCTCTATAGAATCTATTTGGATGCGCATAGAATAAAAGCTATCTCTGGTTGTCTACATATTCCGCAAAGAGAAGCTACTTAATAATTTTTACAATTTTTATATGGACCAGTCAGGGTCAAAGCTTATCCCGCGTGAAAAGCTTTTGAATAGTACCCCTGCTCGTCGCCGATATGAACGCGGAAACATATTCTGCGGCAGAAGCTTTTTAAAGATTCCCAATAATGTGAACCAGTCAGGGCAAAAGTATATCCCGCGGGAAAAGCTACTGAAAGCTTTCGCGCGCAGTTAAAGTTCTCTCTCTAATCATTATTGACATAAAATATGGAGAAAGTTTATAAAAGTTTGGAAGATGTCAGTACTTCGCCCATTTACTTCAGTTATTCATAGCAAATTTTAGGTACTTCCTTGACATATAGCAAATGCACGATTCTGCACCTCCTTAGGATCATGAAAACATTCACTATTTACTAAAATTTTAAATTTTATTGTGACTGAAAATGAATTTGTAGTGTAGACAATTAATTAAGTTTTCTTCTCGAAGAAGTTTATTTCAAATGTAATTGCAAGCTCTTTCGTTACCCAGCCTATTTCTCATTATTAGGTGTGCTTTGCTGATCGCGCTCGTCAGCAAGTACAAGATATTGGAAATAAAAATAATTTTTTGATAGTGAAATCAAAAATACATGCTAACAAATTTTTTACCGGGTTTTGGAAAATATCTCGTTTTTTCCTCTAGCATAACGTTCCCCAAACTTTTGTTCTTATTTGAGTCTTCTTGAAAACGTTCTCAGTACTTTCGTTCTTAATAAAAACGTTTAGGAACCTTTCGTTCCCATTCTGTTCTTTTTGATAACGTTCCCGAGAGTTTCGTTCGCGTTTTGCTCTTTACGGAAACGTTCCCGAACCTTGTGTTCTCATTTTGTTCCCATTCAAACTTCACTAAATACTTTTCTTGCCGTTTGGTTCTTTTGCGGAAGCTTTCTTGACTTAGATTTTGTTCTCGTGCAGAACTAAACCAAAACTTGATCGCGTTCCCGGTCCCTGTTTTTTATTTGCTTCTAAGCAAATTATCGTTTCAGCTGCTCAAGAGCCCCTTTCGGAGCAACAGGTCCCTGAAACGGATACAAATGTGATAATTTTTCAGTACCCATTCGACTGTGACTGATTTTATGACCTGCATGAATGGCTGACTGCGCGATTTCATTGATTTTTATTGTCCAAAATAGCTCAGCCAACCAGCTATGGGCAATTGATTGGTATTGTGCGACTGCTTTGCTGATTGTTGAACTGGTCGGTTGATGTGATTTTTTTAATGTATGTATGTAAATATGTGTCTGTGTTAGTTTCGCTATTAAGTTAATCGCGCGAAAATTTCGCTGTTATTGCTGATTGCTTTTTTATCGCTGTTGCCATTTTAAAGAAATCACCCGTTTTTTTGGGGCTTGTATGAATTTCACTGAGCTTTAGAAGAGTTTAGGATTAACATTGCTCTCTTTTTTACAATATATGTATGTTATCAGTTATTATATTATTTACTATCTTAGATTAAGCGTATTTGAAGTGCAAATAGTGATTTAAAATTGGGATTTTCGTCTGGAACGATAAGATCCATGGGGAATGTGCTGATATGGAATATAAAAAATAACAAAGTGTCAGATTAACTTTGGAGATTTATTAAATCATTTCAACTGACTCAAAATCTCTAAAAGGAAATTGACTTATTTTTTTTTAATGGTTGATTCGACGGCGAGAAGATAAGTAGACTATGAAATATGGCTGGCAGCTAAATTTAACGCCACCAGATTAGCATGGCAAAATTTGCTTTAGCGACGTTAATATATAATTGCTAAGAAAGCTATTTGTGCATTGTTTTAGCGCATTTTAACTGTAGCTTTGTTAAATAGGTAAAATTTTATACTTTGAGACTATGAAATGCTATTTTAGTAAATGTTGTAATACAGTTATGGTAACTGCATATCTTAAAATACTCGTAGTAAATATGAGCAGTGTCTAATTAACTGACCGTCCGACTACTTCCGGCATTTGCAGCGATATCGAGTTAAGCGATTTTATAAATTTTTATTTTTTTTGATACAGAAATTCTTCTAAATGCTATAGAAAATTTCTGCATTAATAATAAAATTTTGAAAAATATCGTTTACGTTATTTTCGTGGTTATGACTCTATATGAAAATTCACATTTTTATAAAAATAGTCAATAATATCGAGCCCTAACCGCCAAAATAACGTAAGCGACATATTTTTTTGCCGATGATGTAGATTAATATGTATGTCGATAATTTTTTCGGCACGTTATGCATGGAGTTTTACATATGGATATATACTTACATACATATGTAAAAGCTCATCAGTAAGAAACCATATTTAAGTTTTCGATAATAAATAAATCGATAAAGCTACTAGGAATTCATCGCCATCAAATAAGTACGTCAATATGTAAAGAAATTGAAAATATTGATAGCTGGTTCAAGATCGATAAGTCTTATTCGTTATAAATATTTCCACAACTTTTTATGTACAAATAACGACAGCTCTATGAAAACACATATCGATAATATATCAATATAACTTAATTTTACGATAATGAATGAATCGATGTAGACGCTAGAAATAGAGAAGATAAAACATTTGAAGCAATAAATACATTTGTGAGTAAAACGATATGTCAAACACGTAAATAAATAATTCGTATCAATTACTATACAAATATCAATAAATTTAATGCTAATGTTATCGAAAAATATATCGTTAACTTTTACGCTATATACACATAGTGGAAGCTGTGTAAATACTCATATCGGCCAGATAAAAATTTCGTTGAGTTTTTCGACAATAAATAAATCAGTAAAAATGCCAGAAACGAATCGATATCAACTATAAGTTAAGTCGTTAAGTCGTTAAGTTCTCTGTTTAAGAAAACTGTGGCCAATGCTTTGATAGTTGCTTCAGATAACAATTAAATAAACAAATTATATCTACTCTACTTTGAAGCTTCGAAATTGGTATAAAATACTTTGTCGATTCTCGAGATTTGCTGTTTCGCGCATGAGAAAATTTAGTTCGATAACGATTTTCTATCTCTTAGTTCCCTGCAGCAAATCAAACTGGTTCAGAACTTGAGCTGAGCTAGCCTGAAAAGGGTCGGTACTGGTTCTTCATCTATCTCAACTCAATGCTTTCAACTGTCTTTTTTAACATGGCGATGTCCTACGAAGTGACAATTGTCGCCCTCTGCAGAACTTTTGAACTTGTTCTGAGCTGACTCTGGCTTAGATGGCTCTGAGACAGTTCATATAACAACAGTTCCTAGATAGTTCAAAAAGAGTTACCTCCGAACTAGAAATAATTTGGTTAGTTTTGAGCTGGTTCTTAGAAGTATAGTACAGAGCCTTTTCTTTAAATAAGCACGCATATAATTTTGTAAATAAAAAATATATACTTCATTTTATGTTTAAAGAGCTATTTGATTTGCACTAATTTACTTTTTGAGGCAAACTGTGCTTTAAAATTAGGAACATAAAGTGTCAAGTATTCCTTTTTTTCTTTTTGTTATTCGTAAAAATAATTTATATTTGTTACGTATAATGGGTATTTCACGTTTCTAACTATTATAAAAACTTCAATATTTTAAATCAGAGTTTATAAGTATGCAGTTCTATAAGCCATTAAATTTTAGTATAATTAATCGCGCTGATTTAATGTAACACTTTTTACGCACGCTCTTGAAGATATTCTCCAATTTAAATATTTTCGTTTAAGATGCAAGATTGCACTTTACTACACTAAAATTTGAATACTCGAAATAGTTATAATAAAAAAAATCTTTATTTTTTATATTTTATTTAAAAATGTTTATTTTTTTTTAAATCTGATTACAAAGTAAAAAATTTTGATGAAAAATCGTTAAATTTAACTTTGTTTTATATAAAGTTTTAAAACACGGTTTATATGATTTTGTTTCAAGCATCATGATTTGTTTTATAAAATAATAACAAACAAATTTTAACTCTAAATATATTGTGAATGTTTAAAAAGGAAATGGCGCACAGTGTTTCGAATATATGGAGGCAGGTAGAAAAAAGTCATGGTGACAGTTGGTAAAAAAACCGGTTTGACTTAGAGATGGAATAGTAAAAGTCATAAGTACCAAATTTTACATTATTTACTCACCCCCCTTCTTCACGAGCGATACATTTCCAAAAAAATACGGGAATGGGCGCGATACCGACTAATCAGTTTAGTTGCATTTGGCGCTGAACCCATTACAGAAAGTGTTTCTTTTTCAATTGTAATTAATTATCTAAATGTCGTGGAATATTAAGGTGAAGGTATTTATCATTTATTTGGCATTTTCCTATTTCCTTACCAAAAAATTTACTTTGAAATGTAGATTATAAAGATTGTTAGTAAAAAAAAGTGTGTGTGTTACCGGTCCGTCAGGTCTTGAAATTAGAGTAATATTTTAGAGAATTTTATGTAGTTTTCGAATATATAATTTGATCTTTGCGCGCGACTTTGCAAATATATGTAATTTTTGATTTTCTTAATTTTTGATTTTCAGCTTCATTTTGCATAATTTAGCGAAAAGAATTTTTCAAACAATGAAAAAATCCCACCAGATATTGGGGAAAAGCGAGTATTGACACCTAAGTCATTTTATTGTATAACCTTTGTTTTCTGAGAGTGGAAAGCAGGAAACAAAAATTACCCAAAATTCTATTACATTTTAATGACTGAGCCCACATTTTTTGTGAGTTTTGAACGTTATAGTAATCCAATCTTCTCCATATTTTATATTTAGGTTTTTCTAATAAAATAAAGACTACAAACTAAATTTCATCGAAATCATTACATTAATGATACCAATAACGACTTTTTTGGAAATATTTTAGCAGTTGCCGCATAAACTATGTGGAGAACTACATATTAAATAAACGAAAACAGTTTGCTATTAGTTTTAGGGACTAAAAAATCGAAAAAAATATAGTATAGCATCTCTTGTCAGCTTTCACATGACCAGGATGAGTAACATTGATGACAGCGCAACTAGCAACATATGAGTTTCAACCGTCCAGCTCTGCATCCCTTTTGCAGTAGTTCAGAGACAGTTCTGAAATTTGTGGGGCGGAACTAGCGCTTTGCCAGACTGTCCCTAAATTTTGCTGCAGGGTTGTTGTTTTTTTCCGTCCTAGGAATGTTACTCATACGCATCGCCGTACCTATGTGAGTACTTCCCAGTAGCGAAAATAGTCACCGGTGACATCGTCACTAATGAGGATTTAGTGACATCGTCGCACTTGCTGTGAATCTTAAGCGGCATATAGCTGAAAATGCCACTGGTGACAATGTCATGCAGGTGTACTCCTATCAAGAGACAATGTCTTGCAGGGGTCACGTATAAAAAGTTCATTGCAGGACATTGTCGCTTGAATGTCATCAATGATCACTGCATGGCAAAGTCAGATGACATCAACGACGAAATTACCATTTATATGAAAAAGTCATGAACGACTTCCATACAAACGGAGCCCAAGTCATTTAAGACGTTTTTCAGTAAAAGACTCTTATGTGTCTAATGCATGACATTCGCTACGGGGTTGCTAAAATGAGTTTGAATAATAAGTAAATTTTTTCTCCATACATACAGACAAAAAACAAATTTTCAAGGAAAGTTTTTTTTTGTATTTTTCTCTGCTTTGTCTAGCATCATCAATACCAAAGTTAGATTTGCTAAGATAATTGAGAAATATAACTAAACGCAAGCTTTTGTTGAAAGGTCTCTACATTACAACTTAGCCCATATGATAATTTCGCCCACAAGAAAAAAATCATTGTCACATACGATAAAATTTACAGTCAATTTTTGGGGTAGCTATTGGGATTCAAGCCGTTATATTTGAACAGGTGATGCGTTATGGGTTGTAAACCAAAGTTGCATTAAAAATGAATTTCGTAAAAAATGTAACATACGACAATTTTGCGCAAAGGGGTCGATATCTTAATTCCTCTTCATTATATGCAACATTGAATTTTAATGCAAAAAAATGAAACTATGCAGAGAAAATTAAATTGCAAACAAAAACCTTCATTAGTGGCAAAAAAACAAAAATGTGGGTGTTTGGAAAGAAATTCTCTACAGTGGCACCGCATGTAGAAAAAAAAGTTAATTAAATCACGCCTAAGTGCAAATATGTAAATTAAAACGAATGCTATTAAATAATAGATGAACATTTTGCATACACGCGCTGCTTGCATAAATTAATTTAAAATAGGGTTCATTAGCTGATATAGAAGATTTAGTTGTATAGTTACATATGCGTGGCTTTTCTGTTATGTAATTAGTACGTGAGACAAGGTGTTAGCCTGAATTAATTTCGCTGGTTTATATGTACTCACATACGAATGTACATACATACTTGCTTTTCATTGACAAACTGCGGGTCGTGCATAGAATACATTTTAATGGTTCAGTAATTAAACATTTCTTTTTATGAATTTCTTATTGTTTTTATAGAAACGCTTTATTTATTTAATGAAGTAGTTCACAGAAAGTTATATGTATGTGCATATATTTGCATATTTTTCTTAGCACAATAAAAGACTTTGCAACCTAGAAGATCTTTGGTGCCTTGGCAGACGAATTCTAAATAATAAGACTATAGTTGAATTGAATTATTGCCCTCTAAGTCTGGCCAACGCTGCGAAATTAATCATAATGTGCGCCGACACACATCTATTCGTCTTTAAGTGAAATATGGAGACGGACTTCGTTATCAGGCTAATGCACTACATATGAAAGCGCAGACGCTTATGACCACTAAAATAAATGTTTTCGTCCTTCTTAGCGAAAGAATAGCCAAAGGATCTGGTCTGTGCGGAGGCTACCTACCGCTGTGTTCTGAGTTTACCCACTCGTAAATTGTACTAGCCTTGTCTCAAGGAAGGCCAACTGCCACAAAGACAGATCAAAGCCTTCCATCACCAGTATGGTGGCTGCCTTGCTTCCTTCGACACCGCCGTTACTGGGCACTAAGCATAGTGTTACCGGCTTTATCGCTACTAAGAATGGAAGAGTTTTAAAATACTACTTACCGAGTTCGAAGATGATGGTAATATTGGAAGGGATACTGATGGCCGCTGGGATTTTCAAACCTCATTTCAAGGCTTAACCTAGTACAGGCCGAGGTTGCTAATACCTTAGCCTGAAAATGCTGTGGGCCATCTGCTCATTGCAATGTAAAGTCGAATGCAGGACCAAACACTTCGACGCTCTATTATCCTCCATCTTTGAGCCGTCCGCGTACCAACATATCTGAGATCAAGGTAAGGATCAGGACTTGTTTGCCCTGACATCTCAACCTGGGATTTTGATATGAAATTTCTGATGAGCAAGTTCCCACTGATCCAGTGGACGAGAGCAAAGCTAACTTTTTGGTTTGGACGGGATGTAGATTTTTTTAGGATTGTTGATCGCCAGACTGAGGGAGCATAGGCGAAAATCGGACGGAATATTGTACGGTATATCAATTCTATTCTATTAGATTTTTCTACGTCCCCAAGTTAATCTTATATTTTACTAGCAAATACCCAGCGTGTTTCACTGCGCCTTAAAAGTATTTTTGTGTTGTTTGATACCCGTATTGTATTATTTCATTTACCGACATTTGCAATATTTATTTTATCAAATCATATCAAACTAAAATATTCAAACCGGTGTAAACCTAACACAAAGCTGTTTTCGGCTCTAAGCCTTCTTAAACCTCTTTTCTTTGACAGCCATATGGCAATAGTAACTTTATCTTATCAATTTACTTAAGCTGTAGTTTCAAACAGGTTGCCACCTGATTATTTTATTATTTATTAATTATTTTTTCCCTAAATTTTAAGTTAAACCCTTGACAATGCATCGTTGAGAACTGCATTCGATTCCATGTAATAGTTTTCGAGTAATGCGCGTACAAACATACTGACAGACAGGCAGACAGACAGATAGACAGAAACAAATTTTTAAAATTGTTGATTTGGCTTTCGGTTGCTCTAATAAATATATAATGTACACACATCGGCCTGTTACAATTTTATTATAGGTAAAGACTAGCAGATATTGATATTCAGGTATTCATAATCTACGTTTATAATTTCCATAAAAAATAATGGTTCGAAATACTTGACGAATAACAGATAAGTTTAATTTATTGCTGCAATGTTACGACCTATCATTTAAGATCATAAAAAATAGTCACACAACTATAAGTAAAAAAAAAAATTGCATACAAATAAATATAAAAACATCACCACTGTAATTATTTCTGCTCTTAATTAGTATCTTTACTTCATCTAATATTTCACTAACACTTTCATTTTAATAGTAATACAAATTTTCCATAACATATTGCGTTGAAAATATGTATAATAATGACCGATATAGTAAATAACAGCTTTCATTTTAACTTTAAACCCAGAAAAAGTAATTACAAGTATATACAGTGACTGTATTAAGTGATCACGTGTTTGTTGATTTTCTATAAAAAATATTGTCCAAGCTTTACCAAAAACTATATAAATAAAAGTTTCCAAATTTATGCAAGAATTAGGAAAATTCAAAAATATTTCATCAAAAATTACAACTTTTTCTGATCCTTTAGAACATTCAAGGAATTCATGCTTATATGAAAAAAATTGCAAAAATCCGCCAACAAAAAAAAAAAAATTGAAAATCTGCGTAATATTTTAATTGCTTTAAACTTGGACTAAATTGTATTGGCTATAAAACTGCATACCCAAAAACTACATACTAAAAACTTTGGAATTTTGATGCAAAAGTTGTAAAATTTTAGTATTTTGTATAAAGTCTGAAACTTTAATTTATATGATTTTGGTTAAAACTTATAGAAATATATAAAAAAAAAACTTGAAAAACATTTTCAATAATTTACAAAATCACCACGTGATCACTTGTCTGTGCCACTGTCTTACCCGCAACATGCAAATTTCCTTGTTTGTTTGAACGTTAGGGTGGTCCTTAAAAAATTAAATGATCAGTCTCACCCCTTCCATCGGTAATATCACGGCCAAAGATATCACATATAAAAAATGTTGGCTCCGATTGGACACTGTTAAGGTGTGTCGCACATGAGGTAAAGTTCAGATTCCTCTGTGGAGACTTAAAAATTTTTATACTTTTTTTTTATCTAATACCCAAAATCGATACCACCATAGTCGAAGATATCACATATAAATTTTGGTCCCGCTACTATATTCAATTGGAGTCGGCTGAGGTGTGTTGCAAAGAGGTCAAAGGTCAGATCCCTTTATGGAGACTCAAAAAATTTAGACCAAATTTTTTTGGAGTCGGGACCAAATTTATATGTGATATCCTCGACTTAAGTTGTATAGATTTTTGGATGTTAAATGGAAAAATTTGTTTTAATTTTTTGAGTCCCCATAGAGTTATCTGAACTTCGCTCCCTCTGCGACACACTTTGGCCGTCTCCAATTGATTATAGTAGCATCGACGTAGGGGTTTAAGTTTAAGAAAGCTGATGTAATAGTTTGCTTCTTGCATTTAGGGATCACCCTAATGTACATACATATATGTAAAAAAAATCGCAAGTAAACAGGTTTTCTGACTGGCAGTAGTGCTGTTGTTAATGATATTTACTCACTAACAACAATTACAACATTAACACAAACAACATCAATGGCAATGCAAGTTATGTTTGACTTAAAAAATTAACGCGTTAATATACAAAATGTACAAAGGTAATTAGCATAGGGAAGTGCATATTGACGCTGATAGCACGATAGCCGTAAGAACATGTCGGCTTGAGCTGTGAAATTCATTACAATAAATAGCTAATATTGAAACTATTAGTATTTGTTTGTAAATCCATTAGATGCATACTCTTCTGTGGGAAAGGAAAGTGAAATCGACTCTCAGAATATTCCCTACAGTTAAGTACCAGTAGTGCGAGTGACCCCACGGAAATTAGGAAGACGACGGAAAGAATGCCCTATGAAATGCTGACCAGTCCAAAAGCTGGACTAAACTGCACCCTGGAAGTTGGGCTAAACTTTCAAACTGCCAGCTGGTACCGAGTGTTTACGCGAGGACATATTTGTGAAGCTTTTTTTTTTACTTTTCAATAGAGATGCAGATGTACAATCCCCTCACAAAGCAAATGAGTCCAATGTCTGCCACAAATATAATAAAAACGAATTGACAATCATTCTAGCATTTTCTCAAAAGGAAAAAAGTTTTATAAGAAAAAATTTTAAATATAAAATTTGTTTACCAAAATTAAAAAAAAATGAGTTTTTAGAAAAACTTTTGGTATGCAGTTTTATTGATCATTAAATTTTGGTATAATAAAGTGTAAGTTGCAAGTGCCTAAGAGGTCACGTTGATTTTTAAAAATTTGCTTGTTAACATCTCGAGCACATCTGCATGCTTAACGGGAAGTAAAAGCGTTATATTACTAAAAATCAACGCAAACTCCTAGCCACTCTCAATTGAACTTTATTATACTAAAATTTAATGATCTATAAAACTGCGTACCCAAAATTTTTGTAAAAAAAAATTATTTAGTGAATTTTTTTTATATTTCTATTTCTTTTTGAACATATATATTTTTTTCGTTTGGGGGAAGCCCTACAATTGTTTTCAACAAGTTTTTATTATTTAATATTTATTAACTGGAACGGGTGAATCGAGTTACTTCAAAATTGCTACCTTTTTTGCACTTTGCACTAAAAAATTTAATATAAAAAAATTTAAATTCAAAAATAAGCCTTCATAAAAAAAAAATGCATCAAACTGGGTGACACATGAAAGCTCCAATGAATTGTGAACACTAAACGCCAGTATTAAACCACTGTGCGAGGGTGTCGGACTATTGTTCAGTGACGAAAACCAAAATATATCTGCAACATTCTAAGGAGGTTAGTTTTAATTTCTTTTAATTTTAAATAAATTATTTGATTTATTATATTCTTTTTGATTTAGTTTACTTTTATTTCTTGAATTATTTTATTTTAAAAAGAAAAAATATTTCGTAAAATTTTATTTAATTTTAAAGAACTTATTTTACTCTTTTATATTTTTTTTCTATGTTGATAAAATTTTAGATTTTAGCGTTTTAAAAAGATAGAAATTAATATTAATATCTTTGCGCTCAAGAAAATTTTAGTGTACGGCCGAGCATTTCATTTAATTTTTAGAAAAAGACAGTTGCGAGAATCGCCCCGTAAAAATTTAACAATAAAAAAGTAAACAATTCACTTCAATCAAAGATTATTAAGAATGCATTGTAAGTCTAATAAAACTAAGGGAAATGCAATACCTTAATTAAGCAACTACAAATGCACACACAGAAATGTATAAAAATGCATACTGACATGCATGCTCTAAAAAAATATAGTCGTCGGTATGTTTATGCCAGCACTTAATAACAGAACGTACTATGTGCTGATTGATGGTCCATAAAACGGTGCTGATTTGAATGAATTGTTTTCCACTAGCACGTTTGCCACGATACACATATGCACATATGCACATATGTACATATGTATGTATGTACTAGCTGCCATGTAATGACAATAAGTTCAAATTAATTGTAGTTTTTAATACATAAAAAAAATGTATCGCAAGCAAAAAAAAAAGAAAAAAACACACAAATCGATTAAAAGGTCTGAAATCTTAAGAAAAAGCATTTGCTTAGCCTTTATGCATACGGCCCAATATGGAGAAAATTTGGTGCAGAAATGTTGAAATTTCCTTTCTCTTTCTATTCCCACACTTCCCTGAATCAGTAGCACCTTCACCTTTGCACTACTAGTATATTTTTAATATTTTCGTTTTTAATTTTTCTCCTTTTATGAACATACATACATACATAAATATGTATGTGCAATATATACTCGCATATTGCGTGCACTTGTCGTCGCACTTTACCAGCACTGCAATTCATTTGTTTACACTTTGTTAATTAACAATGTGACACCAGCTGCTACAATAGCTCCATTTAAATTGACTTCATGTCATATATAAATGTGCACTTTTGGCAAAGCCACCTAAGTAATTTTAGAAGGCTTAATTTTAGATGAAAATAAAATAAAGTTGCATACAAAATTTTTATAATCTTATAAACTGTTAGTAAACTGCCAACATCTGCTGTACCTTTACTTTGGTTAATGGTGAAAATATTATATGAAAATATCAAGCATTTAGTGCTTTATAAAAAATATGATCGAACTGCAGATAAGTTGTTTTGTCAAATGTTTTCACATGCAAATGGATTTATATTCATATATGCATGCGTGTGTACATCATTTCCCATCAATCGCAGCTTGTCACTTGTATACAAAAGTAAAACATGCTAATAATTGGTGTTATTCTTTTTCTAATTTTCTAGTCTTTTTTTGTTTTTTTTTTTACATACATACATAACTACATACATACATGTATAAATACATAAGTGCATACCCTACAAGACAGCTGAGTATCATATGAGTACTCATATTATCA